>NC_136887.1:2500-692500 GCF_949152265.1 Phoxinus phoxinus
CCTAACCCTAACACTCTAACCCTAACCCTAACCCTAACCCTAACCCTAACCTAACCCTAACCTAACTCTAACCCTAACCCTAACCTAACCCTAACCCTAACCTAACCCTAACCCTAACCCTAACCTAACCCTAACCCTAACCCTAACCCTAACCCTAACCCTAACCCTAACCCTAACCCTAACCCTAACCCTAACCCTAACCCTAACCTAACCCTAACCCTAACCCTAACCCTAACCCTAACCCTAACCCTAACCCTAACCCTAACCCTAACCCTAACCCTAACCCTAACCCTAACCCTAACCCTAACCCTAACCCTAACCCTAACCCTAACCCTAACCCTAACCCTAACCCTAACTCTAACCCTAACCCTAACCCTAACCCTAACCCTAACACTCTAACCTAACCCTAACCCTAACTCTAACCCTAACCCTAACCCTAACTCTAACTCTAACCCTAACCCTAACCCTAACCCTAACTCTAACCCTAACCCTAACCCTAACCCTAACCCTAACCCTAACCCTAACCCTAACCCTAACCCTAACCCTAACCCTAACCCTAACCCTAACTCTAACCCTAACCCTAACCCTAACCCTAACCCTAACCCTAACCCTAACCCTAACCCTAACCCTAACCCTAACCCTAACCCTAACACACTCTAACCCTAACCCTAACCCTAACCCTAACCCTAACCCTAACTCTAACCCTAACCCTAACTCTAACCCTAACCCTAACCCTAACCCTAACCCTAACCCTAACACACTCTAACCCTAACCCTAACCCTAACCCTAACCCTAACCCTAACCCTAACTCTAACCCTAACCTAACCCTAACTCTAACCCTAACCCTAACCCACTCTAACTCTAACCCTAACCCTAACCCTAACCCTAACCCTAACCCTAACCCTAACCCTAACCCTAACCCTAACCCTAACCCTAACCCTAACCCTAACCCTAACCCTAACCCTAACCCTAACCCTAACCCTAACCCTAACCCTAACCCTAACCCTAACCCTAACCCTAACCCTAACCCTAACCCTAACTCTAACCCTAACCTAACCCTAACCCTAACCCTAACCCTAACCCTAACCCTAACCCTAACCCTAACCCTAACCCTAACCCTAACCCTAACCCTAACCCTAACCCTAACCCTAACCTAACCCTAACCCTAACCCTAACCCTAACCCTAACCCTAACCCTAACTCTAACCCTAACCCTAACCCTAACTCTAACTCTAACTCTAACCCTAACCTACTCTAACCCTAACCCTAACTCTAACCCTAACTCTAACCCTACACTCTAACCCAACCTAACCCTAACTCTAACCCTAACCCTAACCCTAACCCTAACCCTACTCTAACCCTAACCCTAACCCTAACTCTAACCCTAACCCTAACTCTAACCCTAACCCTAACCCTAACCCTAACCCTAACCCTAACCCTAACTCTAACCCTAACCCTAACCCTAACCCTAACCCTAACCCTAACCCTAACTCTAACCCTAACCCTAACCCTAACCCTAACCCTAACCCTAACCCTAACTCTAACCCTAACCCTAACCCTAACCTAACCCTAACCCTAACCCTAACCCTAACCCTAACCCTAACCCTAACCCTAACCCTAACCCTAACCCTAACCCTAACCCTAACCCTAACCTAACTCTAACCCTAACCCTAACCCTAACCCTAACCTAACCCTAACTCTAACCCTAACTCTAACCCTAACCCTAACCCTAACCCTAACCCTAACCCTAACCCTAACTCTAACCCTAACCCTAACCCTAACCCTAACTCTAACCCTAACCCTAACCTAACCCTAACCCTAACCCTAACCCTAACCCTAACCCTAACCCTAACTCTAACCCTAACTCTAACCCTAACCCTAACCTAACCCTAACCCTAACCCTAACCCTAACCCTAACCCTAACTCTAACCCTAACCCTAACCCTAACTCTAACTCTAACCCTAACCCTAACCTCTAACCCTACCCTAACCCTAACCCTAACTCTAACCCTAACTCTAACCCTAACCCTAACCCTAACCCTAACCCTAACCCTAACCCTAACCCTAACCCTAACCCTAACTCTAACCCTAACCCTAACCCACTCTAACCCTAACCCTAACCTAACCCTAACTCTAACCCTAACTCTAACCTAACCCTAACCCTACACTCTAACCCTAACCCTAACCCTAACCCTAACCTAACCCTAACTCTAACCCTAACCCTAACCCTAACCCTAACCCTAACCCTAACCCTAACCCTAACCTATTCTAACCCTAACCCTAACCCTAACCCTAACCCTAACCCTAACCCTAACTCTAACCCTAACCCTAACCCTAACCCTAACCCTAACCCTAACCCTAACCCTAACCCTAACTCTAACCCTAACCCTAACCCTAACCCTAACCCTAACCCTAACCCTAACCCACTCTAACCCTAACCCTAACCCTAACCCTAACCCTAACCCTAACCCTAACCCTAACCCTAACCCTAACCCTAACTCTAACCCTAACCCTAACTCTAACCCTAACCCTAACCCTAACTACTCTAACCCTAACCCTAACTCTAACCCTAACCCTAACCCTAACCCTAACCCTAACCCTAACCCTAACCCTAACCCACTCTAACCCTAACCCTAACCCTAACTCTAACCCTAACCCTAACCCTAACCTAACCCTAACCCTAACTCTAACCCTAACTCTAACCCTAACTCTAACCCTAACCCTAACCCTAACCCTAACCTAACCCTAACCCTAACCCTAACCCTAACCCTAACCCTAACCCCTGGGACTCTTACCCCTGGGACTCTTACCCCTGGGACTCTTACCCCTGGGACTCTTACCCCTGGGACTCTTACCCCTGGGACTCTTACCCCTGGGACTCTTACCCCTGGGACTCTTACCCCTGGGACTCTTACCCCTGGGACTCTTACCCCTGGGACTCTTACCCCTGGGACTCTTACCCCTGGGACTCTTACCCCTGGGACTCTTACCCCTGGGACTCTTACCCCTGGGACTCTTACCCCTGGGACTCTTACCCCTGGGACTCTTACCCCTGGGACTCTTACCCCTGGGACTCTTACCCCTGGGACTCTTACCCCTGGGACTCTTACCCCTGGGACTCTTACCCCTGGGACTCTTACCCCTGGGACTCTTACCCCTGGGACTCTTACCCCTGGGACTCTTACCCCTGGGACTCTTACCCCTGGGACTCTTACCCCTGGGACTCTTACCCCTGGGACTCTTACCCCTGGGACTCTTACCCCTGGGACTCTTACCCCTGGGACTCTTACCCCTGGGACTCTTACCCCTGGGACTCTTACCCCTGGGACTCTTACCCCTGGGACTCTTACCCCTGGGACTCTTACCCCTGGGACTCTTACCCCTGGGACTCTTACCCCTGGGACTCTTACCCCTGGGACTCTTACCCCTGGGACTCTTACCCCTGGGACTCTTACCCCTGGGACTCTTACCCCTGGGACTCTTACCCCTGGGACTCTTACCCCTGGGACTCTTACCCCTGGGACTCTTACCCCTGGGACTCTTACCCCTGGGACTCTTACCCCTGGGACTCTTACCCCTGGGACTCTTACCCCTGGGACTCTTACCCCTGGGACTCTTACCCCTGGGACTCTTACCCCTGGGACTCTTACCCCTGGGACTCTTACCCCTGGGACTCTTACCCCTGGGACTCTTACCCCTGGGACTCTTACCCCTGGGACTCTTACCCCTGGGACTCTTACCCCTGGGACTCTTACCCCTGGGACTCTTACCCCTGGGACTCTTACCCCTGGGACTCTTACCCCTGGGACTCTTACCCCTGGGACTCTTACCCCTGGGACTCTTACCCCTGGGACTCTTACCCCTGGGACTCTTACCCCTGGGACTCTTACCCCTGGGACTCTTACCCCTGGGACTCTTACCCCTGGGACTCTTACCCCTGGGACTCTTACCCCTGGGACTCTTACCCCTGGGACTCTTACCCCTGGGACTCTTACCCCTGGGACTCTTACCCCTGGGACTCTTACCCCTGGGACTCTTACCCCTGGGACTCTTACCCCTGGGACTCTTACCCCTGGGACTCTTACCCCTGGGACTCTTACCCCTGGGACTCTTACCCCTGGGACTCTTACCCCTGGGACTCTTACCCCTGGGACTCTTACCCCTGGGACTCTTACCCCTGGGACTCTTACCCCTGGGACTCTTACCCCTGGGACTCTTACCCCTGGGACTCTTACCCCTGGGACTCTTACCCCTGGGACTCTTACCCCTGGGACTCTTACCCCTGGGACTCTTACCCCTGGGACTCTTACCCCTGGGACTCTTACCCCTGGGACTCTTACCCCTGGGACTCTTACCCCTGGGACTCTTACCCCTGGGACTCTTACCCCTGGGACTCTTACCCCTGGGACTCTTACCCCTGGGACTCTTACCCCTGGGACTCTTACCCCTGGGACTCTTACCCCTGGGACTCTTACCCCTGGGACTCTTACCCCTGGGACTCTTACCCCTGGGACTCTTACCCCTGGGACTCTTACCCCTGGGACTCTTACCCCTGGGACTCTTACCCCTGGGACTCTTACCCCTGGGACTCTTACCCCTGGGACTCTTACCCCTGGGACTCTTACCCCTGGGACTCTTACCCCTGGGACTCTTACCCCTGGGACTCTTACCCCTGGGACTCTTACCCCTGGGACTCTTACCCCTGGGACTCTTACCCCTGGGACTCTTACCCCTGGGACTCTTACCCCTGGGACTCTTACCCCTGGGACTCTTACCCCTGGGACTCTTACCCCTGGGACTCTTACCCCTGGGACTCTTACCCCTGGGACTCTTACCCCTGGGACTCTTACCCCTGGGACTCTTACCCCTGGGACTCTTACCCCTGGGACTCTTACCCCTGGGACTCTTACCCCTGGGACTCTTACCCCTGGGACTCTTACCCCTGGGACTCTTACCCCTGGGACTCTTACCCCTGGGACTCTTACCCCTGGGACTCTTACCCCTGGGACTCTTACCCCTGGGACTCTTACCCCTGGGACTCTTACCCCTGGGACTCTTACCCCTGGGACTCTTACCCCTGGGACTCTTACCCCTGGGACTCTTACCCCTGGGACTCTTACCCCTGGGACTCTTACCCCTGGGACTCTTACCCCTGGGACTCTTACCCCTGGGACTCTTACCCCTGGGACTCTTACCCCTGGGACTCTTACCCCTGGGACTCTTACCCCTGGGACTCTTACCCCTGGGACTCTTACCCCTGGGACTCTTACCCCTGGGACTCTTACCCCTGGGACTCTTACCCCTGGGACTCTTACCCCTGGGACTCTTACCCCTGGGACTCTTACCCCTGGGACTCTTACCCCTGGGACTCTTACCCCTGGGACTCTTACCCCTGGGACTCTTACCCCTGGGACTCTTACCCCTGGGACTCTTACCCCTGGGACTCTTACCCCTGGGACTCTTACCCCTGGGACTCTTACCCCTGGGACTCTTACCCCTGGGACTCTTACCCCTGGGACTCTTACCCCTGGGACTCTTACCCCTGGGACTCTTACCCCTGGGACTCTTACCCCTGGGACTCTTACCCCTGGGACTCTTACCCCTGGGACTCTTACCCCTGGGACTCTTACCCCTGGGACTCTTACCCCTGGGACTCTTACCCCTGGGACTCTTACCCCTGGGACTCTTACCCCTGGGACTCTTACCCCTGGGACTCTTACCCCTGGGACTCTTACCCCTGGGACTCTTACCCCTGGGACTCTTACCCCTGGGACTCTTACCCCTGGGACTCTTACCCCTGGGACTCTTACCCCTGGGACTCTTACCCCTGGGACTCTTACCCCTGGGACTCTTACCCCTGGGACTCTTACCCCTGGGACTCTTACCCCTGGGACTCTTACCCCTGGGACTCTTACCCCTGGGACTCTTACCCCTGGGACTCTTACCCCTGGGACTCTTACCCCTGGGACTCTTACCCCTGGGACTCTTACCCCTGGGACTCTTACCCCTGGGACTCTTACCCCTGGGACTCTTACCCCTGGGACTCTTACCCCTGGGACTCTTACCCCTGGGACTCTTACCCCTGGGACTCTTACCCCTGGGACTCTTACCCCTGGGACTCTTACCCCTGGGACTCTTACCCCTGGGACTCTTACCCCTGGGACTCTTACCCCTGGGACTCTTACCCCTGGGACTCTTACCCCTGGGACTCTTACCCCTGGGACTCTTACCCCTGGGACTCTTACCCCTGGGACTCTTACCCCTGGGACTCTTACCCCTGGGACTCTTACCCCTGGGACTCTTACCCCTGGGACTCTTACCCCTGGGACTCTTACCCCTGGGACTCTTACCCCTGGGACTCTTACCCCTGGGACTCTTACCCCTGGGACTCTTACCCCTGGGACTCTTACCCCTGGGACTCTTACCCCTGGGACTCTTACCCCTGGGACTCTTACCCCTGGGACTCTTACCCCTGGGACTCTTACCCCTGGGACTCTTACCCCTGGGACTCTTACCCCTGGGACTCTTACCCCTGGGACTCTTACCCCTGGGACTCTTACCCCTGGGACTCTTACCCCTGGGACTCTTACCCCTGGGACTCTTACCCCTGGGACTCTTACCCCTGGGACTCTTACCCCTGGGACTCTTACCCCTGGGACTCTTACCCCTGGGACTCTTACCCCTGGGACTCTTACCCCTGGGACTCTTACCCCTGGGACTCTTACCCCTGGGACTCTTACCCCTGGGACTCTTACCCCTGGGACTCTTACCCCTGGGACTCTTACCCCTGGGACTCTTACCCCTGGGACTCTTACCCCTGGGACTCTTACCCCTGGGACTCTTACCCCTGGGACTCTTACCCCTGGGACTCTTACCCCTGGGACTCTTACCCCTGGGACTCTTACCCCTGGGACTCTTACCCCTGGGACTCTTACCCCTGGGACTCTTACCCCTGGGACTCTTACCCCTGGGACTCTTACCCCTGGGACTCTTACCCCTGGGACTCTTACCCCTGGGACTCTTACCCCTGGGACTCTTACCCCTGGGACTCTTACCCCTGGGACTCTTACCCCTGGGACTCTTACCCCTGGGACTCTTACCCCTGGGACTCTTACCCCTGGGACTCTTACCCCTGGGACTCTTACCCCTGGGACTCTTACCCCTGGGACTCTTACCCCTGGGACTCTTACCCCTGGGACTCTTACCCCTGGGACTCTTACCCCTGGGACTCTTACCCCTGGGACTCTTACCCCTGGGACTCTTACCCCTGGGACTCTTACCCCTGGGACTCTTACCCCTGGGACTCTTACCCCTGGGACTCTTACCCCTGGGACTCTTACCCCTGGGACTCTTACCCCTGGGACTCTTACCCCTGGGACTCTTACCCCTGGGACTCTTACCCCTGGGACTCTTACCCCTGGGACTCTTACCCCTGGGACTCTTACCCCTGGGACTCTTACCCCTGGGACTCTTACCCCTGGGACTCTTACCCCTGGGACTCTTACCCCTGGGACTCTTACCCCTGGGACTCTTACCCCTGGGACTCTTACCCCTGGGACTCTTACCCCTGGGACTCTTACCCCTGGGACTCTTACCCCTGGGACTCTTACCCCTGGGACTCTTACCCCTGGGACTCTTACCCCTGGGACTCTTACCCCTGGGACTCTTACCCCTGGGACTCTTACCCCTGGGACTCTTACCCCTGGGACTCTTACCCCTGGGACTCTTACCCCTGGGACTCTTACCCCTGGGACTCTTACCCCTGGGACTCTTACCCCTGGGACTCTTACCCCTGGGACTCTTACCCCTGGGACTCTTACCCCTGGGACTCTTACCCCTGGGACTCTTACCCCTGGGACTCTTACCCCTGGGACTCTTACCCCTGGGACTCTTACCCCTGGGACTCTTACCCCTGGGACTCTTACCCCTGGGACTCTTACCCCTGGGACTCTTACCCCTGGGACTCTTACCCCTGGGACTCTTACCCCTGGGACTCTTACCCCTGGGACTCTTACCCCTGGGACTCTTACCCCTGGGACTCTTACCCCTGGGACTCTTACCCCTGGGACTCTTACCCCTGGGACTCTTACCCCTGGGACTCTTACCCCTGGGACTCTTACCCCTGGGACTCTTACCCCTGGGACTCTTACCCCTGGGACTCTTACCCCTGGGACTCTTACCCCTGGGACTCTTACCCCTGGGACTCTTACCCCTGGGACTCTTACCCCTGGGACTCTTACCCCTGGGACTCTTACCCCTGGGACTCTTACCCCTGGGACTCTTACCCCTGGGACTCTTACCCCTGGGACTCTTACCCCTGGGACTCTTACCCCTGGGACTCTTACCCCTGGGACTCTTACCCCTGGGACTCTTACCCCTGGGACTCTTACCCCTGGGACTCTTACCCCTGGGACTCTTACCCCTGGGACTCTTACCCCTGGGACTCTTACCCCTGGGACTCTTACCCCTGGGACTCTTACCCCTGGGACTCTTACCCCTGGGACTCTTACCCCTGGGACTCTTACCCCTGGGACTCTTACCCCTGGGACTCTTACCCCTGGGACTCTTACCCCTGGGACTCTTACCCCTGGGACTCTTACCCCTGGGACTCTTACCCCTGGGACTCTTACCCCTGGGACTCTTACCCCTGGGACTCTTACCCCTGGGACTCTTACCCCTGGGACTCTTACCCCTGGGACTCTTACCCCTGGGACTCTTACCCCTGGGACTCTTACCCCTGGGACTCTTACCCCTGGGACTCTTACCCCTGGGACTCTTACCCCTGGGACTCTTACCCCTGGGACTCTTACCCCTGGGACTCTTACCCCTGGGACTCTTACCCCTGGGACTCTTACCCCTGGGACTCTTACCCCTGGGACTCTTACCCCTGGGACTCTTACCCCTGGGACTCTTACCCCTGGGACTCTTACCCCTGGGACTCTTACCCCTGGGACTCTTACCCCTGGGACTCTTACCCCTGGGACTCTTACCCCTGGGACTCTTACCCCTGGGACTCTTACCCCTGGGACTCTTACCCCTGGGACTCTTACCCCTGGGACTCTTACCCCTGGGACTCTTACCCCTGGGACTCTTACCCCTGGGACTCTTACCCCTGGGACTCTTACCCCTGGGACTCTTACCCCTGGGACTCTTACCCCTGGGACTCTTACCCCTGGGACTCTTACCCCTGGGACTCTTACCCCTGGGACTCTTACCCCTGGGACTCTTACCCCTGGGACTCTTACCCCTGGGACTCTTACCCCTGGGACTCTTACCCCTGGGACTCTTACCCCTGGGACTCTTACCCCTGGGACTCTTACCCCTGGGACTCTTACCCCTGGGACTCTTACCCCTGGGACTCTTACCCCTGGGACTCTTACCCCTGGGACTCTTACCCCTGGGACTCTTACCCCTGGGACTCTTACCCCTGGGACTCTTACCCCTGGGACTCTACCCCTGGGACTCTACCACAGTATATGAAAAATACATTACAATTAGTCAACAGCATAAACACAAAACAAAAACACAAAACATTAATATATATACAAAAGGGACAAATAAATTAGCATGAGTTACAAGTACACCTAAACAGGAATACAAAACTGTGCAAAAAAGGATGAGTGGCAGCTCAAAGATGTGGAGCTGGTGAAAGGTGTGACTAAGGCGGGTGCTGACAGAGGGAACCACCATGGAGGAGATCACAGAAGGAACAGCAAGGGAGAACATGGCCAAAAGCCCCAGCAGGATCACCAGGATGTAGGGCAATGGCACAGTCGATGAATGGATAGGTGGCCGTTTGGTGAATGGCCCAGATGGAACCAGGGGGACAACCAACTGAGATGGAGCCATTAGAGGCAGGGACCTAGGCAGAGCTGAAGACACAAGGCTTAAATGACTTTGAGATGCAAATAAAGTTTATCATGTAGTTGATGCAGGGTTGACAGTTAACAAATACAAATGGGCATAAGGACATAGAGGGGGAGGGGAAAAAAATTTCACAAAGCAGAAAAGGGCATAAGACGTTTTCATTTAGTGGCTAAGTGTGAAAATAAAAAAATAAACAAACAGTAAATACAAAATTATTTATACAGTTCATTTCAATACAAAACATAACCATTTAAGTAAAATAGGAATGGGCATAAAATAGTCAATGGGAAAGGGTCATTAAACAGCATAATGACTAATAAAAGGCAAGGAACATAAATTAAAGATAAATGGAAGACATTAAACACAAAAAGCAACAACAAAAATAGGCTTAGAAAAAAAAAATGCAAGGTCAAGAGCAGAAATACAAGAGAGGGGGAAACGCACAAATAAAAAAGGGCCATTGAGACAATGGACAGGCAAACAAGTCTTAAATTGGATTCATGGGGTGAAGGCATAAATACAAAAGCAACCATTTCAGGAGTATTAAACAGAAGTTAAATTTATGACAGTCAATAAATTATGTGCCTGTAAATGCCTACAGGGCAAACTATTAAATGGTTCAATATTAAAGAACAAAAAAAAGTGTATTTGATTATGTTTCAAAAAAAATTTAAAAAGTATTTGTAAAAAAGTAAATTGCACAAATCCAAAACAACTCAAACGTTAAGGCTTAAAATAAGTCCCTTTAGACATGTTAGATATACAAAGACAGTCCTTATTAGAAATGGTTCAGATTCAAAGCACTAATTCTGAAGAGCTGTGGGAAAAACACCATACGAGCTTTGTGTGGGATGCAGCTGAATGTTACTCACCCTTTTCCAGTGTAAGGGACCCACTAGAGGCACGTGTAGATGAGAGCCCAAAGGCAGTTAATTAATAAACATAACAAGATCAAACACAAAACAAAAGCATGACGTGGCATGAACTCAAAAACATGAACATGACACTTACCAACAGTGGATACAGGGAAACAATACTTGACAAAGACACATGGCAAACATGAGGGCTTAAATACATACCAGACTAATGACAAGACAAGGGACACCTGTGAACAATGAAACAATGAACCAATGAAAACATGACACATCAGACAAGGGAACACATGGCAGGATCACATGACTAACGGGATCACATGACAGACATGAAGCATGACATGAGACATAAACAAAAAACAAATCGTGACATCCAGTGACAATGAAAAAGCAATTAACTAATTCCTCATATTCACACATCGTTGGTGTATAAAACAAGCCACAATTAGACTAACAGGAACATAAATAAATAAACCAGTAAAGACAGAAAAATATGCAAATACAATAGTTGCAAAACCTGTACAGTTCCTATCCTCAGACAGTTTGTCTTCAATCTCTTGCCACAGCTCCTCACTTCCATGTCCCAGTCAAACTCTTGTGTGTCCAACAGCACTCGTTAATGAAACCACTCTTGATTGGGTCATTACATTTAAGCTCAATATTAACTTTCAAAAAATGTTATGAAAATACAAATATATCCATCTATGGGTGCTTCAGAATAAAAACCGCCTCATCTGTAGATCCTTTAACCTTATTTAATCTAGCCTACTCATACAGCCTCTTTGCTCTTCCCAAAATAAAATTAAAGAGTTTACACTCACTGTAAAAACTAAAGGTGCCTCTAATATCCTGTTGGATACTCAAAGAACTTAAAAATGTAATTTAGGTGCCTCAAAGCTCTTTCTCCTATAGTAGGGTTACTGGGGGAGCTTTGACAATCTTTGCGGTTCTTGCTGGAACTTATGGGATCCTTTTAGCACTTTGTATTCAGTTCAGAGGTTCTGGAGTCACCTTTTCATTACCATGAGACCTCGAACTGCTTTGGGGGAAATTAGAGGAACTCGAATGGTATAGTCAAGTCAAGTCACCTTTATTTATATAGCGCTTTTTACAATACAGATTGTATCAAAGCAGCTTCACAGTGATAACATGAAAATAATACAAAAAACTATTTCATCATCGTCCACCTTTAAGGCAGATCTATAATATTGTTGAATATTAAATGTCCCCATTTAGGAACCAAAACTCCATCAGGTGACAGAATGGAGAAAAAACCTTGGGAGAACCCAGGCTCAGTCGGGGGCCAGTTCTCTTCTGGCCAACGAGCGAACAGTGGATGATTATTATTCAGGAGCATTACAGGTCAGAAGTCAGAATGAATCAGAGTATTTGTCCAGTTCCGGTTGGTTGAAGTCGGAGTGGAGAGGAGGAGAGACTGGTTGACACTTCAGGTCGGCGGCGTCGGCGTGTCCTGGCGCTGGTCCTTCATCAGATCTGGATCCGGCCTGGTTCCGGTGGACAGCGGTAAACCTCGGGATAGACAGGGAGACTAATATTAGCGTAGACGTCATCCTTATTATGATGTACCAAGTACATCAGGATTTACGGGAAGTGTTCCCGGTCCCGGCTGTTCTAAACTATGCAGCCTAACATTGAGTTATATAAGTCTATAATGCGTTATGTGTATGCTAGGCCGAAGAGATGTGTCTTTAGTCTAGCTTTGAACTGACAGAGTGTGTCTGCTTCCCGGACAATGTTAGGAAGACTGTTCCAAAGTTTTGGTGCTAAATAGGAAAAGGATCTACCGCCAGCAGGCGATTCTGAAATTCTAGGTATTATTAACTGGCCGGAGTTTTGAGATGGCAATAGACGTGAAGGACTATAATGCGTTAAGAGCTCGCTCAAGTACTGCGGAGCTAAACCATTTAGTGCTTTGTAAGTAATCAGCAATATTTTAAAATGTATACGATGTTTAATAGGCAGCCAATGCAGTGTTGACAGAACGGGGCTAATATGGTCATACTTCCTGGTTCTGGTAAGAACTCGAGCTGCTGCGTTTTGAACTAGCTGTAGTTTGTTTATTAAGCGTGCAGGGCAACCACCCAGTAGAGCATTACAATAATCTAGCCTTGAGGTCATGAACGCATGAACTAATTGTTCTGCATTATTCATTGAGAGCATATGACGTAATTTAGATATATAAAACGGTTATTGTAAGATCTTTTAACATTTAAGTGGTTCCTGGAAGATCTCTTATGTTACAGCCAGCATCTGGAGGAACCCAATGGTTCTGTGAGGCCAGAATAGGATGATTATTATCCTACTATTATTATACTTAAGTTTGATTCAGTATAGGCTTACATTTGAAGACTTCAGATGCAAAAGTGCCATCTGAAATTTTCTTCTAGAATGATCATTTTTTATCAAGTTTCAGATGGCATTTAGAGGCTTTTGCATGCAACTGTACACTTGTACAACTGTACAAATTTAGCTGATTGCTGTCGTTTTTGGCGTTTGTTATGAATAACACAAGTGGTTAATATAACTTAGTTCGGTCTATTTTTGTTTACTTACTACAGGTGCTGTTACGGCGTCCAGTCTCCCTGGGTCCATCATTTCTCACCCACGAGCGCCCTCTCCCGAATTCTAGTGGTTTTGCATACTTTTCCCATAGTATGCATCATTTGCGCTCTGATTAACCTTCACCTGTTCTGAATGATATCTCATTGCCCAGCCTTTATCTGTCCTTGTTAACAGAGTGCTCTTTGCGAAGTATTGCCTCTCTATGTGTGCATGTCCGAGTGTTTCTCCTGATTCTCTGTCTACCTGTGCTCCGACTACGCTGAACTACCCTGTTTGTTTGTCTGCAGCCTGCCTATCGACCTCCAGCTGTCCCGGATTCTGATTATCTGCTGCCTGCCTGAGTTACCTTTTGCCTGACTTTTCTGTTGAATAAATCTGTTGCATATGGATCTGTCTCTGCCCTCTGAGTCATTACAGGTGCCCTCATTATCTCAAATACCATTTTAAAGCCATTTACTGGCCAATAAATATTATGTTGTGAATGGATATAATCAGCTTTGTTCTTTTGTTTCCCCAGAACAACCAGTACATTTCTAAAATAATCTGAAGATTTCACAGGCAACATTGAATCACTTTAAGTTACCTACACCACATACAACTTTATTACTATGAACTTTTCTGTCTGAAATTGTATTGTTTGACTGTGTACTTCTGTTTTTTAATCGGTTATTCTCTGAAAATCTTCTCTCATGCTCTCAAATCTTATTCATGTTACTCAGAAAAGTAATAAAGTTTGGTGCCAATAATGCTATGCATTTTTTCTTATACCTTAATAATTTGCATTTGAATAAAAGACATTTGAACTCTGAATTATTACTTCAAGTTTAGTATTTTTAGACAAAAAAGCTATTATCACAACTCATAACACATAACAGTTGTGGACTAATTTTATTTATTTATTTGTTTAATATTTTTGGGATCTTTTCTGGGACACTTTTGGAGCTTAACAGAATATTTATAATTTTTTACATAAATTGTTGCATTGAATTGATCTAGACAAGTGTACATAAGAATGGTTTCATGAATGATTTACAAAAAATCTTGTGTTGCTTGTGTTTCATGCAGTGAAAGCGAACGGTGACTGGGGTTGCATTATGCCTGAGATCTGCTTTTGGGTTCCACAGATAGAAAGTCAAACCGGTTAGGAATGTCACAAGGCTGAGGGAATTATTTTAAGTTCACAACTATCACTTTAATATATCACATATCACTAACGGTAAATGTTGTTCTTTGCAGGGACCTTGGTAAGCTGAAATACAAGTTTGAACAAGAATAAAAATCCTCCTGCAGACCTGAAGATCATTGAGGTGTCTGGACCATCCACCAGAAGAGAGGAGAAACAAACGGAAAACGAAGCTGTTGCAGCTTTTCACTTTTCTAACTCGTTAAGTACCTCACTTGTCCCTTGTGAATATTTTATGATTGATTGCATTTTATGTTGCAGCGAGTAAAGGTACGGTCACATTTGTGAATTTCGTGAAATTACACAGGCAAAAAAGGTCCATTGACCATTGTCAGCACAGCAGTGTAGCGACGTAATGTATGAAGCACAGCTCACACAGGAGTCACTGTCCAGCAGCTTTCTGTTGCTCAAATCCAGTGAATTACCATGACCAACTTGGTCCCATAGTAACATTTTTGACCACACACAAAATTGCTGATCGTGGGGATTCTTATTGAAATTATTGAAATGTACCAGTGAAAATTCACAGATCAACAGATAATTTCACTGCACCTTAACTCTGTCAATGGAAAATGTTTTCTGCTTGTTGTGACATAAGGAATACTGTTTCCGGGTCGAAGCCTCTACTTCTACTTCCTCTATCTTGTTTCTAGTGAGAATACTCAACAACCATTTATGAGCACTGTTGATTTAAGTCACACAATTAAACTTTTCAAAAGCCATAGTGTACATTACAGTCTCCAGTCTCACGGCATCCCAGACTTAACGTTTTATGATTCAAAATAGCTGAATAACTAACCATCTGAGATTTCGGTTTAGAGATAAAAGTTAGGAGGATCATCATTTTCAGGAATATTACAGCACAATGGATGTATATTAGCCCCGTGTGTTGTTTGTTTTTGGCATCTAAAAGAGCTTTTGGACTTGGAAACAGTGACGTTAGACTTAACAAGCGGACTGAGACACAAATGTTTTAAAGTTAAGTGAAGATGGACGTTTTTAATTAGTCAAAATGTTCATATTTTACATTGATTTATGGAGCATATGCATATGGAACATATGTGTTTCCATGCATTTTGTTGATGTCTTTTCTTGTATAGCCTATTGTATACACATGGTTGATTATTCATGTTGCTGGATTTTGTTCATGCCTTTTTTGTATAGCCTATGGTTGATTATTCATGTTGCTTATGTATTATACACATTTTTTATGTGTATTCATTGATATTGTGCATAGAAGTGTATGTATTAAAATGGATCTAATATGTAATAAACTATTCTAATTTTGTATTTGGTTCAGTTTGTTTATTATAATAGAAATTAATGGTAACCATACCATAGTAACAACATGAAAGTAATAAAATAAAATAAAAATTAAATGTGGTTCCTGGAGGCACCCAAAGCGGTTCCACACAGTGCCTTATATAAGAGTTCCTCAGGAAACCTGTGTGGTTCCTCAGAGAACCGGCCCTGTTTAAAGGGTGCCTAGAGGATCTACAGACGGCTCCGCCGGTGTGGCGAAGTGAAGAACCCCAAAAGGTTCCTCCAGGCATCTTTTATTCTTACAGTGCTGCTTCCTCTTTTTTTGGAAATACCTGTAACCTAAAATAAAAAACTACACCGAACAATTTAAAAAGATCTTCCAACATGGAGAACAATGGCACAAGACTACAACAGTCCATAAAACAGTGAAAAACTGTCTCATGAAGAGTACAAAAAGTACGGTCATGATTATATCAGGGTTTAAAACCGAGATAAGAGAAATAACAGCAACGGCTGTATGTAAAGCAGAGAGGTATCGGCTGAACCCATGGATGGGTTGTGTGTGTATGTGTGTGTGATACACAGGGTGTTGTGATGCATCTAGTGCAGGAAGATGCATGCTTGTCTATTATTTCTCTGCCTCTTCCTCTCGCCTCCTGCTTGCTGCCGCTGGCTAACCCTTTGTGGTGAATAGGGAAGTAGTCTTCTCCCTGCCAGTACTGTCATGATTCTGTCCTCTATCCTTGTTTTATTCTAGTTCTGAGGCAGGATCATGACAGACTCATGTTTTGGGCTGTGTGTTTGCGTTGTCTTGTGTCTTTACCACGCCCCCTTGTTCTCCTCCTTCAGTCATCATTGTTTCATCAGTGTCACCTGTGCCCTTGTGATGGTCTCCCTTATATAATCTCCTTGTGGTTGTTACTTGTTCGTTTTGTATCCTGTCTGTGAGTAAACCAGTCTAGTGTATTGTCAGAATTACTGTATATTCATTGTCAAGGTCAGCATCTTGTCAGTATTTATTTGCCTTGTTAATGTTCGTTTGCCCCCTCGTGGGTTTTTGTTTTCTGTTTGTCAATAAAACGGTGTATATTGAATACTGTCTGCGCTTGGGTTCGTATCTGAAAACCGTGACCAGTACAAAGCCTCTCCTTCACCTAGACTCCTGCCAGGCCTCCTGTGGCCACACATGGTAACTGGGTGCCCTGTGGCCTCAGGCTAACTGGGATCTCGGAGCTGCAGTGGTCCCCAGAGGTCACCTCATGACCAACACTGTCCCTCTGCCTTGTAGATAAGTCTGGTAAGACCAAGGCTCAGGGAGCAAACCTTAAAAGCAAAGCAGTAGCTGTAATTTAAGCAGCATGGACATGATTTTCATAAATCATGCATTTCATATGCGATCATGCATTTCAAATAGACTTTTTCTTTCATTTTTATAATAAATTGTATTTCGAATGTATATTTTATCTTTACAGTCATAAATCATGTATTTTCAAATGAACATTATTTTATCTTTACAGTCATAAGTCAGGTATTTCAAATGTAAATTTATTTTTATCTGTGATCATCAGCACAAACACCAGCACCACCAGCATCACCAGCACCCCCATCACCAGCACCACCAGCACCCCCAGCACCAGCACCACCAGCACCCCCAGCACCAGCACCACCAGCACCCCCAGCACCAGCATCACCAGCATCACCATCACCAGCATAACCATCACCCCCAGCACCCACACCAGCACCAGCATCAGCACCAGCATCACCAGCATCACCATCACCATCACCAGCATCACCATCACCAGCATCACCATCACCATCACCTGCACCCCCAGCATCAGCACCAGCATCATCAGCACCAGCATCACCAGCACCAGCATCACCAGCATCATCAGCACCAGCATCACCAGCACCAGCATCACCAGCACCAGCACCAGCACCAGCATCACCAGCATCACCAGCATCACCAGCACCCCCAGCACCCCCATCACCAGCACCCCCAGCACCAGCATCACCAGCACCCCCAGCATCACCATCACCAGCATCACCATCACCCACACCAGCATCACCAGCACCAGCACCAGCACCCCCATCACCAGCATCACCAGCATCACCAGCATCACCATCACCAGCATCACCATCACCAGCATCACCAGCATCACCATCACCATCACCTGCACCCCCAGCACCAGCACCAGCACCCCCAGCATCACCAGCACCAGCATCAGCACCAGCATCATCAGCACCAGCATCACCAGCACCAGCATCACCAGCACCAGCATCACCATCACCAGCATCATCAGCACCAGCATCACCAGCACCAGCATCATCATCACCATCACCAGCATCATCAGCACCAGCATCAGCACCAGCATCAGCACCAGCACCAGCACCAGCATCAGCATCAGCAGCATCATCATCACCAGCATCACCATCACCAGCATCATCAGCACCAGCATCACCATCACCAGCATCATCAGCACCAGCATCAGCACCAACACCAGCACCCCCAGCATCACCAGCATCAGCATCAGCACCAGCACCAGCATCAGCACCAGCACCACCATCACCAGCATCACCATCACCAGCATCATCAGCACCAGCATCATCAGCACCAGCATCACCATCACCAGCATCATCAGCACCAGCATCAGCACCAGCACCCCCAGCATCACCAGCACCAGCATCAGCATCAGCATCACCAGCACCAGCACCACCAGCACCAACATCAGCACCAGCATCACCAGCACCAGCACCAGCATCACCAGCACCAGCATCACCATCACCAGCATCACCATCACCAGCACCAGCACCCCCACCCCATCACCATCACCAGCATCACCAGCATCAGCACCAGCATCACCATCACCAGCACCAGCACCAGCATCACCATCACCAGCATCACCATCACCAGCATCACCAGCATCACCATCACCAGCATCACCAGCACCAGCATCACCAGCACCAGCATCACCAGCACCAGCATTACCAGCACCAGCATCATCAGCACCAGCATCATCAGCACCATCACCATCACCATCACCATCACCATCACCAGCACCAGCATCATCAGCACCAGCATCATCAGCACCATGAAGAAGGCAAGATTGAAAGGACGTGTTTTTGGGCTTGATTAGAGAAGACATGAGACTGCAGAGGGAGGGCGAGGAGAGCATTGGAGAGTAGGGAGAGGTTGGACAGGCTGTTTTCTCTTCTTGAAAGAATGATTGAAAAATATTTTATATATATAATATATATATTCTTGTTTAACTTTTTCACTTATATATTTTTTTAAAGGATTTTTTTTTTCTGTACATGTATTTATTTTTATGCAACTTTAAATGTGTAAATAAAAGAGAATTCATTGCTCTGGACATTGTTTATTTTTGTAATGACAGTCATAATTTCTACATGAAACAAATTCTTCTATACCTTGTGGCACGCCAATGTTGGAGAAAGGACTTCAGGAGCAAAGAAGTAAGTCCCAGCTGGGAAAAATCATCAATCATGAATACTTCCACCTGTTCACCCTTCAAACATGGAAGCACTCACAGCTGTAGCCAATAATGGCCCACGGAGGTCACTATAAATCTAGGATATGTGCTTTACTCAAAGAAGAGATGGTCCTGGGTGCAGACAAGCCCAGGACGAGGTGAAGAAGCACAGGGAGGCCTAGAGTTAGACTGGCTGAAGAGAAAGAAGAGAGACACAGCCTTGTAACCTCTGCTTACCAACTTTGCCTTTTGTTTTTCCCCCTTCAAGGAGACCGAGTTCAAGCAGACGGTAGGAACGCAGCGGTCACGAGAACCCCAGACTGGGAAGAACCTAAGTTCCAAGTCGGATCCCTTTTGGCCATCCTATATATTTTTTGTTTAATAAAAGATTGTTTCTGTTAACGCTGCCCTGTCTCTCTTGTGGTTGTTTTGTGGCAGCTGAAACCTCTCCTTGCTTTGGGGACGTGTCACAACCTGTTTCCCCAACTATTTACAACATACGTTAAACATCTCAATCAACATAAACATTTAAATTTACAGTACATAAAATAAGAAAAAAATTATGTAGAAAAATTTGGGGTTTCCATAAGCTGTAAGCCATAATCATCAAAATGATAACAAATAAAGGCTTGAAATATCTCAATTTGCATGTAATGAGTCTATATAATATATTATTTTCCCCTTTTAAGTTGAATTACTGTAATAAATTAACTTTTGCACAATATTCAAATTTCTAACACTTCACCTGTAATGCAGATGTGAGCTGACAGTTCAGGAAACCTTTCAACATTTCACATCATTTTGTAGACTCTCGTCTGTCCTGAATATATTTAAAATTTCAGCCAGTGGAGTATATTTTTCATATATTTTTCAACTCATTCATCTTCTAAAAGAGTGTGGGCCTTGTACGTTTTAACAGTGAAATGGATGTCAGTACAAGAAACAAGGATGAAAAATAGGAAACTTGTTTTTATCATTACATTCCCTGTGCATCCAGGCAGTGGGCCAATGTGAAAATAGAAAAAACACATCACTCGAGGTAAAAATAATTAAGGTATGAGCACTTCTGCAAGAAGACAGAAACAGGTTTTCTTTACTCGTTCCTTTCAGCATAAATCTACTGCTAATCTTTCCAGGTTCAACAACATGTTCTTTAGCTCTAACCCTGCTGTTCATCCGTCTGTAGTCCTTCACTGTTTCGTTCATAAAACCTTGAGGGTTTCTGCTGTGAAAAATCACTTGTCACACATACAGACACAGTAAGTCAAGTCAAGTCAAGTCATCTTTATTTATATAGCGCTTTTTACAATACAGATTGTATCAAAGCAGCTTCACAGTGATAACATGAAAATAATACAAAAAACAATTTCAGGCAGATCTATAATATTGTTGAATATTAAATGTCCCCAACTAAGCAAGCCATAAGGTAAGGCAACAGCGGCAAGGAACCAAAACTCCATCAGTTGACAGAAGGGAGAAAAAAACCTTGGGAGAACCCAGGCTCAGTCGGGGGCCAGTTCTCCTCTGGCCAATGAGTGAACAGTGTATGAAGTTCAGAATGAATCAGAGTATTTGTCCAGTTCCGGTTGGTTGAAGTCGGAGTGGAGAGGAGGAGAGACTGGTTGACACTTCAGGTCAGCGGCGTCGTCGTCGTGTCCTGGCGCTGGTCCTTCATCAGATCTGGATACGGCCTGGTTCCGGTGGACAGCAGTAAACCTCGGGATAGACAGAGAGACTAATATTAGCGTAGACGCCATCCTTCTTATGATGTACCAAGTACATCAGGATTACGGGAAGTGTTCCCGGTCCCGGCTGTTCTAAACTATGCAGCCTAATTATATAAGTCTATAATGTGTTATGTGTATGCTAGGCCGAAGAGATGTGTTTTTAGTCTAGATTTGAACTGACAGAGTGTGTCTGCTTCCCGGACAATGGTAGGAAGACTGTTCCAAAGTTTTGGTGCTAAGTAGGAAAAGGATCTACCGCCAGCAGTCGATTTTGATATTCTAGGTATTATTAACTGACCGGAATTTTGAGATCGCAGTAGACGTGAAGGACTATAATGCGTTAAGAGCTCGCTCAAGTACTGCGGAGCTAAACCATTTAGTGCTTTGTAAGTGATCAGCAATATTTTAAAATTTATACGATGTTTAACAGGCAGCCAATGCAGTGTTGACAGAACGGGGCTAATATGGTCATACTTCCTGGTTCTAGTAAGAACTCGAGCTGCTGCGTTTTGAACTAGCTGTAGTTTGTTTATTAAGCGTGCAGGGCAACCACCCAGTAGAGCATTACAATAATCTAGCCTTGAGGTCATAAACGCATGAACTAATTGTTCTGCATTATTCATTGAGAGCATATGACGTAATTTAGATATATTTTTAAGATGGAAGAAAGCGGTTTTACAGATACTAGACACATGACTTTCAAATGAAAGATTGGTATCAAAGAGCACACCCAGGTTCCTAACCGACGACGAAGACTTAACAGAGCAGCCATCAAGTGTTAGACAGTATTCTAGGTTATTACGTGTGGACGTTTTTTGTCCAATAATTAGAATCTCTGTTTTTTCTGAATTTAGTAGTAGGAAATTACTAGTCATCCAATTTTTTATATCAGCTATGCATTCCGTTAATTTTGTGAATTGGTAGGTTTCGTTAGGTTTTGAAGAAATATAGAGCTGAGTATCGTCGGCATAACAGTGAAAGCTAATTCCATGTTTCCTCATGATATCTCCTAATGGTAGCATATACAGAGTGAACAGCAGCGGTCCTAGTACTGAGCCTTGTGGTACGCCATACTGAACTTGTGATTGATAAGACATCTCTTCATTTACTGCTACAAACTGATAACGGTCAGATAAGTATGATTTAAACCATGCTAGTGCAATTCCACTAATGCCAACATAATGTTCGAGTCTATTTAAAAGGATGTTGTGGTCAATGGTGTCAAATGCAGCACTAAGATCAAGTAATACTAATAGAGAGATACAACCACGATCGGATGATAAGAGCAAATCATTTGTGACTCTAACGAGAGCTGTCTCGGTACTATGGTACGGTCTAAATCCGGACTGAAAATCCTCGCAGATATCATTTCTTTCAAGAAAGGAACACAGTTGTGAGGATACTGCTTTTTCTAATATCTTTGACAGAAATGGCAGATTAGAGATCGGCCTGTAATTGACTAGTTTTGTAGGATCAAGTTGCTGTTTTTTAACAAGCGGTTTAATCATAGCTAGCTTAAAGGTTTTTGGTACGTATCCTAGAGACAAAGATGAATTAATGATATTAAGAAGAGGATCTATGACATCTGGAAGCATCTCTTTCAGCAGCTTAGTCGGTATAGGGTCTAACATGCACGTTGTCGATTTAGATGATTTGACGAGTTTGCAAAATTCTTCCTCTCCTATAGCAATGAATGAATCAAATTTTCCCTCAGGGAGACTACAATGCACTTCCTGATGCGATACTGTATTAGACGGTTGCATAGTTATAATTTTGTCCCTGATATTATCGATCTTATAAGTGAAGAAGTTCATAAAGTCATTACTGCTGTGTTGCTTGGAAACTTCTGGGCCTGAAGCTTTCTTTTTCGTTAGTTTAGCCACTGTTTCAAATAAATACCTAGGATTATGTTTATTTTCTTCTAATAGGGTTGAAAAATAAGCAGATCTAGCAGCTTTTAAAGCCTCTCTGTAAGCAGTCGAGCTCTCCTTCCATGAAATCCGAAACACCTCTAGTTTTGTTTTCTTCCAGTTGCGCTCCATTTTTCTGGCTGCTCTCTTAAGGGCCTGAGTGTGCTCGTTGTGCCACGGAGCTGGACTATGTTCTTTAATCTTCTTTAAGCGCAGCGGAGCAACTGTGTCTAAAGTGCTGGAAAAGAGAGAGTTAAAAGTTTCTGTTGCAATATCGAGTTCTTCTAAGCTATCCGGGATGCTGAGATGATGAAACTGATTAGGAAGATTATTGATAAAGCAATCTTTAGTGGCAGAAGTGATCGGTCTAACATATTTATAACACGGAGACGGCTTTGCAGCCTTGGCTAAATGTAATTTACACGAGACTAGATAATGATCTGAGATGTCATCGCTCTGCTGCAGTATTTCAACGGCATCAACATCTATTCCATGTGATAGTATTAGATCTAGAGTATGATTACGACAATGAGTCGGTCCTGACACGTGTTGTCTAACTCCAATTGAGTTTATAATGTCTTTAAATGCCAATCCCAATGCATCTTTTTCATTATCAATGTGTATATTAAAATCACCAACAATTAGTACTTTATCTGCAGCCAATACTAATTCTGATAGAAAGTCAGCAAATTCTTTGATAAAGTCTGTATGGTGCCCTGGTGGCCTGTATACAGTAGCCAGCAGAATTTTCAAACGTGATTTATCGTTTACACTAGATATTTTTACATTAAGCACCAACACTTCAAAAGAATTATATTTACAACTAGATTTCTTAGTGGTTTTGAAAATATTACTATAAATTACAGCAACACCTCCTCCTTTGCGTTTCAGACGAGGTTCATGTTTATAACCGTAGTCTTGTGGGGTTGACTCATTTAAAGCAATGTAATCGTTTGGTTTTAGCCAGGTTTCTGTTAAACACAGCACATCTAGGTTATAATCTGTAATCATATCATTAACTATTAGCGCTTTTGAAGTAAGAGATCGAATATTCAGCAACCCAAGCTTTATCATTTGCTCATCCGTATTATATCTGTTTTTTATTCGTTGAACATCAATTACATTTTTAACTTTAGATGGGTTTGAACGTTTTTTGGATTTCCAAGTTCGGGGAACAGACACAGTCTCTATATGATGATATCTAGGTGAAAGAGGCTCTATGTGATGGGATTTATCTGACCTTGGTGACGTGAGGCCGCTAGCAGACGGTCGGTTAAGCCAGTCTGTCTGCTTCCTGACCTGAGGCCCAGATTGTCATGTTTTAGCTCTAAGACTATGAGCCAAATTACTAGAGAGAAGAGCAGCACCATCCCAGGAGGGATGAATACCATCTCTTTTCAACAGGTCAGGTTTGCCCCAAAAACTTTTCCAATTGTCTATGAATTCTATATTATTCTGCGGACACCACCCAGACAGCCAGCCATTGAGTGAACACAATCTACTAACTATCTCATCACTCCTACGAACAGGAAGGGGGCCAGAGCAAATTACAGTGCTTGACATCGTACTTGCAAGTTCACACACCTCTTTAATATTAATTTTGGTGATCTCCGACTGGCGGAGTCGAACATCATTAGTGCCGACGTGAATAATAATCTTAGAGAATTTACGTTTAGCATTAGCCAGCACTTTTAAATTTGCTTTGATGTCAGGCGCTCTGGCTCCCGGCAAACATGTGACTATGGTGGCTGGTGTCTCTATTTTCACGTTCCGTGTAATAGAATCGCCAATAACTAGGGCACAATCAGAATAATTCTCAGTGGGTGTTTCACTGAGCGGGGCAAATCGATTTGTTATCGGAACGGAAAAGTGGTTTTTTGATCCGCGACTAGAGCGATCTCTCACTGTCACCCATCTGCCCTGCTGCACGGGCTCTACTTCAGCCGGAACCGACTCATGTAAAGAGTTCACTAGGCTAGGCGCATCCAAAATAGTATCTAAAGCTCTAGCACTCTTCTTACTATTCTCGATTAAAGTTTGGATGCGTGTCTCTAGTTCTGAAATCTTCTCCGTCAGCCTGACTGTCTCCTTGCATTTATCACATATAAATCCTATGTTGCCGACAGAGAAGGCTATGGTAAACATGTGACATGAAGTGCAGGTGACAATAACAGGAGAAGACATTACTCACCGTGTTTGATGACTGATTCTTACTCACCTGGGCTTTTATGAACTCAAAGGCGCGGGCGCGCGAGAGAAAAATAAATAACTGAGCGCACGGGTGGTGCGTTAAAAGGCTAGCGAGTTAGCGTGTTGTGCTGACAATAACGGAAGCTAGCAGTGTCAGGTTGATCTAAGATGTTGGGTAAGCTGTATTTAGTAGTATAAGCAACTAGAAACGATAATAATTGATGGTTCAAAAACAAAACAGCAAGAAATACCTGCTGTTAGTAGTACACAAACATTGTACATAAGGCTGAATAAATTATATCAGTTTACAATACTACATTCAATGTTATACAAACATGGTAATAGGCAGAAATAAAAATCATCAACGCATTAAACTAACATTCCTCATGATTACAGGAATGGATCGCATCAAATCGATCCAAATAATTTTATTTCAAATTCATCATTTTGAGATCAGCTGACCACAGTAACCAATCAGAGAGAACTACGGAATGCACAGCATTGCTTTGTAAAAATAGACAAATGTAAAAACAGTTCTCTTGCGGTTTGATCTGCTAATGCTGGTGTTTGTGCTCATGTGCGCCGTTGAGAATCGGATCTTCATTAAAGTTTGAGTGAAAAAAAGACAGTAAAGAGAAGAACAGACAGGAGTGGAGGAGAGAGTCTTCCAGCATCAGATCGGCTTCGTCCATTCAGCCGGTTCCTCTTATTGGTGGGCGTGTCCTGGGGGCGGAGCCTGTCAGCAGGGGGAGTGTCCCGAGGGCGGAGCCTGTCAGCAGGAGTGTTAAAAGGCGGAGAGAAGGAGCCGCCGTAACCGGGCCAGTCGTCACTGAACCGCTCGTCCGCTTCACCTGCACCTCCAGACCCGCTGCCGGCCTCCACATCACCTGCACACAGCGGGAACTCTGGTGTTTATGTCACAGTTTACATTAGTTCCTACAGCGTAACAATATAAATGACTCAAAGCACCTTCACAGATGACAGAAAAATAAAGAAGATGAAATTGGTGCATTATAACCCTCAGCAAAAGTAGTGAAGAAAAAGAGCATGAGAACATTTACCCGGTTTCCCTTTGAGTTGTTAAACCAAGCGCACGGTTGTCAGTCATGTTGTGTGTGTGTTAGGACAGGATAAAAGCACAGAGACACTCACTGTCGATGAACTCTGCGTCTCGTCCGGCCTGAGCGAGTCTCAGTCTGTTCACAGCTACTCGGAGCTCCATGATTAACCGCCGCGTTTTGACGTCTGGCCGAGCAACATCCACCTCCAACTCCGGATTATTAATCTGATTCACCAGACCGTCGGCGGTAACAGATGGCAGGTATCTGCAAAAATCACACACACACACACACACACACTCATAAACACTACTCGTCACACACTCTTCAGCTGAGGTTTATTCAACCGAGACTGCATTGCTGTCAGTCACAGAAGCCCTACGGATCGCAAAAGCTGCCTCTGAATCATCAGTTCTCATTCTCCTGGATCTTTCTGCTGCCTTCGACACTGTGAATCATCAGATCCTCCTGTCCACCCTCTCATCACTGGGCATCACAGGAACTCCTCTCCACTGGTTTGAGTCCTATCTCACAGGAACTCCTCTCCACTGGTTTGAGTCCTATCTCACAGGAACTCCTCTCCACTGGTTTGAGTCCTATCTCACAGGTAGGTCCTTCAGGATCGCATGGAGTGGCGAGGTATCCAAAGCACATCAACTGACTACAGGGGTTCCTCAGGGTTCAGTTCTTGGACCGCTCCTCTTCTCCATTTACACCACATCACTGGGACCCATCATACAGGCACATGGCTTCTCTTAGCATTGCTATGCTGATGACACCCAGCTCTACCTCTCATTTCAACCTGATGATCCCACAGTAGCTGCACGTATCTCAAGCTGCCTGGCGGACATCTCGGCATGGATGAAGGAAGATCACCTGCAGCTCAACCTGGCAAAGACTGAGCTTCTCGTCCTCCCTGCCAATCCGTCTCTACAGCACGACTTCACTATCCAGCTAGACTCATCCTCAATCACCCCATCAAGGTCGGTCAGAAACCTTGGAGTAACATTTGATGAGCATCTGACCTTCACAGACCACATCACAAAGACAGCTCGATCATGCAGGTTTGCACTGCACAACATCAGGAAGATCAGGCCCTTCCTAACTGAGCATGCAACACAACTTCTCGCCCAGGGCTTGGTTATCTCTAGGCTTGATTACTGCAATGCTCTTCTGGCCGGTCTTCCATCATGTGCAACAAAACCTCTACAAATGATCCAGAATGCTGCAGCCCGTCTTGTCTTCAACGAGCCCAAAAGGGCCCACGTCACTCCTCTGTTCATCTCTCTGCACTGGCTACCACTCGCTGCTCGCATCAAGTTCAAGGCATTGACACTTGCTTACAGATCGACCACAGGCTCAGCTCCTCCTACTTTCACTCGCTCCTACGAGTCTACATCCCTACCAGAAGCCTGCGATCGGTCAGTGAGCGACGGCTCGTGGGTCCATCACAGAGAGCCACAAAATCACTCTCCAGAACATTCTCATTCACGATTCCATGCTGGTGGAATGATCTCCCTACCCTCGTCCGGAATGCAGATTCCCTGACCACATTCAAAAGACAACTGAAAACTCATCTCTTCCGTGAGCACTTGACATAATAATAAAAAAACCTTTTCCTTTGTATTTTGAGCACTTCTTGCGTTATTTTTGCCTCTTCACGATGACTCGCTTGCTGTAGTCCTCAGTTGTAAGTCGCTTTGGATAAAAGCGTCTGCTAAATAACTAAATGTAAATGTAAAATGTTCAGGATTCGCTCTCTCACCGGCCGCGCGTCTGTCCGTTCCAGCAGCGATCCTCATTGGTGACGTCCGCGGACATGTGTTCATCATTACAGATGGTGTGAGGCAGCGTTACCCAGAATCCCCTCATGGGCCGCAGACGCTCCTGCAGCTCCTCCACCTGCACACATGATCAGGGATCAGATCAAACACACAGTTCAGTGGCTCTGGTTATGGAGATGTTCTCTCAGCGCCTCACCAGCCGGTCCAGGTTGGTTCCCGATGCGGTGGTGGGTTTCTCCTTAGAGCTGTAGCTTCTGAAGGCCGGTTTGCCATCGTCTCGCTGTCTTAATGAGCGTTTGTTCCTGGCAGGAGTCGGCTGAGGAATCCCACAGCCCTGAAAGACCTAAAACAAACACAAGCACATCAGATGAGCTCAATGCATTCATGTAACACACACAATCCAGCTGACATAACCATCATTTCATCCAGGGCTGGACTGGTGATCGGGCATACCGGGCAAATGCCCGGTGGGCCGACGTGCTTTTTGGGCCGATACATCTCATACTTTTTTTTTTTTTTTTTAAACGGCCCATAAAACTCATACATCGGCGGCCCATTCGTTTTGTTTTGTTTAATTGACGGCGCTGGGTTAGTGCCAGTGTAATGCATTGGTCAAAAAAAGTAAGCGTTTTCCACTGACAGACCGGCCCATGAAACGCGTAGATCAGCGGCCCATTGGTTGTTTTCTTGATTGACACTGGGCTGGCCCAATCACATCTTTAAACACCTCCCCCTTTGAGCGAGCGTGCAGTGTCAGTGTGTATCTGAGAGATGGAGAAGAAATGCACGGAATGTGCAGAGAAATAGCGTGAAAAATAGATACAGGTCCTTTAAGCAGACGCTGTAAAATGTGTCAAAATATATATTTTCTGCAGCAGCAGGACCTTCATCAGCTCCGGTGATGATGATGATAGTGAGGAGGATCAGGACCTTCATCAGCTCCGGTGATGATGATGATGATGATAGTGAGGAGGATCAGGAGAGAGATGAGAAAGTGTAGAGTCCACGGTAAGCAGAACTACTTTCAAAACACTTCGAAAGTATGGGAGTGTAGGAACCCATTACGCATTATTTCCACATCTGTGTGCAGGGGTGTAACTATCGGTAAGCAGGGTAAGCGGTTGCTTACGGGCCCGGACCAATCAGGGGCCCGCCCGCGTGACTGGACGATATTGATTGACAGGCCCAGGCGGGTCCCCCTATCGCATTTTACTACTTATAGTCTGATCGCATTTTAATTTTTTGCTTATTGATTTGAATAAATAATGACAACAACATATTTGACTGATCATTAAATAAATGTTTGAAACGAACAATGATGAATTTGGTGTAATTTGTTTCGAATTGGGACTGGGGAATCCCCGGGTGAACATGCACATTGCATGCAAAACAGTAAAAACCGGTGAACTTGAGACCGATATGGAGTCGTCAAATTTTTTGTCAGAGCGTTCTTTTTCTAAACTGAAACTGATAAAAAAGCTATCTCAGGAGCTCAATGGGACAGAGTCGTCTCTCTGGACTTGCCATACTGTCAATTGAGAATGCCCGTGCGCGCTATCTGGATCTTAAAGGAGAACTCCGGTCAATTTTAACATTGAGCTCAATTTTTAGTAAATTTGGAGTGCTGTCAATACAGAGAACAATGACAAAAATCGGTGTTGCCTACACGGTGTTATCCTCTTTTTAAAATTTGCGACTTGAATGGGGTCTAATTTTAAACCTGCTTTTATTTCTCTTATCATCCTTGATGTGTCATACAAGTGCCCAGCCATGTTGAGTGATTCCTTCAGAATGAACACGAGTGAATCTGACTGCAGTAGATGTGAAAGATATGAATAAAAATGATGTTATATCAGCCAGCGCAAATACCTGTATTTAGTTCCTGTTTTCGGTTGAAGTCCAAAGTAGTCAATTGTCGAGTTCACGCGCGTGATCATAGGTAACTATGACCTGACAGCTTCGCACAGAGGAAAGCCCGGAAAATGCAGCTATAATGTAAGTGAGCATATTTTTTATGTATTTGGACTTAGGCCTATGTGTATATAGCAGTGACAGTAACAGTAACAATGTGTTATGTGTGCGCCGTCACCATTTTTTTTTTTTTTTTTTTTCGTGTAGCGTCATCACGTGTTGTAGTAGGGGGGCCCGCCATGATAATCCTGCTTAAGGGCCCGGTGTTGACTCGTTACGCCACTGTCTGTGTGGTAGCAATTCATATTTTTACCTTTTATTTAGCTATTTAACTTTATAAAACATTGTAGTGAGCATTTGTTTCTCTTCAGGGTATGTATGTATGTTTCTGCAGAGCTCACATTCCAGCAGAACAAATGGTTTAGCAGCTGCTGGGATAACAATTAACATTTCTTGAAAGACGGGTTATTTATCCATATGTAAAGACCTTCTCATCTCACAAGTGTGAAGAAAGCAAACCAGGGGGGGTCGAGGGTCATTGTCTTCAGGAGGGCAGAGGGGCCGTTTGACCATAAGATAATACCTTTGATCTCACAGATGTAAAGACAGTAAAGCCCAAGGAGGGGGTGAAATAGAATGTCAATTGTATTTCTAGAAAAGCCAGCTAGATCTGGTTTACTGGGTGAGCGGAAAAGTACAGGAGAAACTTGTAAGAGAAGGGGGGTATAAAAGACTAGAGGTGGCCAGATTTACGATGGATAAGTCGATAAGGGACCGCCGGATTACTGAGGATTGTGGGTAAAAACAATTGGGAGGTTGCCAGGAGTGTGATAGGAGGCGCATTTAGTTGGTTGGTTTAGGAAGATGGAAAATTGTTAAGGTTTATGCTGCCTTGCGATTACACTTGCTGTGGTAAGTCTGATGTCTATTTAGGTTAGCATTTACTTAGAGGTGACGGTTGGTAGAAGCTTGGTACTTCGGTGCCCGCCAATCTGAACCTTGTGACACAGGTCCTTTTTGGGTGCCCCGGGATACCTTTCGGTGTTAACGAAGGGGTACTTGGAAAGGGAGGTAGGTATCCAACCTCTCTGGGTCCACTTGGACAGCACGCAGAGAAGGTGGCCTTGGGTTTAAGGGCCGTAACTGGAACCCAATCTTCTATCGATGATTAGCATTAGGGGGTTATATAGGATATTGAGGTTGTAGTGGGTTTGGAGGGGAGACATTGTAAATTATTGGTGGTGAATTAAGAGCCACCTTATGACCCTTTTCGATATAGTTGGTGGAGAGATTTAGGTGAAAGTTAGGTAATAGAGACATTGGTTGGGAAAATGTAGAGGTTGTTTGGGGGACACACCCAGGGCTGATCCCCTTGGGTGGGCTGCCTCAGAAGAGGGTGTATGGTGTTTAAAGAGCCGAAACACCCAATGATCCTGAGGTACACCACTGAAGATGTGTTCTTTGGGTTTGGATGGATTTGGCTAGCTTATGGTTATGTGGATATCCTTGGGTCTCTCAGAGAGAATTTTTTTTGAAAAGGAAAACAATTTTTGGAGCTTATATTAAATAAATAAAACTTACCCTTCAAAAAAAGGGGGCCCAATTTGTGCAGGGTTGAGCTGTCCTTGGTCTTCTAGTAATCATCAGGGGAGTGGGTGGGGACGGGCATAAGTAGAATAATTTGATTGGAGTCTGGTTGGTATAGGTGGATCAGCCTCAGCAAAAACGATGCCTGACCAGGATTACCGGACCATAACCCTTCGGGGTGTGGCGAGGTTCGCTGGTTGGGAGTAAATCTAGTCAAGGATTTCGTACGCCATAGAAATGTGTTAGGGAAATAGGGATAAAAAAAAATTTGGGGGGGGATGGGTGCGGTCAGGATTTCCAGCTTGCAAAATGGGATCTGAGTAGGTCGGGTACAGCCAGTAGTTGGATCCTAAAATTGAGAGGCCAATTAATAGTAGGATATTTTAAATAATGTATATTTTCTTTTATGTTATATATCCGTAGTTTGAAAGAGAACAAACTCTTGGTGGTACGATGCCGGGCCAGGATTACCGAGCCACAAACCCCTGGGGGGTGGCGGAGTTCGCTGGTCAGGAGTAAATCTAGTGAAGGATTTCGTACACTTGATGGAAGGATGGGGTTAGTTGGGGTATTAAAGTTTTTTTTTTTTTTTTTTCTTTACATTACTTTAAAAGTACAACATGGATATGGATATGGAACTAGATGATTGCTTTACGGCCCTGGTCAGGCTCATGCATAAGTATATTAAAATCACGCACCATCTGGTGAACTTACGTGAGACTGAAGAGGACCCAGGGCCCAAGGCCTTAAGGAAGGTGGCCAGATGGTTGGGGGTGGTGGTGTTGCCAGCGGGTCCTACACCCACAGTGGGCTGGAAGCTGCACGGGAGAGCACCATAGGGAGGGCCACGGGGGAGATCAGACGATTATGGGTGTGACAGGAGCCGCCGAAAACCTTAGTCCCTCCAAAAGGGACAGTTAGGGCGCAGCCACAATCTAGCACCTTGGCTCTACAGGGCCAACATTTAGATGGCCCAGCCTCTTCAGTGGGTGAGCCTGTCGGTAGGGATGAGCAGGGAGGCTCGGTAGCGCCGGTCGTGGAGGAGGAGGAGGACGATGTGATTTTTGTTACCATGGACGAGGGGATGGGACCAAAGAGGAAAAGGTTGGAGGAGGATGATGAGGATTCACAGGAGGATTTGCAGGACGAGGGGGAAGAGCCACTCTGGGGTGAGGAGGCACGATATTGGAATGGCTTTGAGAGGCAGGAACATGGGGGTCACAAATTGGAGAATTGGTTCTTACGACCAAGGAGGCCAATTCTGATTTTGGGTGACTCACATATGGCTAAATTGCCCAGAAAGGGGGATAAAAGAGTGCAGATAATGTGTTACCCAGGGGCGCGCTGGCTGCATGCACATGAAATCATCCGAAATAAGACACCTACAACAGATGGAGTGACCAAGGTGGTGCTATCATTTGGGATCAATGATGGGACCTGTGCCTCTACTGGATGGGTGGGGAAGTGGATTAGAAAGTCCTTAATGCCGGCAGAGGATACCTTCCCGAATGCACAGATTTTGATTCCTATTATAAATTTTCATCGATATTTGCCTAGGAATCAGATACTTGCTCTGAACCGGATCAATGATTTTTATAATCAGCACGGAGAAAACCATTAGCGCACTTCCTACTCAGCAGTTCAGAACAGAGCTGGACTTGACACATTGGACTGGGACTACGGGACGGGCAATGTGGGAGCATTGGCTGACGTGTTTAAACTGAGGAGGGAGGGGCACCCGGTCAGCCAGAGCCATGGGACTGTGGTGAACCTCTCCCGAACCAGAATCCTTGATAAATTTGAAATGTCGTTGTTACAGAAGGGGCTGTCCTTCATCCCTATACCACTGAAGGGAGCTACATGGAATAGGCTTGAGGCGGAGGCAGGGCTCTCAGAATATCACCGGAGTTTGAAATTAGCTGCCTTCTTTGGGGAGGAAGGAGACGGATTGACTGGAAGGGCACCCTTCACACCCATCTCGGGATGGGAGCCCCAGAGCAGCCTAATTCCGAGGGTGATTTTGGATATCATTCAGGAGGACCAGGGGCTTTTAAAAGTGATTAATGAGGGAGTGGAGACCTGCAATCTTTCCGTAGGACAATGGGGGCTCTAAAGAGACTGAGGAGGGATGGTTCCATTATCATCAAACCGGCAGATAAAGGGAGCATGGTGGTCATCCTGGATAGGGTACAATATATCCGAGAAGCGGAAAGGCAATTAATGGACCGAGAATTCTACATGGAAATCAAGGAACCCATTTATCCAGAATCAATTCAAGTCATAGCCGAGGAGCTGACGAAAATGCAGGACAGGAGGATTCTGACTAAAAGACAGGTCCAATACCTTAAGGGGCCGGGCACCTGGCCGGATTCCTGGCCTTTCCCTGATGTTCCTCCTGGAAGACCAATTGTTTCTGATTGCGGGAGCGAGAGCTATGGAGTGGCCGAGCTCATTACTTTTTATCTGAACCCACTCTCCACAAGGCACGGTAGTTACGTGAGGGATACCTATCATTTTCTGAAAAAGATCCAAGCCCTGCATGCAAGTCCTCAAGCCAGGCTTTTTTCTATGGATGTGGAATCCTTATACACTAATATAGAGACGAAGAGGGGACTAGAGGCGGTCCAGAGGTGCTTTCAGAAGCATCCGGAGGAGGGTAGGCCGGATTACATCCTGTTGAGATTACTGGAGCTTAGCCTCACGAAGAATGATTTTGAGTTCAATGGCCGATTCTTCCTCCAGGTGAAGGGGACCGCTATGGGCAAGCGTTTCGCGCCGGCCTATGCCAATATTTACATGGCTGATTGGGAAGAATCTGTCCTCCCGAAATGTAGGATCATGCCTAACCAATATCTTAGGTATCTGGATGATATCTGGGGGATCTGGGAGGGTACTGAAGAGGAATGGTCAGAATTTCTTCTGACCCTCAATACCCATCATCCATCCATCAGAGTTAAATGGGCGTTACACCTGGATAGGATTGACTTTTTGGATGTTACAATCTATAAAGGAGCAAACTTTTTGGAGACCGGGAGATTGGACACTAAGGTGTTCTTCAAACCCACGGACACCCATGCACTGTTACATCGGGACAGTCACCACGATGCTCATGTTTTTAGAGGGATAGTCAAATCCCAGCTTCTCAGATTCCGGAGGATTTGCACCAGGGAAGCTGACAGAAAGGAAGCCACGATGATATTGATTAAGGCCCTTAGGGAAAGGGGGTATTCCAGGAGCTTCCTCAGTCCCGGAACCCTTTTGAAAAACCAGAGGGGTGAAGGGCTGTTGTAATATACTAAAAAAACCTAACCTTGCCAGAGCCATCGGACATGACTTACCGGGGTGTATCCAGTTGGGGGATATTAGGGACACAGGTTTTTTGATCCAGTGGAGGACGACAGACATATAATAGAGTGAAGAATTAGGTGTAGTCACACTTTATCATCCTGTTTTTTAGGACAAAAAAAATAAATAAATCGAAAGCATGGATAAACGATTTGGATACAAATCTAGTGAGAGGAAGGAGGAGGAAGGGAGAGGAGGAGTGAAAGAAGGAGGGAGTAGTGTGGAGGAAAGAAGAGGAAGCAGAGAAAGGAGAGATTGGCGACCAGCTGGAAGGAGTGTGGAGGAAAGAAGAGGAAGCAGAGAGAGGAGAGATGTTCGACGGAATGTCAGTTGGGATGAAAGAGGAGGAAACATACGGATGACGGAAAGACATGTGGAGGAAAGGAGGGAGAGAAGAGAGAGATTGGAGAAGAGGGGAAGAGAGGAGAGGACCGGAAGGAGTGGAAGAAGGGAGGAGCAGAGGGAGGTCAGAAGATGGACAAGAACGGAAGGTTGGAGAAGGAGGAGAGAGGTGGAAGAAGGAAGACGACGGAGGAATGTGGGGGAAGAAGAGAGGGAGCGCAGGAGGGGACAAGGTCGGCCCGGAGGAGCTGTGACGGCGAGAAGGGAGGAAGGGGACCCTGGGTTCAAGAGCCTAGTTAGGGCACTCCATTCTTTTCTCAAATTATTCCATTATACCGTGGAGGTGGAAGGAGGCCGGAAGGCTGTCGAGGTTGGCAGCGCAGGCTAAGAGAATCCAGCCGGCCTTTCAATCTGCCAGAATGGAACATAGGCTGCAGGATAACACAGGCAAGTGGTTGCAGGAGGGCCTAAGTATTCTGGAGGAACACTACAGGGAGGCCCTGAAGAAGGCAGGGAGTGAGCTGGCCGGGGAATCTAGCCTGAACTGGAGGGACGCTTGGCAAGTGGCGGTCAAGTGGACCCGGAGAAGATATAAAAGGCTAAAGGAGGAGACGGTCCGGCGGGCATTAAGGGCGGTGAAAGCTCTTATGACCCGAGAAGGTCCGGAAGATGGGGCAGGGCCAGCACCTCAAGAAAGGGAGACTGTAGCAGCCCCGGTGGAAGTGGCCCCCATGGAGGTGGACGTACCGCCAGAAACAATAGTAATTCTTACACCTACAAGAGAAGGCAGCAGCGAGGGACAAAAAAGTCCAGGGGGGAAGAGCCCGAGGACCCAGAGGGCCAAGAAAGCACTTGGCCGGGGTAGAAGACAGACGGTGGTGGCTCTGCCCGCCCTGACTCCAAAGCCACCTCAGGGGCAGAGGTCGGAGGACAGTCAACAGATGGTTGGCGAGACGGGGGAAGATATATTGGAGTGGCTCCTGGAGGATGATGAGGAGGAAATAGTCAGGAAACAGGCTGGCCCATCAGTTCCCCAAGAGACGGAGGATAGAGCGGGCAAGGAGGGAGGGCCCTCGGGAACAGAGGAGGCTTTAAGGGAGAGCCTTCATGTGTTCCATGAGGGTAGGCAGAAGGCCGGGAGTTGGTCGTTGGTCCCGGTCAACCCTGTGCTGATACTTGGAGATTCTAATCTAAAACGGATGCCCAAAACAGCGGCGTGGGATCTGGAGATCCATAGTTTTCCAGGGGCCACAATGGCGGATGGGTATACAATCCTGAAACACAGGATCAAACCCACAGAGGTGCCGGAACAAGTGATCCTATCATTTGGAATAAACGACCGGACCAACGCCAACTCCCAGGCGTTGGGAAAAATCCTGGGCAGGCTTATTGAAGCAGTAAAGGGGGCATTCCCGGGGGCGAATATTCGCGTCCCTCTGGTTAATTTTGACCAGGCTCTCCCAGGGAACCATCAGGATAACCTGAAAATCCTGAACAGGTGCACCCAGGAATCGGGCCACAGTATTCCCCTTCTCCCGGGGGAGCGGTTCCAGGTGGGTGACGACAAGCTGCACTGGACGCCAGGAACAGGCAGAGCAATGTTGCGGCACTGGCAGGAGCAGCTAAAAGATTAGAGGGGCCGTTCGGCCAGGGCCCCGAGTGGAAGGATGTGGTTAAAAAAGTAAATAAAAAAAATTCTGTGATTAATTTGTCCCGGCATTTTCAATTGACACCAGCACAAGAGAACTTATTAGACAAGGGTTTATCCTTTATCCCTTCTCATTTAATGAAAAAAGCTGATAAAGGGTCCCTCCTGGCGGATCTGGGTTAATTTCATGCCAAAATACAGAGAGCAGTGTTTTTTGGTGTCACGGCCGGCTCTGAGCCGCGACAAATGAGGGAGGCAACGAGAACAAAAGCGAATCAAAAAGTATTTATTAACAAAAATAACATTAACAACTCATAATTAAATAAAGAAAAACATGACGGAAAACATTCCGCTCAGGACATCAACTTAAATAAAGAATAAGCTGCGTCATGAACACAAACCCCAAATACGCGCTCCAAATCACAGGCCTGCAAACATAAAATCCCAAACAAAACTAATACATGAAGCAAACGAATAATAAACAAATAAAGCAGCAACCCAAAATAACAAAAGACTAAAGGGTAACCGAGGAGCGACTGAAGTCAGAGAACCATCACCTTTTATAACTCTCTGCAGGTGTTTCACATAATTACCTCAAAAGCCCCCCCCCCCCCCCCACTGCACTATAATTGTACGAGCCATAAAGGCACGTCACACACCCCCCCTTAAAAGATAAAACCCCTATACAACACACAAAACAAAAAAAATCCAACAGGGTACATCCCAACCTCCTAACTAACATCACAAACTACCTAAATCCTATCTAGTCTTCAGTGGCTTGCCGAGCTCGGGGCGACTTTAAACACTGAACTCAGCATCCTCAACAATCCCATAACCAGGACTGCCGAAGAACACTGAAGTGTACCCCCACTCAGGATTACCACCCAAAACAAAAAATAAATCCAAAATACCCCCCCCCCCCCCCCCTAACTAAATTGGGATGTACACCTACAAAGCCAAAAAAAATAAATAGACAAATCTGTACTAGGCTACATAACACTAATGTCACAGCATCTTCCAGAATCCATCTCCCCATACTACTCATCACCCTCGCCACCTAGGAGAAGAGACAGGCTGGAGAGAGAAGCGGAGAGAGAAGCAGAAAGAAAAACAGAAAACAACATCGTAACACATCATACTCTTGATAGAGCATCCGCAATCACGTTTTCTGTACCCTTGATGTGTCTTATATCGAGATGATACCCTTGTAGAAAGATACACCATCTCATGAGTCGCTGGTTTGGGTTCTGCAAAGAATGAAGGAATGTTAGAGGATTGTGATCTGTAAAAATCACCAATGGTCCTCCCCCTGAACCCACATAAACCTCAAAATGGATTAGTGACCAAATTAGAGCTAATGCTTCCTTCTCAATAACTGAATAGTTAAGTTGATAAGCATTAAACTTTCTAGAGAAGTACCCCACCACACAGTCTACACCATCTTCTGAGGTCTGCAATAAAACAGCTCCAGCTCCCACATTACTAGCATCAACTTGCAGTTTAAACGGTTTATCCAGTCTGGGTGCAACCAAAATTGGAGAGACAGTGAGAAGTGACTTAAAATCCTCAAATGCTCTCTGACACACAGAGGTCCACTCAAATTTGATTTTATCTCGGAGCAGGTTGGTGAGAGGAGCTGCCACAGTAGAAAAATTCTGACAGAACCCCCTATAAAAACCAACCATTCCAAGAAACCTCATTAACTCTTTTTTTGTTGTAGGGGTAGGAAATTGGTCAATTGCGGCCACTTTAGCTCGAACAGGACATACATGACCCTGACCTACAATTTTTCTAAGATAGATTACAGTGGCCTTAGCGAATTCACATTTGCTCAAATTAACAGTAAGGTTAGCCGCAACCAGACGATCAAACAAAGCTTTAACCCGAGTTAGATGTTCTGACCAAGTGTCACTATAGACGACTACATTGTCTAAGTAAACTGCACAACCTTCCAAGCCAGAGATAACTCGATTTATTAATCGCTGAAACGTAGCTGGAGCATTTCTCAGGCCAAAACTCATAACCTTGTAGGAAAAAAGGCCTGACGGAGTGACAAATGCAGAGATCTCTTGGGCTCTAGCTGTCAGAGGCACCTGCCAATAACCCTTTAGCAAATCAAATTTGCTAACATAAATGGCAGACCCAACTTGATCAATGCAATCTTCAATTCGTGGCAAAGGAAAGGAATCAGGTTTAGTCAGTTGGTTTACCTTCCTATAGTCTGTACAAAATCTATGAGAGCCATTGGCTTTTCTAACCAGAATACACGGAGACGCCCAGCTGGAATAAGAAGGCTCCGCTAACCCATTTTCCAACAAATACTCAACCTCAGCCTCTAGGTGTCGCTTTTTCTCCAACGGAACACGGTAATAATGCTGATGAACGGGTTTTGCGTCCCCCACATCAATATCATGTTCAATTAAGTTTGTCTGTGTGGGAATATCTGGGAAAAGAGACACATACTCCTTTATTAAAGCAGACACATCCGAATATTGAACATCAGGGAGATGCTTCATCACCCCCAAATTTTCAAGGGCCTCTGTGTTTTTAAAACAGCCTTGTGTGACCGATTCACCCGGATCCAGACCCTCATCATCGGAGACAGGCACCTCAGGAATACCTCTTAAAGATGTTTCCACCCTTGCGCCAACCACAAGCACGGGTTTTACTTGGGATCCTTCTTGATTCTCAAAAGTAAAAAGAGAATTAACATCCTCTTGGCTAGCATCTTCAATAGTATCACGTACATAATAGGGTTTCAACAAATTCACATGGCAAACACGAGCCTTCTTTCTCCTATCAGGAGTTTCAATCAAATAGTTAAACTCTGAAACCTGACGTATCACAGTATAAGGGCCTACGAATTTTGCTTGAAAAGGAGAGCCCACAACTGGCACCAAAGCAAGTACCTGATCACCAGACTGAAAAACTCGAACCTCTGCTCGACGGTCAAACAACCGCTTCATTCTATCTTGTGAATGCCCCAAATTTGCTTTTGCCTGTGCACAAGATTCATACAATCTCCTACGAAAATCACTTACATAGTTCAACAAATTTCTCGGTGGATCAACACCCTTCAAATCCTCAGACAAAAGTGACATTGGACTACGCACTGAATGTCCAAACACAAGCTCATTTGGACTAAACCCTGTGCTTTCCTGTGAAGCTTCCCTAGCGGACATAAGAAGCCAGGGCAAACCATCTTCCCAATCACCCTTCATTTGTGTGCAATAAGATCTTAACAGAGACTTCAGTGTCTGATGGAAGCGTTCTAGCGCCCCCTGACTTTGAGCATGGTAAGCGCTAGCCTTCTGATGTTTAACATGCAACTGCTTTAAAGGGGTCATGACATGTTTTTTTTTTATTTCATTATTATGTTCCCTTAGGTGCAAATATAGTATTACTATAGTTTTTTTTACAAAAAACTTTTAAAATGTAGTGATTTATGACCTTTTCCCACCCTGTTTCTCATCCTCTGATTCAAACAGTCTGTTTTGGGGGTGTTTCCCCTTAAAGAGTTCAGTGTTAACGCCCACTGTTATGATTGGCTAACGTCAGTGCCTATGCATCAATTATTAACGCCCCCAGCCAGAACATTTGCGGATTCGGCGCAACTGTTTAGTAGCGGGTGATGCATGCCAAGCGATGGCTCTTGCAATGATAAAACCTTATTATGTTTGAGCCGGAATCAGAGGAAAATGAACGATCACCACAACAACGAAGACTGGATCAGCCCGTGTCCACATGGAAAGTGAAACTATTTTGAATTAATAAAAAAAAATTAACCCGAGACACTTGAAAACGGATTAGCTAACAGTTTAACATTATTTAACTAATTCCAATGAAATGATAGGGTGTACCACGGACAAAAATGCATGCACATGCCATATTTGAAGATGCAGCATTGATAAAGGCAACGTTTTTAATTTTCTATCACATGTAGGCCTACTAGAAAGGCGACATATTTTCAAGATTCTCTTATACATGTGTTTATATTAGCCATGGTAAAAAGTAAGTTTGCGTCGTCGTTGTTGAGCCCAGAATATTCGGCACGGACTTATCTTTGAGCAACAGTTTTCTGGCAAAGCCAAGCATCATATTGGGATTTTTTCCCTCAAAACAGTCATCCTTCAAATGTACAGAACAAACGCTTAAACTAACACTGCCGTGACTGGGACGTCCGCAAAAAATAAAGTGCATCCATTTTTTCCCTGACGACTGGATCTTTCAGCGTATTTAAAAAGTAGTTTAAAGTTTTAAATACATTACTTAAGCCGCGTTTCCACCGAAATTACCCGGAACAATTTGTCCCAGGAACTTTTTTCCCAGGAACTTTTTTTGCCCCAGACCGGTTGCTTTCTGCGTTTACACCGCGGTCTAAAGTACCGGGAAGCTTATGCAAATTAGTCTGGTGACGTAAACTGCGCGCGACTGCTACTCCCAGTCTGCGACGGTCCGACGGAGAGTAAACAGTTTGAGCGCCACATAACAAGTATGGAGAAGATTCAAACTGTGATGCTGTTGTTTGTGATGTTTTGGCTTACTAACGAGGTAATGAACAAAACGGCAGAAAAGAGACGAGCACTGACACTAAAGCATGTTCAGAAAGCTCGTAATGCCAGATATAAAGTTAGACAACGTATGTTATCAGCTATTTCGGACATTGACCGTGAGATGGCTGGGACGAACGCGCGCCATCGGGCAGAAAGAACAAGATTGGTAAGAAAGGAATCCATCAAAATAAAGCAGAGTGTTGAATAATGTTATTATCGATTACATCAACTTATTTTTTGCCACTTTTGTGTGTTTTAGATATGCGAGTACTATCGAATGCGTCGTGTTTCGCGATCGGTATGGATGCACACTAGAACAACGGGATGGTGGGACAGCGTGGTTCCAACTTTCACCGAAGCACAGTGGATCAAGAATTTCAGGATGTCTAAGGATACGTTTCTGTACATCTGTCGTCGATTGCAACCACAACTGGAGAGACATGACACAAACTACCGACATTGTGTACCCATTCAAAAAAGAATCGCCATTGCACTGTGGAAACTTGCAACCAACTCAGAGTATAGAAGCATCTCTCATTTATTTGGAGTCGGAGTTGCTACTGTGTGTCACTGTGTTCACGATTTCTGCTCATCTGTTGAGAAGGTACTCATGCCAGAAGTTATCCAGTTACCAAACAGTGAAAAGTTAAAAGAAATGGCGGCGTATTTTGAGCGCAGATGGGGTTTGCCACAGTGTGTAGGAGCAATTGATGGATCACACATCCCCATTATTGGACCAGAGGAGTATCACACAGAGTACTTCAACCGAAAGGGCTGGCATTCGATCATCCTACAGGCTGTTGTGGACGGAAGGGGTCTCTTTTGGAATGTTTTTGTTGGAGCGCCAGGGAGCCTGCATGATGCCAGAGTGCTGCGTTTGTCAGGATTGTGGGAGCTAGTGGATAGGGGTTTGTTACTACCTGATGTAACAAAGAACATTTGTGGACATGATGTGGGGTACTACGTCCTTGGTGATGCAGCCTATCCTTTGAAGAGCTGGCTGATGAAACCTTTCACCGACAACGGACGACTGACACCCCAACAACTTGTGTACAACCAGAAAACAAGCAGAGCCAGGGTCGTGGTTGAGAATACTTTCGGCAGACTAAAGGGCAGATGGAGGTGTTTGCTAAAACGAAATGACTGCAATACACACAAGGTCAAATCGCTGGTGATAGCATGTTGTGTTCTGCATAACCTCTGTGAAATGAATGGTGATGAGTTCAGAGAAGAATGGGTTACGGGTACATTCAACCAGCCTGACGGGGCACTGTCACCCACTGTAGAGGCCGAGGGTCTAGATGCACGTACAGGTCTAATGACCTTTTTGACTACAATGTAGTAAACTGCAGTATCGCTGGTTACAGACACTGTTTTATGTTTTAGGGAAAAATAACCTTCAGAGGCTGTAATGTGCTTTTTTATGCTGTATACACCTGGCATACATTGTTTTTACTGTGTAACATTCTTTTAGTAAATAAAAATGATTACTTCTAAATCATGCTTTGGTTTTCATTCATTCGGTTTTGTTATTTGTAGTTTTTTTTTTTTTTTTGACTCTATAATAAATACAAAATGTAATTTCATAAGTGACTTCAGGTTAAGCAGGTTAGAAGCAGGTATAAGAGCTAAAATTATGAAAATGAAAAGGCACTTGATCTCAGGAAAGTGACATTTTACAAACTTTATTTAACACAAAAGTATTACTTACAAAATGAAAATACAATTGTGAGAAGAGCAATAAATTACAAGAACGGTAAACTATAAAATGTGTAAAAAATAAATGTATTTAACTAGACGAACTGTCCAACGGACAGAAACCCAACCTGAAAGTCTCTGCAGCTTCTGACTGCATTAATGCAAACACTATTTTTGCATATTATAAATGGCAATTGTGCAAAGAAAAAATACAAATGTGCACTTTCACCTGGTGAAATACTGAGCTTATTGGCGTTTAATGGATACATTTCCAGTCAGTACTTCCTCAGAGCATTTTGAATATTTATACTTATCGATATAGTATGAGTGAAATGTTTTAGCATGTTACCAGCATTTCAAACTTTACCATAAGACCTAAAATTATGGGTAACACTTTACAATAAGGTTCATTTATTAAACATTAGTTAATGTATTAACTAACAATGAGCAATACATTTGTTACTGTATTTATTAATCTTTGTTAATGTTAGTTAATATAAATAAAGCTGTTCATTGATTGTTCATGTTAGTTCACAGTGCATTAACTCATGTTAACAAGATTTTAATAAAGTATTAGTAAATGTTGAAATTAACATTAACAAAGATTAATAAATGCTGTATAAGTGCAATTCATTATTAGTTAACGTTAACTAATGTAGTTAACTAATGTTTAATAAATGAACCTTATTGTAAAGTGTTACCAAATTATGAAAATGAAAAGGCACTTGATCTCAAGAAAGTCACATTTTACAAACTTTATTTAACACAAAAGTATTACTTACAAAGAGAATAGCAATAAATTACAAGAACAGTAAACTATTAATGTGCAAAAAACAAATAAAAATGTATTTAACAACTAGACGAACTGTCCAACAGACAGAAACCCGGCCTGAAAGTCTCTCTGCAGCTTCTGATTGCAGGAATGCAAACACTACAGTATATACATATTATAAATGCCAATTGTGCAAAGAAAAAATTAAATACAAATGTGCAATTTTAAGTGCAAATTCAGAGACGGTGTTCAGTCAAGTGGCTACTTTTTGAATGACTGGGCAAATTGTCCAAGAACAGACAGAAACCCGGCCTGAAAGTCCCTCTGCTGACGTCTGCTTTCTTCCGCTTCTGACTGCAGGAATGCCAACTCTTGCCTCCTCATCTCTCTTTCCTCAGCCTGGCTCTCAAGTAACAGCTGCATATATTTGTCACGCTGTTCTTGTCCAAGCTGCAGGGCGGCCCGGTTAGCATCTTCCATGTCCCTCAGCGCATCAAGGAAGTCAGAATCCCTTTTCCTCTTCCCTAAGTGAAGAAACACATGACAATAAATACACAAGGCCACCCTGAAACAATAAAACCATAAAATACTTATTTTACAATTTTTAAATTGCTAACACACTAAAATTACATGCACAGCACAATTATTTAAACTGGCACAAAATAAATATATCTGCTGTGCATATGTTGCTCTGACTTTAAAAAAAAAAAAATGTTTCAACAGCATGCGTGTGTATCTGCAAATATTTCTGTGGATGTAAACAATCTGAATAATTTTCTCCAGTTTGAACATATTTTAGTATTATGGCAAAGCATACTAAAGATGAGAGTGCTTTTCATTATGCCCAACAGTGTGTAGTTGGCAAACATCTGGTAATATGAATGAGGTGTGTGCCATTTTGTGCAAAAGTTTGATTTTCATAATGCTATTTGTAGTTTTGGTTGCAGTGCTTCATTTTGCAGGATATATGAGGTATTTTGCATTTTGGGTGTGTAGTTTTGTGAATTGTGTTAAGTATTCTGATAAAACCAGCCTAGTTTACAAAATTGTGTATTAGCAATTGGAAAAGTGTTTTCACAACAAACTTGATTTTAAACTATTTGTGTTGGGCTATCATGCTCCATATTTTTTTATCATGGGGCCATTTAAGTTTACAATAAAAAATGCCCCAAAATCCATTAGGAGTACAATTAGGTCAGTTTTGAAGTATCATTTTTGTCAACAGAAAACGTTTTATACCTCGACGTGTGTGCGTTTCAGCTGGAGACATGGGACGAGGGCTACTGGTAATAGCAGGGGAAAACACGCTGGTCTCCGTTGTCAGCAAATCACTGGGTCCAATCATTTCATCTGTAAAAACACGTTGGAAAAAAGTTAGTTTGCTTTATCACTGCAACGAGTTTAAGACGTTATTATCATGTAGATGTGATATTATTTACCTTCAACCGACTGGTCCTCAGATTCCTGAATGGTTTCCAACAACGCCATTGCCGAGTCTTTTGTCACCGCGGCTCCAGAAAAGGCCGGCCTGTGTCCCAACAACGCGTCCAGGCGGTCAAACCACTTGTTGGTACGCCGATCGGAACCGCTTCTGTTGTTGTGATCCTTTAATTTCTTGTAATCTTGTTTTAATTTTTTTAACTTCTCTCTGCACTGTTTTCCAGTGTGAACTATGCCCAGCTCGCATAACCGACTCGATATTTTCAGGTATACCTTTTCATTGCGGATTGCCGTTTCCAGTTCCCGCTGGATTTCCTCTTCCGCAAATACGCTTAACAATGCCTGAACCTCGTCGTCGGTCCAGCGGTCGTATTTTTTATTAAATTCCATTTTTGCTGCCACGAATCGCAATGGATTTTTAAAAATGGCGGTTAAAAGAAAATGCTGCGTGAAGTCATCCAAATGCGGCGTGAACACAACCAATCAGCATGGTCGGCGCACAAGTCCCGCCCCCGAAAGTTCCTGAACTTTGAAAAAGTACTACCTCGCGAGCAGGGACTTTTGGAGGGGGAAATATTTACCCGGAACTTCATTTAGTTCCTGGTTCCTGCGGTGTAAACACACCGAGTACCACCCCAAAGTTCCTAGTTCCTGGGGAAAGTTCCTGCGGTGGAAACGCGGCTTTACAGTTTGCGTCGTCGATGTTGAGCCCAGAATAGTCGGCACGGACTTATCTTTGAGCAACAGTTTTCTGGCAAAGCTCAAAACCGTCATCCTTCAAATGTATAGAACACACGCTTAAACTAACACTGCCGTGACTGAGACGTCCGCAAAAAATAAAGTGCATCCATTTTTCCCTGACGACTGGATCTTTTGCAGCGTATTCACAGATGTTGTTTGTCCACATCCAGGAACAGCACATCTGCGTGGCATCGTAATTTCCCTGTACACAGACCCACTCGCTGTCCGTCGACTGAACACTTGTGAGGCGCGCAGCGCGCGGGCGCGACAATGATACGAAATGAGCGTAGTTGCCTTGCGCTTAAAGCGTAACTGTCTTCTGCTGGAGGCGGTCATTATGCAAACGCTGGTACGTCACTTCGTACCGTGACGTCACTTCTTACCATGGATCCAGAACGAGCTGTATTTAGAGCTTGATTAAATAAATGATTTGTTTATAATGGGGAGGACGTCTTAAGCTATGAAACTTGCAGGACGTTTTAATGGTACAAAGACCTCTTATATACCAAAAGATCAAGGCAAATTTGGTTTCTCATGTCATGACCCCTTTAATATTTGAGCGAATATTTTCGAAGTAAAATTCGATCCTTGGTCTGTTTGTATGACTTTAGGAATTCCAAACAGAGCAATGAATTGCGTTAAGGCCTTTAACACTGTCTTTGTAGTGATGGAGCGTAACGAATAGGCAGCTGGAAACCTGGTGACTTGACACATTATCGTGAGCAAATATTTACTTCCTGCCTTCGACTTAGGTAATGGGTCCACACAATCCACAATTAAATATTCAAATGGTTGGTTTACCACTGGAATAGGAAAAAGCGGTGCCGGTCTCAGGGTCTGATTGGGTTTTCCAGTCAACTGACAAGTATGGCAGGTTTTAATGTACGCAGACACATCTCGTTTAAGCTTGGGCCAAAAAAAACGTTTCAAAATTAATTGATACGTTTTTTTTAACACCCAAATGTCCTGACGTGTCATGAGCGGTTTTCAGAACAAGATCACGGAGATTTTTTGGAACAACAATCTGAACAATTGGATCTCCTACAAAATCTTTACCATGGGGCACCCACTTTCTGACTAATATTTCTCCATCCAGATAATACCCTGACGATGTATCTTGCAGTACATCTGGAGACAGAAGTCTGTCAAACAAGACAACAAGTGAGGCATCTGCCTGTTGTTCTTTCACCAATTCACTAGGTGAGATGGTCAAAACTGATGGTATTTTAGTCAGTGTCTTACTATCTCTCTTCACATCTGACTGAGTCACAGATAAAGACTTACTCCCAGCCCGGGTCACAACAGAAGAAACAAATACTTCCGGAAAACTCTGGGCATTTTCATCTTCTGACACCTCAGGAAGCAACAAAGAGGGAGACACTATCAAAGCTGGTGGACCAACGGATCATACTCTACCTCCAGCTAAATTGTTTCCAAGAATAATGTCTACACCTACAACTGGTAAACAGGGACGTACCCCAAGTGTTACCTCTCCCTGAACCAAATCTGAAACTATCATCACTTTATGTAGAGGAACAGATACTACATTCAGTCCTATTCCTCTAATCAAAACATTGCTTCCAATATACGATTCATTGGAAAAAGACAGGACATTTTCAGAAATAAACGATTCCATTGCACCCGTGTCTCGAAGGATTTTTACTTGCTTATTCTCTTTAGAACCTACTAGTGAGACATATCCTTCTGTAATAAAAGGAGAAAAACTAGAATTCAAGGTTCCACAGTCATTTTCAATGGCTAATTCGGACGTTGATTGAATGGATGTTACTAATCCTACTGATTTTGCTCCCCAAACAACATTTTGGGGCTTTCTATTCCCTGGTGAATATTGAGCTTTGGCTTTTAGCATTGGACATTCATTTTTCCAATGCCCTTTGGCTTGGCAATAATTGCATACATCAACTAACTCATTTTCCCCAGGTGAACGCAACGATCTTCCTCTAAAGATATCAGGATTTTCCCTACTCTTATCATGTACAAACCAATCCGGTTCTCGTTTAATTTCTCTGAAGGCCTTGTATCCAAACTGATTTTTATGAATCAAAGCATATTCATCAGCAAGGACTGCTGCGTCATACGCAGTACGAGCTTTAGTCTCAGTTACATAAGTAGCAATACGGGGTGGTACTGAATTTTTAAACTGCTCTAACAATACCAACTCTTCTAAATCACCTAAAGTCTTGACACCAGATGCAGAACACCAGCGATTAAAATGAGTTTGAATTTCTCTCACAAATTCCACATGTGTTTGTCTTTCAGATGTTTGCCAACCTCTAAATCGCTGTCTATATGCTTCTGGTACCAATTCATAAGCTTTCAAAACAGCTGACTTAACAGATTCATAATTATCCGAATCCTGAGTACTTAACGAAGAAAAAACCTCCTGAGCTCTTCCTGTGAAAACGCATTGCAACAACAAAACACGCTCGGAATCGGACCAACTTCTAGTAACTCGCTCAAACAATGAAAAAAAGGTGTCAATTTCCTTTTCATTAAATTTTGGCACCAGTTTCAAATTTGTGACCACATCAAAATCAAGCAAATCATGCTCACTACCCTCAACAGACAATCTTCTGGCTTCTCTAGAAAATTTTCCAGCCTTTATCAAATCCAACTTATAACGCTCAAGGTCCAATCTCTGTTTTTCAATATCATGTCTTGCTTCTATTTTTTGCTGTTCGATCCTTTCCTTAGACTTCATTTCTATCAAAAGTAAATCCTTCTGTTGCTCATAAGTCAAAGACATTCTGCTAGCCTGAACAGTAGACACTGTCTGTTTATCTTCAAATACATTGTTCTACCAAAGCAGATATCAAACTTGATTTTAAACTTTCCTTTAACCGTTTATCAGCAACAGAAAGCTCCACCTTATAATGACTCGCAAGCGCTAACAACTGATCCTTCGAAAACTCATTTAAAAGGTCTTCCGACGGACTAGAAATAAACTCTTTAATATTGGAAGTCATTTTTAATTTGTCTACCCCTAACAAATTTTCAAACGAAATAAACACTTAGGACTATGAACGAACACTGATAAATATATATTCTTATACACATTCAATCAGTATTGAATTCATTCATGACTTACCACATTGTTTCTTGATAGCTACATTCTAATCAGCACGCAGCGGCAATTCAATTACCTCTTGTTCCCCAAATTACAATCAAAGACATATGCTTTACTTCCCCATCAATTGTTCTCCGATGCCTCCCAAACAACTAAACAGCGCACGCTGAACACTCGCTCACGGAGTCGGAGATCACGACAGACAGGAGTTCTCAATTACAACGAACGGCTGGACGAGCCCTCATATTTGTCACGGCCGGCTCTGAGCCGCGACAAATGAGGGAGGTAACGAGAACAAAAGCGAATCAAAAAGTATTTATTAACAAAAATAACATTAACAACTCATAATTAAATAAGGAAAAACATGACGGAAAACATTACGCTCAGCACATCAACTTAAATAAAGAATAAGCTGCGTCATGAACACAAACCCCAAATACGCGCTCCAAATCACAGGCCTGCAAACATAAAATCCCAAACAAAACTAATACATGAAGCAAACGAATAATAAACAAATAAAGCAGCAACCCAAAATAACAAAAGACTAAAGGGTAACCGAGGAGCGACTGAAGTCAGAGAACCATCACCTTTTATAACTCTCTGCAGGTGTTTCACATAATTACCTCAAAGCCCCCCCCCCACTGCACTATAATTGTACGAGCCATAAAGGCACGTCACATTGGTCCTAGGGAGGAGGGAGATGCTCAAATTCGGCCCTTTTGTGAGAGATCGGGCTGGGTGCCCCGGCCTCAGCAATTACCAGGGGAAGTATGGGAGTTTGTTGATAGAAATGTTAGGGGGGCCCAGGCGGCCTTATTTGGGACAGAGGCTCCGGGGCAAAACTTGCCCCCAGAGGAGATCAAAGCTCTAGAGGAGCTGAAATCTAGGCAGGACATTATCAAACCAGCAGACAAGGGGAGCACAGTGGTCGTTATGGATAGAGCACGTTATGTGCAAGAAGGACAAAGACAGTTGATGGATAGTTCTTTTTATCGCAAATTAACGGCCCCTATTTTCTTGGAATCAATACCTCGCATTGAAGAGATAGTGGGTACTCTAGAGAGGACAGGGTTGATCTGAAGGCAACAGGCAAGTTACCTTCTGGGGGAAACGGCACCTAGACCAAGACGGTTTTATTTATTGCCAAAAGTTCACAAGCCTAGGGAGAAATGGCCTAATCCCTTCATGCCCCCGGGGCGTCCGATAGTGTCAGATTGTGACAGTGAAAGTCATAGGATTGCAGAATTTATTGATTTTCATTTGAATCCCTTGTCGACTAAACATTCGAGTTATATTAGGGACACTTATGACTTTTTGGAGAAAGTAAAGGGTCTGAGAGTGCCACCAGGGGCATTTCTGTTTTCGTTGGATGTGGAGAGTCTTTACACCAACATTGAGACGCCTTTGGGATTGAAGGCAGTACGGGACTGTTTTGCCCGATACCCGGATATCTCGAGGCCTGAGGAGGAGATCTTGGAGCTTCTGGAATTAAGCTTGACCTGCAACGATTTTGAGTTCGAAGGGGAATTTTATCTCCAGATTAAGGGGACAGCGATGAGGAAAAGGTTTGCACCAGCGTATGCAAATATATACATGGCCCAATGGGAGGAGACCGTTTTTCCCAAGTGTAGAAAGGTTCCCTTATCGTATTTTCGGTTTTTGGATGACGTCTGGGGTGTGTGGAGTTATAGTCGACAGGACTTTGAAGTCTTTTTGGGAATATTAAATACACATCACGCCTCGATTAAGGTACAGGCGGTGGTTAAGGACCAGGCTATTGAATTCCTGGATACAACGGTATTTAAAGGACCGGATTTTGGTATTACGGGTCGGTTGGATTTCAAGATGTTCTTCAAAGAGACAGATACCCATGCCCTGTTACACCATCAGAGTTATCCTCCGAGACACACATTCAGGGGCATAGTGCTATCGCAGCTCCTCAGATTCAGGAGAATTTGTTCAAGAGAGGAGGATTTTCAGGAAGCTAAATGCACGCTATTTCGGGCGCTTCGGGCCAGGGGTTACTCTAGATCACGGCTTAGAGGCATTTATAAGGAACATCGTAGGTTGCAGGCGAACCCAGAGCCTAGACCCTCGGGAGCAGGTAAGGTTCTAGTTCCGGCCATTTTTCCATATGCTCCGGAAGCGGTCAGACTGAATAGAGAGATTAGGAATAACTTCGAGGGGACATTGGGGGACATACCAGAAGGGCAGGATATTACGCTCCTGGCAGCCTACAAAAGGAATACGAACCTGCGAGATTTGTTTGTCCATAGTCGCCTTCCTAGACAAAAGGGAGGGAAACCGCCAGTAGTGCATAGACCTCGGGTCATTAAGGCGTGCGGTCAATCTAGAGCGTTCTTTCTCCCGAGGATTTCTTTAAAAACAAAGAATTGTATTTATGTGATTCAATTTAACCGGTGTGGTAAGAAATCTGTGGGTCAGACAAAGAATGCTCTCAGGACCCGTTTATATCAGCATAGATATGTGATCCGAAAGGGAGTGGTGAATGCCAGTAGGCGGGCACTGATTGAGCACTTCAAGCAGCATGGATTGCATAAGTTGAGAGTAAGAGGTTTGGAGCATAACCCAAGATGGACCTTAAGACAGAGGTTGTGCAAGGAATATATTTGGATTGAAAAGTTAAATACCTGGACTCCAAAGGGTCTCAATGAGAGAAGGGAGATTAGGAATACAAGATAAACTGGAGAGCCGGATGGAGGATGGCAGCAATTCAGAGCCATCGGATGGATGGAGGAAAGCACAAAACACCCTCTCCGGCCCCCCTCCGACTCATTGGGTCGGGGTAAGGGGCCGGACGAGGAGGATGAATACGGGCCTAAACCGGCCCTTAGGGAGGTGTTGTTCCTAAACAGGTTCAGCATCTTCTGGTTCATTTTCAATTTTCAATCTTCAATCTTCAACTTTTTGTCTTCACTTTTCAATTGTCATCCTCATCATCATCATTATCAGTATCATCATCAGTATCATCACCAGCATCATCATCTTCTGGCAGTCACGAGGCACCCTCTCCGGCCCCCCTCCGACTCATCGGGTCGGGGTAAGGGGCCGGACGAGGAGGATGAATACAGGCCTAAGCCGGCCCTTAGGGAGGTGTTGTTCCTAGACAGGTTCAGCATCTTCTGGTTCATCTTCAACTTTAAAATATTCTTCATTCGTCAATTTTTATCTTCAGCATCTTCATCCTTATCATTATCATCATCATCATCTTCTGGCAGTCACGAAGCATCCTCTCCGGCCCCCCTCCGACCCACTGGTTCGGGGTAAGGGGCCGGATGAGGAGGATGAATACGGGTCTGAACCGGCCCTTAGGGAGGTGTTGTTCCTAAACAGCTTTAGCATCTTCTGGTTCATCTTCAATCTTAAAATATTCTTCTTTCTTCAATCTTTATCTGCAGCATCATCTGTAGTCTGGGAGTTTTCGGGGTAAGGTACTTGAATAAGGGGCAGGATATGATGATAGAGAAAGATTCTGTGAAAACATGACTCCAGAAATCACTTCTCAATCTGAGCCCCTTTGAAACTATGCCTACATCGACTCCTGCCCTAAACCTACCATTAGTAGCCCTATGAATAATACACCTGGTGATGTAGCGTTTTAGTTCTAAATGGATTGCATTGGGCACTTTGATTGGGCACTTCAAAACTACGCCTACACCAACTCCTGCCCTAAACCTACCATTAGTATTATCGCCCTATCTCTAAACTTCCTTTTGTCTCGAAGATTTTAGAGAAGGCAGTCCTTATTCAGTTACAGTCCTTTTTAGATACACATAGTGTTCTTGAAGTGTTCCAATCGGGGTTTAAGACATGTCATAGTACTGAATCCGCACTTCTGAGAGTTGTTAATGATCTTTTAATTTCGACTGACTATGGAGATTGTGCAATTCTTATGCTTTTGGACCTCACAGCAGCATTCGACACAGTCGATCACAGCATTCTTATTTCTCGCCTTGAACATGACGTAGGGATAAGGGGCACTGCGCTAGAATGGTTTCGGTCATACTTGTCAGAAAGAGATTTTAGAGTCAGTTTTGGTGGTTTTACTTCACATTCTGTGCCTCTCACATGTGGAGGTCCCCAGGGTTCGATTCTCGGGCCGATTCTTTTTTCACTCTATCTGCTCCCCCTTGGATCCATATTAAAAAGACACAATATCAGCTTCCATCTCTATGCAGATGATTTGCAAATCTACCTGCCCATCAAAAGAAATGATGCTACTTTTTTAATAAGGTTAGTTGACTGTTTTAATGATATAAAAACCTGGATGGCCCTAATTTTTTTAAACTTTAACGAGAATAAAACTGAAGTCATGATTCTTAGACCCAGTGGCACATCTGATGTTTCCAAAATAGATCTGGCCACTTTTCAACCTTATGTAAGGTCGATTGTAACTAACTTAGGAGTGAAAATGGATTATGATTTTAAAATGGAGAAGCAGATAAATTCTGTGGTGAAAGCCAGTTACTTTCAACTTAGGCTACTTACAAAAATTAAGCCACTCTTATCCTTCACAGACTTCGAAAGGGTTATACATGCGCTTATCACAACTCGCCTTGATTATTGCAATGCTCTGTATGTAGGTGCCAGCCAGGCCTCCCTATCTCGTCTTCAATTAGTTCAAAATGCTGCCGCTCGCCTCCTCACTGGAACTCGTAAGCGCGAACATATCACCCCTATTTTAGCTTCTCTTCACTGGCTGCCTGTTAGTTCTAGAATCGTTTTTAAGATTTTGTTGTTCGTTTTTAAAGCTCTTCATGGACTTGCTCCTGTTTATATTACTGAGCTGTTAAAGCCACATGCTCCGTCAAGGTCCTTGAGGTCCGCAAACCAGTTTCTCCTTGTTGTTCCTAAAACACGGCTAAAGAGCAGAGGGGATCGAGCTTTCTCAGCTGCAGCACCTAAATTGTGGAATGCATTGCCTCTTCATGTCAGACTGGCCCCCAGCCTCGCAGTTTTTAAAGCGCAACTTAAAACTCATCTTTATTCCTTAGCTTTTAATCAAGCATGATAGGCGTTGAAATTGTCTGTTGTAGTTTATCTATTTACTGTTTTAATGTCAATGTATAGCACTTTGGTCAACTTGCTTGTTTTTAAATGTGCTTTAGAAATAAAGTTTGTATTGTATTGTATTAGTAGCCCTGTGAATAATACACCTGTTGGTGTAGAATTTTAGTTTTAAATGGATTGCATTGGGCACTTTGATTGGGCACTTCGGAACTAGCCCTGTACCGACTCCTGCCCTAAACCTACCATTAGTAGCCCTGTGAATAATACACCTGGTGATGTAGCATTTTAGTTTTAAATGGATTGCATTGGGCACTTTGATTGGGCACTTCGGAACTACGCCTACACCAACTCCTGCCCTAAACCTACCATTAGTAGCCCTATAAATAATACACCTGTTGGTGTGGCGTTTTAATTTGGACTAGGCACTTTGAAACTACACCAACTCCTGCTTTAAAACCTACCCATAGTAACCCTATGAAGTGTTCTAATGCTTTATAAATAAAAGCTGTATGGATAATTCTTTACGGATAAAACACCGGTGGATTTGGCATTCTAGTTCTTATGCCGGAAAAAAACAAAAGAAAAAGAAAAAAAAATTTTTTTCGTTACCACGATGGAGGTAGTTACACTGAAAACATAGATATTGGGAATATGCCATCTGGTGGCATCCACGGCTGATGATTTATCTTTTGGTAAGGATTAATCTGTTTCCGTCCTTTCTGCTCTCGAGGGTAGAAGCTGGTAGAAGCTTGGTGCACAGAAATGTGCATCCGCCAGTCTCGACTTTTGATTATAGAGTGGATACAAGGGGTCTTGGATGTGAAATTAGAAGGACCTGGCAACAGGGTTGCTATTTGGGGACTTCCTGGGCAAGACTCTTTGGGTTAAGTCAGCAGGGCTGACAAAGGGCCCAGAGGAAAAGACCAATTCCCGCAGGCTTTTCTCGAGTAACCTGGATACCTTGCGGTGTTAACGAAAGGTTGCTTGGGAAAGCGGTAAGTATCCAGTCCCCCTGGGTCCACTTGGACAGCACGCAGGGAAGGTGGTCTGGGGCTAACAGACCTTAAATGGAGCCCAGTCTTCTATGGGTGACCAGCACCTCTCATGCAACAGCACATTCTACAACAACATGATTGCACACTGAAAAAAAGTTTTCTTCGAGCATAGTACGGGGATAGTTTCTCTCACCTTAGAGCTCCAATTCAGAGGTCAACGTATCCTACGGTTGTCCAGTAATGGGATGATGTCTGCTTGGTATGCTTTGGCCTCGAGGGGGAAGAACTGGTAGAAGCTTGATGCTCCGCATCCGCCAGTTTGGACGCCGTCCCATTGGAAGTCTCTGTGGGAGTCTAAGGGACAGTCAGACGATGTGTATTCGTTAAGCCTTTCTGTGGAATCGGTTGTGGGTCGAATATCGGTTAATCAAGGACTAGAGTGGGTAAAAATGTTTACCAGATTCTGTATTTGTTCGCCAGTCCTGGAGGTGGTCCCGTGGTGGATTTCTGGATAGGAACAAAGATGTTTTATTAGTTATACCGGGATAACAGTCACCAATTTTGGTAAAAAACGAATTCCGCGTTCGTTAGTTTCGACGCACCTCGGATTGTGGGTCTATATTTTAAGAAAAAAGATTTTTTCGTGAATAGACTACCAATATCGTTAAAAACTTCTCAACCAGAACTCAACCAAATTGGGGTCTTGAGGATCTGACCCAACTCGATTAGTAATTGGCCATTGAAGACACTCAGTCCTGGACTGATCATCCAGGGCAGGCCGCCTCGAAGGAGGGTGTCTAGTGTTTAAAGAGCCGAAACACCCAATGAGCCTGGGGTACTACTGATGAGAGTGTCTGGAATATTTCCTTCTCACGCAATTTTGAAGGAATAGGAGATTGGAATTGGTACAAGGGAGGCTCTAAAAACTTAACCGTAGGGGGTTTGTACGAACAGGGTTCGTTCATTTTTTTTGCCTCATCAATTGATAAAGAAGAGCTAGGACCACACCTACTTCTACTCTAAACCCAACCAGAGTAGCCCTGTGGTAGATACACCAAGTCAGTTAAAGGAATTCGTTGGATTTTTTCGTTTTTTCTAGATCGAAGTTTACGCCCATTCTAGAAACAGCTCTAATTAGAGGAATCATGTGGTGGACACACAGTCAGGTCAATTCAGTTTTTAGGAAGGCCGTCAGCATCGTGGTTTGCTCTAAAAAACGTACCCATAGTAACTTTGGTTTTAAACTGAGTCAGATCTATGAGATCGGGTGGGGCCCTTGTCCAAGTGTAATGGGGTCCATACTCGATCCAATGGTGGAATCACAGAAGCACAGTGATTCGATATGGGAGACAGGTTTTCTCCCACTTTAGTCCCGAAGTTCTAACCCGACAAGGTAGTCAGACAAGCGTCGGCCAGTGCCTTTCCTCAGTCCCGGAACCCTTTTGAGAAACCAGGGGGGGGGAACGGTTGTTGTAATATCCTCAAAAAACCTAACCAAGCCAGAGCCATCGGACATGACATACCGGGGTGTATCCAGTAGGTGGATATTGGGGATGGGGTTTTTTTTTACCCAGTTGGGGATATCTTGTAGGAGAGTGAAGAATCGAATGTGTAGTTACACACACATTTTTTCCTTAGGGAAGAAAATTCGAAAGCATGGAAAGTGAGAAGAGGAGAGGTGGGAAGGAGACATCTGAATGAAAGAAGAGAAGATAGAGATCAAGGAGGAGAGATCTTGATGAAAGGAGGGGAAGAAAAGAGGAGACTGGGAGGAGACATCTTGTTGGAGGGAGGGAGTGGAGAAACAAGGAGATATCTGGAGGAAAGAAGGGACCGACGTGGAGGAAGGGAGGAGACGAGGAGATATGTGGACGAAAGGAGGTGGAGCGGAAGAGACGAACGGAGAGAAGGATGGAGACAGGTGGCAGGAGGGAGGGGAGGAGGAACAACAAGAAGAAGAGGAGAGTCGGAAGAGAGGAGGAGGAGTAACATGGGCAACCGGGATGCGAGGAGGACAGGGTGGAAGCACGGAGGAAGCGGACAAAGGGCCGGGAATGGAGGAAGGGGACAAGCAGGAGGACCCAGGAAGGAAGGGGATCCAGGGTTCAGAAGTACAGTCCGGGCATTCCATTCCTTTTTAAAGCTATGCCACTATAATGCGGAGGTAGAGGAGGGCCGGCAGGGCCCGCCTGGAAGACTAGCAGAGTTGGCAATCAAGGTTAAAAAGATTCAGCCGGCCTTTCAATCCGTAATAACGGAGGGTAGGCTCCAGGATAATGCCAACTCGTGGTTGAGGAAAGGCCTAAGGATCCTGGAGGAGCACTACCAGGTGGCCTTGAGAAGGGCAAGCAGGGAGATGGTCTGTAGCCCGAAAGTAGATTGGAAGGAGGCCTGGCAAGTGGCGATTAAGTGGGCCCGCAGAAGATATAAGAGGATGGGAGACGAGACGGTGCAGCGGGCTGGGAGGTTGATAAAAATCCTTGTAGCCCGGAAAGAGCGGGAGAAGGAGGCGGCGGAGGAGGAAATGAGTAGGGTCCCCGGGTCTGAGTCTGAGTCTCCGCAAGAACAGGAGCAACCGGAACAACAGCAGGAACAACAGGGGCCAGAACAGCGGAGAGAGAAAGAGGGGGTTGCGGTCCCCATGGAGGTGGACCAACCTCTGGAGGCAGGGGCCCAAATGACAACAGCTGCAGGGAAGGAAGCGGGGGGGGACAGAAATCCCCTTGACAGTGGGTGGAAGAGTACCAAAGGCCAGGAAGGGGATCGGCCCGAGTACAGGCAGGGCAGGGGGGACTCTGCCGATCTTGACTCCACTTCAGGCCCGGGTGTCAAAATCGGAGGTAAGCCACCAAGTGATAGAAATTGAGGAGGGTATCTTGGAGGAACTCTTTTCGGAGGAAGGGTTGGGGAGCCAAGAAGGGCCTTCAATCTCTCCGAAGGCTGAGGAGGAGAGGAAAAAGGGACCCCCAGAAGTGGAGCAGGAAGAGGCTTCTCGGTGGAGTATCCATTGGAACCATGAGGGTAGGGGCAGCGCCAAGAATTGGTCTCTGGCTCCGATTAGCCCCATGGTGTTTGTGGGGGCTTCAAATTTGAGCCGGTTGCCGAGAACGAAGGCATGGGACTTGGAAGTCCACAGTTTTCCAGGAGCCACAATCGCGGACGGCTACACCATTTTGAAACATAGGACCAAGGGGACGGAAGTGATGGAGCAGGTGGTCCTGGCGTTCGGTCTAAATGATCGGGCGAGTAATATACCAGCCGTGGGTAAGATTCTGAAGAAACTGGTGGAAGCGGCAGAGGGAACATTTCCGGGGGCAAGGGTTTATGTCCCCTTGATCAATTTTAATCAGGCCCTGCCAGAGAAGGAAAAGGCGAATCTGACAGCTCGAAATAAAGTCATTTTGGAGTTGGGATGCAGCATTCCTCTGCTCCCGGAAAAGGACTTCAAGGTGGGAGGAGATGGGATACGCTGGACGTCAACGACTGCACGGGCGATCCTTGATCACTGGCAGCGCCATTTAAACGCTTGAAGGGGCTGTTCCGCCAGGGCCCCGGATACAATGGTGAGGACCAAAGAGTAAATAAAGGAAAGTCTGTAATTAATTTGTCTCAGAGTTTTAAATTGACCTCGGCACAGGTTAACTTATTGGACAGGGGTTTATCCTTTATCCCTTCCCACTTAATGAAGAAGGCTGATAGGGGGCCCTTTCTGGCGGATTTGGGTCAATTTCAGGCGAAAGTACAGAGAGCAGTATTTTTTGGCCCAAGGGAAGAGGGAGATGTTCAAATTCGGCCTTTTTGTGAGAGATCGGGCTGGGTGCCCCGGCCCCAGCAGTTACCAGGGGAAGTATGGGATTTCTTTGATAGGAATGTGGAGGGGGTCCGGGCAGCTTTGGTAGAAGCACGGACTCCGAAACAAAATTTACCCCCGGACGAGATTAAAGCTCTGGGGGAACTAATATCCAGGAGGGATATAGTTATTAAACCAGCAGACAAAGGAAGCACAGTGGTTATTATGGACAGGACACGTTATGTGCAGGAAGGACAAAGACAGTTGATGGACGGTTCTTTTTATTCCAAATTAACGGCCCCTATTTTTATGGGGTCAGTACCTCGTATTGAAGGGATAGTGGATACTTTGGAGAGGACAGGCTTTATTTGTAAGCGACAGGCGAATTATCTACTGGGAGAAAAGACACTCAGACCTAGGCGATTCTATTTATTGCCAAAAGTGCACAAACCCAAGGAGAAATGGCCCAATTCCTTCATGCCCCCGGGTCGTCCAATAGTGTCGGATTGTGGAAGCGAGAGTTATAGGATTGCGGAATTTATTGATTTTTATCTGAATCCCTTATCGACTAGGCATTCTAGTTATATCAGGGACGCTTATGACTTTTTGGATAAAGTAAAAGATCTGAGAGTACCCTCAGAGGTAATTTTCTTTTCACTGGATGTGGAGAGTCTCTACACTAACATTGAGACACCTTTAGGGTTGAAGGCCGTGCGAGACTGCTTTATCCGATATCCTGACGCCTCTAGACCAGATGAAGCGATCCTGGAACTCCTGGAGTTGAGTTTAACTTGTAATGATTTTGAGTTCGAGGGGGAATGGTACTTACAGATTAAGGGAACAGCCATGGGAAAAAGGTTTGCACCAGCGTATGCAAATATATACATGGCCCAATGGGAGAGGACTGTTTTCCCCAAGTGTGGAAAGGTTCCCTTATCGTATTTTCGGTTTTTGGATGACGTCTGGGGTGTGTGGAGTTATAGTCGACAGAACTTGGAAGTCTTCTTGGGAATATTAAATACACATCACGCTTCGATTAAGGTACAGGTGGTGGTTAAGGACCAGGCTATAACGGTGTATAAAGGACCGGATTTTGGTACTACGGGTCGGTTGGATTTCAAGATGTTCTTTAAGGAGACAGACACCCATGCCCTATTGCACCATCAGAGTTATCATCCGAGACATACATTCAGGGGCATAGTGCTATCGCAGCTCCTCAGATTTAGGAGAATTTGTTCAAGAGAGGAGGACTTTCAGGAAGCCAAATGCACGTTATTTCGGGCGCTTCGGGCAAGAGGCTACTCTAGATCAAGGCTTAGAGGGATTTATAAGGAACATAGTAAATCGCAGGCAAACCTAGAGCCTAGGTCCTCGGGAGTAGGTAAGGTTCTAGTTCCGGCCATTTTTCCGTATACTCCGGAAGCTGTCAGGCTGAATAGAGAGATTAGGGATAACTTCGAGGGGACATTGGTGGACATACCAGAAGGGCAGGATATTACGCTCCTTGCGGCCTACAAAAGGAATACGAACTTGCGAGACTTGCTGGTCCATAGTCGTCTTCCTAGACAAAAGGGAAGGAAACCGCCAGTAGTATATAGACCTCGGGTCATTAAGGCGTGGGGTCAATCTAGAGCGTTCTTTCTCCCGAGGATTTCTTTAAAAACAAAGAATTGTATTTATGTGATTCAATGTAGCCGGTGTGGTAAGCAATATGTTGGTCAGACAAAGAATGCTATCAGGACTCGTCTATATCAGCATAGATATGTGGTCCGAAAGGGAGTGGTGAGTGCCAGTAGGCGGGTGCTTATTGAGCACTTTAAGCAGCATGGATTGCATAAGTTGAGAATAAGAGGCTTGGAGCATAACCCAAGATGGACCTTAAGGCAGAGGTTGTGAAAAAGAATATATTTGGATTGAAAAATTAAAAACCTGGACCCCAAATGGTCTCAATGAGAGAAGGGAGATTAGGAACACAACATAATCGGGAGAGCCGAAAGGGGGATGGTAACAATTCAGAGCCCGTGGATGGAAGTAATAAAAATACACCCTCTCCGGCCCCCCTCCGACTCATTGGGTCGGGGAAGGGGCCGGACGAGGAGGATGAATTTGGGCCTAAGCCGGCCCTTAGGGAGGTGGTGTTCCTAAGCAGGTTCAGCATCTTCTGGTTCATCTTCAACCTTTATTCTTCAATTTTCATCTTCATCTTCTTCACCTTCTTCATCATCAGCATCATCATCAGCTCAATCTTCATCAGCATTATTGGGCAGTTACGAAGCACCCTCTCCGGTCCCCTCCGACTCACTGGGTCGGGGAAGGGGCCGGACGAGGAGGATGAATACGGGCCTAAGCCGGCCCTTAGGGAGGTGTTGTTCCTAAGCAGGTTCAGCATCTTCTGGTTCATCTTCAACCTTTTTTCATTCTTAATTCCTCAATTTTCATCTTCATCATCATGATTATTATCATCATCATCATCTTCTGGCAGTCACGAAGCACCCTCTCCGGCCCCCCTCCGACCCACTGGGTCAGGGAAGGGGCCGGACGAGGAGGATGAATACGGGCCTAAGCCGGCCCTTAGGGAGGTGGTGTTCCTAAGCAGGTTTCAGCATCTTCTGGTTCATCGTCTTGATCGTATCTTTATCTTATCTTTATCCCCATTATGATCTTCTTGTCTAATCAGGTGGGATCTGGACGATTGGATCAGGGGTACTGTACTTAAACAAGGGACATGGTATGATGATAGAGAAAGGATTTTGTGAAAATATGATTCCAGAAATCATTTCTCAATCTGAGCCCCGTTGTAACAAAAAGAAAAAAAGCTTTATTCCGCCCTTACCCTAAATCTAATCAGAGTAATCGGGTGGATGATATAACAGGGCAGCTTATAAGGATTCCTTCAAGTTTACAACATCAAAGCACAGATCTACTCATGTTTCCCATAGGAATATTATGGACAATACGCCTAGTTGAGGTTAACCTGTTAGCCTTCAGCGCCACTTTTGAAAAATCCCCAGAAATAGCATACCCAACCTAAAAAAGATTCAATTAATTGACCCTTTGTCCTAAAAGCTCAAGTATGTTCTCATTTGAAAGCTGACACCTGGCACTTTATTGGAAATGTAGAATGAATTATTGTCATAATGAAAAAAAAATTATGAATAGCTTCAAAGTTGTGTAAGTTATTAGAAATTTATTTTTATGAAACATCTTCATGAAAATTAAATTGAAGTTGGCCCGTCAGCACTCTAGAAATGCACTCCAGCTAAAGACACATGTCTGACCATGTTATATTTAAAATTTGAAGGTGATAAGTCTAAAACTCTGTATTTTGTTAAATGTTTTTCAAGATCATCTCAAATGACTTTATTTTGAATTGACTCTAAAATGCAAACTTGTGTTTATTGTCATCTATTAGCATCTATTCAGTCTATTGTCTCTATTGTTTTGTGGTGCAAACGAGCCCCATTCAGTGTCACTCTCTCCTGCACACATTTACACCTTTCCAGCCTGCTTATGGCCATAAATATTATTTTCCTTTGTCTCCATTATAATCGCTAACGACTGGCTAATCACGGTGTTTCACCCCCTAATTTCTTTCATAATCTTCACTTCACATTTGAAACTGTATCAAATGCCTTTCTTAAATAAAGAAATATTTCAGTAAGCATTCCGATTTAGAAAAAAAATCATAAAAAATAACAGCTAGATGGCAGGTGCAACTAGAGAGCTAGCTAGCATGTTAGCTTAGCACACCATCAATACACGACAATTTATGAGATTAAAACCCCGTTTGTGCTCCAAACTTACTTTATAGTGCAAGTCGAGTGTTTTAAATAATCTTCTATGAGCTTATTTGGCTTCAGAAAAGAAAATCAGACAGAAAATAAATGAGTTTATGTTATTCTGCACTATTGTAAAGTCTATATAGATTAGCATTACATTATACATATAATCTATTATTATAAAAATACCTGACATGGCTCGAAGAACACAGGTAAATCAAATATCATTGCAATCATGTTTATTGTCTTCAAAACATCTTTATCTGCATGTTATAGCGATCTCTGAAAGCTAACGTTAGCTGTGTTTATGTCAGTGACGTCCTGGAAGGTCACAGGTTATTGTTCTTCTTCGTGAGCTTTCATATTTGGAAAAAACTGTGCATAGAGCGCCCTCATTCTGCTGTATGGATTGAAAACACAGTACACCAGAGTATCCAGCGCTCTTTATGTATACACCGACGCATTTGGATATAAATTCAATAAATATTATTCCTGTCTATAGAAATATGATGTAAACCTATGATAATATATCAATATTTCTCCAAATCTGCACATTTTTGAGCCAAAAGCCCTGAGGAACGTTGTTTTGTCACGCGTTCTCAAGACAACAGCACCGGAGTTTTTTTCGGAATGGAGCAGCTGACGCTCATAATTCATATTAAAGGTATCGACTCATTTTTTCATTACATAAATCCTGACACAAATTAAGACATAACTGTCACTATAAGTTTCTCAGAATACAATAGTGGTCAAATACTGAAACGTGAGACTTATATATTTTTAATGATGTATAGTTTGTCAAGGTAATAACATTAAATCTGATAGTAACTTTGAACTATTTAAAAAAAAAACCGCTTCAGAGCGTCCTCGCTCTGGTGAAGGTTAACAGGTTAAGATTTGGATTTGGCATCTCGGTTCTAAAGGAAGCTGGTACTGGGCACGTCGAGACTAGCCCTGTACCGACTCCGGCCCTAACCCTAACCCTACCATTAGTATGCCAGTGAACAATACACCTGTTGATGTGACATTTTAGTTTTAATGCATGGGATTGGGCACTTTGAAACTATGCCTACGCCGACTTCTGCCCTAACCCTACCATTAGTATGCCAGTGAACAATACGCCTATTGATGTGGCATTTTTTAGTTCCAATGCGGGGACTGGACACTTCGAAACTGGCCTGCACCGACTCCTGCCCTAAACCTACCATTAGTAGCCCTATGAACAATACACCTGTTGATGTGGCATTTTAGTTCCAATGCATGGGATTGGGCACTTAAAAACTAGCCCTGTGCCGACTCCTGCCCTAAACCTACCATTAGTAGGCCAGTGAACAATACACCTGTTGATGTGGCATTTTAGTTTTAATGCATGGGATTGGGCACTTAAAAACTAGCCCTGTACCGACTCCTGCCCTAAACCTACCATTAGTAGCCCTGTGAATAATACACCTGGTGATGTAGCATTTTAGTTCTAAATGGATTGCATTGGGCACTTTGATTGGGCACTTCGGAACTACGCCTACAACAACTCCTGCCCTAAACCTACCATTAGTAGCCCTATGAATAATACACCTGTTGGTGTGGCATTTTAATTTGGACTAGGCACTTTGAAACTACACCAACTCCTGCTTTAAAACCTACCCATAGTAACCCTATGAAGTGTTCTAATGCTTTATAAATAAAAGCTGTATGGTTAATTCTTTACGGATAAAACACAGTTGGATTTGGCATTCTAGTTCTAATGCTGAAAAAAACAAAAGAAAAAGAAAAAAGAAAAAAATTGTGTTTTTGCTAGTCCTGGAGGTGGTCCCGTGGTGGATTTCTGGATAGGAACAAAGATGTTTCATTAGTCATACCGGTATAACGGTCACCAGCTTCGTTAAAAAAACAAATTTCGTGTCTCGACGCACATGGGATTGAGGGTTTTTGTTAAAAAAGAAAAAATTCAGTGAATAGATTACCAATATCGGTAAAGTCGTCTTAATCCTAGGGATCGAACTCATTGGTAATAGATTACCAATATCGGTAAAAGTCGTCTTAATCAGAACTCAACCAAATTGTGGCCTTGAGGATCTGACCCAACTCGATTAGTAATTGGCCAGGAAAGACACTCAGTCCTGGACTGATCATCCAGGGCAGGCCGCCTCGGAGGAGGGTGTCTAGTGTTTAAAGAGTCGAAACACCCAATGAGCCTGGGGTACACTACTGATGAGAGTGTCTGGAATATTTCCTTCTCACACAATTTTGAAGGAATAGGAGATTGGAATTGGTAAAATACAAGGGAGGCTCTAAAAATGTAACCGTAGGGGGTTTGTACGAACAGGATTCGTTTTTTCACCTCATCGAGTAATACTGAAAGAGAAGTTAGGATCACACCTACTCCTACTCTAAAGCCTAACCAGAGTAACCCTGTGGTAGACACACCAAGTCAGCTAAAAGAATTCGTTGGATATTTTCGATTTGCTAAATCGAAGTTTACGCCTATTCTAAGGGAAAGCTCTAACTAGAGTAATCAGGTGATGGCTACTAGAGTGCGGATCGGGCCGACTTTTTCTGTCCGAGCCCGGCCCGCGTCCGACAGAGCAGTAACCGAACCCGACCCGAGCCCGACAGGCATCAAGATATTTATGTTCGAGCCCGACCCAAGCCCGACAGTTAAAATCCCATTTTTTTCTCATACTAATGACAATTGTACGTTTGTTTGTGTGGAAAGCCCGCTTTTATTAAGCAACTGTAGGAAGGCAATCGGAAATGTCAACAGGACAAGCGCATCAGCGCGCGGAGCAACAAGCGCTCTTAACACCTGGCGCGCGCACATTATGCACGCGTTTCGTTGTCACGGCTACATAAACAAATGTCCGCACACAGGAAGACGGATGGTAATATTTTACATGTATTTTAATCACAAAAACGAACGTTTGCATCAAGTGAAAGCATCAGGCACATCGGCTACCTACATAATAAGCTGTTTTAAATTTAAAATGTTCAATGCCTTATCGCGCTGATGTGACCGAGCCCGACCCGAACCTGAACATCATTTCTAAATATCTGTCCGAACCCGGCCTGGCCCGTCGGGTACCGGCGGGTCCCGTCGGGCTCGGGTCGGGTATCCATCCTCTAATGGGTACACAGTCAGGTGATTCAGTTTTTAGGAAAGTCGTTAGCATCGTGGTTTGCTCTAAAAACTTACCCATAGTAACCCAGGTTTTAAACCGAGTCAGATCTATGGGATCGAGTGGGGCCCTTGTCCAAGTGTAATGGGGTCCATACTCGATCCATTGGTGAAATCACAGAAGCATGGTGATTTGATACCCACAAGGGGAGACAATATTCTCCCCCCATGGTCCTGAAGTTTAACCCGTCAAGGTAGTCAGACAAGCGTCGGCCAGTGCCTTTCCTCAGTCCCGGAACCCTTTTGAAAAACCAGAAGGGGGAAGGGCTGTTGTAATATACTCAAAAAACCTAACCTTGCTAGAGCCATCGGACATGACTTACCGGGGTGTATCCAGTTGGGGGATATTAGGGACACGGGTTTTTTGATCCAATGGAGGACGACAGACATATAATAGAGTGAAGAATTAGAAGGTGTAGTCACACTTTATCATCCTGTATTTTTAGGAAGAAAATATCAAAAGCATGGATAAACGTGGATACAGATCTAGTGAGAGGAGGGAAGAAAGAAGGGAGAGGAAGGAGCGAAAGAAGGAGGGGGTGGCGACTAGCGGGAAGGAGAAGTGTGGAGGAGGAAGGAGGAGTGTGGAGGAAAGAAGAGGAAGCAGAGAAAGAAGAGATTGGCGACCAGTTGGAAGGAGTGTGGATGAAAAGAGGAGGAAGGAGTGTGGAGGAAAGAAGAGGAAGCAGAGAAAGAAGAGATTGGCGACCAGCTGGAAGGAGTGTGGAGGAAAGAGGAGGAAGCGGAGAGAGGAGAGATGTCCATCGGAATGTCAGCTGGGATGAAAGAGGAAACATACGGACGACAGAAAGACATGTAGAGGAAAGGAGGGAAAGAAGAGAGAGATTGGAGAGGAGGGGAAGAGAGGAGAGGACCGGAAGGAGTGGAAGAAGGGAGGAGCAGAGGGAGGTCAGAAGATGGACAAAAACGGAAGGTTGGAGAAGGAGGAGAGAGGTGGAAGAAGGAAGACGACGGAGGAATGTGGGGGAAGAAGAGAGGGAACGCAGGAGGGGACAAGGTCGGCCCGGAGGAGCTGTAACGACGAGAAGGGAGGAAGGGGACCCTGAGTTCAAGAGCCTAGTCAGGGCACTCCATTCCTTTCTTAAATTAGTCCATTATACCGTGGAGGTGGAAGGAGGCCGGAAGGCTGTCGAGGTTGGCAGCGCAGGCTAAGAGAATCCAGCCGGCCTTTCAATCCGCCAGAACGGAGCATAGGCTGCAGGATAATACGGGTAAGTGGCTGCAGGAGGGCCTAAATATTCTGGAGGAACACTACAGGGAGGCCCTGAAGAAGGCAGGGAGTGAGCTAGCCGGGGAATCTAGCCTGAATTGGAGGGACGCTTGGCAAGTGGCGGTCAAGTGGACCCGAAGAAGGTATAAGAGGCTAAAGGAGGAGACGGTCCGGCGGGCTTTAAGGGCGGTGAAAGCCCTTATGACCCGAGAAGGGCCGGAAGACGGGGCAGGGCTAGCACCTCAAGAAAGGGAGATGATAGCAGTCCCGGTGGAAGTGGTCCCCATGGAGGTGGACGTACCGCCGGAAATAATTGTAATTCGGACACCTACAAGGGTCAATTTCATGCCAAAATACAGAGAGCAGTGTTTTTTGGTCCTAGGGAGGAGGGAGATACTCAAATTCGGCCCTTTTGTGAGATCGGGCTGGGTGCCCCGGCCTCAGCAATTACCAGGGGAAGTATGGGAATTTGTTGATAGAAATGTTAGGGGGGCCCAGGCGGCCTTATTTGGGACAGAGGCTCCGGGGCAAAACTTGGCCCCAGAGGAGATAAAAGCTCTAGAGGAGCTGAAATCTAGGCAGGACATTATCAAACCAGCAGACAAGGGGAGCACAGTGGTCGTGATGGATAGAGCACGTTATGTGCAAGAAGGACAAAGACAGTTTACGGATAGTTCTTTTTATCGCAAATTAACGGCCCCTATTTTCTTGGAATCAATACCTCGCATTGAAGAGATAGTGGGTACTCTAGAGAGGACAGGGTTTATCTGCAGGCAACAGGCAAATTACCTTCTAGGGGAAACTGCGCCTAGACGGTTTTATTTATTGCCAAAAGTTCACAAGCCTAGGGAGAAATGGCCTAATCCCTTCATGCCCCCGGGGCGTCCGATAGTGTCGGATTGTTTCAGTGAAAGTCATAGGATTGCAGAATTTATTGATTTTCATTTGAATCCCTTGTCGACTAAACATTTGAGTTATATTAGGGACACTTATGACTTTTTGGAGAAAGTAAAGGGTCTGAGAGTGCCGCCAGGGGCATTTCTGTTTTCGTTGGATGTGGAGAGTCTTTACACCAACATTGAGATGCCTTTGGGATTGAAGGCAGTACGGGACTGTTTTGCCCGATACCCGGATATCTCGAGGCCTGAGGAGGAGATCTTGGAGTTTCTGGAATTAAGCTTGACCTGCAACGATTTTGAGTTCGAAGGGGAATTTTATCTCCAGATTAAGGGGACAGCGATGGGGAAAAGGTTTGCACCAGCGTATGCAAATATATACATGGCCCAATGGGAGGAGACCATTTTTCCCAAGTGTAAAAAGGTTCCCTTATCGTATTTTCGGTTTTTGGATGACGTCTGGGGTGTGTGGAGTTATAGTCGACAGGACTTTGAAGTCTTTTTGGGAATATTAAATACACATCAAGCCTCGATTAAGGTACAGGCGGTGGTTAAGGACCAGGCTATTGAATTCCTGGATACAACGGTATTTAAAGGACCGGATTTTGGTATTACGGGTCGGTTGGATATCAAGATGTTCTTCAAAGAGACAGACACCCATGCCCTGTTACACCATCAGAGTTATCCTCCGAGACACACATTCAGGGGAATAGTGCTATCGCAGCTCCTCAGATTCAGGAGAATTTGTTCAAGAGAGGAGGATTTTCAGGAAGCTAAATGCACACTATTTCGGGCGCTTCGGGCCAGGGGTTACTCTAGATCACGGCTTAGAGGCATTTATAAGGAACATCGTAGGTTGCAGGCGAACCCAGAGCCTAGACCCTCGGGAGAATAGAGAGATTAGGAATAACTTCGAGGAGACATTGGGGGATATACCAGAAGGGCAGGATATTACACTCCTGGCAGCCTACAAAAGGAATACGAACCTGCGAGATTTGTTGGTCCATAGCCGCCTTCCTAGGCAAAAGGGAGGGAAACCGCCAGCAGTTCATAGACCTCGGGTCATTAAGGCGTGCGGTCAATCTAGAGCGTTCTTTCTCCCGAGGATTTATTTAAAAACAAAGAATTGTATTTATGTGATTCAATGTAACCGGTGTGGTAAGAAATATGTGGGTCAGACAAAGAATGCTATCAGGACCCGTTTATATCAGCATAGATATGTGATCCGAAAGGGAGTGGTGAATGCCAGTAGGCGGGCACTGATTGAGCACTTCAAGCAGCATGGATTACATAAGTTGAGAGTAAGAGGTTTGGAGCATAACCCAAGATGGACCTTAAGACAGAGGTTGTGCAAGGAATATATTTGGATTGAAAAGTTAAATACCTGGACTCCAAAGGGTCTCAATGAGAGAAGGGAGATTAGGAATACAAGATAAACTGGAGAGCCGGATGGAGGATGGCAGCAATTCAGAGCCATCGGATGGGTGGAGGAAAGCACAAAACACCCTCTCCGGCCCCCCTCCGACTCATTGGGTCGGGGTAAGGGGCCGGACGAGGAGGATGAATACGGGCCTAAACCGGCCCTTAGGGAGGTGTTGTTCCTAAACAGGTTCAGCATCTTCTGGTTCATTTTCATTTTCAATTTTCAATCTTCAATCTTCAACTTTTTGTCTTCACTTTTCAATTGTCATCCTCATCATCATCAGTATCATCATCAGCATCATCTGGCAGTCACGAGGCACCCTCTCCGGCCCCCCTCCGACTCATTGGGTCGGGGTAAGGGGCCGGACGAGGAGGATGAATACGGGCCTAAACCGGCCCTTAGGGAGGTGTTGTTCCTAAACAGGTTCAGCATCTTCTGGTTCATTTTCAATTTTCAATCTTCAACTTTTTGTCTTCACTTTTCAATTGTCATTCTCATCATCATCATTATCAGTATCATCATATGTATCATCATCAGCATCATCATCTTCTGGCAGTCACGAGGCACCCTCTCCGGCCCCCCTCCGACTCATTGGGTCGGGGTAAGGGGCCGGGGCCGGACGAGGAGGATGAATACGGGCCTAAGCCGGCCCTTAGGGAGGTGTTGTTCCTAGACAGGTTCAGCATCTTCTGGGTCATCATCAACTTTAAAATATTCTTCATTCGTCAATTTTTATCTTCAGCATCTTCATCCTTATCATTATCATCAGCATCATCATCATCATCTTCTGGCAGTCACGAAGCATCCTCTCCGGCCCCCCTCTGACCCACTGGTTCGGGGTAAGGGGCCGGATAAGGAGGATGAATACGGGTCTAAACCGGCCCTTAGGGAGGTGTTGTTCCTAAATAGGTTCAGCATCTTCTGGTTCATCTTCAATTTTAAAATATTCTTCTTTCTTCAATCTTTATCTGCAGCATCATCTGTAGTCTGGGAGTTTTCAGGATAAGGTACTTGGATAAGGGGCAGGATATGATGATAGATAAAGATTCTGTGAAAACATGACTCCAGAAATCACTTCTCAATCTGAGCCCCTTTGAAACTATGCCTACATCGACTCCTGCCCTAAACCTACCATTAGTAGCCCTATGAATAATACACCTGGTGATGTAGCGTTTTAGTTCTAAATGGATTGCATTGGGCACTTTGATTGGGCACTTCGAAACTACGCCTACACCAACTCCTGCCCTAAACCTACCATTAGTAGCCCTATGAATAATACACCTGTTGGTGTAGCATTTTAGTTTTAATGCATTGGACTGGGCTCTTCAAAACTACGCCTACACCGACTCCTGCCCTAAACCTACCATTAGTAGCCCTATGAATAATACACCTGGTGATGTAGCATTTTAGTTCTAAATGGATTGCATTGGGCACTTTGATTGGGCACTTTGAAACTACGCCTACACCGACTCCTGCCCTAAACCTACCATTAGTAGCCCTATGAATAATACACCTGTTGGTGTAGCGTTTTAATTTTAATACATTGGACTGGGCACTTTGAAACTACGCCTACACCGACTCTTGCTTTAAACCTACCCATAGTTACCCTATGAAGTGTTCTAATGCTTTATAAAAAAAAGCTGTATGGATAATTCTTTACGGATAAAACACAGGTGGATTTGGCATTCTAGTTCTAATGCTGAAAAAAAAAAGAAAAAAAGAAAAAAAGAAAAAAGAAAAAAATTGTGTTTTTGCTAGTCCTGGAGGTGGTCCCGTGGTGGATTTCTGGATAGGAACAAAGATGTTTCATTAGTCATACCGGTATAACAGTCACCAGCTTCGTAAAAAAAAAAAAATTTGTGTCTTGACGCACATGGGATTGTTAGTTTTTGTTAAAAAAGAAAAAATTCCGTGAATAGATTACCAATATCGGTAAAGTCTAAAGAGGACAGGGTTGATCTGCAGGCAACAGGCAAATTACCTTCTGGGGGAAACTGCACCTAGACCCAGACGGTTTTATTTATTGCCGAAAGTTCACAAGCCTAGGAAGAAATGGCCTAATCCCTTCATGCCCCCGGGACGTCCAATAGTGTCAGATTGTGGCAGTGAAAGCCATAGGATTGCAGAATTTATTGATTTTTACCTGAATCCCTTGTCGACCAAACACTCTAGTTATATTAGGGAAACCTATGATTTCTTGGAGAAAGTAAGGGGTCTGACATTGCCACCAGGGGCATTTTTGTTTTCTTTGGATGTGGCGAGTCTTTACACCAACATTGAAACACCTTTTGGATTGAAGGCAGTACGGGACTGTTTTGCCCGATACCCTGATATCTCTAGACCGGAGGAGGCGATCCTGGAGCTTCTGGAATTAAGCTTGATCTGCAATGATTTTGAGTTTGAGGGGGAATTCTATCTCCAGATTAAAGGGACAGCTATGGGAAAAAGATTTGCACCAGCGTATGAAAATATATACATGGCCCAATGGGAGGAGACCATCTTCCCCAAGTGTGGAAAGGTTCCCTTATCGTATTTTCGATTTTTGGATGACGTCTGGGGTGTGTGGAGTTAGTCAACAGGACTTTGAAGCCTTTCTGGGAATATTAAATACACATTACGCCTCGATTAAGGTACAGGCGGTGGTTAATGACCAGGCTATTGAGTTCCTGGATACAACGGTATATAAAGGACCGGACTTTTGTTCTACGGGTCGGTTGGATTTTAAGATGTTCTTTAAAGAGACAGATACCCATGCCCTGTTGCATCATCAGAGTTATCATCCGAGACATACATTCAGGGGCATAGTGCTATCGCAGCTCCTCAGATTTAGGAGAATTTGTTCAAGAGAGGAGGATTTTCAGGAAGCTAAATGCACGTTATTTCGGGCGCTTCGAGCAAGAGGTTACTCTAGATCACGGCTTAGAGGGATTTATAAGGAACCCAGAGCCTAGGTCCTCGGGAGTAGGTAAGGTTCTAGTTGCGGCCATTTTTCAGTATACTCCGGAGGCTGTCAGACTGAATAGGGAGATTAGTGATAAAATGTCTCCCTAGATATTTATGCCTATCGGACGCGGGCCGGGCTCGGACAGAAATTCGTCCCGATTCGCAAAACGCACCAAACATAGGCTTCATGTTTTTACTCAAATCTCATTTCATAACGTCATATCGATGTAACGTCATATCGATGTAACGTCATATCAATGTAACGTCATATCAATGTAAACATTTGAAGTAACATGATAATAAATATATTTTTCTCTAGTGTAGTGTTACTGAAGTGTTCCTTGTTAACGATGCCTGCTATAGCCTACTATTGTTATTATTTTATGCAGCCCTGCACATATGCCTACAAGGCACAACAAACCTGGTGTACATTTTATATATATATATATATATATATATATATATATATATATATGTGTGTGTGTGTGTGTGTGTGTGTATTTTATATTTGTATTTTTATTAAAAACCAATTTTAACCAGAACAAATCTAAAATGTATTCCCAAAATCGTGCAGCCCTAGTTTCTCTTGATATCAGCATGTTCACAGCTTCTTTTTTTAGGTATAGTCCTGCTGACTTCAACATGAGCATGAGGAGGTAAAGTGAAAAATCAAACACCTTGGAAATGACAGGTATGCACTGTTTCAGGAATGGTACAAATGTGTGTGACTGGTTAAGTCTCTGTCATTTGGTTCAGTGTGTTAAATAATGTGCTTTTTTCCCATTTGTTGTGTATCTTTGGATTATGTTGTGTTGTAAATAAATCCAAACAATCAAAAAGCCATTCTTTTTAAAATCTCCTCATTCTTTGTTCAAAGTTGCTCATAGTGCCTGAGAGCTCCTAATAGGGCATTATGGGAGGCTCTTTGTCTCTCTCAGGTGTGAAACACTCAATATTCATGGGGTTGTTCACGCCTACTCGCATAAAGCTTTCTTACAAAGCTTTCTTAAGACATGTCTTACAAATTTTAAATCAATATATTGTCATCTGAATTAGTGATTTTCACATAGTTTGAGCAAATATTCTAGGTTATGTGATACAATTTTTAAAAGTTGACATGATGCCAACATATTATTGTAGCAGAGTTTGTGCTGAATGCAGTGTAATAAGACTTTAGCCATGAAAATGTCACAAGTAACAGAAATAAGAACAAATGTTAGAGCATGTCAGAACACCTCCAGGACCAGGGATGTAGTGGAGGCTAAACGCACGTAAACGCCATTTGCGCACCTCCCAAAATTCTGAAATAGCGTTTATCCACCTCTAAATTGCGTTTATCCACCTCTTAATAGCCTATACTTCCTAAGCCATTTTAAATTAAGCTTATTTCATTCTAGTTTAATATTGTTCATTATTAGTTTCATAGGTTGTTAAACCTAGACGCTGCATTACTGTCAGTAGCTGCGTTTCCATTCAAATTGCGCAAATTGAAATTGCGAATTGAAAATACGCACAATGGAAAAACGTAAACTTCGCATGAGGTGGTTTTTCAGGCAATTCGAAAAAGGAATATTTGGAAAGAGTTTTTTGCGCATTTACAGTCACTTGACTTAGAAGACGTGGTGTGTTTGGGGTCCGTGTAGCCTACGCAAATAATAATAATAATCATCATTATTAGGCGACATAATTAGAAGACGCTTTTATCCAAAAAAAGAACAAAGTAATTCGTCAAATGTCATTCATAATTCGGGTTAGACAATAATAATACAGGGCTAAGATTATTACAAATAAACAAGATTTTGACGCATATCCAAGGGTTATGGAGGGGAGTGTGGACCGCGCACTCCATGGCACGGAGCCGCGGACGCGAACACTTGCATTTTCCTATCAACAGTGGAAACAACTTAAAATAGGCTACTCTATAATTTATGGTCATACAGAAAATAATAATACATTATTCGCAACTACTTTTATTTGTGTAAACTCACAATAACAAGAAAACGGTGTGCTTTTGTAAAATAAAATGAAACAATCAGGCGCGCTTTCATGATCTCCGTGAACTGGAGCGCGAGAACTGAAACTAAATATAGCTTATGTAGGCCAGTGATGCGCGGGTCAATGTATAAACAACCCGCACCCGACCGACGTTTTCATCTAACCCGTGCATCACTGATGAAGGCTAAAGCTTGAAATGTCCACTTTAAAGGGCCCCTATTATGACATTTAAAATGTTCCTAATGTTGTTTAGGGAGTCCCCAACAACAGTTTTATACGTGCATGCAATGATAAAAAACACTTTTGTTGTCGTATAATATGCATTTATTTTTACCTGATTTGCTCACCGACTCCCAAATGATTCGTTCAACGACTCATTTTTCCAAACCCCTCCTTTGCGCGACGCTAATCTGCGATTGGTCAAATGACCCAGCAGTGTTTACAGAGATAATACTTATTGTTTAACACGGAGTACAAGGATGCTTTTATCAATTAAATTGTGTTATAATAATGATTATAGTCCACTGCTTTGTAGTTTGTAGTAAAAAACTAAAAATAAGATAAAGAATTTAATGTTATGTTAGCGAGCATAGCCCAGAGTTCATATTGTAAAAGCACAATCAGTCTTTGTTTGAGTGCATTTAAGTTGGTAAAGCAATCGTCTTCAAAATGGCGCGAACAAAGCACAAGGCTCGGACTATACTTCTGTGGTATAGTTGTATATATGAATTGTAGCCACTTAGTCTTCAAATGCTCCTCCTTGGGCAGATGAAAAAAGTTGGCTTTTGAGTCGCACTTCAGAACACAGCGTCTCGTCGCCCTGATGTTTTCCCTGGCCTTGGGCTTGGAGCGCAATAAGTGGGCGTATCGTATTCAAATAACTTGACAAGTTGACGTCATCTAGTCAGATAAAAAGCTTCAGTCTTCTAATGATTCATAAAAATGACTCGGGAGTCGACTCTTACTTTTGAAAGACAATAACTTTATATATGGTGCATTTTCATATTTCAAACTTTGCAGGATGTTTTTGTTCACTTAGATCTATGTTACACACTACATGAAAGGTAAATTTCAAAATTCCATAATAGGTGCCCTTTAAAATGAACAAATTCGAATCGAAAGCTAATACCTTCTGATTATGTAATGCATATGAAAGGTGCATTTCTCTTAAAGCGCATCCGCTTAACAGCGGAGATGGAGATATGTTTTTTAGCCGACACCGATTTAGAAAACAATTAAAATGCCTCGTTATTTTTTCACACATTTATTATTATTAGCCTAACTCACCTATTAAATCACATTGCTATTGCTCTTCTCATTCAGCACTGCGGGAAAAAAAATATAATTTCCAGGTTCTCATTTTGTCTAAGAAAAATTGTAAAATCAACAACAAAAAAAATCCATATTAATTTGTGAATATTTTAAATGTTTAATAAAAGGGCAAAAAGTCATAAACAAAAATTTGTCTATATATTTTTTTTTTTTTTTGCGCAGCATTTGGTGTAGCCTACAGTTAAAATTTTGGTGTTCAACTTTGCGTTTTAAAACTACAACAACCGATTTCGTTTTGCAATTACGGGTTAAAAAATATTTTTGTTCTCTCTGTTTTGTCATTTATAAACTTTATACATTTCAACCATAGTATTCCATATTGGGTCTCTTTAACAAGAACTTAGATTAATGTATGAATTGAATAGTGATTGTGTGACCTGATGAGGGAACAACCAGTGATACCCTTGGTAGTAGGCCTATCAAATGATAGCCTAGCGATGTCATCAGGATACACATACACCGGGTGACCACGTCGTGGTCCACCAGAATTTATAGTTTACCCTCCTCTTTTTTTACCACTACACCTCTGTCCAGGACCCAGAAAACACCTCAGACCCCAGAGGGTTTAAGGGATGGGTCAACAGCGTAATTATAAATGTAATTACATAAATGAAATATTTCTGCAATCAGCAATTAAAGGGGTTCAGGAACTTCATGCCAACTACAGTTTTTACAAGTTTCTGCTTTGTGCATGCAATATATAGACATGATAATAATAATAATCATAATATTCATAATCATAATAAAAATCCTAACAATAACAATATGGTTTCAGCACTTCGTGGTTTAACCCGTAATTGGGTGACTACGGACACTTTTATTTGTTCTTTGGTCTTTTTTTTGTTTTTAAATGCATACAATTTTGGACAAATTCCTCTTTCTCCGTCAAACTAACAATAAAACCACCTTAAACAACAACAACAAGGGCTGCAGAGGTGGATAAAGCCCAGGTTTCTGCCAGAGACTGGGCACGCAACGCTAGGATTTGTGATTTCAACCATCTGTGTGGGCTACTGCCGGACAGAGGTTACCAGCTGGCGATGGTGAAGGAGCTTCTTCGCCTGGGCTTCATCATCAGGAACCTCAGCGAAGAAACTCCTTCATCTGCCGGTCCTTCCACCTACACCGCTGCTGCTGCGGTCACCACACAGGATGGCGTTGTCGTCCCATCTGCTCGATGCAAAAAGTGAGTGCAGCAAAGCATCGTTTGCAGTGCGACGTTATCAAAATAAAATACATTAAACAAAGTGCCTCTAACTATAGGGACAAATTCTAATCTTACCTTCTGAAAAATAAAGGAAATAAAATATCTTCCTGACTCCCTCTCTACTTTAAACAGGAGAAGAGTTTATAAAGTAAAAAAAAAGGGCACCCACTCCCTAGTCATCCCAGTTTAGGTATTTTTTTACAATATTTACAGGGAAAAAGACAGAGGTTCAGTTTTAACAATTGAACAATTGAATTCACCACAGATCTAAAGGTCTCCATCTCAATATAGCAATGTTTTAGAAGATAACAAACTTGAAAGTTTTGCCAGGTCAGTCACAACTGAACAGCCATAAAGCTTAGAATTAATCAAGAAATACAACCAGTAGTAAGCAGCCACAACAACAAAGAAACAAAACAATGCTCCCCCTCTCCTTTCCTTCCGAGATCAGTCAGGCTTTAAACCTTTTCTTGAGGCGACCAACGCCAGAGGAGCTGTCATCAATCAAGGAGATCACCTTCAGCTGGCTTTACCTGCACACAAAAAAACCATGGAAAGCAAAACCCACCACTACTGCCACCTAGTGGTCGGAAAAACATCATAGACAAAGAAAATAATAATATAAAATAAAATTACACCGTAGGACGTAACACTGTACAGATATTACTGCGAGGCGGTCCTGGTCTATGATCATATGCAGGTCCCCATGGCTGTGCAAAATAACGGTAAGTCCATCCATTTTGTCCAGTTTACACTTGTGACAAATTCACTCACACGCACATACTCACTCACTCATTCACAGATGTTTGTTTTGCTATCCAAGTGAGGACATTCCATGGGCGTAAAGGTTTTTACACTGTACAAACTGTATATGCTATCGCTTACACTGCACCTACTCTAAACCTGCCCATGACAGTAAACATTGTGCATTTTTACATTTTAAGTATGTTTTTAAAGCTATTTCAAAAATGAGGACGCACGCAACGTCAGGTTTACGTCCGTGTCATTATACAAATTTGTGTCCTCATAAATCAAAACAAAAACAAATACACACTCACACACACACCTCTCCCTATGGAGGATCCCTTTACCACTCTACAGATAAAGCGTTTTAAAAATTAAAATAAAATTCTGTATCAAAATATATAGGTGTAATGGAATTTTTACTTTTTCATTGATTTTAATCGATTTAACAAATGAATGCCATATGTTCTGTATTTTGAGCTTTATGTTGTGAGGTGTGAGCCTGAGAATGACCTGTATCTTACGTTTCCGGGCTGGGAGAGGTCTTAAGGGTAGTCAAAGTTTCTTTGTTCCTTCTTGTGTAAACAGTGGGCCTGGCCTCTCTGGCGTCTCTCTTCGCCTGCAGCTGGCCTGTGTGGTAGAGTGGGTCCATTCTTGCAAGAATAAAATATATTTTCTTTTAAAGACAAAATAATCTTGATGTTTCTTATGCCTGGGATGCTGTGTTTGTTCAATATTGTTTTTTGCCACAACAATTGGTGTCAGAAGTGAGGATTCTTGAAAGTGCCCTACTGGACCTGAGAGCGAACGGTGATTGATCAACCTGGAACTAAAAGTAGAATCCAGCCCTACCTCGTAGACTTAAGAGAGGGGCCGATCGCATCTGATTACCAGTCGGGATTAATCAGATATTAATCTAAAAAGCCATAATTGGTTCAGCTCCTGCCGATTTTGGGTGAAAAGTCGGATCTGTCAGAGACGTCTCACAGATTATTACACACGCGTCCATTTTGTAAATCCTGGGAAATAGAAATCAGCCGGCATGGGGTCATCTCACAGTAAACTGAATACATTTTTATATATATATATATATATATATATATATATATATATATATATATACACACCGGTTTTCTGTAAAATGGGAAAAAGAATTATACGGCCAGAAATGCATACAAGAAATTGGGAAATGGATAATTGTGTAACAAAAGGGTTTTTGTGATCGTGTTCAACGTGTGTAAAACTGTGAACAGACAGAATTGTTGAACTGAAGATAGATAGAAGAAAACGAAAATAAATGCAGAAAGAATTAGCATTTAGGGAAATATAGTAGGAAAATAGAATGTTTTTTCTAATGGAAATTACAAAACAGTGAATTGTTGGATTGCAGATAAGAGAAGTCGATGCAGAACGAATCGACATAGGGGAGTAAGATTGAATATAACTTATAAAAGGGTTTTATTTTTCATGGATGCATTATTAGATGGATGCATGACATTAGATGTCAGGAGATTTTTTGTAACAAGTTGAAGGAGCAAGCAGCTATAAGGCTGTCTGTGCAATTTAGGGGATTGAGATATGAGTAATATGATATTCTGGTTTCTGTAAATCAGATAAGTGGAACTGAGATGTGTGTGTGTGGATTGTAAGTTTGGTTTTGGATCAGATGTGGAGCTTGCCCATGCTTTTAATTTTTTTTATACATGTTTTGATAAGCCTGATTTTAGCCAGGAGGTCCAAGGACTTCAACATAAACTCAATGATAATAATCAACATTTCAATATCACATATAAAGATGTGGAAAATGTGTTCAGTAGGACAAAGATCAATAAGAGTCAAGGACCTGATAACATTTGTGGGCGTGTGATCAAAACATGTACAAGAGAGCTGAGTCACATATGTGACCCGCCACGGAAACCAGGGACACAAGTCGGCAGCACAACTTACGAGCAAAATGAGAAAGAAGCGTTTTTTTTCAAAACTGGTGATTTTCGCTTTTTTGCAGAATCTGTTAGTTGAGATCACGAAGAAGCCTCTCCATGTTTTAGATATCAATATTGGTATATTTAAAATCGTACATTTTTAGGTTGAAATCGGCTTGTTTTGTGAGATTCTAGCTCGCAGTATGGGCGTGTCATTGTCTGTGTGTATTTCCATACTGGATAAGCCGGCTTTTGTTTCTTTTGTTATTGCCCCCGCCCTCCAAGGGAACAGCGTGTTAGGACTGGGCGATATATTTTTTAAATGGGATATGGAATTAGACCATATCGCATCGATATAGTTCAAAGTTGCGCAGTGATTCTTGCTGCAAGCTGCTGCGTGCTTTTGTAGCAGTCTGCGTCTCAACAGCCCAGTGTACAACGCGACAAATACTCACATTAAATATTTACGCAGAGGAACAGGACACTGCAGTTCTCAAAAGTTCATTATTTGCATGTGCTTTAAAGCCTTGCCAGTTAAACATGTAATTCGCTGCTGAAGCGCAAACACCCGCCGCTCGCATGCACTAAAAGCCTGTCTAACAGTGCCTGGATACTGGACTAAGTGATCTTTCGAGTCTTTTTGAGCTAATACTGTCAAATACACTCAAGGTTTACATAAAGAAAGTTGGTTATGTCTAAACTGAAAGCAAACCGAGAAAATTGAGAGAAATATGCGTGTCATATTATGCGTACATATTAGACGCGTTGCTTTCAGGTCTTAAAGAGACAGTAGCCCTAATAGTAAGCATGCAGCCGCTTGTCCTTAAAGGGATTGTTCACCCAAAAATAAACATTTTGTCATTCTTTACTCACTCTAATGTTGTTCCAAACCTGTATTTATTTATTTATTGTGCTGAACACAAAAGAAGATATTTGGAAGAATGTGGGTAACCAGACAGTTGCTGGTCCCCATTGACTACCATGGGAAATAAATATAGAAGTCACTGGGGAACATCAACTGTTTGGTTACCCACATTCTTCCAAATAACTTCAACAGAAGAAAGAAACTTATTCAGGTTTAAAACAACTTGAGAGAGTAAATGATGACAATTAAACATTTGGGGAGAACTATCCATTTAATGTTAATAAAACAACATCACACACTGCTCTTGACTGAGAACTTTAATAGTAACTTTAATAAGAATCAATGTATCATTTATACAGTGAAGTCCATATTTGGCTTTGACTTTCACTGTACATTTGCTCTCACTTTGAGTAAAAAATATTGGTATATATATATCATATATCGATTATTCAGCCTAAATATATCGGGATAAGACTTTTGGTCCATATCGCCCAGCCCTACAGCGTGGTTACTTATTATGCAGCGCTCTGGCGGCTCTATCTGATATCAAAAGAGTTGCCTATACAGTTTTATCGGTAGATGCTAAGAGACATTTATTTATATATTACCTGTTTGCAAACTTTTTTTTTTTCTTTGATGGCACATTTTCCTGACCTTTTTGCTCCCCCATGTGCTTTACAGGGGGTATGGCTTATCTAAATGAGATGTAAATGAGCCCTATTGTCACTCCCAGCAGAGAGAGGTGAGAACTGCTCAATCTTTAGAGGCAGATTTCTCCACTTTTAACTTTTTTGAGTGCCTACCTTCAAATGGCCACAACTTCTCCAAATATTATCAGATTTCCATGTGTTACACATCGTTGGAAAGCTTGGAGACTACACTTTCAGAATCTGTGAATAACTCAAAATGCCCCAGAACCGACATGTGTCCTTACTTTCCGTGACCGGTCACATATTCCAATGTATTTTTAATAAATCCCTGCAGACACAACATGTACCAAAATGTTGGAACGATGCTGTAGTGGTCCCAGTTCCAAAATGTAGTAGTTCTAAAACACTCAATGAATTTAGACCTGTCGCTCTCACTTCAATTCTAATGAAAAATTTAGAAAAATTTATAAAGCTACATATTTTAAGGATAGCTGAACATGCATTGGATCCAATGCAATTTGCCTACAGGCCACGCAGGGGTGTAGAAGATGCCACTCTCACTCTGCTTCATTTGCTTCTCAAACATCTTGAGGGAAGTGGGAAGCCAGAACTCGAAGCGACAACATCCATTAGTCAAAAGTCTTGGGAACACATATTTAGTATACGTTGTGTGGTCTTATTTCAACAACTTTCTTTTTTTTTTCAATAACCACGCATAAACATTATTCTCTCAAAAATACAAACATGTACATACATGTTGCTCACATATTATGGTAGCCCCGTTTGTGCTATATAGTGTGAATTTACACCTTTGGCATTAACATCTTTATAAATATCTGAAAAAAGCACAAATGTCAGGGCATTTCAAAACATCCCAAGGGCCCCAAAAACACCTTGGTCCCCAGAGGGTTAAATGTATACTTGTTTTGTAATCAGTGTTGTTGATGATAATACCAAATTAGAAATGTCCAAAGATTAGTGAAACCAGTAATATTTAATGTTGGATATTTTATTGATATTAAGCCACTTAAGGAAAATATATTGTCTGTTTTATAAAGGAAATTCTGGGTCGGGGATAATTTCCCTGGACAAGTGTGACTAAAGTTAATCAGAAACTTTGTGAAACACGCTTAGAATATTATGAGCATTTCAATGCAGCTTATGCTCACGATTATTATTCACGTCGGCACTAATGATGTTCGACTCCGCCAGTCGGAGATCACCAAAATTAATATTAAAGAGGTGTGTGAACTCGCAAATACGATGTCAAGCACTGTAATTTGCTCTGGCCCCCTTCCTGTTCGCCGGAGTGATGAGATAGTTAGTAGATTTGTGTTCACTCAATGGCTGGCTGTCTGGGTGGTGTCCGTTAAATACTATAGAATTCATAGACAATTGGAAAAGTATTTGGGGCAAACCTGACCTGTTGAAAAGAGATGGTATTCATCCCTCCTGGGATGGTGCTGCTCTTCTCTCTAGTAATTTGGCTCATAGTCTTAGAGATAAAACATGACAATCTGGGGCTCAGGTCAGGAAGCAGACAGACTGGCTTAACCGACCGTCTGCTAGCGGCCTCACGTCACCAAGGTCAGATAAATCCCATCACATAGAGCCTCTTTCACCTAGATATCATCATATAGAGACTCTTTCCCCTAGATATCATCATATAGAGCCTCTTTCACCTAGATATCATCATATAGAGACTCTTTTCACCTAGATGTCATCATATAGAGACTGTGTCTGTTCCCCGAACTTGGAAATCCAAAATACGTTCAAACCCATCTAAGGTTAAAAATTGTATTGATGTTCAACAAATAAAAAACAGATATAATACAAATGAGCAAATGATAAAGCTTGGGTTTCTGAATATTCAATCTTTTACTTCAAAAGCACTTATTGTTAATGATATGATTACAGATTATAACCTAGATGTGCTGTGTTTGACAGAAACCTGGCTAAAACCAAACGATTACATTGCTTTAAATGAGTAAACCCCACAAGATTACGGTTATAAACATGAACCTCGTCTGAAACGCAAAGGAGGAGGTGTTGCTTTAATTTATAGTAATATTTTCAAAACCACTAATAAATCTAGCTTTAAATATAATTATTTTGAAGTGCTGGTGCTTAATTTAAAAATATATAGTGTAAACGATAAATCACGTTTGAAAATTCTGCTGGCTACTATATACAGGCCACCAGGGTACCATACAGACTTTATCAAAGAATTTGCGGACTTTCTATCAGAATTAGTATTGGCTGCAGATAAAGTACTAATTGTTGGTGATTTTAATATACACATAGATAATGAAAAAGATGCATTGGGATTGGCATTTAAAGCCATTGTAAACTCAATTGGAGTTAGACAACACGTGTCAGGACCGACTCATTGCCGTAATCATACTTAAGATCTAATACTATCACATGGAATAGATGTTGATGCCATTGAAATACTGCAGCAGAGCGATGACATCTCAGATCACTATCTAGTCTCGTGTAAATTACATTTAGCCAAGGCTGCAAAGCCGACTCCGTGTTATAAATATGTTAGACCGATCACTTCTGCCACTAAAGATTGCTTTATCAATAATCTTCCTAATCAGTTTCATCATCTCAGCATCCCGGATAGCTTAGAAGAACTTGATATTGCAACAGAAACTTTTAACTCTCTCTTTTCCAGCACTTTAGACACAGTTGCTCCGCTGCGCTTAAAGAACATAGTCCAGCGCCGTGGCACAACGAGCACACTCAGGCCCTTAAGAGAGCAGCCAGAAAAATGGAGCGCAACTGGAAGAAAACAAAACTAGAGGTGTTTCGGATTTCATGGAAGGAGAGCTCGATTGCTTACAGAGAGGCTTTAAAAGCTGCTAGATCTGCTTATTTTTCAACCCTATTAGTAGAAAATAAACATAATCCTAGGTATTTATTTGAAACAATGGCTAAACTAACGAAAAAGAAAGCTTCAAGCCCAGAAGCTTCCAAGAAACACAGCAGTAATGACTTTATGAACTTCTTCACTTATAAGATCGATAATATCAGGGACAAAATTATAACTATGCAACCGTCTAATACAGTATCGCATCAGGAAGTGCATTGTAGTCTCCCTGAGGGAAAATTTGATTCATTCATTGCTATAGGAGAGGAAGAATTTTGCAAACTCGTCAAATCATCTAAATCGACAACGTGCATGTTAGACCCTATACCGACTAAGCTGCTGAAAGAGATGCTTCCAGATGTCATAGATCCTCTTCTTAATATCATTAATTCATCTTTGTCTCTAGGATACGTACCAAAAACCTTTAAGCTAACTATGATTAAACCGCTTGTTAAAAAACAGCAACTTGATCCTACAAAACTAGTCAATTACAGGCCGATCTCTAATCTGCCATTTCTGTCAAAGATATTAGAAAAAGCAGTATCCTCACAACGGTGTTCCTTTCTTGAAAGAAATGATATCTGCGAGGATTTTCAGTCCGGATTTAGACCGTACCATAGTACCGAGACAGCTCTCGTTAGAGTCACAAATGATTTGCTCTTATCATCCGATCGTGGTTGTATCTCTCTATTAGTATTACTTGATCTTAGTGCTGCATTTGACACCATTGACCACAACATCCTTTTAAATAGACTCGAACATTATGTTGGCATTAGTGGAATTGCACTAGCATGGTTTAAATCATACTTATCTGACCGTTATCAGTTTGTAGCAGTAAATGAAGAGATGTCTTATCAATCACAAGTTCAGTATGGCGTACCACAAGGCTCAGTACTAGGACCGCTGCTGTTCACTCTGTACATGCTACCATTAGGAGATATCATTAGAAAACACGGAATTAGCTTTCATTGTTATGCCGACGATACTCAGCTGTATATTTCTTTAAAACCTAACGAAACTTACCAATTCACAAAATTAACGGAATGCATAGCTGAAATAAAAAATTGGATGACTAGTAATTTCCTACTACTAAATTCTGAAAAAACAGAGATTCTAATTATTGGACAAAAAAACTTCCACACGTAATAACCTAGAATACTGTCTAACACTTGATGGCTGCTCTGTTAAGTCTTCGTCGTTGGTTAAGAACCTGGGTGTGCTCTTTGATACCAATCTTTAATTTGAAAGTCACGTGTCTAGTATCTGTAAAACCACATTTTTCCATCTTAAAAATATATCTAAATTACGCCATATGCTCTCATTGACAAATGCGGAACAATTAGTTAATGCGTTCATGACCTCAAGGCTAGATTATTGTAATGCTCTACTGGGTGGCTGCCCTGCACGCTTAATAAACAAACTACAGCTAGTTCAAGACGCAGCAGCTCGAGTTCTTACTAGAACCAGGAAGTATGACCATATTAGCCCCGTTCTGTCAACACTGCATTGGCTGCCTATTAAACATCGTATACATTTGAAAATATTGCTGATTACTTACAAAGCACTAAATGATTTAGCTCCGCAGTACTTGAGCGAGCTCTTAACGCATTATAGTCCTTCACGTCTACTGCAATCTCAAAATTCCGGCCAGTTGATAATACCTAGAATATCAAAATCGACTGCTGGCGGTAGATCCTTTTCCTATTTAGCACCAAAACTTTGGAACAGTCTTCCTAACATTGTCCGGGAAGCAGACACACTCTGTCAGTTCAAAGCTAGACTAAAGACACATCTCTTTGACCTAGCATTCACATAACTCATTTTAGACTTCTATAATTCAATGTTAGGCTGCATAGATTAGGTCAGCCAGAACTGGGAACACTTCCCTTAAATCCTGATGTACTCGTTACATCATAAGAAGAATGGCATCTACGCTAATTTTAGTGTCTTTGTTTATCCCGAGGTTTTCCCGCAGCCTGCCGTATCCAGATCTGACAGGGACCTTCGCCTGGACCCGATGACAACGCAGTGCTGAAGTGCCAACTAGCCTCTCCCTATGGAGGATCCCTTTACCATTCTACAGATAAAGCATTGTTGAAAACTCACGTATCTACCCCGTAGTGATAAAATAAAATGCTGTATCAAATTTATAGGCAGGACCAGTAGTTTAAGGCTTGGTTTGTAGAGAATTACAAACATGCGCACATATATTCAAACGCACGTGAGCGCCATCAGTGTTTCTCACAGGTTCAGTTTAAAGTCTGTGTAGAGAGAACGGTGTCATCTTAGCGGCCCCTAATTTAATAACTAATTATTCTTTCGACGGAAGTGAATCAATCAAAACTAACTTTAGCTGGAAAATAACATTATTGAAGAACCGCTATAAAGCCAAAACAATCTGTTACCTTAAATTATACGTTTATCTCTGTAAAGCAGCTTTGAAACAATCTACATTGTTAAAAGCGCTATGTAAATGAAGATGACTTGACTTGACTATGAAAATGTATGTTCTGCCAATGATAATGAAGAAGATTATGATTTGGCTCTTGTGATTGAATTCGCCACTGGTGGACTGTAAAATAATACAGAGATCAGCTCTGTTTACATTTCCTGAATGAAACGCACTGCTTCAAGGGGGTGCAGTAAGTTAGAGCCATTTGCAAGCTGATAGTGATCAATCTGTAGGCAAGGTGACAGAGTGTTTTAATTGTGGTCAGCAGGGTCATTTAGCAGTACATCTAAATGATGTAAAAGTGACACGTATTAATGTGGGTTTGAAAGTAGAACAGTATTTTAATGATAATATTAAGTTGAATCTGCAGACTAACCATTTGATAGAAGAATAAGCTTTCAAACCAATGTTAATGAAATTGATGGCATGCTAAATGTCTTTATACTGTATGAACAGTTCTGATACAAATAGTGAGACAGAAGAAAGCAAATGCTGTAAGCAGCTCTTGCTCTGAAGCTCTCACTTTAAAGAGATTTGCAGATTATGTTTTTGTAAAAGTTTGATTCTGATTGGAAAGAAACAATAAACATTGACTGGCTCCGAACATAGATCAATGTTAATATGATAAAATTAACACAAGATAAACATGCCAAAGACAAGATAACGCTCGGTAGCAGAGGTAGACTGGCAATACTTCACAATGGCCTACTAGCCTGGCCATGCTTAAATGTCATACAAACAGGAAGCAACCAGTGAAGCAGAGGGCGTGGAACACAGTCAGAACTCGGGAGAGGGCTCCCTCTGCTGGCGTGACGTTACAGAGAAAAAGAAAGTTGATAGATGGAAGTCGTAAGAAGATTGAAAGAGAAAAGGAAGTTGAAAGATTTAAGTCGTAAGGAAATCCTTTCAAAAGGAAAAGAACTATAAAAAGTACCAGTAGATGTAAAATTACAGAGAAGCAAAATCTTTTTAAAAGTACTGGTAACTTAAAGGATGATTGTCTTTTTAATGAAATGCTTAACAAAAGGTTTTAGATTATCCTAATTGCAGATTGGTAAACTCCTAGAAGAGAAAATATGGAAGTCAGATATTAAACTATGGTAATTGAGAACCTGACAACTAAAATTTAGATGAAATTTGAAACGTTATTGAGACTCAATAATAATAATTTGTTCTCTAAAGATCAAATAGGCAAAGCAGAAGCAGTGTTTCGGGATTAACATGCTAAATGTAAAATGTGTAAAAAGGCATTTGATTTAACAAAAGCTTGTTCGTGTTGACTATGAAAGAACTAGAAGCTGATGTGTTGATTTTAAAAGATAAGCTTGTGATTTGGCTGAAACAGTTTCAGTACAACAGAGACTCATTCTGAGTGGAAATTTATAATGTCTAAATTCCCTATAGGGGAAAAGGAAACTAAAAATTATGCTTGAATTGAAAATGCATTTAATTTATGGAAAAAATAACTCAAGCTAGGCTAGAGTTAAAAAGATGGTAGATGAAGTCTGAAGTTAGAAGTTTTTGAAAGTGCAAAGGTACCAATCCTGAAAACCTCAAGAGTCTCTCTCTCATTCAATGTCAGCTAAAAGCTGTTATCTGAGCCTGTGTCATAAGTAATAATAAGCTATTTATGGTAAAGCACAGTGTTTCAGTTGAAAATCATAGACACAGAGATGTTAAAAAGAAATAATGTTACAGGATCTTATACAATTAGGGCAAATTGTAAATGACTTTAAAGAAGTCTTTAAAATAATACTGTTTTTGACTTGTTTATTATAGGACCAGTGATTTCTTTGCCCGATTTTAGTCTCCACCATACAGGGCCGATGGATCCGGCTACAGAAGTAACTGTGCACTGAATGTACGGATGTGGTCTAAATTTTTAAGCAGCTAGGTTGCTGTGTTAAAGATGGTTAATGGATTTAAGTGATTAAGTACTGTTCTATGTTTAAACGTTAGATTAAAGATAATTCTATGATCAATATTGGACGTTCCAGTTGGATGGGATGGTTCTTGATTACCTCTTTCAAACCCAAAAAATATATATATATTTTTTTTCTTAACCCTTTAGAACCTGAAGCTAAAATGGTTGTTTTTCACATATTTAGATTTTTTGACTGTAAAATTCTAAAACAATGTGCTATCTTCATGTGCAAGGTGTCATCTTTTTCAGAAAAAGATTAGCTTTCAACAAATTACAGTTATTGACCATTATTGTGTGTGGTGAGTTTGTAAGTATAATTTAAAAAAATCACGAACGAAAGAAACTAACACTTTAAAGTTGAAAAATGAAGTATAATACAACTATACAAGTCTTTTTTGTGACATTGGGTTGCACAGTTTTCATTTAGGACACTTTTTTTCATACACGTACTCATACAAATGCGTCCATCCATATTAGGCACGCACACATACACATGCATACACCACATGTAGAGATACGTGAAAAAGTAACGGCCATCCGCCTCCCAAGTTTCATTAAAAATCATCCCAATCCCCTCTTCTGCTGTCTACCACTTCTTTCACCATGTATTTGTTCGTTTCTTTTATTATTTTATGCAATCCAAAACACTCTAACCCGCCGCGCTTCAAATATCTCTCGGTTCAAATCCTTCCTTCCCGCTCTGCCAGAAAGCCCGCTGTCATTTGCTGATGGAAAGCATGAAATTACCGTAATAAGCCGTATATTGCCGAAAAGCGCATGTTGTCTACTGTCAGCGGCAATTTGAATGGTTCTGATAGTGCAAACTGTTGAAGAGTTACGGTACAATGAACACAGCTTGCTGATCTGTCGCCGACGACACATTCGGTTCTAAAGGGTTAACAACACAAACTCAGATAATTAGAGCTGTAACCAGTTTGCATGAGGTGTCGACCCAAAGACGGGTAAGATTCTCCGGTGGCCAGTAGGGGGACGACCTAAGCCAGGTCGGCACCGCCATAGGGCATCTGCCCACCAGAAATGGGATGTGTTATCTGTGAAAAGGAAGTGGTTGTGATGCTTCTTTTGGGCCAAGAGCATCAAAGGAGGGTCCATGATGTTATCCATATTTCGGGTCACCTCCCTGTTGTTATCCATAATGCGGTTAATAGTTCCAGCCTGAGTGCTGACCGCTTTGCCCACTACTTCAATCATGCCGGGCAGCATTGTGGGGCTTTGGACAGCTGTTACCGTCTTAATTTCTTGATAAACCAGGGCAGTGCCTAATCCAATCAGCAGAAAACCTTTGTTGTAAAGTTCTGCATGCGGACACAGAAACAAACATGCAATTAGGGTTCGTGAACCTTTCAGTCATCTGGTGGAATTTTGCTGAAAGATCAAGAATGTCTTGTTGGATTTTGTTCAAGTTCTACTAGGAAGTGTCAGTGACCACTTCCTGGTAACTTGTATATTACGGACTACAGTACTATGTCATACTGCGCCGCGTTACCGACCAGGCAGAACAATCCTTCCATCCACCATAGATAATTTCTCAAATTGCTTATCTGATTTGTCTCAGTTACTGCCTGAACCCAAACAAACAGACGAATTAGAGGAAGTAACTAGCACTATGAGCACCATTCTCTCTAGAACATTGGATATTGTTGCACCCATTAGATTAAAAAAGGTCAGAGAGAAAAGTAAAGCACCATGGTACAACAATACTACGCATGTTCTAAAGAGAGAAACCCGTAAATTAGAGCGTAAATGGAAACAAACTAATTTAGAGGTCTTTAGAATCGCGTAGAAAGACAGTATGTCACGTTATAAAAAGGCCCTAAAAGCGGCAAGGGCTGAGCATCTCCGCAAACTAATAGAAAACAACCAAAATAATCCAAGATTTTTATTTACCACCGTGGCTAGACTAATAAATAAACAAACGTCACTTGACCAAAATATCCCGTTACAGTTTAGCAGTAATGATTTCATGAACTTCTTCACTGAGAAAATAGAAAGCATCAGAACCACAATTGTAAACATTCAATCTTCAATCGCGCCTTATAAATCAGCCTCAATTATCACCCCGCAAGAACAACTACAGCGCTTTACAACTATAGGACAAAAAGAGCTAAATAAACTTATCACTTAATCTAAAACAACAACATGCTTATTAGATCCTATACCAACTAAACTACTGAAAGAAGTGTTACCTGTAGTGGAAGAGCCTCTTCTCAATATCATTAACTCGTCTCTATCTTTAGGACATGTTCCAAAAACATTTAAACTGGCAGTTATAAAACCACTCATTAAGAAACCACAATTAGACCCACATAATCTAGCAAATTATAGACCCATTTCAAATCTTCCATTTATGTCTAAAATATTAGAAAAAGTTGTGTCCGCTCAACTGAGCTCTTTTTTGCAAGAAAATGACATCTATGAAAAGTTTCAGTCTGGATTCAGGCCGCACCATAGCACTGAAACTGTGCTCGTTAAAATCACTAATGATTTACTTTTAGCTTCGGACCAAGGCTGTATCTCAATACTAGTTTTACTCGATCTTAGTGCTGCGTTCGACACTATAGATCACACAATACTCTTAGATCGACTACAAAATTATACTGGCGTTCAAGGACAAGCATTAAGCTGGTTTAGATCATACTTATCTGACCGCTACCATTTTGTCTATTTAAATGGAAAAAAATCGATCATATCTTCAGTAAACTATGGAGTGCCGCAGGGATCTGTGCTAGGCCCTCTATTATTCTCAATATATATGCTGCCACTTGGAAATATTATAAGGAAACATGGAATTAGTTTCCATTGTTATGCTGATGACACTCAATTATATATTTCATCACGGCCGGATGAAAATGCTAAATTATCAAAATTGACAGAGTGTGTTAAAGATATAAAAGATTGGATGACGTGTAATTTTCTTCTATTAAATCCAGACAAGACGGAGGTACTACTCATCGGTTCAAAAAACCGCCCACAAAACCTCTCACAATACAAATTTAACATAGTAGGATGTCCTGCTACTTTATCCTCTACAGTCAAAGACCTGGGTGTCATACTAGACTGCGACCTGTCTTTTAAAAATCATATTTCATATGTTACAAAAACGGCATTTTTCCACCTTAGAAACATTGCTAAGCTACGTAATATGCTATCAGTTTCTGATGCAGAAAAGTTAGTTCATGCATTCATGACCTCGAGACTAGATTACTGTAATGCTCTATTAGCTGGTTGTCCTGCATCCTCAATAAACAAGCTACAGTTAGTCCAAAATGCAGCCGCTAGAGTTATCAAGAAAATATGATCATATAACACCGATCTTATCATCTCTACACTGGTTACCTATAAAGTTCCGTATTAATTATAAGGTATTGTTACTGACTTATAAAGCCCTAAATGGTTTAGCTCCTGTGTATTTAACCCCCTGAGGTCGGCAAACGCGCGGGCGCGTTTTGCTCGTTTTTTTTTACATAGCAGCAAAATAGACCTAAAATACTCCGTCGGTTTTGGTCATACAGACTTAAGAAATATGAAAAAATAAGCTGTTAAATGTCTACTTTTTTCCACTTACAATCGAAATAAAACATTGTGCTTTTGTAAAATAAAGAAAGTAAACAGGGAGTGCTTTATGCCTCTCCGTCTCCGTGAACTTTTTTTCTGAAGCACTTCTCTAAACTCAAACAAAACTCAGCGAATACTATTCACTCAGACATGAGCTATATATCTCTATAATCATTTAAGTGTGTAGTTTTAAATTATCTAATTCAAATCTAAAACAAATATTCTCTGTTTATGTAATCTATATAAAAAGAGCGAGAGATCAGCTGTGCTCATTATCGTTCTGGCACCTCATTACTCTGCTAATGTGACACGCCCATCGAGAGCGCGCACTATTCAAACGCAGATAATCTGGAGCAACACATGCAAACCAGTCAACGCCCACAACAGCTAGACAACACACTCGCTGTGAGGAATAGCTCTGCTAATAATATCGTGATTATCCTGGAAATTTTACCTCAAACGTGCTGGAGTAGCCTAACAACGGATCCAGCTGCAGATCATCAGTAAGTGCTTTGTTCTAATCGCGATATAAAACGGTGTCTGTAATCCGCAAAAGACTGTTTAAATTTGAATCGCGTTTCTGTGTTTGAATGAATGAACGGCACATGTGCATGCGTTTGTTTACTAACGTTACAGCTCGCGCGTGTCTGTGTGTGTGAATGAAATATCTATTGCCTACTGAGATGAGTAAAAATCGACTGAATACGTTGAAATAAAATGTCTTTGTATAAGCAACATTTTAAACTGCAAATTAACATTTATGCCCTAATATAGGCTATATTATAAAAGACGATATGTTAGAGACGAAATATGAAAGACAACATTTCGTTTTGGATAGATAGGCCTAGATTATAAAGTTTGTACTGCCACAATAAAACCTAATTTCCAAGGTGCAAACAAAATCTTAAAAGGTCAATATAAGCCTTCTCTTTAAGGGGAGAGGATAGCCTACATAATCCAAAACTTTCTGAAAATACGAATGAGAATTAACTGCACAATTACTAGAAATGTTTACCTTGGATATTATACAATTTGCAAGCATAGGCCTACACAGTTTGTGGAAAAATACACTTTTTTTTCAAGATGTTTCCAACTCTGAACAAATTCTGTAGATGTGTGTGTGTATGTATGTATATATATATATATATATATGTGTGTGTGTGTTGTCTTTGCATTCTTTGCATTCTGTGTGGCTCAGTGACACACTCAGTGAAAGGCTCATTAGTATGCAGCATTAGCAGGTCTTCTTTGTCTCCAGGTGTGAATGAGGACATTATTCATGACCTTGTTGGATCATTCACGCCCACCTGCATATTGCCTTTCCAAACAAAAAGTGTCTTACAAAATTTAAATCAATCTATTGTTTAATGTGAACGATTAGCCCGGATGATTTTCAGATCATTTTGAAGTAAATACTCTAGCCGACAAGATCCATTAGTCAAAAGTATTGTGGGAATATGTGAAGTTGGTCGTTTGTGGTCTTATATCAGAACATTTAAGTTTGAGTTTTTTGAATAACCACGCATAAATAATATTCTCTCAAAAATGCAAACATGTACATACATGTTGCTCACATATTATGATAGTCATGTTCGTGCTAAATAGAGTGTAATTACACCTTTGCCATTAATATGTTTATAAGCAACTGAAAAAAATACAAATATCAGGTCATGTCAAAACATCTCAAGGACCCCAAAAACACCTTAGACCCCAGAGGGTTAAGGGATCTTCTATCGCCCTATAATCCATCGCGCTCTTTAAGATCGCTAAATTCAAGGCTTTTGGTTATACCTAGGATATCTAAGTCCACCAAAGGAGGGAGAGCATTCTCACATTTAGCTCCAAAACTCTGGAATAGCCTTCCTGATACTGTTCGTTGCTCAGACTCGCTCTCCCAGTTCAAAACTAGATTAAAGACGCAGCTCTTTAACCAGGCATTCATATAAATGTTTTAATCTTACAGTTAAATCCGGCCTCTAGTTCATAACCGACAGAGAAGAACTGGCCCCCGACTGAGCCTGGGTTCTCCCAAGGTTTTTTTTTCTCCATTAGGTCACCTGATGGAGTTTTAGGTCACCATTAGGTCACCTGATGGAGTTTTTCGTTTCCTTGCCACTGTTGCCTTTGGCTTGCTCAGTTGGGGATATTCAATTTAATGAATCAATCAATATTACTTTTGATTAGCATTACCAAACATGGACGTTTTATTATTATTTTAATTTAATACTGTGAAGCTGCTTTGATACAATCTGTAGTGTGAAAAGCGCTATACAAATAATCTTGACTTGACTTGACTTGAAGTTCTCTGTTGGATCCATTAAACCTGTGAGACGGGATTAAAGCTCCAAAAGTTAGTAGTACAACAATCTTGATCGTGTATGGATGACTGAAGGTTCCACTGTTGACAGACGGAACGTATGTGAGTCTCTGCGTTGTGTATTTTTTTATTTTTCTTTGTGATAGTTGGCTCAGCAGTGGGTCGAGTCGTTTTCTGGAAGTTTGTGGCTTCATACGCAGGTGAGGAGGTCGGTGCATATGGGTCTCACTCTCAGGACAGCCATGTGCTATCTGCACAGAGGAAAAAAAGAAGACAAAAGAGAAAACGGCAACAGAGCAGTATTCGTTGTGAAGACTGGTTGTATCCTCTGTTCAATCTGAGACTGCTATTTGTTGTTCCTTCTTTCCCTAATTCTTAATTCATGAGACACCTATGAACCAGTGAGGTAAGGATGGACTAAATGGGAAAGGCCTATGAGGTAGTGTCTTCACCCTGGGTTCACCCCCGAACGCCTGTTGCGTTCAGTTCTTCCCAGGGCACCTCACTTGTCCGTGTGTCCTATCCTGTCCCTGTAGGTGGGGGAACAGTGTGACATGTTCATTTACAAGTTTTCCCTTCCCTGACACAACACTGCAGCTGCTGTAATCAACATCACTCGATGTGGTCTGTACCACTTAGGTTCTAACGGCTTGTTTCTTGAGCTGAACCATCAACAAAACAACTATTTTCAAACTAAATTTTCTATGGGAGTTTATTTTACTTCCCTCGTAGGTGTGTGCGTAAGCGTAACAGAATCGTGAGTCATTTCTCCTTCATCCTCTAACACAACTTCAGTCATTGCAGACATCATACATGAGGATGGGTTCGTAACTGGTGAACGCAGTAATACAATTTTCAGAGGTGTGAGGGTAGTTAACCAATTTCTTTTGCTTGATTCATTAGTCACTGCATGAGGGCATTTTACATTTACAGTCTGACCTAACACTATTACTGATGAAGCCTGTGCTGTAGCATAACATTTTAGGCTGTGAGTTTACTTAATCAGTGTCCCCCAAAGGAAAACTGAGACAGTCACTTTCCTTTTGTGAACAAGTCTTTCATCTTTGTTGTAAGTTACTGGGGAAATTAAGCACTCACAGCCCAAATGGCTAACACCTCAGCTGTGTCCCAATGTGAAGGCTGCATCAGTGGTGTAGTCCAGCGGTTCTCAAACTGGGGGTCGCGGAATGATTTCAAGGGGTCGCGAGTTGGTTTGACAAATGTCAGTATTTTATGATTACAATAAATATTTTTTTAATACTAAAGATTACAAATAAATATTTTCTGATTTCTAAACACAGAAGTGATTAGGTTTTTAAAAAAAATTTAATACTATTTCGTGACTCTAAGATATGACGTCACCGTGCGGCGACTGATCGCTAGTTATCAATACAGCAATCAACTGCACGTGGAAACTGCAACCGCAAGAATGGATAAATTTGTCAGTCGCAAGGTTAAAAATGTTGCGGAAATTGTGGACAGTCTGCCTGAATCATCTGAACCGTGTACCTCTACTAAACGCAAGAGCAAGACCCCTTCAGACCAATGTAGGAAACGTCGAAAATATCAAGAGGAATTCATAAAGTATGGATTCACTTGCTCTACTGTCAACGACGTGGATCATCCTCAGTGTGTAATCTGTTCAGAAGTGCTTGCCCATGAAAGTATGAAGCCTGGAAAAATGCAGAGACATTTGGAGACAAGACACCCTGCTTGTGTTGAAAAACCTATAGACTTTTTTCGCAGAAAAGAGAAGGAATTACAGATTTAAAAACGCACACTCGCACAACAAACCCAAATTACTGCTAATGCTCTGAAGGCATCTTATGAGGTGGCATACCTGATAGCACAGTCCAAAAAGCCGCACACAATCGGGGAAACCTTGATAAAGCCCGCAGCTGTGGCTATGTGTCGGGCCATGCATGGCGAGAAAATTGCAAGTGAGCTTATGACTGTACCATTGTCGAATGACACGATTGCTCGCCGTATTCATGATATTTCAAAAGACATTAAGAGTCAATTGATTAATAGGTTAAATGGAAAGAAATATGCGTTACAGGTCGACGAATCTACCGATGTGTCTAATTCTGCTCAGTTGCTGGCATTCATCAGATACACATTTGATGGAAAACTGCACGAGGAAATGCTTTTCTACTCAGTGCTGGAGAGGACTTGTACCGGCAGTGACATTTTCAACAAGCTGGACACCAGACTAAAAGAGATGCAAATTTCATGGGATAACTGTGTTGGTGTATGTACTGATGGTGCAGGTGCAATGGTAGGTAAAAACAAGGGACTCAAGGCAAAGGTTTTAAAAGTGGCTCCTCATGTTAAGTTTACGCACTGCATCATTCACCGTGAGTCTCTTGCTAGCAAAGCACTTGACAGTGAGCTTAACCCTTTCACACGTAAGTTTAAAATATTCTAACTGACCCCCCCCAGCGTGAGTTTTTCAAGGCGACCGTTATTTAGAACCTGTCACTTTATCGTTTCCATGGGGACGTGTCATTGCTTGTCACGTGACACAGCGCAAACACAACACAGCGCTGAATGAATGATGATCTGCTTTTATGCAATTTTCTCTTTTTGATTCAAAATATTCAAAAATATGTTAGATATAGCATGAAACACAGATATTCCGATTGTCAAATATGTGCATGTGAATGTGTTTGGTTGTTTAAACACTTTTATAACGATCGCGTTAGTTGAGCTGTATGGGCGATGGGCGGCGCCATGTTAGTTTGTGCTGGATTTACAACACGTCAATTCCTCCACTTCTCACGAAATACATGAAAGTAAGTGGCAGGTTTACTGGGAGAAGAATAGGGTAAAATGTAAAGCTACTTACACATTGTGTATCTGATATGAATAAAACATGTCGTCTTATTATGATGGAAAGGATTATTATTGGCACTTCCATAGACATCTGTGTGTATTTTACAAACTCAAATTCATTGGTTTGCTAGTACTTATGCCTGAAACCTAAAATAAACATTATGTGGTTGAAAACACTGAATAGTTGTGATATATGACAAGCGCGAGCACATCCATCTCTGGCTCAGCGCCAGCCAACGCGCGAAAGCACATTTGAATTTAGCAGTTGATCACGTGATGCGCTGACCGTTCTAATCACACCGGTGTGATCGTATGCTCCAGGGACCAGCCAAGACTGATCACACGGGTGTGATCGTACGTGCGAAAGGGATAACAATGTTCTCAAAGGTGCAATCAAAAAATCACGTCCAGTAACCAGTAGACTGCTAGCCACCCTTTGCAATGAGATGGGCTCGCAGCACGAAGCCCTGCTGTTTCATACCGAAGTCCGGTGGTTATCTCGCGGGAAGGCACTCGGCCGGCTTTACGAACTGCGTGAGGAAGTGCACTCGTTGTTGAAAGAATCTAAATCTGAATTCGCGCACCACCTGACAGATTCAGATTGGTTATCAAAACTTGCTTATTTGGCCTGTATATTCGAAAGGCTTAACATACTTAATCTTTCATTACAAGGTCCAAATACAAACATCCTGACAATGAATGAGAAAATTGATGCATTTGTGAAAAAGCTGGAAAGATGGGCTGAGCGAGTTGAACAAGGTAATGTGGAGATGTTTCCTGAGCTGGATGAACATCTGGAGGAGAATGGACTGAGTCTCGGCAACCTGAAAACACACATCACTGGCCATCTCCACAGCCTTTTGGAACAATTCCATAAGTATTTTCCAAAAGAGACGCAACCAGAACTGTATGATTGGATACGGCAACCGTTCACTGAAACTAGGACTAATCTCCCCACAAAATTGGAAGATGCTTTGCTGGAGCTGTCCAGTGATCGAACATTAAAAACTTTATTTTCCAGTTCCACACTGCCTGAATTTTGGATCGCCGTAGCAGAAGAATACAGAGAGTTATCCGGTGTGGCAATGGATATACTGCTTCCTTTTGGATCTACATATTTATGCGAGCAGACTTTTTCCGCTGTTACATACATGAAAAATAAATACAGATCACGTCTTGATGTTGAGGATGATCTGCGAGTAGCCGTATCCAACATCAGGCCACTTATTAAGCTTTTGTGCACTGAAAAACAAGTGCACCCATCCCACTGAAAGGTAAGCCTAAATTTATATACAGTAAATATAGTGGAAGTTATGTAAACTTGTTTCCCCCACATAAGCAAACATTTGAAAAGATAATTACGAATTTTTATCTATAAATTGCAAGTTTACATCTAGCTATTCTGACTTGTTTTCTCATAATTGTGAAATATAAACCTGCAGTGCGAGTAGCCTATAAAGTCAAAATAGCATGATATAAAGTCGCAATTACCTTTTATTTTTTATTCTGTGGCGGAAACAAGCTTCCATAGGAAGTGGATGTGGATTTAAAACAACTGTTTTTGGTTTATTGTTTGTGTATGCTGTGGTAGTGGGTCGCGAGTTCTCGTCGATGTTAGTTAAGGGGTCGCTGGCTAAAAAGTTTGAGAACCACTGGTGTAGTCTACGTGATACGCAGGTATACGGCGTATACCCACTAGGAAATGCCAAGTATTTCCGTATACCCACTAAAAAAAGCGTGAGGATACGTAACAACTTCGTTTTGTGACAGAACTTTCACACTTTCATTCATAAATTCACCGCGTCTGTGTTTGCAATGGACACAGATCAAATCGCGTGAATATTAAAAACTCAAAGAGACTGCAGTTGTTCAACGCGTCTCTGGGAATGAGCGCTCAATGTGCTCTACTACACACACACACACTGAAGCAAGCGCGTGCTTGTGTCAGCGCTTCACTGTAGCTATGAGGACATGATGTAGGCTACACATGACACATGAACTTCGTCACAGAGCTGCTATGAGAGTCACTTCATGAGAATTTCACCATTTCATTTGATAAAACTATCGTCATTCATTCGTATCATACACACACAGAAACTGTAATGTCTTTACGACAACCTGTCAAAATAAAAGTTCGGTATAAACTCAAAGAAATTATGAAAGAAATTGCACAGTAAAATGTAGCCTACTGTAAAATAATAATAATGATGAAATCTATTAAAACTTATTTTAAAAAGGAATATCACACAAGTTTTCATACATGTTTTAATTTAAACAATCACAGTATACTCACTACAAAAAACTAGACTACACCACTGGGCTGCATCATTCGAAGGCCGCGGACTTCAAATTATAAAGCCTATGCGTCCTTTGGGGGGGGAAGGTATAGAATCATTTGTTTCATGTAAAAATTATGACTGTCATTACAAAAATAAACAATATCCAGAGCAATGAAATTTCTTTTATTTACACATTTAAAGTTGCATATAAATAAATAAATGTACAGATTTTTTTTCCTTTAAAAAAATATAAGTTAAAAAAAGTTAAACAATATATATATATAAAATATTCTCAATCATTCTTTCAAGAAGAGAAAACAGCCTGTCCATCCTCTCCCTACTCTCCTGTGCTCTCCTCGCCTCTGCAGTCCCATGTCTTCTCTAATCAAGTCCAAAAACTCGTCCTCTCTGTCTCTTCTTCGTGGTGCTGCTGGTGCTGATGCTCGTGCTGCTGCCCCTGGCTCCTCCTCACCGTGGGCACCCACTGCTGAACTTGACCCTGGTTTGTCCTCAGGGATTGAGGCAATGAGGACAGGGAGTGCCTCTGTCCCAACACCTCATCCATGAGGACAAACCAGGGCCAAGTTTCAGCAGTGGGTTTCCCACTCACACCCTCTCCTGTCCCAGGACACTTGCAATACTAAGGCAGAGCAAATTAACCATGGCTTGTTAACAACAACAGAACAATACATTTCAGCAAAGATGTGTGTATTAACTTTCTTACTTGGTATTTTTTATTTATTTTTTAAATTGTCCAATTTTTTGGCCTGTATGGGAGTTACCTTCCCCAGCAGACCCATTTTCTCCAGAATTGCTATAAAAAAAGCAGAAAAGGGTACATTAAAAATATTAACACAGGGGTGCAATCTTAACATTAGTGCATTGTTAACACTGCAAAATATGACACATCACATTCACATGCTTACAGAATACTTCAGAAATCATATTTCTGGATACTCAAATTTAGTTAAAACCTTTGCACATTAAACCTTATGTGTTAAAACACATAAAAGTAAAACCCCATTGCCTTATCTACTGCTTTTCTTATTGTTGTGGGCTTTATAGGGTGAGTGATATTTCTTATAATACACAAGTGAGACAGACTAGTGCAAATATTACAACAAAAATGCATTTAATTTATTTATTTAATTAATTGCAATTTAATAAATTTAGCTGTCTGCTCCTTGCTCCCTGAAACAATTATTAACCTAATATTAGGACAAGTTGTATACCACCTTACAAATGAAGCCACGCAATGGTGATGAATGAGTTAAGATGAAGTTTATAAGAAAGAAAAACTTGTGGCTTTTAACTCACTAGCTATTTGAGTAAATGAAAACATAATACTTACATTTAAATGTGAATTTGCCGTCCACCACCGAACTCTCGGCCGTCATTTTTTATAATAATAATGCTGTCGTCACCGGCGCGCGATGGCTTATGGGGTAGAATCAGGCCGCAAGGATCCGTTTATGCATCCTTTCTTTCACGGGGAAACGAAGGGTGCATTTGGCGTCGCTTTTGAATCAGGGTAGCCTTCGTCGCGCCCCGATGACTCAATCGGCCTTCGAATACGGCCTTTGGAGGATGCCGAATTGAATTGGGACAGCCTTCATCGCGCCGTGGTGACACAATCGGCCTTAAAATACGGCCAATCGGCCTTCAAATACGGACTTCGGAGGCTGTAGCCTTCACATTGGGACACAGCTCTCAACAAGTTGCCCCACGAGTTTAATGACGAGGGGAGGGGCTGCTTCAGAGTAGCAAGCAGACTGAGTAAAAGCTGAGTAATATTGTTAACGTCTCTAAAATTCTTTTTGATTTTTCTACATTCTTTTCCAAAATGTCCGTGCTTGCCACAGTAAGAACAACTGGCTTCTCTAGGACTTTTGCGTTTCTTTGGCTTCTCTGAGTTTGACCTTAAAAGATGCTGCTGCAACTTGTATTCTTGCCTAGACGTCAGAATCTCGTTCCCAAGTAGCTAACCTCTCCAGGTTGTTTTCCAAGGTTCTGTTGGACCATGTTAAGTCTAAGAAAGGCAGTGCCTTTCTATGTTCTGACAATAGACCATCAAACCATGTGCGAACTAGGGGACCATTAGCATCTAGCACCTTCTCTGAAGTGTCCGCTATACCACAGTATGCTGCCGCTGTCTGACAAAATCTCTCTGTGTATTCACTAACATTTTCATCCTTCTTCTGTACACAACTACTGATTTTTGACCAGTCTATTTTGGGTCCAACAATGTTCTTTAGAATTTTCAAGACACCTTCTCTCAATTCATGTTTACTGGCCTGTTGCAGTTCAGAATTGTTTACAGCACTTTCAAAATCATTGAATTCTGACTCAGTCAAGAGCTGTGATATTAGCTGGATCATAGAGCCGCATCTTTTTGGACAACTCTCTCCTAAACTCAGAAAAATTTCTTTGCACTGATGGCAAACTTTCAGCAATTCTCTCAATATCTTTAGGACCTAAAGATGTTTTGACTGCTTGTGGCTGCAATATGGGGGTTGCAAATGAAACTGTATCAACACCTTTTCCCTGAGGCTTTTGTCTTGCTCCACACACTTCAACGGCATTTACATCTGCATTAACATTGTCCTCTATACTATCAAAAGACTAAATCAAGATAGCTTTAATCTGACTGTTGGTCTTCACAGTCACATTTGGTTGAGGCCTTGTTATGGCCCACCTTTTTCGTGAAACAGGACACTTGAGTATGCAATTGTTTGTTCTGTTCTTTTAACTTAAGAAATGAAGTATTACAGGTTTTGGAACCTGCCCTAGACCCAGTTAGCATAACTATTCAAACGCTGAGACACGAGAACAGGGCTGGCAGGAGCTCCAAGGGCCAGTTTCAGTAATCTAACAAATACAGAAAACAGGACTGACCAGACTCTCTTGCTGGAAGTTTCGCAGCTGATCTAAACATTTAGTCTCTTCACTTTTGCAGTTTCCTTAATTAAACATTTAATAAATGTCTTATCCTTCACCTTTTTTCATGGTTCTGAATAGATAGATATCTTCAATGTCCTCCACGGAAAGAGCCGCCAGACACACGACCCGCCACCTCTCCCACGCGTCCATCGTGTAGCCAGCTGCGAACGTTCCGACAGGGCAGTCAGGTTCCCCCGAACCCAAGCTTCTCGTCGAGAAGATGGTGTCAATTGTGTTGAGAGACCAGTTGATCAAATCCATGATTTCTTAGTTTGGAGAGCAGTGCGGAGAGAGTCTCTCAAAGTTAAGACATAAGACTAGACGAGAGGAGCGAAGCAGGGAAGGTCAGGGGGAGGAGAGGGAGAGAAAATGCGACCGCCTTCGTTGAGAGCCAGAAGAAGAAATAATGTGTCATTAATGTTTTATCATTACAGATGAGTGAAGGCGAATGACAAATTTGAGAGAAGTTGGTAATTCTGAATCAATTTGGTCATCAAGCTCTGTCTGGTAGTAATTACTTTTGTCATTTATATGATATCCAGTAGATTTGAATTAATTTCTGGATCAGTTTATAAGTTCTGATGGAAGTTGGAATTGTGGAGTTGTAGATCGCCGTCCATCGTGGGTTGAAATAAAATAAGTTATAGATTTGACGGCAACAATACAGTAAAAAATTGGCTAGATCAATATCAAATTATCCAGAGAGCCCTTAACATATATTTGAACAAATGGCGAGAATGTTGTTTGACTGACGCTGACCCAAGTATGTACAGCACGACCTGACATGATAGAAACAATTGATGATTTTAAAAATGTTTGTAGATGACTGAGAATTGAGATTGAGTTGAGAGACAAACAACATGAAAAGCAGGATACGCAGTGAGACTGAGGGCCGTTTGCATTTTAAATACTTCGATAAGGAGATGAGATTGTGGCTTAGAGTGAAGAATGTAACATTTTGTTTCAGAGGCAGAGAAAGAAGTCTGGAGGAAATTTGACTGAAGGACAACGTTTGGGGTTAGTGTAGATGGCTAAATATATCTAAACACCATTATGTTAACCCTCTGGGGTCTGAGGTGTTTTCTGGGTCCTGGAGGTGTTCTGAGATGCTCTGACATTTGTGCTTATTTCTGTTACTTGTGACATTTTCATGGCTAAAGTCTTATTACACTGCATTCAGCACAAACTCTGCTACAATAATATGTCAGCAGCATGTATGTCAAAGTTTGTAGTTTTGAGATGATAACATTTATGCGTGGTTTGTGAAAATGACAACAAAAAAATCGCTGAAATAAGGTCATGAAACCCAAACTGATTATTTCTACACAAGACTTTTGAAAATTGTATCACGTAGCCTAGAATATTTGCTCCAAAACTATGTGAAAATCACCTTGACTACTCATTCAGATCAGACAATATATTGATTTAAAATTTGTATGACATGTCTTGTGTAAGAAAGCTTTATGCGAGTAGGCGTAAACCATGAATATTTATTGAGTGTTTTACACCTGAGAGAGACAAAGAGCCTCATAATGGCCCTATTAGGAGCTCTCAGGCACTATCATTATGAGCAACTTTGAACAAAGAATGAGGAGATTTTAAAAAGAATGGCTTTTTGATTGTTTGGATTTATTTACAACACAACATAATCCAAAGATACACAACAAATGGCAAAAAAACACATTATTTAACACACTGAACTAAAGACAGAGACTTAACCAGCCACACACATTTGTGCCATTCCTGAAACATAGTACATACCTGTCATTTCCAAGGTGTTTGATTTTTCACTTTACCTCCTCATGCTCATGTTGAAGTCAGCAGGACTATACCTAAAAGAAAAAGAAAAAAAAGCTGTGAACATCCTGATATCAAGAGAAACTAGGGCTGCACGATTTTGGGAATACATTTTAGATTTGTTCTGGTTAAAATTGCTTTAAAATGTATAAAATACACACACACACACACACATATATCTATATATCTATATATATATATATCTATATCTATATATATATATAAAATGAACACCAGGTTTGTTGTGCCTTGTAGGCATACGTGCAGGGCTGCATAAAATAATAACAATAGTAGGCTATAGCAGGCATCGTTAACAAGGAACACTTCAGTAACACTACACTAGAGAAAAATATATTTATTATCATATGTTACTTCAAATGTTTACATCGATATGACGTTATGAAATGAGATTGGAGTAAAAACATGAAGCCTATGTTTGGTGCGTTTTGCGGATCGGGGCGAGTTTTTCTGTCCGAGCCCGGCCCGCGTCCGATAGGCATAAATATATTTTTTCTCATACTAATTACACATGTACGGTTGTTTGTGTGGAAAGCATTCGGAAATGTCCACAGATAAGCGCATCAGCGCGCGGAGCAGCAAGGCTCTTAACACAGGCGCGCACGCACGTGTTTCGTTGTCACGGCTACATAAACAAATTTCCGCACACAGGAAAGACAGATGTTATGGTAATATTTTACATGTATTTTAATCACAAAAAACAAACGTTTGCATCAAGTGAAAGCATCAGGCACATTGGCTACCTACATAATAAGCTGTTTTTTTTTTTTTACAGCACATTTAACAAAAGAACAAACATAGTCCTATTAAATACAAACATAACTTACTCAAATCCCAGACATTGCTTTATATCATACACTTCTGTTAAACTTTAAGCATTTACTACAACTTCACACATCTATAGCCTCTTCAATATCTCCTTCTTTGACAAATCTCAAGAACATCTCCCAAATTTCGTAGAATTCAGAAGACTTCCCGTTAATTACATATGTTAGCTTCTCAAGGGCCAAACTGGATATCAGGTTTTTCATCCAAAGTCCAAGGGAAGGACAACTTGTATTTTTCCAGCAAAGGGCAATTGAACGCCTGGCTTGTAATAGGCACAGATCCACCAGCTTTTTCTCTTTGACGGACAGAGAACAATTGTCTTCATAAATACCCAATATACATATTACAGGGCTTAAAGATATCGGGGTAGTAGTAAATTCAGATATATCATCATCATCATAATTTCTCTTCATCCCCTATGGGACATAAGGCTTCAATGAGCACTCTCCATTGTATTCGATCCCTGGCAGCATGTTGGGATAGTGAGATATATACTGAGTCACTTTCCTCAAACTTTTGCACCTCAATACATTCCCACACACAATGAAAAATGTGCCTTGGTAAATTTTACATTTAAAACACAAGTCCGGAATACTAGGGTTAAATTTATTTAATCTTACAGGAGTGATATAAGTTCTCATTATCCAGTTATACTGTAAGAGTCTCAATCGAGTATTTATAGTTTGAGTTTGTGCTTTTAAACATATTGTACCCCACTCCTCCAATGAAATCTCTTTATTTAAATCTTGCATCCACTTTCGTCTTTTATTTTCAGTAGATTCTTTATGATTCTGTACCAGTATGTTATATAATTGGGAAATTTGCCCTTTACTGAAACATTCTTTTGTTGAAAAGGTTTCCAGTGTAGATAATGAAGGGAGCTGCACAGCATTCTTTAATTTAGAAAAAATAAAACTTCTAAGCTGTAGGTATTTGAAAAAATGTTTCCGGGGTATGTGAAACTTTGATACCAGATTGTCAAATGACATTAAAATATTGTCTTCATATAAGTCCATCAATCTAACTATTCCCTTATTCCACCATAGGAATAAGGGAATGATCACAGGACCTGGCTCTGAGATCGATTGCTCCTGTCTGTCTCGCTGTGACTGCTGTTGCTGTGAGTTTGTTTGCAGCGTCTAAGCCTCGTATTAGCTTCGTATTTCTTTCTGATTGAACCATCATTTATTATCATTTCTAGTTGTGTATACTACTAAATACAGCTTACCCAACATCTCAGATTAACCTGACATTGCTAGCTTCCGTTATTATCAGCACAACACGCTAACTCGCTAGCCTTTTAACGCACCACCCGTGCGCTCAGTTATTTATTTTTCTCTCGCGCGCCCGCGCCTTTGAGTTCATAAAAGCCCAGGTGAGTAAGAATCAGTCAACAAACACGGTGAGTAATGTCTTCTCCTGTTATTGTCACCTGCACTTCATGTCACATGTTTACCATAGCCTTCTCTGTCGGCAATATAGGATTTATATGTGATAAATGCAAGGAGACAGTCAGGCTGACGGAGAAGATTTCAGAACTAGAGACACGCATCCAAACTTTAATCGAGAATAGTAAGAAGAGTGCTAGAGCTTTAGATACTATTTTGGATGCGCCTAGCCTAGTGAACTCTTTACATGAGTCGGTTCCGGCTGAAGTAGAGCCCGTGCAGCAGGGCAGATGGGTGACAGTGAGAGATCGCTCTAGTCGCGGATCAAAAAACCACTTTTCCGTTCCGATAACAAATCGATTTGCCCCGCTCAGTGAAACACCCACTGAGAATTATTCTGATTGTGCCCTAGTTATTGGCGATTCTATTACACGGAACGTGAAAATAGAGACACCAGCCACCATAGTCACATGTTTGCCGGGAGCCAGAGCCCCTGACATCAAAACAAATTTGAAAGTGCTGGCTAATGCTAAACGTAAATTCTCTAAGATTATTATTCACGTCGGCACTAATGATGTTCGACTCCGCCAGTCGGAGATCACCAAAATTAATATTAAAGAGGTGTGTGAACTCGCAAGTACGATGTCAAGCACACTGTAATTTGCTCTGGCCCCCTTCCTGTTCGCAGGAGTGATGAGATAGTTAGTAGATTGTGTTCACTCAATGGCTGGCTGTCTGGGTGGTGTCCGCAGAATAATATAGAATTCATAGACAATTGGAAAAGTTTTTGGGGCAAACCTGACCTGTTGAAAAGAGATGGTATTCAACCCTCCTGGGATGGTGCTGCTCTTCTCTCTAGTAATTTGGCTCATAGTCTTAAATAAAACATGACAATCTGGGCCTCAGGTCAGGAAGCAGACAGACTCGCTTAACCGACCGTCTGCTAGCGGCCTCACGTCACCAAGGTCAGATAAATCCCATCACATAGAGCCTCTTTCACCTAGATATCATCATATAGAGACTCTTTTCACCTAGATATCATCAAATAGAGACTGTGTCTGTTCCCCGAATTTGGAAATCCAAAAAACGTTCAAACCCATCTAAGGTTAAAAATTGTATTGATGTTCAACAAATAAAAAACAGATATAATACAAATGAGCAAATGATAAAGCTTGGGTTGCTGAATATTCGATCTCTTACTTCAAAAGCGCTAATAGTTAATGATATGATTACAGATTATAACCTAGATGTGCTGTGTTTGACAGAAACCTGGCTAAAACCAAATGATTACATTGCTTTAAATGAGTCAACCCCACAAGATTACGGTTATAAACATGAACCTCGTCTGAAACGCAAAGGAGGAGGTGTTGCTGTAATTTATAGTAATATTTTCAAAACCACTAAGAAATCTAGTTGTAAATATAATTCTTTTGAAGTGTTGGTGCTTAATGTAAAAATATATAGTGTAAACGATAAATCACGTTTGAAAATTCTACTGGCTACTGTATACAGGCCACCAGGGCACCATACAGACTTTATCAAAGAATTTGCTGACTTTCTATCAGAATTAGTATTGGCTGCAGATAAAGAACTAATTGTTGGTGACTTTAATATACACATAGATAATGAAAAAGATGCATTGGGATTGGCATTTAAAGCCATTGTAAACTCAGTTGGAGTTAGACAACACGTGTCAGGACCGACTCATTGTCGTAATCATACTCTAGATCTAATACTATCACATGGAATAGATGTTGATGCCGTTGAAATACTGCAGCAGAGCGATGACATCTCAGATCATTATCTAGTCTCGTGTAAATTACATTTAGCCAAGGCTGCAAAGCCGACTCCGTGTTATAAATATGTTAGACCGATCACTTCTGCTACTAAAGATTGCTTTATCAATAATCTTCCTAATCAGTTTCATCATCTCAGCATCCCGGATAGCTTAGAAGAACTTAATATTGCAACAGAAACTTTTAACTCTCTCTTTTCCAGCACTTTAGACACAGTTGCTCCGCTGCGCTTAAAGAAGATTAAAGAACATAGTCCAACGCCGTGGCACAACGAGCACACTCACACACACACACTCACACACACACACTCACACACACACACTCAGGCCCTTAAGAGAGCAGCCAGAAAAATGGAGCGCAACTGGAAGAAAACAAAACTAGAGGTGTTTCGGATTTCATGGAAGGAGAGCTCGATTGCTTACAGAGAGGCTTTAAAAGCTGCTAGATCTGCTTATTTTTCAACGCTATTAGAAGAAAATAAACCTAATCCTAGGTATTTATTTGAAACAGTGGCTAAACTAACGAAAAAGAAAGCTTCAAGCCCAGAAGTTTCCAAGTAACACAGCAGTAATGACTTTATGAACTTCTTCACTTATAAGATCGATAATATCAGGGACAAAATTATAACTATGCAACCGTCTAATACAGTATCGCATCAGCGAGAGCATTGTAGTCTCCCTGAGGGAAATATTTATTCATTCATTGCTATAGGAGAGGAAGAATTTTGCAAACTCGTCAAATCATCTAAATCGACAACGTGTATGTTAGACCCTATACCGACTAAGCTGCTGAAATAGATGCTTCCAGATGTCATAGATCCTCTTCTTAATATCATTAATTCATCTTTGTCTCTAGGATATGTACCAAAAACCTTTAAGCTAGCTATGATTAAACCGCTTGTTAAAAAACAGCAACTTGATCCTACAAAACTAGTCAATTACAGGCCGATCTCTAATCTGCCATTTCTGTCAAAGATATTAGAAAAAGCAGTATCCTCACAACTGTGTTCTTTTCTTGAAAGAAATGATATCTGCGAGGATTTTCAGTCCTGATTTAGACCGTACCATAGTACAGAGACAGCTCTCGTTAGAGTCACAAATGATTTGCTCTTATCATCCGATCGTGGTTGTATCTCTCTATTAGTATTACTTGATCTTAGTGCTGCATTTGACACCATTGACCACAACATCCTTTTAAATATACTCGAACATTATGTTGGCATTAGTGGAATTGCACTAGCATGGTTTAAATCATACTTATCTGACCGTTATCAGTTTGTAGCAGTAAATGAAGAGATGTCTTATCAATCACAAGTTCAGTATGGCGTACCACAAGGCTCAGTACTAGGACCGCTGCTGTTCACTCTGTACATGCTACCATTAGGAGATATCATTAGGAAACATGGAATTAGCTTTCATTGTTATGCCGACGATACTCAGCTGTATATTTCTTCAAAACCTTAAGTCTTCGTGGTCGGTTAGGAACCTGGGTGTGCTCTTTGATACCAATCTTTCATTTGAAAGTCATGTGTCTAGTATCTGTAAAACCGCTATCTTCCATCTTAAAAATATATCTAAATTACATCATATGCTCTCAATGAATCATGCAGAACAATTAGTTGATGCGTTCATGACCTCAAGGCTAGATTATTGTAATGCTCTACTGGGTGGTTGCCCTGCACGCTTAATAAACAAACTACAGCTAGTTCAAAACGCAGCAGCTCGAGTTCTTACTAGAACCAGGAAGTATGACCATATTAGCCCCGTTCTGTCAACACTGCATTGGCTGCCTATTAAACATCGTATAAATTTTAAAATATTGCTGATCACTTACAAAGCACTAAATGGTTTAGCTCCGCAGTACTTGAGCGAGCTCTTAACGCATTATAGTCCTTCACGTCTACTGCGATCTCAAAATTCCGGCCAGTTATTAATACCTAGAATATCAAAATCGACTGCTGGCGGTAGATCCTTTTCCTATTTAGCACCAAAACTTTGGAACACTCTTCCTAACATTGTCCGGGAAGCAGACACACTCTGTCAGTTCAAAGCTAGATTAAAGACACATCTCTTCGGCCTAGCATACACATAACACATTATAGACTAATTCAATGTTAGGCTGCATAGATTAGGTCAGCCGGGACCGGGAACACTTCCCATAATCCTGATGTACTTGGTACATCATAAGAAGGATGGCGTCTACGCTAATATTAGTCTCTCTGTTTATCTCGAGGTTTACCGCTGTCCACCGGAACCAGGCCGTATCCAGATCTGATGAAGAACCAGCGCCAGGACACGACGACGCCGCCGCTGACCTGAAGTGTCAACCAGTCTCTCCTCCTCTCCACTCCGACTTCAACCAACCGGAACTGGACAAATACTCTGATTCATTCTGAACTTCATACACTGTTCACTCATTGGCCAGAGGAGAACTGGCCCCCGACTGAGCCTGGGTTCTCCCAAGGTTTTTTTCTCCATTCTGTCACCTGATGGAGTTTTGGTTCCTTGCCGCTGTTGCCTTACCTTCTGGCTTGCTTAGTTGGGGACATTTAATATTCAACAATATTATAGATCTGCCTTAAAGGTGGACGATGATGAAATTGTTTTTTGTATTATTTTCATGTTATCACTGTGAAGCTGCTTTGATACAATCTGTATTGTAAAAAGCGCTATATAAATAAAGGTGACTTGACTTGACTTAACATAGTTTTAGCCTGACTACGTCAGACTTCCTACTTCCGCTAATTTCATTTCGGACGGCCGGGCCAATCAACGAACAGAGGGCAGGCTGAGAGCCGTGACGTAGACGCTAAGCGCCGAGTTTTACATTGTAGGTTAGAGAAATCGAAAACCGAAACTTATTTCTATGTTCACATGTATGAAATCAACGTCCTGTTCTGTATCAGAAAGTCATTTTTTAATTAATAAAAAAAGAAAAGAAAGGCCAGCCGTGTTTTTCATCGCAGATTTAAACGTGCCTAGTCTGCATGTCTCTTTAACATTCTCATATGGAAAAAAAAAGACGGAAATGGGATGATATTACCATAGTATTACATGCCCTTCATGAGGCACACACCACGCGCGCGCTCTCTCCGTCTCTGGCGTGCACGCGCTACGCGGTTTGGAGCACAGTCTCTGTCTCGCGGGCGCGCTCGCTCTAGATTCCGGGGATTTTAACTAATTCGCGAGCATCAGTGAGCCGCTATCAATATGCGGGAGACTCTCGGACCTTCCGGGCGGCTATTTTTTTGGTGCCCCCTCAGCTCTTGGTGCCCTACGCACAGCGCGTGGTGGGAGCGGCGGCACTGTCTGCTAAAGTCGTTTACAGCCATGTTCACTCCGGTATTTCGCTCGCATCATCATGTGTTTACAGTGGAAGTTCGATCATAGATTTGAGTTCGATGCATGATGTCTGTGGTTCGATGCGGCTGTACAGGCTTATAACATACGTCATAACTAATCTTATCTGATTGGCTTACGGGTAACCAATGATTTTAAACTTCAGACAAGCGCCCTTGAGAAAACACTTCTCTATTATGCCATTCCAGACTCTGTCTACGAAGCAAAGTGAAGTAGCAGAGTCTGGTATTACCAGGCTACCATAGTTTAAACCCCATATCATTTTGAGCTGGAGTGAAATATTCATTCCCCCAAATCGGGGAGAAGCAAGACAGCAAAGGGGGCTTCTCCGAGAAATTTATGAACTTCGTACCAGATCATAATGGTATTCTTCACAAATGGATTGTCTGTTTTTCGTTTTAGTTCTTTAAGAGGTGCTGAATGTAAAAAGCTGTCAAGTGTCAAGCCTTTTGCAGCCAACATTTCAACCTGTAACCAACAGTGTTGTGTGTAACACGTTACAAAGTAACGCGTTACAGTAACGTAAATACTTTTTCGGGTAAAAAGAAGTGTAACGCGCTACTACTGAAAATTTGGTAACGAAACGTATTTACTTTTACAATTCGCCAAGACGTTACTTTTCCCAGGAACAGATTTGACAGTGACACTGTCTTCTCAGCTGCGCGATTGCAATAGTCACAAGCTCCACACGGTCTACGTGACAGAGGCTGGAAGCAGAGCAGTCAATTCACTGCGCAAACCAAAAGTAATACTACCCACCGGATGAAAACGGGTTGGCATTTAAAACACCAAATATTAATTATTGGCATATCAAGCAAAAATAATATTCGATGATTGTTTCGAAAATCGTACCTCTCCCCCCAGATGCTCACCGGTAAGATGGCGTTCACTCAAATCCCGCTCCGACATTACATTTATCTGTACTGCAGTCTAATAGGCCTACGTGTTGTAGCCTAGTTATTAAAGACACCGATTTAGTTTCATATTTAGTTTAAATGAAAAAAAAATGTATTTCATCTATGTTTATTATATGAAAAGTGAAAAGCATGAGTAAGATTATAAAATGCGCGATCGGGAGACAAATGGAGTGGGCAGAAATGATTTTGACCACTTCATTAAGTCTGTTTTTGTAGAAAGCCTTTCTTTAAAGTGAATTTCGTTTTGTATTAATTGTATCTTAATTTTAATCAATGTTTCATCAACCAATTGCCTGGATTTAATAAATAAGAAGTAAATATAGCAGGTAGGGATGGGAATTGAGAACCGATTCTTCTTCAGAACCGGTGCCCAGTGAATCAATTCCTTGGAACCGTTAGCATGCCTGCTTATCGATTCTGCGTATCGGTTCTGCTCGTTGCAAATGTGTCATGACGTCACACACGCGCTGCGTTGTTTTGATTCAGAACGCGCGCGGCAAACATGGCAGAGGCAGAAGTTCGACGCAGAAGTATAATGAGGCCTTTAACGGGACGCCACGTTGCTTTCCGACCAGCGTGCTGTCTCACACACATTTACTCGCACACATACATACGCACTCACTCACTCTCATGCGCGCCCGCACACACACACACTTGCGCACACTCTCTCGCGCTCACTCACTCACACAAACGCACACATGCTCACTCACACACATGTGCGCGCACATAATAATAATAATAATAATTCATTACATTTATATAGCGCTTTTCTGGACACTCAAAGCGCTTTACATAGAAGGGGGGAATCTCCTCAACCACCACCAATGTGCAGCATCCACCTGGATGATGCGACGGCAGCCATATTGCGCCAGAACGCCCACCACACACCAGCTTACTGGTGGAGAGGAGACAGTGATGAAGCCAATTAGTATATATAGGAGGATGATTAGGAGGCCATGATGGACAGAGGCCACTGGGCAAATTTGGCCAGGATGCCGGGGTTACACCCCTACTCTTTCGAAAGACATCCTGGGATTTTTAATGACCACAGAGAGTCAGGACCTCGGTTTAACGTCTCATCCGAAGGACGGCGCTCTTTGTCAGTATAGTGTCCCCGTCACTACACTGGGGTGTTAGGACCCACTCAGACCACAGGGTGAGCGCCCCCTGCTGGCCACACTAACACCTCTTCCAGCAGCAACCTGGTGTTCCCGTCTCCCATCCAAGTACTAACCAGGCTCAGCCCCGCTTAGCTTCAGTGGGAAACCAGTCTTGGGCTACAGGGTGATATGGCTGCTGACATACACACTCACTCACTACACTCACAGACTATCTCGCGCTCACGCACACACTCACTCACTAGCACTCACACACTATCTCGCGCTCACGCACACACTCTCGCTCACTCACTAGCGCACACATACACTCTCTCGCGCTCACACACGCACTCTCTCACGCTCACTTACTCACACTCAAACGCACACATGCTCACTCACACACACACTCACTTTGAGAAGTAGCTCACCTATACTTTTAGGTTTGTTCTGAGGTTGCTACACATAATTTGTGTATGTGCTCTGTGCTGTGTCTTCTGATCAGATATTAAAGTGAGTTAATACAAACAAACAAATTTGTACTTATTCCCTCACCCAATGAGAATCGATAAGAGAATCGATAAGGAATCGGATCAATAAGCAATATCGATAATGGAATCGGAATCGTTAAATCCTTATCAATTCCCATCCCTAATAGCAGGCAATATAATCAGGACTTCTCATGAGCTCCGCGCCGGCGCGTGAACTGGAGCTCGCCTCATAAATGAACCCAAACTCAGCGTATAAGCTTTGCCTCAAATACCTGAGAAATATATTGAAAGCTTGAAACGTGTACTTTTAAACAAAACTATTAAAAACGAAAGAAAACAGACTCTCTGCTTATGTAATCCGTATGAAATGTGCATTTCTCTCTGGCGTGTTCACTACTGCGAAGATCGCGACTCAGCATCGTCAACTTCATCTTTGCAGCCGACACCGACAGAAAACTTAAATGTCTTCTTGCTATATTTGACATATTCATAATCATTACTTTTGCCGGTTCTTTGTGACATTTTTCATGAACGCGTCACCACCGCTCAATAGTTAATATTGTTCTTTGGTGTTCACTTTATACAGGTTTTTCAAATGTTTTTTTAAATGAAAATGTATAAAAGGCTCTGACATTTCTGGGTGCCTGCCGCTTTAAGACTCTTATTCTGTGGTTACGGAAGAGGGAAAAAAGGGAATGTATGATTAGCGTGTTAGAAGCAGTCGAACAGCAAGTGAGAACTTCAGTGTGTGAGTGTTTACTTTTCTCATTCAATTTGAGCGCGGTTCTTTGTTGCTAGGAAACTTTGTATTGTTTAGTGTGTTTTACTCGGGCAAAACGCGAGCGCACGTGGCATTTGTTTGGGTCGTGACTTGAGTTTCGCTGCGGGGCGTGGTCATAAGCCAGTTAAGCATTTATAGCAGCTAGTCAATAGAAGTAGTCAGAAGAAGCAGTCGAACAGCAAGTGAGAACTTCAGTGTGTGAGTGTTTACTTTTCTCATTCAATTTGAGCGCGGTTCTTTGTTGCTAGGAAACTTTGTATTGTTTAGTGTGTTTTACTCGGGCAAAACGCGAGCGCACGTGGCATTTGTTTTGGGTCGTGACTTGAGTTTCGCTGCGGGGAGTGGCCAGCTGTATTCAACAATCAGGTGTTAGGCGTGTATAAATAGGTTTAGTGCTCCGCGGCAGCGGTCGCGGCGGCGTGAAGCCCTCATCGCGTGAAGACCGAAGAGTGTAAAGACCAACGACTCTACCTGTGCGACTCCACCGAGCAAGGACACCGACAAGGCACTTGAGTATTATTTTCTCGCTGTTTGTTTTATCATCTTGTTATTTTCTCTCTCTTCTACTCAACTTTCAACTGATCTTTCTGTTTGTGAGTTTTTACACCATGTGTTTTACAATCCCTACTATTACTAACATTCGTAAATCCAATGTCACACGACGGAGGCGGCACAATCCTAACAACCTTCGTACCCTTCCCATGTCTTCTAGTACTATCTTCTCTTTTCCTATTGGTCTCTGGAATTGCCAGTCCGCAGTTAACAAAGCTGATTTCATTACATCTATTTCTAGTCATTCAGGTCTCAGCCTTCTGGCCCTGACTGAGACCTGGATCAGACCTGTGGACACTGCCACACCGGCTGCCCTCTCCACTAACTTCACTTTCTCACACACCCCTCGTCTGACTGGAAGGGGTGGAGGTACCGGTCTGCTCATCTCAAACGATTGGAAATTTAATACTTTACCACCTCTGTGTAACAACAACTCATTTGAATCCCATTCTATTACCATCACTAGTCCTATTAAAATTCATTGTGCAGTTATATATCGTCCCCCAGGTCAGCTTGGCAGTTTCTTAGAGGACCTTGATGTGCTACTTTCATCCTTCCCAGAGGATGGCACTCCTCTCATAGTTCTTGGAGACTTCAACATCCACCTTGAAAAACCTCAAGCTGCTGATTTCCACACTCTGCTTGCCTCATTCGATCTCAAACGAGTATCGACTGCTGCTACTCACAAATCAGGTAACAAATTGGACCTTATTTACACACGCTACTGCTCCACTGACCATGCTCTTGTCACTCCACTGCACACCTCAGATCACTTCCTCCTCACTCTCAACCTCAACCTGCCCCAGAACACAACATGCACTCCTCCACAGGTCACCTTTCGGCGTAACCTACGCTCACTCTCACCCTCTCGTCTATCCTCTTTGGTCTCGTCCACACTTCCTCCACCAGACCAGCTCTCAGCACTAGATACTAACAGTGCAACTGATACTCTTTTCTCCACTCTAACATCCTGCTTGGACAATTTCTGCCCCCTTTCCTCCAGGCCAGCCCGCGCCTCTCCCTCTGCCCCCTGGTTATCTGATGTTCTCCGTGAACATCGTGCTAAACTCAGGGGTGCAGAGAGGAAGTGGCGCAAATCCAAAGATCATACTGACCTTGGTCTTTATCAATCCCTCCTCTCTTCCTTCTCTGCTAACATATCTACTGCTAAAATGACTTACTATCACAACAAAATTAACAATTCTTCTGACTCTCGCATGCTTTTCAAAACCTTCTCCTCCCTTCTTAACCCTCCTCCTCCTCCTCCTTCATCAACCCAAACAGCTGATGATTTTGCCACATTCTTCATAAACAAAACTACCACCATCAGCGGCCAATTTACTAATCCACAAATTAACACACACAGTTTACCAGCTAACACACACATCCTACCCTCTTTCTCCTTGCTTTCAGAGACCGAAGTCTCCAAACTCCTCCTTTCCAATCGCCCTACTACCTGCCCGCTTGATCCTATTCCCACTAACCTACTTCAAGCTATTTCTTCCTCAGTTATACCCACACTCACACACATCATAAACGCATCTCTTCACACTGGCACATTTCCCACAGCTTTCAAGCAGGCTCGGGTAACCCCACTGCTTAAGAAACCCACTCTAAATCCAGCACATCTAGAGAATTACAGACCGGTATCCCTTCTTCCATTCGTCGCAAAAACACTTGAACGAGTTGTTTTCAACCAGATCTCCTCCTTTCTTACGCAGAACAACCTCTTGGACAACAATCAGTCTGGCTTCAAAAGGGGACACTCGACTGAGACTGCTCTGCTCTCAGTAATTGAAGCTCTGAGATTGGCAAGGGCAGCTTCCAAGTCCTCAGTTCTCATCCTGCTGGATCTGTCTGCTGCCTTTGACACAGTTAACCACCAGATCCTCCTGTCTATCCTAAAGATGAAGGGCATCTCGGGAACTGCACTCCAGTGGTTCAAGTCTTATCTCTCGGGTAGGTCCTTTAGGGTGTCGTGGAGGGGTGAGGTGTCTAAGACCCAACATCTAGCCACTGGTGTGCCTCAGGGCTCAGTGCTTGGACCACTTCTCTTCTCCATCTACATGACATCACTAGGATCTGTGATTCAAAAACATGGCTTTTCCTACCACTGCTACGCTGATGACACACAACTCTACCTCTCATTCCAGCCTGATGATCCGACGGTAGCCGCTCGCATCTCAGCCTGCCTGACAGACATTTCTGGCTGGATGAAGGACCACCACCTTCAACTAAACCTTGCGAAGACAGAGCTACTCGTAATCCCGGCTAACCCAGCACTTAATCACAACTTCACCATCCAGCTAGGCTCGTCATCCATAACTCCATCAAGATCAGCCAGGAACCTTGGAGTTGTAATTGATGACCAATTGAATTTCACAGACCACATCGCTAGCACTGCCCGGTCATGCAGATTTGCCTTGTACAACATCCGAAGGATCAGGCCCTTCCTATCAGAGCATGCTACACAACTCCTTGTTCAGGCGCTTGTTCTTTCCAGATTGGACTATTGTAATGCTCTCCTGGCTGGTCTCCCAGCTTGCACTGTCAAACCTCTGCAACTGATCCAGAAGCTGCAGCTAGAGTGGTCTTCAACGAGCCAAAGAGAGCACACGTCACTCCTCTCCTCACGAAATTGCACTGGTTGCCGGTTGCCGCTCGCATCAAATTCAAGACACTGACGTTTGCCTACAGAACAACCACTGGCACTGCTCCCCTGTACCTGAACTCATTAATTCAGACTTATGTGCCGTCCAGAAACTTACGCTCTGCAAGTGAGCGGCGTCTGGTGGTGCCATCTCATAGAGGCACGAAATCTCTCTCTCGGACCTTCACCATGACTGTTCCCTGCTGGTGGAATGGTCTGCCTAACTCAGCCAGAGCTGCTGAGTCTGTAGCCATCTTTAAGAAACTGCTGAAGACGTATCTTTTTCGGCAGCACTTGAGCACTTGATCCAGTACTACTAACACTAACACTTTCTTTTCTGTTCTACAAAAAAAAAAAAAAAAAAAAACTTTTTGTACTGTGAAGGGTTATAGCACTTACATACTGTTGTCCTACTGCTAGTTTAATTGCTTCTATTGTTTCTCATTTGTAAGTCGCTTTGGATAAAAGCGTCTGCTAAATGAATAAATGTAAATGTAAATGTAGATATAGTGAGTTCTAGTTCAACGGCATAATTCAGCCTACATACCTGTGTTGTGCAGCTTCTTTAGTCCCTTCTGAATAATCCAGCTTCCAATGTTTATGTGTTGAGTTAATGACGGGACGTAAGTGACTGTTACTTTGCTATGTCCGTGTTCTATTGTAAAATTATTATGCATTACCATGTGCCAGCGTGACGAGTGAGATCTATAGTGATAGAGCGATGTTTATGCTGAAAAACACTGTAGGAAATAATAGTTTAACTGGTGTAAGTCTTTTGATGTATAAGTTACGTAGTAACGTTTATAACATTGAGTTAAAAGGAGTTAATATCGTGTTCAGGAGAACATGTGTGGACGCGGTTTGAGTAATAGCCTTGTCTGGCCACAGTATGTCGCCATTGCTCCTTCTGAAACCTGTTTAACTATCCTTCCGTTGAATTACCCTTTAAGTTTCTAATGTAAACTTGTCAGTGAGATAGACGAAGCTCATTATATTTCTTCAATGAGTAATATCCTTGTTTATTTAATTGTAGATTATGTTTAATGGGGTATAGGAATGTTTGAGATATTTATGTTTGATGATCCTGATTTGTATTATGTGTTTATATATTATTTACGTTGTATAGTACTTTAAGTACTGTAACTGTTAAAATGGCAGTACCTAATTGTGATTTATTTGTTTTATTATCAGACTAAAAGACAATACTGGATATTGGAATGTTCTGATGAGCACTGCTGAAGTCCAATACAGTCTAAAGAAGAAATGATATATCTCCTCGTCTTTATTCCTGTGTCCTGACCGATACACCATCCTGTTTACTGGCTGAAAACCTTAATGAACTAGCCCTACTAGATTACCTCTTTAACAGAAAATATTTCTTTTTCTATTTTAAAATCTCTCTTTTTTTCAATTTTTTCTTCTTCTAGTTTATCAATAGGTAGAGTTCATAGTAGAACTTTATGTAGGCCTACACATTTAGGAACAGATCAACTCCTGCTATATGATATCCATTTACATGGTTTCAATGTGATATTACGCTCTAAACATATTTGTATTATATTTCACTCCGTTTTGATTAGCTTATGACACTGTCTATCAGGCTAAAAATACTGACTTTTGCGTAATGTAGCTTATTTGCGAATTATATCTGCTTAGGTGTAAATATGATTTCGTGCAAATATATTTCAGCCTCCGGTAAAATGTGATAGGCCTACTGTCTAAATACTAGACATTATATTTTTAGATATAAATGTTCGGTTTTGGTTAGCCTATGACACTTCTGTTTCTAAAATATTGCCACAGATGATTGTGAATACAGGTGTAAATGTTTGAAATGCTCTAAATGCGTGCGGTCTATATGGCCATCAACAGCTCGCGATGACTCGATCTATGGCCCATAAATAGATATTTCTCCGTCCTATGGCCCATTAACAGATATATAGGCCATTAATTGCCCATCTTTGGATAATGTATGCTAACAGTTGTTTTTATTATTTTAGGAATGTGTCTGCATCACGCTCTCCTTCTCCAGCACCGCAGAGGGACACGCAGGTGTCGTTCAGTTCTCAATCGAGAATGATAGTAAGTGCACAGACGTAATATTTTACTGATGAAATGTAATTGTGTTTACATCGTCATAATATACAAGTAGGGCCTACCTATTCTTGTGTGAAATTACAAAAACGGTTGTCTTTTTTTTTAATCCATGGCCATTAGTGATTGATAATGATAATAATACAGTTTATTTTATTGTGTTATCAACAGATGTGACAATGAACATGTCCAAGCACCGGTCCCGAAGAGAGCCAAGGCAAACAAGCAACAGGTCCAAGTCCTGTCATGGAAAACCGAGACTGATGTTGACATGGTTCCACAGACTGTGCGATTCCTGCCCGCACGGGAAACTGGACCGCAACTGACCTCTGTTGACTCACATCCGCCCATGAGTCTGTTTGTAACAGTATACACTACCTTTCTTTCTTTTTTTGAAAGGATGTGTTAAGTTATATTGTTAGGAAAGATTTCTATTTCTATGAATAAATGCTTTTCTTTTTAATCAGTGAATCCAGAAAAAAGTATCACAGGGTATAAAAAAATATTAAGCAGCACAATGGTTTCCAACATTGATAATACCTGATTATCAAATCAGGATATTATACTGATTTCTGAAGGATCATGTGACACTGAAGACTGGAGTAAGGATGCTGAAAATTCAGCTTTGATCAAATAAATAAATTATATTTTAAAGTATATTAAAATAGAAAATCATTATTTTAAATTGTAATAATATTTCACAATATTACTGTTGTTTCTGTATTTTTGATCAAATAAATGCAGCCTTCTTCCAAAAATATTAAAAATGGTAATGTGTCCAAATGTTTGACTGGTACTATATGTTTATATATGTACGGTAGCACTGTGGTCTTGTGAGGCACAACATTTAGTTCCTCCACATAGAGGAATTACAATAAAAACAGTTTGAAAAACAAAACCTTTGAATCTCCTCTCATTCTCAGATTCTCCTCTCTGCCTCACAGCACCGTGATGGGGCATTAGCCATTGGGGGAGTGTCTATTGTCTCCCCTCATTCATATTCATGGCCATCAACACCCCTACGCATACAGCAGTACGGGCACAAAAACTGACAAAACTCACAAATGTCAGGGCATGTCAAAACATCTCAAGGGCCCCAAAAACCCCTCAGACCCCAGAGGGTTAATGAAAAAAGTTGACAGAAGCCCGTTGTTAGCAGATCTGGGTCAGTTTCATAACAAAATTAAAAGGGCGGTGTATTTCGGTCCGAGTACTGATATTGACGTCCAAAGCCGACCGTATTGCGAGATCGGGGTGGGTGCCACCAGCCCAGAAATTGCCCGGGGACGTATGGGATTTCTTTGAGAGGAATTTGGAAGGGGTCCAGGTAGCCTTATCAGGGGCACAGGCCCCGAGACCTAACTTGCCTCCGGAGGAAGTGGAAGCATTAGAGGAATTAGCTCGAAGACGGGATATTATGATTAGTAGTAGTAGTAGTAGTAGTAGCCTTTATTGTCACTTAGTCACAAGTACCAGCGAAATTAGCCATCAACCTGTCCATACAAAACATACATACAATATGACAATGGGGTAGACAAGACAGGAAGACAGGATTGAGGAAAATAATACAGCATGACATGAGGATAGGTGAGGGGAAAAAAAGGCAACTCCCAGACTATGCTCCTGTGAGGAGTACAGTCTGGGAACAGGAAAAAAACACCTCAGCAACATTAGCACATAATCAGTACGACATGAATCCACAAGACTTGCAACAGGGGAGGGGAGTGGGGGATGGAGGTCACCCAGCACAGGCAAGCAGCCATCCGGTCCTGCAGCCATATTCGGCGCTGGTCACAGACCCGCCCGCCAGGCTGGGGGGTACAAAGCGGCGAAGGCGAGGGATGTGGGGTGGGGGGTGATTACATATCTGTTTATATATGTAAGAGTTTGTGTATGTGTAGGCCTGGAGATTCACTCCGCCTGGCATCCAAATCTCGGTGCCTCTGTCCGCAGGATGTTATAGCGTTAACACAGCAAGTTGCCATGGAGACAACCTTGATTAGGTCCCAAACAGAGTCAACAATCAGCAGGTGTCTGTGAGAGATGGGGGGAGGAACGCAAGAGCGGCTCACTGCAGTGCTCTTCCGGGGGAGTTGTTGTTCCAACAGCGGCCTTGGCCGAGGCCAGTGCTGGTTGAGGGGGGCCGAAAGCAGATAAGATTGCGATTATTTGGTCTTGGGGCGAGTAGCCGCATTCCTTTGCACGACTACTCTCTTAGTCCATTCTGGTCCATCAGCTTTTGCAAAGCCGTGAGCTTCTCCATGATGTTATCCATATTTCGGGTCACCTCCCTGTTGTTATCCATAATGCGGTTAATAGTCCCAGCCTGAGTGCTGACCGCTCTGCCCACTGCTTCAATCATGCCGGGCAGCATTGTGGGGCTTTGGACAGCTGTCACCGTCTTCTTAATTTCTTGATAAACCAGGGCAATGCCTAATCCAGTCAGCAAAAGACCTGTTATCATGGTTCCGAATAGATAGATATCTTCAATGTCCTCCACGGAAAGAGCCGCCAGACACACGACCCGCCACCTCTCCCACGCGTCCATCGTGTAGCCAGCTGCGAACGTTCCGGCAGGGCAGTCAGGTTCCCCCGAACCCAAGCTTCTCGTCGAGAAGATGGTGTCAATTGCGTTGAGAGACCAGTTGATCAAATCCATGATTTTTAGTTTGGAGAGCAGTGCGGAGAGAGTCTCTCAAAGTTAAGACATAAGACTAGACGAGAGGAGCGAAGCAGGGAAGGTCAGGGGGAGGAGAGGGAGAGAAAATGCGACTGCCTTCGTTGAGAGCCAGAAGAGAAAGATTAAACCTGCAGATAAGGGAAGTGTGGTGGTAATTATGGATAGGGCACGTTATGTGCAAGAGGGACTGAGACAATTAACAGATGAGTCCTTTTATTCCAAGTTGTCGGCTCCCATCTATATGGAGTTGGTACCCCGCATTGAAAGAGTAGTGAATACCTTACTGAGGACAGGTTTCATTTGCAAACGACAAGCGAATTATTTGTTGGGGGAAGTGAGGTCTAGACCCAGGTGGTTTTATTTACTTCCTAAGGTTCATAAGCCTCGGGATAAATGGCCTAACCCCTTCATGCCCCCCGGTCGTCCGATCGTCTCGGACTGTGGAAGTGAGAGTCACAGGGTGGCAGAGTTTATTGACTTTTTCTTGAATCCCTTATCTAACAAGGCTTTCAGCTATATTCGGGATACCTATGATTTCTTGGAAAAGGTAAAAAATCTGAGAGTATCGCCTGATGCATTCTTGTTCTCATTGGATGTGTAGAGTCTTTATACTAACATAGGATTAAAGGCAGTGCGAGATTGTTTTGCCAGGTTCCCCGATGCTTCTCGACCGGAGGAGGCGATTCTGGAACTTTTAGAGTTAACCTGTTAGCCTTCAGCGCCACTTTTGAAAAATCCCCAGAAATAGCATACCCAACCTAGAAAAGATTCAATTAATTGACCCTTTGTCCTAAAAGCTCAAGTACGGTCTCATTTGAAAGCTGACACCTGGCACTTTATTGGAAATGTAGAATGAATTATTGTCATAATGAAAAAAAAATTATGAATAGCTTCAAAGTTGTGTAAGTTATTAGAAATTTATTTTTATGAAACATCTTCATGAAAATTAAATTGAAGTTGGCCCGTCAGCACTCTAGAAATGCACTCCAGCTAAAGACACATGTCTGACCATGTTATATTTAAAATTTGAAGGTGATAAGTCTAAAACTCTGTATTTTGTTAAATGTTTTTCAAGATCATCTCAAATGACTTTATTTTGAATTGACTCTAAAATGCAAACTTGTGTTTATTGTCATCTATTAGCATCTATTCAGTCTATTGTCTCTATTGTTTTGTGGTGCAAACGAGCCCCATTCAGTGTCAGTCTCTCCTGCACACATTTACACCTTTCCAGCCGGCTTATGGCCATAAATATTCTTTTCCTTTGTCTCCATTATAATCGCTAACGACTGGCTAATCACGGTGTTTCACCCCCTAATTTCTTTCATAATCTTCACTTCACATTTGAAACTGTATCAAATGCCTTTCTTAAATAAAGAAATATTTCAGTAAGCATTCCGATTTAGAAAAAAAATCATAAAAAATAACAGCTAGATGGCAGGTGCAACTAGAGAGCTAGCTAGCATGTTAGCTTAGCACACCATCAATACACGACAATTTATGAGATTAAAACCCTTTTTGTGCTGCAAACTTACTTTATAGTGCAAGTCGAGTGTTTTAAATAATCTTCTATGAGCTTATTTGGCTTCAGAAAAGAAAATCAGACAGAAAATATATGATTTGATATTATTCTGCACTATTGTAAAGTCTATACCGATTAGCATTACATTATACATATAATCTATTATTATAAAAATACCTGACATGGCTCGAAGAACACAGGTAAATCAAATATCATTGCAATCATGTTTATTGTCTTCAAAACATCTTTATCTGCATGTTATAGCGATCTCTGAAAGCTAACGTTAGCTGTGTTTATGTCAGTGACGTCCTGGAAGGTCACAGGTTATTTCTTCTTCGTGAGCTTTCATATTTGGAAAAAACTGTACAAATGGCGCCCTCAGCCTGCTGTATGGATTGAAAACACAGTACATCAGAGTATCCAGCGCTCTTTATGTATACATCGACGCATTTGGATATAAATTCAATAAATATTATTCCTGTCTATAGAAATATGATGTAAACCTATGATAATATATCAATATTTCTCCAAATCTGCACATTTTTGAGCCAAAAGCCCTGAGGAACGTTGTTTTGTCACGCGTTCTCAAGACAACAGCACCGGAGTTTTTTTCTGAATGGAGCAGCTGACGCTCATAATTCATATTAAAGGTATCGACTCATTTTTTCATTACATAAATCCTGACACAAATTAAGACATAACTGTCACTATAAGTTTCTCAGAATACAATAGTGGTCAAATACTGAAACGTGAGACTTATATATTTTTAATGATGTATAGTTTGTCAAGGTAATAACATTAAATCTGATAGTAACTTTGAACTATTTAAAAAAAAAAACGCTTCAGAGCGTCCTCGCTCTGGTGAAGGTTAACAGGTTAAGTGTGACTCGTAATGATTTTGAGTTTGAGGGGGACTTCTATCCTCAGATTAAGGGGACGGCCATGGGGAAAAGGTTTGCGCCAGCTTATGCGGATATATACATGGCCCAATGGGAGGAAACTGTCTTTCCTAAATGCGAGAAGGTCCCTCTATCCTACTTTCGGTTTCTGGATGATGTCTGGGGAGTATGGGATGGTAGTCGACAGGAGTTCGAAACCTTTTTAGGGGTGTTAAATACACATCATACCTCGATTAAGGTTAAAGCGGTTATAAATGAACAGGCCATAGAGTTTTTGGATACAACAGTATACAAGGGGCCTAAGTTACTCTCTACAGGCTGGTTAGATTTCAAGATGTTCTTTAAAGAAACAGATACTCATGCCTTACTGCACCATCAGAGCTATCATCCGAGACACACGTTTAGAGGAATAGTATTATCTCAGCTTCTGAGGTTCAGGAGAATCTGTTCGCAAGAGGAGAGCTTTCAGGAGGCCAAACGTATGTTGTTTCAGCTCTTCGAGCGAGAGGATGACCTAGGTCTCGGCTCAGAGCAGTTTATAAAGAACATTGCCGGTTACAGACAAAGGTACAGACAGGAAAGAGACCCTCAAGGGAAGATAAGGTCTTGGTCCCGGCAATATTTTCGTACACTCCTGAGGCTGCCAGGTTCACAAGAGAGATCAGGGATAGTTTTGCAGAGACATTGGCAGACACCCCTGAAGGTAAAGATATCAAGCTCCTGCCAGCCTACAAGAGGAATGCGAATTTGCGGGATTTATTAGTCCACAGTAGACTTCCCAAAAGTAAAGGGAGAATTGTTTTTTTATAAAGAAAAAGACCTCAAACCATTAAAGTCTGGGGCCAGCCCACAGCTTTCTTTCTCCCAAATATTCCGTTGAAAACGGAGAATTGTGTTTATGGGATCCAGTGTGGGCGCTGCGGTAAACAATATGTTGGTCAGACAAAGAATTAATTTCGGACCCGTTTATACCAAATAAGGGGTCTGGAACATAACCTAAGATGGATCTTAAGACAGAGGTTATTTAAGAAGTATATATGGATAGAGAGGTTGAAAACCAGAGTCCCAAATGGTCTGAATGAAAGAAGCGAAATTCCGGGAACGTAAATGGGGATTCGTTTAACAGGTCCTTCTTAACAGACAAGATAAAAATAAAAATAAAATAGAAAATGATTTTTTTTTTATCAACAAGGGGCATAATGTGATGATAAGGGGAAATTTGGAAAAACTACCCCGGAATTCACTCCTGTATCTGAGCTCCTTCTATAGATAAAAATAAAATTCAACTTGGTTGAAGAAATTCTCGAAAAAAACTCGAAGTTGAAAAGTTTTTTTCCTCAAAGATAGCTCTAAATAAGGAGGAAAGAATCAGTCTCTTGTTCGGGTTTCGATACGAGGTCGGCAAAATTGGTTTGAGTAGGAGTCGAGAACGGGAACAAAAATAATAATGAAAAAACACATTTTTTTCTAAAAAAACTAAAAGTTGGAAGGACTCTAGAAGAGGAGAGGAGCAGTCCTTTGCTCTCGTTTGGATAAAAAGTGGATAAAATCGGTTTGAGCGGGAGCTGGAATGGAGAATAAATCTAAAAAAAGATTTAAATATTTTTGGGGGGAATTACCATGGTGGAGGCAACCACATCAAAAAGATATACTTTAGGGATGCGTCATCTTGTGGCATCTGCGGCTGACGATTCGTCCTTTGGTAAGGATTTGATCTGTTCAGTCTCTTTTCCTTCTGCTTTCGGGGGAAGAGGTTGGTAGAAGATTGGTGTACAGAAATGTGCATCTGCCAGTCTCAACCCTCGATATAGAGTGGATACAAGGTGTCTTGTCCTTGGATTTAGAAGGACCTGGCAACTATTGGTTGCTATTTGGGGACTTTCTGGACAAGCCTCCTTGGGTTCAGTCAGCAGGGCTGACATAGGGCCCCCAGGAACAGCCCATTTCTCGCAGGCTTTTCTCGCGTAAACTGGATACCTTGCGGTGTTAACGAAAGGTTACTTGGGAGGGCGGTAAGTATCCGGCCCCCATGGGTCCACTTGGACAGCACGTAGGGAAGGTGGTCTGGGGCTAACAGACCTTAATTGGAGCCCAATCTTCTATGGGTGACCAGCACCTCTCATGCAACAGTACATGTTGCAACAACATGCTTGCACACTGACAATTTTTTTATGGGGATAGTTTTTCTTACCTTGGAGCTTCAATTCAGAAGTCAATGCATCCTACAGTTGTCCTATAATGGGATGATGTCTGCTTGGTTTGTTTTGGCTTCGAGGGGGAAGAACTGGTAGAAGCTTGATGCTCCGCATCCGCCAGTCCCGTTGCCGTCCCATTGTGAGTCTCTGTGGGAGTAAATAGGTTTGGTTTATCAGAATCCAGGAAACAGTTAGAATATCGGTATTTGCCGGTCTTGCTGCTCGTTCGGTTGTTGGTCGGGCATCGGTTGGTAGATGACTAAGGTGGGTAAAAAATACTTACCAGAATCTGCATTGCGGCAGTCCTGACGTCCGTCCCGTGGTGAGTCTCTGGAAAGGAATCAAAAGGTCTTGTTAGTCAGATACCAGTAAAACAGTCACCAATTTCAATAAAATTCTATACCGTATTCCGTATCCGCCAGTCTCGACGCACATCTTAATTGCGGGTCCCTGTAAAAGAAGGTTAAGGTTTCGTCAGTCCGGTAAAACAGTTACCAACTCCAGTTAAAACACCAAACCGTATTCCGTATCCGATCTATACGGAATAATTCTAGATCTAAGCCTACACCTACTCCCGCCCTAAACCTACCCATAGTAACCCTGTGGTTGGTAAACCGAGTCGGCTTGATAGGCTTTTGGTTTCACTTTGTCAATTTAGATCTAGACCTATACCTACTCCTGTCCTAAATCTGCCCTTGGTGATTTATACACGGAAGAATTGTCCAAACAAATCAGTGGTAACGGCCTTATCAATGCAGATTTAGGTCTATGCCTGTTCCTGCTCTTAACCGAACCGCAGTAGTCCGGTGGTTTGCATGCCCAAGGGGAGACATTCAGTCTCCCAAATTATAGCCCCGAAGTTTAACCCTTATGGTGTAGTCTGACATGCGTCGGCCCGTTCCTTCCTCAGTCTCTTTCCTCTCCTGGACTAAGTGGCGGGAGGGGGTAGCTGTTGTAATATCCTCAAAAAATTTAACCTTGCCAGAGCAATCGAACTGGACATGCCAGGGTTTATCCATACTACGGATATTTGGGGTGCGGGCGTCTCTCTGTTTTTAATTGTCAATGAATTTTGATCCACTTTGATTATGCAAAGTATTGCATGAGGGGGCGATCTTCGGATTTCTGTTGGACTTGCTGGTCTGGACTTTGCTCATTAAAGTCTTCGCCCCTGGGTTGAGTAAATAAGACTAGAGTTCTGTGCATTGGTAAGGATGGTTGTGTTCTGACTATCAGCGCAGGTTGGATACTGGATTAAATCTATTTAAAATAATGCGGTTGATGGAAAGCAGTGGATGAAATTCGATTGGCTCTAGTTACGCAAAGTATTGCGTTAGGGTGTGATGCTAGGTCAGGTTTATCTGGCAGGAACCTTCGGGTTTCTGTGGGATTCGCTGGTCTGGACTTGGCTCAGTAAAGACCTCACATCCTGGGTTGAGTAAATCGGACTGGAGGTCTGTGCATTGGAAAGGATGGTCGTGTTTTGATTATTAGCACAGCTTGGATGTTGGGTGTTGGATATTGGAAGCTATGTATTGAAAAGTAGAATTTATTTAATTGGACTCTCGATTCACTTATTAGTCTGGGAGGGGGGTGTTTTTTTGCAGACAACTCCCTCCGGCTCCCTCCCAGGCTTACAAAGCCGGGATGGGGGCGGGATGAGGAGGACGAATACGGGCCCAGACCGGCTCCTAGAGGGGATGTTGGATCCAGACAGGTCTAGCATCTCCTGGTTCGTTTCTTCTTCTTTTTTAAAGGGGGGTTCGGATGAGGTTAGGATACTATCGGGAAGGTTTTGACGCGATATTTCTTATTTTTGTTTCAGGCAGAGTATATATATATGTATATACATATATATAAAAAATGGAAAGAAGAGGGAGGAAAGTGGTGAGGAAGGATATGGATGAAAGGAGGGAGCAGGAATTCAAGGCCTTGATAAGGGTGCTACATAGTACAAAATGACATAGATGACATACAAAATTACATAAATTCTTGAAGGCGTTTCACCATTCGGTTGAAATGGAGGAGAGCGAGGGCTATGATGGCCCACCAGCAAAGCTACAAAGAATGGCGAAGCAGGTGGCATATAGTGTACAGCCGGCCTTCCCGAGACCCAAAACGGAGTGGTTACTCTTTGGAAATGCAAAGTTCTGGTTGCAGAACAGTGTACATTTCTTGGAGGACCACTACCGGTGGGCTCTACGAGAAGCCGGCCAGGAGGTAGTCCATGCTTCCAGAGGGAGGTGGAAGGAGGCCTGGCAGATTGCCATCAAATGGACCCGCCGAGGCATCAAACAGATCAAAGAGGGCACGATTCGGCGGGCCTCGACCGCGGTGGCCCGTTTGCTGTCCCAGAGGGACCCCCAGGGACAGGGGGAGGGGACAAGTCGAGCCCCGCAGGCCACAGGTTTGCACCTACAGTCTGGGCCGTCCTCGGCCCCGGTGGGTGAGCAGGCGGGGGTCCAACAAGAGGAGGAGGGAGAACAGGGGATTATGGTTGTAGAGGAGGCAAGGCCGGTTCCCATGGTCCGTCAAAAGGTGGCGGCAAAACAGCCTGGGCCGACCACGGGGGTTCAACGGGTTGAGGGACCTCTGGTGGTGGCACCTGTGACGGTGGAGAGTATTCCTCCAGGAGCTCCGGGTTTGGACAAAAGCCCGGAGGGGCCCTTCGAAGAATTAACAAATATAGAGGAAAGAGGTGCTTCCTTGGAGAAGGCTGGCCCGAGGCCAGGAAAAGCTAGGAAGGGATTAGGCCCGAGCAGGGACAGGGCGGTTGGGTTCTTGCCTGCCCTGACTCCGGTCCAACCCCCGGAACCAGAGAAGGAAAAGGGTCCTGAGCCAATGGAGGTAGAACAGGGGGGGGACCCCGGGATGGCTCCTTACTGAGGAGGAGCTTCCGAGCCTGGAGGAATTAGCGGCCCCCCGGTGGGTGCAAACAGAGAGTGCCCCTGAGCCCAGGAGCCGAGCTGGAGTCTCCAGGTGACGCATGCAGCTGTAAAGGACAAGTTGAAAATGTGGAACTTGTCCCCAGAAAAGTCCATTTTGATTTTGGGAGCCTCGAATCTCCGCAGGATGCCTCGAGTGAACAAGAAGGAACTCGAGGTGCACAGCTATCCGGGTGCTACTTTGGTCCAGGCATATAATATTATAAAGCACAGGACCTCTGTGTCCCAGGGGGTCAGGCAAGTTATACGGGCTTTTGGCCTCAATGACCGGGCCCAGAGCAACCGGATTGCTCTGAAGAAGAACATGGAGAGACTCATTGAGGTAACCATTGGGGCATTCCCAAATGCCGTTGTTTATGTTCCTCTAATCAATTTTGATCTTTCCTTGCCAGAGGAACAAATTAATAACCTCAAGGCCTTCAACAAGCTAATTTTTCAAACGGAGCGGTGTATTCCCCGCCTCCCGGAGGATCACTTCCAGGTGGGGGGAGACAAGATTCACTGGACCCCGGCGACGGGTCGGGCAATGCTGCAGCACTGGCTGCGGCATTTAAACTGTTAAAGGGGTCACCCCGTCAGGGCCCCGATGGCATAAATAAAGAGCACTCTGTTATCAACTTGTCTCAGTGTTTTTAATTCACACCGGCGCAAGTTCATTTACTAAATAGGGGTTTGTCATTTATTGCTTCCCATTTAGTAAAAAAGGTTGACAGAGGGCCGTTACTGGCGGATTTGGGTCAATTCCATGGCAAAATACAGAGAGCAGTTCCTTTTGGCCCAAGTACAGAGGCGGACGTTCAAAGTTGACCAATTTGTGAAAGATCAGGATGGATACCCCCACCCCGGGAATTACCTGGGTAAGTATGGGATATCTTTTAAAAAATTAAGGGGGTCCAGGTAGCATTATTAGGGACACGGGCCCAAGGCCGAAATCAAAGCGTTAGAGGAGCTGACTCATAGATGTGAGATTGTCATTAAACCTGCAGACAAGGGGAGTGCGTGGTGATTATGGATAGGGCACGATATGTGCAGGAGGGACTTAGGCAGTTAACTGATGGGTCCTTTTATTTTAAGTTAGCGGCTCCCATCTTCATGGAGTCGGTGCCCCGCATTGAAAAGGTGATGGACACCTTAAAGAGGACAGATTTTATTTGCAAACGGCAGGCAAATTAGTTGGTGGGGGAAGTTAAGCCTAGACCCAGACGGTTTTATTTACTTCCTAAGGTTCATAAGCCTCAGGACAAATGGCCTAACCCCTTCATCCCTTCTGGCCGCCCAATAGTCTCAGACTGTGGGAGTGAGAGTCAGAGGATAGCGGAGTTTATTGACTTCTATCTTAATCCCTAATCTACTAAACATTTTAGTTATATCAGGGATACTTATGATTTTCTGGAAAAAGTGAAAAATCTGAGAGTGCCATCAGATGCATTCTTGTTTTCATTGGATGTAGAGAGTCTCTATACTAACATTGAAACTCCCCTGGGATTGGAGGCAGTGCGATATTGTTTTGCCAGGTTTCCCGATGCCTCTAGACCAGATGAAGCGATTCTGGACCTCTTGGAGTTGAGTTTGACTCGTAATGACTTTGAGGGGGAGTTTTATCTACAGATTAAGGGGACGGCCACGGGGAAAAGATTTGCTCCAGCCTATGCGAATATACACATGGCCCAATGGGAAGAAACAGTCTTGCCGAAATGTGAGAAGGTCCCTGTTGTGGCAAAAATTCATCAAACAAACATCACTGCGTAAGGGAGACTCAGAGTCAAATTATAAAATAGAAGTATTTATTTTTGCAAGAATAGGAGCAGTCTAGTACACAGTTGTTACCCTGTGCAGAAGAGTGACACACCCCCAGACAGACTGAACCAGCTTTTATCTCCGTTCCAAGGCCTTCCTCCCAGTAGTCTTCCATTCAGTAATTTTCCATAGACAAGGAAGCCATAACACTAGTTTAGATTCGTCACTAAGCCCCCCCCTGCATCAAATGGCCTTCTGACATCTAGGTCAGAGGTCCTTGTTCGTCTGTTCTCTGGAGTGCCTCTCCCTTCTGCCTTCCCAGGTACATAAACAGAATCTTCTCACACTAACAAGTGAGAGTCACATGTGACATTCTTTGAATCATCTATATTTTACTAAAGATCAATGAATATCATAAAACTTCCACCACAACTCCTCACTTTTTATCATTATTAATCAAACATAATAATAATAATAACAACAATAATAATAAATGCAAGTTCAAGTCATTACATCACACATCATAAAAGATCACTCTCTTTGAACCTGTGAAGAAAAAGTTTAGAATGAAGAAGCATAAGGCTATGTTCACACTTAGCGTCTTTTTTCAAACTGCCAGCGTCTGTTCTACATTAGAACCCTATGGAGTAAACCGTTTTTTCAAAAAAGTCCTGAGCGCTTTTTTAAACGCCACCGCCGGCGTCTTTTTCTGCAGCTCAGAGCGTCTTTTAAAGTTGAAAAAAGTTTAACTTTTCTGAAAAGAACGCCCTACGTCAAGCGCCTTTTTGACAGCTGACCAATGACAAGCGAGTAGCGAGACCTGTCGTTTCCATAACAACAAGAAAAATGGACACGGTGCCGGTAGAAAAACTAATCGTCCTTGTTTCGGAGCACAAGGAGCTGTTTGATATGAGTACACAACTCTATCATAACATACATCACAAAGAGGCTGTGTGGGCACACTACTGTTGCAGCTGTTGTTATAGCAACAAAAGACGCGCTCGGCTGCTATTTGTAACCGAACGCGCAGCGGTTTTTTTTTTTTGCTAAAAAAACCGCCGTTGTTAACTTTTTTTTTGTCAAAAAAGACGCTAAGTGTGAACGTAGCCTAAGGCTGTTTTTGTTGGGGAAAGCCCCGTAATTATTTAGCAAGCAAGTAAACAATTTACTAATGCCGGGCTAAACTGGGAAACACTGTTCCCGAGCTTCTGACAAGCAGACCCTCAGTCACACTAGTAAGGAATAAATAGTTATAACACAGTAGGAAAACAAACAATGCAAAAAAATACAAATGGTAAAAGCATTAAAAATTGAAAAAAATTAAAAACCTCCTTTACATATAAATCGTTCAGAGAAAGAAAAAGAAAACATCAACACATTTAACTGTAATCTCTACTTGAATCATCTGCATAATTTTGTTCATCCCCATCATCATTCGGATAGACTGTCATTTTCAATTGAACAGACATTCCAGTTTTCTCATATTCACCCCTGAATAACAAAATTATCAGGATGACACATACAATCATAACTCATACACATTCAACATCTTCCCCATATCCATTTCCCTAACCATATTTTGTTCTTTTACTTTTAAATCAATCAGGCAGTGGTTCTACTTGATAAGCTTCAATAATAATCCCTATAATTTACATTAATTAATGGATCTTCTTTTCCTGAAAACATTTTCCTTAAATATTTTCAAATTAATCAGTAACCAATCAAATCATTTGTCATATACCAATATCAATACTAAGCCCTATTTTGATTTACTCAAATAAAATCCTCAAAATCAACACAAAACCACATTCTTAATTCATTAGTTGGTCCACATCCTCCTCCAGGCGTGTTGATCACCTCGTTCGCCCCATGGACTAATGGGATGGTTGCGGCCTGTAGGTGAGAGGCTTGGACCCAGGTGTCACACTGATCTCCTGAGATCACCACCGCACCCCCACTGGAATGAACCATTTCCTGTTTGCTGTCACCTGTGAATGGAGACTTTAAGTATTTTGTTAGTGACCGCTTGTCTTTCCCTCGTCCCTTTTGGTGTGACCTGTGGAATTTTCAAAATCATTAATTTCATTTCATTTTCAATTATCATTAGACATTTCTTGCTTATTAGAGTCAGAGTCCTTTTCCCCTGAAAATCACACATATCCACTTTGCTCCCGTTAACAAGTCAATATTCATACATTTTGAAGCAGAATCAGTTCAGCTTGATGCAATCCATCCTGACATTCTGCAAAAGGAAAATTTTAAAGTTATGCAATAATAACCCAGGCCAGGACAGTTAGCAAAATTCATCCGTAGCCATTATTTCATTGGGCCCATTTTGCCCTGTCTCCCAATCCTGCATGCTCTCTCTAAAGCAAAACAAATTTCGAGGTTATTGTCAGATAGTAAAGTACGTAGTTTCTTTTGTCTGCTGTGCTCCTGTGGCATTCGATGTCCTGGCGTTTCCTGTTGAAACAATCCAGACAGCAATTTTGTTAGGCAGAAGAATGGCTTCTTTCAGGGCTTTTACCCAATTACCCCTTAACCCTCTGGAGTCTAAGGTGTTTTTGGGGTCCTTGAGATGTTTTGACATGACCTGATATTTGTATTTTTTTTCAGTTGCTTATAAACATATTAATGGCAAAGGTGTAATTACACTCTATTTAGCACGAACATGACTATCATGATATGTGAGCAACATGTATGTACATGTTTGCATTTTTGAGAGAATATTATTTATGCGTGGTTATTCAAAAAACTCAAACTTAAATGTTCTGATATAAGACCACAAACGACCAACTTCACATATTCCCACAATACTTTTGACTAATGGATCTTGTCGGCTAGAGTATTTACTTCAAAATGATCTGAAAATCATCCGGGCTAATCGTTCACATTAAACAATAGATTGATTTAAATTTTGTAAGACACTTTTTGTTTGGAAAGGCAATATGCAGGGGGGCGTGAATGATCCAACAAGGTCATGAATAATGTCCTCATTCACACCTGGAGACAAAGAAGACCTGCTAATGCTGCATACTAATGAGCATTTCACTGAGTGTGTCACTGAGCCACACAGAATGCAAAGAATGCAAAGACAACACACACACACACACACACACATTATATATATATATATATATATATATATATATATATATATATATATATATATATATATATATATATATATATACATACATACATACATACATACACACACACATCTACAGAATTGGTTCAGAGCTGGAAACATCTTGAAAAAAAAGTGTATTTTTCCACAAACTGTGTATGCTTGCAAATTGTATAATATCCAAGGTAAACATTTCTAGTAATTGTGCAGTTAATTCTCATTCGTATTTTCAGAAAGTTTTGGATTATGTAGGCTATCCTCTCCCCAAATTTGTCACTAATTAAGATTTTGTTTGCACCTTGGAAATTAGGTTTTGATGTGGCAGTAAAAGCTTTATAAATAATCTATCCAAAACGAAATGTTGTCTTTCATATTTCGTCTGTAACATATCGTCTTTTATAATATAGCCTATATTAGGGCATAAATGTTAATTTGCAGTTTAAAATGTTGCTTATACAAAGACATTTTATTTCAACGTATTCAGTCGATTTTTACTCATCTCAGTAGGCAATAGATATTTCATTCACACACACAGACACGCGCGAGCTGTAACGTTAGTAAACAAACGCATGCACATGTGCCGTTCATTCATCCAAACACAGAAACGCGATTCAAATTTAAACAGTCTTTTGCGGTTTACAGACACCAGTTCATATCGCGATTAGAACAAAGCACTTACTGATGATCTGCAGCTGGATCCGTTGTTCGGCTACTCCAGCACGTTTGAGGTAAAATTTCCAGGATAATCACGATATTATTAGCAGAGCTATTCCTCACAGCGAGTGTGTTGTCTAGCTGTTGTGGGCGTTGACTGGTTTGCATGTGTTGCTCCAGATTATCTGCGTTTGAATAGTGCGCGCTCTCGATGGGCGTGTCACATTAGCAGAGTAATGAGGTGCCAGAACGATAATGAGCACAGCTGATCTCTCGCTCTTTTTATATAGATTACATAAACAGAGAATATTTGTTTTAGATTTGAATTAGATAATTTAAAACTACACACTTAAATGATTATAGAGATATATAGCTCATGTCTGAGTGAATAGTATTCGCTGAGTTTTGTTTGAGTTTAGAGAAGTGCTTCAGAAAAAAAGTTCACGGAGACGGAGAGGCATAAAGCACTCCCTGTTTACTTTCTTTATTTTACAAAAGCACAATGTTTTATTTCGATTGTAAGTGGACACATAAAAAAGTAGACATTTAACAGCTTATTTTTTCATATTTGTTAAGTCTGTATGACCAAAACCGACGGAGTATTTTAGGTCTATTTTGCTGCTATGTAAAAAAAAACGAGCAAAACGCGCCCGCGCGTTTGCCGACCTCAGGGGGTTAATAAACCATATTTGGCAATTGTTATACCATCCCCCTTTTGATGGTCGACACAACTCGATCATCAATTTAACATAACATTCAACATAGTGTCTACATTTAACACCCAAACGTTGTCCTTCAGACAAATTTCCTCCAGACATCTTTCTCTGCCTCTGAAACTAAATATTACATTCTTCACTTAAAGCCACAATTTCATTTCCTTATCGAAGTATTTGAAGGGCAACGGCCCTCAGTCTAACCGCGTATCCTGCTTTTCAGGTCTGTTTTTTTTTTTCCTCGGTCCTCTACAACCATTTTAAAGTCATCAATAGTTTCTTTTATCAGGTCAGTTCGTGCTGTACAGCCTTGGTCAATGTCAGTCAAAAAAACATTCTCCTCCTGTTTACAATAATCCTAAATGGCTCTCTGCATAATTTGATATCGACTTAGCCAATGTCTCACTTTGTTGTTGCCGTCAAATCTATAACCCGATGGACGACGATCTACAACTCCACAATTCCAATTTACATAAATACCTAAACTGATCCAGAAGTTAAAGACACAATATACACACTATTCAGGCGGAAAAGCTGCCCTACACTTAACACCTACAAGACATAAAGTGCTGTCACCATCACACACACTCATGCTAGACACACATACAGCATGTTAACTGCTCATTTCCAATGTTCGCCTTTTTATATTAACTCTAAAAGTATAATATTTAAGGTTTAAATAAGATTTAAACTTCACATTTTTCTGTAGCTTTTATATAATTTTACATCTTTTAAATTTGGCCTCTAAAACCGTTTCAGATGTTCTATCTGTTCATTATTAATTTTTCTTTAGAAAAGTCAACTGGGTTGTTTTGGTTCATTATCATTATTTTGTTTAAGCTTGCCTTACTAGGCCTGATAACAGAAAGACAAACAGCGTCCCAATCCCTTCCTCCACTCAGCAGTCTCTCTTACACAAATAATCTTTTCAAACAGCCTCCTAAGACTGAAACTTAATTAATCATAGTCTAGAACCCTTAATAGTTCACAAATGTTAATATACAACTGTTTAACTCAAATTAGAACCATTACAATAATCTAAAATACATTATGCTATGAGCATTTCTAAGATTATCTTTAGTTTGAATACTTGTATAAATTCTCAATTCACCTAACCTTTGTTATCCAAACTCTACAAAAACTGTCTTAATCTATAGTCAGCACCATGTCTAACCTTCAGGAGTTAAAACCATCTTATAGACATATTAGTTCAAAATCAACTTCTTTAATTTTCCTTGCCCATAAGGCAACATGTTCCTGATATAAATTAATAAGTTTTGTTACTGTCTCCCCAACAAATAATGACAATCAGCTCGATGGTGTCAGCTGACTCTTGAAAGCACATTCACATTAGCTCTTTATCTATAATTTCCATCAAACTTGTCACAATTGAAAACAAGCCATACAGTGATTTGTGTTTTTTTCCTGGTGAGTGGTATAGAGGAACTCACATTTTCTCTTGGGTCAGACCGTCGCGATTCCTCACAAAGCATCTGACCTCCCAATGCTATGCTGACCCCGGTTGGCCTCCGGTAATCAGTGCTCAACTCTCATACCTGTCTCACATTCTAACACCTCCATCCGGAGGTGTCCAGTGTTATTGCGTGACCTCCCTGCCTTAGGTATAGTCCCCTGGCCAGGAAGATCTGCCCCGTCGTTGGGTAGGCCACTCGTACACACTCTGAACCGCTCATTCCCAATCAGTTTCTTCAACATAACTCAGCTGTTTTTCTGGAGCTTAGGAAAGGCACATTCAAGAGTCACCTCCATCTGGACTGCCTAAGTTAAGTGAGACAGGTTAATAACAACAGTATTTAATCACTCAAATCTGTTAGACCTGTCCGAATCAACAAAATCTCAGTGAACTTTATTCACATCCGTCTATTCAGTGTACATCTATAGCCATGGTCATAGGTCCTGTGTCATGTTGAAGGCTAAGATCAGACAAAGACGTTACTGGTCCTAAAATAACAAGTACAAAAATGTCACTTCTCAATTCAGGTCTACATTATTATTTTAAAGACTTCTTTAAAGTCATTCAGTTTTACCATCTAAAATATTTAAGTACAAATTGCCCTCTGAATGGCAATGATTTCCTTTAACATGATTTCTTTTAACATCTCATTATGCTATAATTTTCAACTGAAACTGTGCTTTACTATAAATAGCTTATTGTCATGACAGGCTAAAATAACAGCCTTCTGACATTGAATGAGAGAGAGACTGCTCTGAGGCCTTCAGAAGTTGGTACGTTTCTCATACTAAACATTCTCTACTTTATTTTTTTTTATTCTGGTCCAGCTTAAGGCACCTTTGCCAGAAATTACATACGTTTTCAATATCAAAATAATTTTAAAGTTGTCTTTTGCCCATACATCAGGGAATTTAGACATTAAAAATTTTCCTGGCAGTTTCAGCCAAGTTCCAAAGCTTATCTTTTTAAACCAAAACATCAGCTTCTAGCTCCTTCATGGTCAACACTACCAAGCTGTTTGTTTAAACAGATCCCTTTCTACATTTTTACATTTAGTAACTCTAAAACCCAGTGCTACTGCTTCTGCTTATTTGATCTTAAATACAAATAGTTATTCTATTTCTCAATAATGTTTCATTATAACATCTCAATTTTAGTTGTCAGATTCTCAATTACAATCTGCACATTTTTTTTTTTTTTTTTTTTTTAAGCGTTTCATTAAAAGACAATCATCTTTTTAGTTTCCAGTATTTTACAAATATTTTTCATTTACTGTAATTTTACATCTACTGGTAGTTTAGTTATTTTCCATTTAAAAGGATTTCCTTACAACTTGAATCTTTCAACTTTCTTTTCTCTTTCAATCTACTTACGACTTCCATCTATCAACTTTCTTTTCTCTTTCAATCTACTTACGACTTCCATCTATCAACTTTCTTTTCTCTTCACATTCTTTTCACTTCCCTTAGCCCTGCATTCACATTCTTGGTTCTTTCTCAGACGAAAACTTTAATATCGTCATTCAAATCCTGTTCTACTTTCAAACCCACATTAATACGTCACTTTCACATTCCATCAACTTTCTTTTCCACCTTTCTGAGTGGGCATTTACAGTTGCTGCTAAATGACCCCACTGACCACAATTAAAACATTCTCTGTCCCCTTCTCCTATAGTTCGATCTCTCTGTCCCCTTCTAACAGCTCCAACTTACTGCACACCCTTGAAGTGTCCCAATCAGGAATGTAAACAGAGCTGATAAGCAGTTCTCTCTATTCTTTGACAGTCCACCAGTGGCGGATTCTATCACACTAGCCAAATCAATGACTTAATATCAACAAAATATCCGACATTTTACATTATTGAATTCCAAAATATGTCTTTACATTTCTCTAATTCGGTATTATTATCACCAACACTGATTACAATAGCAAGTACACATTTAACATCCGGAAGCCGGGCTGAATAAGCACGCGCTGTTGCTGTACTCCCAGCATAGCTGGAGTCTTTAGGTTCAAAAGATAATGGTTGTCAAACCAAAAATAAACATAATTTCACTCTTTATTTTACCACTAAAATATAGAATTGTTCCCCATTTTGCTTAATGAAACATTCATTATCTTTATATCATGTTAATCCCTGTTAATCATACTTAATACCTATTATTATTATTTTTAATCTGGACCTCACTTTTCATACCATTTCTTAATCTGACTTAACAGGCGTTCATAAATAGTTCCATAAATTTTATCAGAAATGTTATTTTCATAACATACCTTTTCTACAGTTGTTTTCTTCTCAAAATGGTTAGTCTGCAGATTCAACAAGTATTATCATTACTGTCTCTGTCCCACTTATCTCTACTGTTTTTACAGAAACCAAAATATCATATTACTCATATCTCAATCCTTCACAAAGACAGCCTTATTGCTGCTTGCTACTTCAACTTTTGTTACAAACTAAATCTTCTGACATCTAATGTCATGCCTCCATCTAATGGATGAAAAATAATAAAATCCCTTTTATCAGTTATATTCAATCTTACTATATGGAAATACATTCTACATCGACTCCGTTCTCTTTTATCTGCTTCAAGCCAACAACTCACTGTCTTTTCACACTTTTACACACGTTGAACGCAGACACAACAACTTTTGTTTCTCACTGCTCTCTTCAACTGATTCCCCCACCATCTTTAATCTTGTGGCGCTCAATATCATACATTTCTGCCCTTAATTTTATCTCATTTGACAAAACACCGGTGTACCAAATTTCGCAAGCTTGCTTTTGAGACCTCCCCATATTGGCCGCTTATCTGTTCTCTGTGGATTTCTCTTTTACGCGCGTTCTCTTTATTTGTCAGGCGTCCCCGACAAACCCGATCTTTCTTTTAACCCAAATCGGACGGGTTACACTATTAGTGTCCTCCTAATTACGGTTTACCAAAAAAAATCTGTTACGACTTTCTTGGCTCCCCCTAATTAGCCTCAGCACCCAAAAATAACTTGCTCCGTGGTGGAACAATTCATTTCCAGGTACCTATCTGTATGAAATGTCTTGGTCTGTCACAGTTCTCAATTAATTCCAGATTATTTATCTGCTTGAAATATCTTGTTCTGTCACAGACCTCAATTAATTTCAGATCATTTTCCTCGTATCTGTTTGAAATATCTTGATCTGTACGTAGATCTCAATTAATTTCAGATTACGTACCACAGAAAACAGTTCTCAGCCAATATGGTTCAATTTCACTCTTCCCCCAATTAAACTTAATTGAATTATACCTTACCCAGAGATATGTTGTTCGGAGCCACCTGAGTTCTTTTGATTCCAGTGGCCGATCCCCCCGGGGCTCTGACATCGGCCGGCCTCTCTCTCTCAAGTTTACGAGGTAGAGCTGGAACTTACTCAGTCCAGGTGGCCAAACACCGTCCGATCTCAGGTCCAGGAGGCATCGTCCAAGGAATCCCACTATTCTGACACCAAATTGTTGTGGCAAAAATTCATCAAACAAACATCACTGCGTAAGGGAGACTCAGAGTCAAATGATAAAATAGAAGTATTTATTCTTGCAAGAATAGGAGCAGTCTAGTACACAGTTGTTACCCTGTGCAGAAGAGTGACACACCCCCAGACAGACTGAACCAGCTTTTATCTCCGTTCCAAGGCCTTCTTCCCAGAGCCTTCCTCCCAGTAGTCTTCCATTCAGTAATTTTCCATAGACAAGGAAGCCATAACACTAGTTTAGATTCGTCACTAAGCCCCCCCTGCATCAAATGGCCTTCTGACATCTAGGTCAGAGGTCCTTGTTCGTCTGTTCTCTGGAGTGCCTCTCCCTTCTGCCTTCCCAGGTACATAAACAGAATCTTCTCACACTAACAAGTGAGAGTCACATGTGACATTCTTTGAATCATCTATATTTTACTAAAGATCAATGAATATCATAAAACTTCCACCACAGTCCCCTTATCATACTTACGGTTTCTGGACGATGTGTGGGGAGTGTGGAGTCACAGTCAACAGGAATTTGAAACCTTATTGGGGGTATTAAATGCGCATCATGCCTCTATTAAGGTGAAAAAGCAGTCATAAATCAACAGGCCATAGAGTTTTTGCACACAACGGTATACAAGGGACCGGATTTTCTGTCTACGGGACAGTTGGATTTCAAAATGTTCTTTAAGGAGACTGATACTCATGCCTTACTGCAACATCAGAGCTATCATCCGAGACATACGTTCAGAGGTATAGTATTATCTCAGCTTCTGAGGTTTAGGAGGATCTGTTCGCAAGAGGACAGTTTTCAGGAGGCTAAGCGAACGTTGTTTCAAGCTCTGCGAGCAAGAGGTTACTCTAGGTCACGGCTTAGAGCAATATAAAAAAGAACACTGCCGGTTGCAGATAAATCCAGAGCACAGGCATTCGAGGGTAGGTAAGGTCTTAGTTTCAGCCATATTCTCGTACACTCCGGAGGCTGTCAGACTCATCAGAGAGATCAAGGACGGTTTTGTAGAAACCTTGGCAGACACCCCGGAAGGTCAGGACATTACTCTCCTGGCAGCTTATAAGAGAAACACGAATTTGCGAGATTTGCTGGTCCATAGTAGGCTGCTTAGACAAAAAGGGAAAAGACCGCCATCGGTTAATAGGCCCCGAACCAGGGCGTTCTTTCTCCCAAAAATTCCTTTGAAAACGGAGAACTGTGTCTATGCGATGCAATGTAGCTGGTGTGGTAAACAATATGTTGGTCAGACAAAGAACTCCATTAGGACTCGCCTATATCAGCATAGATACTTCATCCGAAAAGGGATATTAAACACAAGTAGGCGTTCACTAATTGAGCACTTCCAACAGCATGGGGTACAGAAGTTGCGAATAAGGGGTTTAGAGCATAACCCGAAGTGGACCTTGAGACATAGGTTGTATAAAGAATACATTTGGATAGAGAGGCTAAAAGCCAGGGTCCCAAATGGTCTTAATGGTAAAGTTGACTGTAGAAAAGACGAAAGGGGGAGCGGTCTCTTCCCTATTCTCTTCTAGTTGTCGATAGAATATAGATGGGATCAGTTCTAGTAGGAATAATACTAATATAAAAAAAAAAATTGGTCACCACGGTGGAGATGACTATGCCCGAAAAGGATACATTTGGGATGCGCCATCTGGTGGCATCTGCGGCTGACGATTTGTCCTTTGGTAAAGATTAATCTGTTCAGTCTCTTCTGCTCACGGATGAAGAGGTTGGTAGAAGCTTGGTGTACAGAAATGTGCATCCGCCAAACTCGGCCATCATACTAGATTGGATACAGGGGGTTTTGTCTTTGGAATTAGAAGGACCTGGCAGCAGTTTGTTGCTATTTGGCGACTTCCTGGGCAAGACTCCTTGGGTTAAGTCAGTAGGACTGACAAAGGGCCCTAAGGAACAGACCATGCTTTTCTCACGTAACCTGGATACCTTGCGGTGTTAACGAAGGGTTACTTGGTAGGGTGGTAAGTATCCGTTCCACATGGACAGCACGCAGGGAAGGTGGTCTGGGGCTAACAGACCTTGATATACATTAGAATATAGATAGCGAAAAAAATGGCGGAGGAAGGCAGTCGCTCGACAGGTGCTGCTGCACCCCTGGGAACAAACTGGGAAACCGCCAGATGATCTCTCAGTAAATGGAATTTCTGCATCTCGGAACCAACGCATCAAACGCCCTAAAACAGATAACTCATTACATCTTTGGATAACTCTGTATGTGTTGTTTCTCCTACTGACACAACTGTGGGGAACCCGTGAACGCAAACGCCATACTCTGTTGCAGGCCACGGCGCTCGCAGACATAGTCGTGCCAATGCCACTTGCTTCATGGTGCCAATACACCATATACTCAAATGTTGTAAATGACGGGCGAGCGGCGTTTCTACAGAGGGACGGTGCCAGCAAGTCGGACTCGAGGATATTCTGTCTTTCTCTGCACGATTCTGCTTCTATGTGGGGATATTCATCTAAACCCCGGGCCTGTGGATTATCAAGATCGTGTGGATGTTCTACAATCAGCTGTTCCTATTCATGGGCTGGAAGCACCGCAGACCCATATCCAAGGATCCGGCGTGGGAAAACGAGGTAACCACCTGACAAACTCTGCTCCTAATTTCATTCCTGAGAAAATATTAACATCAGTGATTCATGCTAAACCAGCAGTAACCTTAAATACTGCCGCCTCACTTAAACAGCAGCAAATGAAACTGTTTCAGACACTGAATCACGCGAGCGTGCTTTGGAACCCGAAAACAAAGCCGGAGGGCATTTTTGGAGGACATTTAAACATCTGCAGCATTGTTTCAAAGACTGAGCAGATTTAACATTTGTTAATGGATTTAAATCTTGACTATCTTTGCTTAACGGAAACTTGGTTAACCCCTAATACCCCCTCGTCTATAGTGAAAGTGTCGGGATACACCTTGTGTAGACGTGACAGAAAAAAGGGTAAAGGCGGTAGTGTGCTGATTCATGTAAAAGATCACATCCAAAGTAAACAACTGGACATCAGTGATTGTAACCTGGATTTTGTGGGGATTACTATTACTTTATCTCCTGAAATGAATTTCTGTGTATTAGCAATTTATCGACCTCTTAAAGCTTCTAATAATTTCTTTATTTCTCTTGGTAATTTACTTAAACAATGTGATGGAAAAGAGGTCATTATTTTAGGTGATTTGAATTGGTTTGAGAAATCATGTAAAAACAAACTTAAAGAAATAACAAAACCTTTCCAAATGATTCAACTATTAAAGGTGCTGTATGGAGTTTTTCTACTAAAATGAATCCATTTTTTATTACCTGTGTGTGAAGGGGTTGTAATCTCACAATAAAATGATCCACTTGGCGGGTTTTGCTATTACCTCTGAAAGCAAGTATTCCTATTTCTATGTGATGCTCCGGGTCGGTTTTGCCGCGAAATCCAGTGACGTGACTGAGACCTGCATGCGTGCTCCCGAGCATCTCGCCTCTCGCCTTGTCTACTGACTTTGCACTCAACAGCGACGACACTGCAACTTTATGACATGGAGTCTGCTAATACTAGGAAATGACTAGCACAACACAGACTCCAACACAAACTCCACATAATAATAAAAAACAAAAGAAAGCACGCGCACGAGCACTCGCTTGTAAACGTATTGGTTGCAATCTGAAACATCACCGCTAGATGCCGCTGAAAACTCCATACAGCACCTTTAAGTAAACCAACTCGTATAACAACATATTCTCAAACCTTAATAGATCTAATATTAACAAATAAACCTAAGAGAATAATTAAAACTTATAATTTAATCACAGGCATGTCTGATCATAATTTAACCCTAGTAGCTAGAAAATTTATAAAAACAAGGTGTAAGAATGAAAATCTAATAAAGAATAAAATGTCTATCACATTCATCTCAAAGAAAGATTTAAAACTGTTTGGAAAAGATTTAAAACAAACAAAGCGGACAGATATTGTTGTGAAGCATCTGAGTCAGAGTGATCCATTTGCAGCTTAATTTATTGAGCAGAGTAGTCAAACAGGCAAGGGTCAGAACCAGCAAATACAGCAGTGAAGACAGGGCTAAATAGTAGTACAATACCAGGCAGAGGATCAGGGCAGGCAGCAAACAGTCAGAGTCAGAGGACAAAGCAGAGGTAACGTAGGCAGGCAGCAGACAGGGAGATATCAAAACGGAAGGGTCACAAAACGAACAGGCAGTCACAGGAATAAACGCTCAGTAGTGTTCACAGTAGCAAAACAAGACTTCGCACTCAGAGCTGCATGCAGTGCAGCTAAAAAGCCTAGTCAATGAGACACAGCTGTGCATAGTGATTAGAGTCTGAGCTGGGGCTGTTGGGAAATGTAGTGTGTGGTGAAAGAGTCAATATTCAGGCGAGGGTGCCCTCTGATGGCTGGAGAGGGAGGTTACAGAGTCTGTGATTGTGACAGAGCCCCCTCCCTGCGAGCGACTCCTGGCGTGAGGTGGCTGACGACGTCGGGGTCTCCCACGTGGTCGGGGAGCAGGTTTGTTGGGATGAGCGCAATGGAAGTCAGTGATTAGACTGGGGTCCAGAATGTCTGTGGCATTAACCCATGAACGCTCCTCTGGTCCGTATCCCTCCCAATCGACCAGGTACTGTAGGGTGTTGCCCCGACGCCTGGAGTCTAAAAGTTCCTGGACTCGATAGGCCTCCTCACCCTCCACTAGAATGGGTTGAGGGCTCTACTCCTGGGACCTCTCCTCCTCTCTCTCATTGGAACCATCAGCGGGTTTGAGTAGTGAGTCATGGAAGGTGGGAGCAATACGGTAATGGTTAGGCAGGGCAAGACGGAAAGAGACTGGTGTGATTTGTCGTGTTATTTTGAATGGGCCCACATACCTGGGACTGAGCTTTTTACAGGGGAGCCGTAGGCGTAGGTCTCGGGTGGATAACCAGACCCATTGACCCGGGTGGTACACCGGACCTGGACGACGTCGTCGATCGGCTTGTTCTCTCTGGCGACGAACGGCTCGTTGAAGGTGCGTATGGGCTTGATTCCATGTTTCTTCACTGCGTTGTTGCCAGTCATTCACGGCCGGGACGTTCGTGGGTTCTCCTGACCATGGAAAGAGGGGCGGTTGAAACCCCAGGATACACTGAAAAGGAGTCAAGCCAGTGGAATGTTTCTGGATGGAGTTCTGGGCATACTCGGCCCATACCAAATAGCGGCTCCAGTCCTCCTGATGTTGATGACAGTAAGAGCGTAGGAATCGTATGACCTCTTGATTCATGCGTTCGGCCTGCCCGTTAGATTGAGGATGATCTGAAGGGTCTTGAAGGCTGACCAGACTTGAGACGTGAATTGGGGTCCTCTATCGGAGACGATGTCCTCGGGTAGGCCGTAAAATCGGAATACCAGGTTGCAGAGGTGCTCTGCGGTTTGTAAAGCAGTAGGAAGCTTAGTCAGGGGTATCAGGCGGCAGGCCTTGGAGAACCTGTCCACAACGGTAAGGATGGTGGTGTTACCCTCGGAGACAGGCAGATCGGTAATAAAATCGACGGCTATATGTGACCAAGGGCGTTGTGGAATGGGAAGAGGATGTAACAGACCGGCAGGTAGTTGGCGTGATGATTTCTGGGTATTACAGATTTGGCAATGTCGAACGAAGGTAGTGGTGTCAGGTAGTTTGTGCTAAAGAGGGCCACCAGTAGCGATTTTGGAGCAGCTGGATGGTGGTGGTAATTCCCGGATGTCCAGAGCTGGGAAGAGCATGAACGTGCTCCAGGACCTGGTTCCGGAGCATATCGGGGACATAAATCCGGTTGGGTGGACAGGCAGACGGGATTTCAGATCGGGAGTTGATCTGCTCGATCTCGGTTTCGACGTCCCATTGAATGGGAGCGACAATGAGGTCTGGAGCCAGAATTGTCTTGGGATCTTGTGATGTGAGCTCGTGGTCACATTGACGTGATAGAGCATCCGCCTTGGTATTCTTGGACCCTGGACGATAGGTGACTGTGAAGTGGAATCGGGTAAAGAACAGCGACCAGCGTGCTTGTCTGGGGTTCAGTCTCTTCGCGGTGCGTAGATACTCCAGGTTCTTGTGGTCGGTGTAAACGGTAAAGGAGTGAATAGCACCCTCTAACCAATGCCGCCACTCTTCAAAGGCACACACACACACAAACGTTTCCTTAAACGAATCATATTTAAAACATTACCAAATGTATTCTGTGTTGCCATTTATATGTCATGACAGGTTTGGGAGTTAATGTAAGTTTTAATGTGTACTAATCAAAATCTAAATGCTTCTAATCTGTATATTTTATGTAACTTTGTTATTCCTAAACGTAACCTGAATGTGTTTGATACCATTTTAAATCTTGAGACCTAACGGAGTTGAATCTCGATAATAGACTGCAATGGTATGATTATTTCGATATGAATTCTTTCCAGTCATAGAAATGACTAGTCCCAAAGCTCTATCATAAATTATACAGCAGGGGGTCTCAAGACAAAGAAAGTTCCCGCTTTCGAAATGCTGAAGGCTATTGGCTGATCACGCCGAACGAAGGCGTGACCCATACAGTCTTTAAAAAGAAAGCCAGAGCTCCTCCTCCCTCTCTTGCTTCCTGCCGTCGTCAGCATGTGAAATCTTCGGACCTGAACTCCTTCAGGAGTTCCCTCCTTTTTATTTCCTTTATAAAGTTTCTTTTGTTTCCTTTTCAAATTCTCCTTGGTTCGCCTTCACCTAAGAGTGAACGAATTTAGCGTGAATTATCCCTTCAGCCACTTCACTTTCAAGAAGCCTTCAAAACTCCCATGCCCAGCGCGCCCCGGAGACAGAGCACGCACCCTGTCCGAGAGAACCTCCACGAGAGAACGCGTCTCAGCACGAGAACGCGCGCTCCTCTCAGACCCACACAAAGAACTTTGCAAGTATCAAACTCTAACGAGTTTTAATGTTTTAAGGTTCGATGCATTCTGTTGGCTCTCTCAAGGTTTCTGTGATGTGGTTGTTATATGGTTGGTCACTCGTGACCATTCTCTCTCCCCCTCTCTCTCTCCCGCACTCAAAACGAGCGCGCGCCCCTCCTCCGAACTTTATCTCTCTCACCTTCTCTCTATCATCTGTTATTCGTTGTCTTGTTTGTTCACCGATATGTATAAACATATAATCGGTGTATAGCCTATTGTGTAGTCTGTATATTCTCTAGTTTTGCATTTATTAAAACCATATATTCAACTGTTTCTGTGAAAATGCTTGTAAACGAGTCAATGAGATAGATTCAAGAGCTACCGCGCTCATTAGTTACTACATTAAGTAATTTTAATTTTATAAACACAAGGAAATTAACGTTCACGGCCAGAAAATTAATATTTCTTGGAGTTTATAAGAAAGGATAGCTTTATTGAGAAATTGATCACTTAATCTGACGGTTGGTCGTTGCTGGACAACACCGATTTGATGATTACATAACTTCGATTATGAGATGATCTTTAAGGGAAATTAAGTAAGATTATTGATATATGAATGAGGAATTATAATTCGTTGTGATTGATTATTCATATATTCATATAATCCACTTTCACTTTCGACAATTTAATGTAACTGTAATATGCAAAATATTAATCATATTCATGATTAGTTATTGAAATTCCCTATGGATCATTTGAGCTAATTCATACGGACCCTGAGTCCAAAGCATAAGGCATAAGGTCTACATGTTGTCGAGCAAAATCTGCAGATATGAAATTCCCAGCGGCTCCGGAGTCTACTAAAGCATTGGTGGTAATCGACCGGCCGTTGGCCGTGATCACAACGGGCACGGATACACATGAGTTGGGGTTTAATGCATCGACATTGAGACTCACCAGTCGCGATGCTGTTAAACGTGGTCTGGATGGACAGGCAATACGAAGATGACCGGCCTCGCCACAGTACAAACACAGGTGATAAAGGACCCTTCGCTCTCTCTCCTCTGCGGACAGATGGTAAGTGTTGATCTGCATGGGCTCGGGTTCTTCAGTGCGAGCGGGGATTGAAGCTCTGGGAATTTGGACGTTGCGGGGAGCAGGAATAGAGCGGTGGCTCGCTCGGCGAGATCTTACGAAGTTATCAATTTGAATGGTGAGGTTCATGAACTGGTCAAGGTCTTTACCTTCATCACGACAGGCTAACTCGGACTGTAGTTCATGATTCAAGCCTCTTCGGAAGACCACTTTAAGAGTGTCGTTATTCCAGGAAGTCTGCGCAGCGAGGGTGCGGAAAGTAAGAGCATATTCAGCCGCAGTAAATTTGCCCTGCGTGAGTTCCAGCAGGCGATCGCCAGCACCCTTCCCCTCTTTAGAATGTTCAAAGACCTCACGAAAGCATTGAAGAAACACATTGAATGATGGGAATGCAGTTCCATCATCCCTCCACACTGCCGTTATCCAATCCAATGCGATCTTACCAGCTTCGGTGGAATACAGCATGGGTTGTTGCGCAATGAATAAAGAGCATTGGAGAATGAACCCCTTACATTTGCCAGGATCTCCGTCAAACTTTTCTGGATGCGCGAGACGAAGACCCGTGATGGGAGAGATCACTGCAGGATGGGCCACAGCGGCTGCAGCTTGCGGGGGTGATTGCTCTGATGATGACTCTTGAAGCCCTCGTACTGCTTTGACCAACTCCTCCGTTAAAGAGGTGAGACGACTCAACTGATGATGATGGGCAGTGAGTTGACTTGCTTGGGCAGAGAAGGCAGCGGTCAAGGTTGATATAGCTGCTGGATCTTGAGGTGGGGAAGTCTTCTGTTGTGAAGCATCTGAGTCAGAGGGATCCATTTGCAGCTTAATTTGAGCAGAGTAGTCAAACAGGCAAGGGTCAGAACCAGCAAATACAGCAGTGAAGACAGGGCTAAATAGTAGTACAATACCAGGCAGAGGATCAGGGCAGGCAGCAAACAGTCAGAGTCAGAGGACAAAGCAGAGGTAACGTAGGCAGGCAGCAGACAGGGAGATATCAAAACGGAAGGGTCACAAAACGAACAGGCAGTCACAGGAATAAACGCTCAGTAGTGTTCACAGTAGCAAAACAAGACTTCGCACTGAGAGCTGCATGCAGTGCAGCTAAAAAGCCTAGTCAATAGCCGCGTTTCCATTACCCTTCAAATTGCGCAAATTGAAATTGCGAATTGAAAATACGCTCAATGGAAACACGTCAATTTCGCAAAAACTCTCGTTTATCGCAAACAAGTTTTTACGCTCGCATGAGGAGGTTTTTCAGCCAATTCGAAAAAGGAATATTTCGCAAAACTGCAATGGAAACAGTTTTTGCGCATTTCCAGTCACCTGACTTAGAAGACGCGGTGTGTTTGGGGTCCGTGTACGCAAATAATAATAATTATCATCATTATTATAACATTTACTAGGCTACATATTTAGATGACGCTTTTATCCAAAAAAGGAACAAAGCAATTCGTCAAATGTCATTCATAATACGGGTTAGACAATAATAATACAGAGCTGAGATTATTACAAATAAACACAATATTTTGACGCATATCTAAGGGTTTGTGTGGAGTGTGGAGCGCGCACTACGTGGCACGGAGGCGCGGGCGTGAACACTTGCATTTTCCTATTAACAGTGGAACTTAATATAGCCTACTCTATAATTTCTGATCATACAGAAAATAATAATACATTATTTGTAACTACTTTTATTTGTGTAAACAATAACAAGAAAATGTTGTGCTTTTGTAAAATAAAATAAAACAATCAGGCGCGTTTTCATGATCTCCCTGAACTGGAGCGCGAGAACTGAAACAAAATATAGCCTATGTAGCTAAAGCTTGAAATGTCCACTTTAAAACGAACAAATTCGAATCGAAAGCTAATACATTTTGTTCTGATTAAGTAATCCGTATGAAAGGTGCATTTCTCTCTAAAAGAGCATCTGCTTAACAGCGGAGATGGAGATGTTTTTAGCCGAGTTAGAAAATTAATAATATTAATGGCTCTTCTTATTCAGCACTGCGGGAAAATGTCAATTCCAGGTTCTAATTTGGCCTTAGAAAACCAGTAAAATCGACAAGTTTTCCATATTAATTTGTGAATATTTTACATGTTTAATAAAGGGGAAAAAAGTCATTAAACAAACATCTGAAAATTCGTCGATATTTACTTTTTTGCGCAGCAGTTTGTGTAGCCAGTTTAAATTATAATTGTGGTGTTCAACTTTGCGTTTTAAAAAGACAACCGTTTATTTTTCGTTTTTCAATTACGGGTTTAAAAAGGAAAAAACGAATGGACACAAAAGTAGCCTACATGGATCGTTTGGAATAGGAGACAGAGTTCTTTATTAAATTCATAAAAGAAACAATAATAGGAATACTGGATTCTAAACTTCAAAGAAATGCCAAAACCTCAGCGCAGAAATGAGGGTGAAACACCCAGAAACTCCTTATATTTCGTTTGGAATATAAGGGTCTTTCCCTGCCATTAATGCTTGGATAACACGTACGTCTCCTTCCATTAATAATAATAATAATAATGCGGTGGCTGTGAGATTATATAAACCAACGTCCGCTGCCGTGATTTTTAGAATGACTTTATCGCGAGAGAAAAAAGGACGTTTTAGTCGCATAACATCGGTTAATGGAAACGCCGTCATTTCGCAATAGTTTTGTATCGATATTTAGATAAAAGCGCAAAACATTTGCGCAAATCTGTAATGGAAACGCGGCTACTGAGACACAGCTGGGCATAGTGATTAGAGTCTGAGCTGGGGCTGTTGGGAAATGTAGTGTGTGGTGAAAGAGTCAATATTCAGGCGAGGGTGCCCTCTGATGGCTGGAGAGGGAGGTTACAGAGTCTGTGATTGTGACAGATATCCTGGAGAAAAAATCTTGTGAACAGGGCTGTCATGATCTTATGGTGGCTGTAAATGACATCTTAACCAAATATACAAAAAATAGGCAAAGAAATCGACATGCAAAACAAAATTTGCCATGGTTTAACAAAACTATTTGGGATATGATGAAAAAGCGAGATGTGGCGCTAAAAACATTTCTAAAATCAGGACTAACAACGGATCGATTTGCCTTCACAAGTCAAAGAAATAAAGTTACAGCTGAGCTTAGAAAGGCCAAAGCCAGTTTTTTCCTTGAAATCATCAGAAATGCACAAGGTAATAGTAGAATAATATGGAAAATTATTGATAAATTGATTGGAAAAGAAAAGTCAAAATGTGAGAAAATTCATTTCAATATTAATGGAAAAATGATCGACGACTCCTTTGCAATTGCAACAAATTTTTATAAATATTTTTTAACAATTGTCCATCCTCCTCTCATAATCAGTGATAAACCTAATTTTAACCTTAGCTTAATAACTAAAACTAAAGTTGAAAAAATAATTACTGTGCTAAACTGCAGCAAACCAAAAGATATTTATGGATTTGACACTTCTTTTCTGAAACAATATAAGGACATTTTCTCTGAGCCATTAACAACAATGATCAATCAATCGATTAGTGAGGGCATCTTTCCAGCAGCCCTAAAACCGGCGATTGTCACCCCTATAGTTAAATATATAGGAAACAAACAAGACATGAACAATTATCGTCCAATAAGCATCCTTCCAGCTGCGTCAAAGTGCTCGAGAAGACTGTGGCGGAGCAACTTACTACCCACTTTGACTCACAAGCTCTTTTAAACCCAATGCAGTTTGGCTTCAGACGGAAATACTCAGCAGACTCTGCTTGTTGCTACCTTTTAGAAACTATCAGGGCACATGTGGATCAGGGAAGAGTGGTGGGAGCAGTCTTCCTTGATCTGCGTAAAGCTTTTGATACTGTCAATCACCAGATACTTTATAGTGAGTTGCATCAATACAATCTTTCTGAGCACACCCAAAAGTGGATAAGATCTTATTTGAGCGACCGACATCAGTGTGTACGAGTGAATAATATCCAATCTGCGTTTAGAGCTACTTCGATGGGAGTGCTGCAAGGGTCTATTTTGGGACCCTTGCTTTTTAGCATCTATATAAATGACCTCCCCAGAGTGTGTTCTTACGTTGATGTAATCATGTACGCTGATGATACAGTGATCTTCACTTTAGGGAAAAATAACAGGAGGTTGCTGACAAATTATCAAAAGAGATGCAGAAAGTTGCAGAATGGTTGCAGACGTCCTGCCTGACCTTAAACGTTGATAAAACAGTCTCAATGTTTTTTTTCAAATAAACGTAAAATACAACAAACTCAAGAAATTCAAACAAAATATTTAGGTTTAGTACTTGACTCAAACCTTGGTTTTAAAAGTCACATAAAAAAACTCAGGAATAAATTAAAATTTTATTTGATGAACTATAAACATATTAGAAATTCATTAACTACGGAAGCCTCAAACACATTCCTTAATACCAGAGGTGGGGGACTCGAGTCACATGACTTGACTCGAGTCTGACTCGAGTCACAATTTTCAGGACTTGCCACTTGCTTGATTAAAGTATGAAAATTACTTGACTTGACTTTGACTTGAGAACAAGTTACTTGAGACTTGACTTGACTTGAAGTGGAAGACTCGACAATGACTTGAACTTATAATAAACAAACAGCAATAAAATTCATTTAAAAAAAATATTGTGACGTCAGCACCACTAATCATCGCCTGTGTCTTACCGCTGCACAATTCAAACCGCGCCAAACATGACAGACAGTAGAGCTCCACAAATAGTCTCGTTTGGCTATAAGGAATTTGAACTTGACCGCGTTAATAAAAAAAGATTTGCCAGATGCAAAATATGCAACGCAAGAATCTCCGACACGACAACTACAATGTCCAATTTTATTAGACATTTTAAGAACCACAAGGAAAGGTAAGAAAATCATCTCTTTATAGTCAGTTTCACTCTAACGATTAAGTTATTAATGTAATGAATTAATCTTTTCTGTTTGTCATAATTTGGCCTTGGTTGCATATTATGTTTTTTTCTTATTAGAAATGTGACCATTATCATTACTGATGAATGATACGTCTCGTAAATAACGTTAGATTGGGGAATTTAACTAGCAGCTAAGTTGCGTGAATTTTAATGTTGATGGGTATCTTAAAATGAGCGGGTCGCTCGCTCTATATTACATGTAACGTAGGCTATAATGTCTGTATTAAATGTGCGCATTTTCAAGTGTTTATGGACTGCGTGTGGAGACTAAAAAACGTTACTGCATGACAGGCTAACTAACATGGAAGCGCCGCTGTGATCACTAGCACCTAAACATTTCTTAGAGGGTTTTTTTTGGTCATACAGACAAGAATAATTACAGCGTAATTACACATTAGGCAGTTTTTCAGTCACAATAATTAGTATATAAGGTTATTATTATTATTAGCCCTTATAAAACGGTTATTTCCTATCCTTGATTCTGATTGGTCAATAGCTGTGTTTTATTCACGATAAAACACGGCTATGACCGCTTCACCCAACGGTTCTATGTAGTATCACTACACAACACCCCTAGCAACCGCTCTTAGCAACGCAAACACATGTTTGATCTCATCGCTATTGTTCATTGAAGCTATAGTAGAGTATTGTGAGACATCGAGTAAGCGAGCGTATCTGCATTTACAGTAGACATAGCATTTTCCTTCAGGTCAGTCCTATATATTCATAATTTAAAAAATCCGTTTGAATATCCGCTGCGATATCTTGTCCTTTTAACAGTTAACGTTAGCTGCTAAGGGGTTTTCCCGTGCCCTAGAGTCATCTCAGTGTCGTCTTCCTTCTCCGTGATCACAAGTTTGAGTCCTTTCAATGTAAAAGTCTTCTCTACTGACTAACTCGCTCATAAAGACAGTCTTTGTCTCCATCTATTGGCAAAATAATGTATCATGTAACTTCTGTTGCTGTTTACGGTCAGAGACTATTTTTTCCAGCGGAAGGAAGGCTTTTAGTGATTTTACTTCATGAATGTTGCATAGATGCATATTTTTCGGCTTTAATATTTGTATTGTGTGGTAACCGTTTTATAAAAGCAATAAGGTACTCGAGGGTTGCAGGCACAACGCCGTGACTTATTCACGATACAGCGCAGCCTCTCGTACCTTATTGCTTAAGTTTTACATTCTATCAGTAACTTACATGTATAAGTTAACATATAAACTTTACGTGCATACATCAGTAAATGATCATCACTTAAATTAATTTATATTTACAATTGATTTTCCTTCAATTACAGTATTTAAAAAAAAAATTAAGAATGTTTGTGCATACGAAAATAAATTTGTTTTAATGTTTACAGTTATTGTTACAGTTTTCCCTGATTGTTTTTTTTGTTTTGTTTTTTATCCATGCAGATATGATGAATATCTCAAATCCAAAATACACTGCAGCGATCTACAGCAGCCATCCATGTCACAGTTCATTGTGCCCCAGACTACTACATATTCAGTCAACCACCCTCGACAAAAAGCCATTACAGAAGCAATAATATCTGATCTGATCATTAATTGCAACATGCCCTTGTCTATCACTGACAACAAGCACTTCATTCATTTTCTCTCCATTATGGACACAAAATATACTGCAGTGAGCCGCAGAACCATCACCTCTAGACTTGACACTAGTCTGAGAGACAATCAAAACTAATAAGTGAACTGGCCACAGTTGAAAATCTGTCTGTCACTGTGGACATCTGGTCAGACAGAAGAATGAGAGGCTACCTTGGCGTCACTGCTCACTGGATGAACACTGCAGCAGATGTTATAACGTTGAAATCTCATCTACTAGCTTGCAACCGGTTCAAGGGGTCACATACGGGAGAGAGAATTTGAACAAATATGTGATCAGTATAAAATCAAACAAAAGATTGATCATATCATTTGTGATAATGCAGCAAATATGAAAAAGGCATTCACCACATGTTTTCCCAGTTCAGCTGAAGCAGATGAGGATGATGACTGCCTTGATGATGCAGAACTCTGGAATGCCCTTCCAGTGGATGAGGAGGAGAGGCTGAATGAGACATTGACCTCCAAAAGTCAGCATAGACTACAGTGCTTTGCGCACACACTACAATTGGTTGTTGGTGATGGTCTTAAAGAGACCAGGGCTGTCAATTCGGCTCTGGCCAAAGCGTCGCGGATCAGTTCTCTGCTCCACACAAATACTTCTTTTAAGGAGGAATTTGAGAAAGAATTTGTCCAACGTGTGGAGTTCCTGCTTCTGTTGTTACTCGATGGAATTCGACTTTCCGACAGCTGAAGTCCTTGCTTAGCTGTGACTATCAAACTTTGTGCAAGGTCTTGGACGTTAGAGGGCACAGAGAGACTATTTTCACTCTAAGAGAGTGGGCTCAGATTAAAGAACTGGTCAGCATTCTGAAGCCCTTTGCTGATGCCACTGATCTCACTCAGGGAGAGAAAGTTGTAACCATAAGTGCTGTGATTCCCTCTGTTCTATCCTTCAACAATCACTTGGAAAACCAGAAAGAAGGAGCACAATACTTGGTCAACCTAATCCACAGTCTTCAAAGATCACTGCAAAGAAGATTCAAAGGTGTCTTTGTCAATGTAAAAATGTCTCAGCCAGAGACCAATGAAGGAATCCTGCCATTCTCTGATCCTGTTTATGTCAAAGCAGCTGTTCTTGATCCAGCCTTTGGGGTAATGTGGATAGAGCACGATGTATTGGTTGATGACAAGCTGAAGGAGCAGTTGACCATGGAAGTAAAAAGTAAGTGATAGGCTAATAGAATGCTTATATAGAATGAGACCCCATACTTGTAAATATTACATTATTAGTAGTATTTTTACAGAAATTGGAAGTGCTGCACAATAAACCATTAAAAGTTTGCAATGTTGATTTAAACACCCAAGTAATCTTATTCCTAAATGACAATGTACGATCACAGCACACATTAAATTCTGCGTTGGCACTGCTGCTGGCCCAGAGAGAGCAGTTATCATGTATAAGTATTACAATTGAAATACAGATACTGTGCAGTTGAAAACTGTTACAATCATTCAAACCATAACAGAAATACTGAGATACAAGTTTGTAGTTTGGATATACACACTTGTGTCTACGCGATTTAAAAGTAGCGATTTACTTAAAGTTACTTACTCAAGTTACTTAAAGTAATTTGATGCTTCACTTAATGATTCATTCAAGAGATTCTTCAAAAACACTGATTCATCCAGTAATGAAACAAGTGAAGCATTTATAAGTGAGACATTGAATCATTTATTCAGTTTCTGACAGCTTAAAAAATATTTTAAATTAAATATTTTTAAATAGACTACAGCAATTAACATTTTGTCAGAACATTTAGTAAATTACTTGAAATTTATTTTGTAAATAATGATTAGGTAATTGTCTATTTAGAAAAAAAAAATCATGATTCTCAATGTATCCAGAGTCATGCAGCTCTAGAATATTTTGTAGGTTTATTTGTAATTTTACATTTTTGTGTTTTAGATCTGATTCTCCAGGAGGCTCAGCATGACAATATGGAACAGACAGGTCATGGAGATGAAGAAGAGCAAATCACAGGTGATGAAACTGGGCTGTTCTCATACCATAAAAAGCGGAAGAAATCCACTAATTTCAGCCCTGCTGCCCAGCTCAACCATTACCTGGACAATTGTGATGGCCAGAACTGCCTTTTGTTTTGGGGAATGAACAAGGAGAAAATGCCTGCACTGTTCTAAATCGCAATGAGGGTATTAGCTGTGCCTGCTTCAAGCGCACCTGTCGAGCGTGTGTTCAGTCATGGGGGGATTATTATGCGGCCCCATCATTCACAGCTTAGTGCCACTGTCTTGGCAAACCTTATTTTCTGCAAATGCAACACATTTTAGACCATTTCAAATCAATTGAACTAGAAAGATTGTATTATACATCTTATACTTGATCTTAGACTCTAAACGTTTAGTGTAAACAACAAAATTTTATTTTTATTTTCAAATATGAATTATATATGCATATGATTCATATAGCAAGTGTATAATGAATAAGATACATAATATATGTATACAAGTTTTCTGTGCAAAAATAAATATGTATTGAAAAAATGTACCTCTATTTATTTTAGTACTGTGACTTGACTTGACTTGAAACTTATTAGGACTTGACTTGACTTGCTTAGGGTGAACCCTTGACTTGACTTGACTTGACTTGCTTGATTTATCTGAACTGTGACTTGAGACTTGCTTGGACTTGACCATGTGTGACTTGTCCCCACCTCTGCTTAATACTATGATTGTTTCACATCTTTTGTATTGCATGTCTAGTTGGTCTCAGGCGTGTAAAACATCGCTAAAGTTTCTTGAATCATTATACAAAAGGGCTATAACAATTCATGATAAAAAGTCTCGCTACTACCATCATTGTAAAGTACTAAGTAAATATAACATTTTGAATTTTGAAAACCTTATTAAATATAATCAAATTTCTTCTCTATTTAAAATTATTCATAACATCGCTGCTCCTCCTTTAAGAAAATTTGTGACAATAAATTCGGAGAGAAATTCTAGAACCACACGGTCGACAGTTAGAGGAGAGTGCAGCGTTCCAAGATGCAGAACCACATATGGTCAACAATCGTTCTCTTATAAAGCAGTGAGCCTTTGGAATACTCTTCCAAATGAAATTATCTCTTGCACTAACTACAGCATATTTACACGCCTGACCAAACAGTGGTTATTAACAAAGCAAACCTGTACGCACTGAATGACTGTGATATGAATGATGTAAACTGTGAATGAATGAGTTATAGATTCCTGTAGTAGAGAGTGTTTATATGATAATAATAATAATAATTCATTACATTTATATAGCGCCTTTCTGGACACTCAAAGCGCTTTACATAGTAGGGGGGAATCTCCTCAACCACCACCAATGTGCAGCATCCACCTGGATGATGCGACGGCAGCCATATTGCGCCAGAACGCCCACCACACACCAGCTTACTGGTGGAGAGGAGACCGTGATGAAGCCAATTAGTATATATAGGAGGATGATTAGGAGGCCATGATGGACAGAGGCCACTGGGCAAATTTTGGCCAGGATGCCGGGGTTACACCCCTACTCTTTCGAAAGACTTCCTGGGATGTGAGTGAAGGGATGCTTCTGTGTATTATGATTCTGTACATATTTTTTAATCTTTGTAAGTATATCATCAACCTGTCCAGGGACTGCAGGCGGAAATTAGCATTTTTTGCTATAACCTGGCACATGACATCTCTTCTTTCTTAGATTAATGTTTTTTTTTGCATTGTCCCTGATCAAATAAATAAATAAAATTGGAGCCCAGTCTTCTCTGGGTGACCAGCACACCTTATGCAACAGTATATCCTGCAACAACATGCTGGCACACTGATCAAATTTTCGTCTTCAAGCATTGTAAGAGTGTAGTTTATCTTACCTTGGAGCTCCGATTCATATCTACCCTAACCACCGGTTTGGATTAGTTTTGGATTTGGCATCGCTTTATTGATTTAGATCTAAGCCTGTACCAACTCCTGCCCTAAACCTACCCATAGTAGCCCTGTGGTTTATACACCTAGTATTGGAGATACATTGTCTCCTTTCTCTGTTCAGCCCAGAAATTCCAGTTAGAATAAACTCAGAGTCTGTCACGATCCACACACGGGAAACAGGGGTAGAAATGACGAGAACAGCTGAGTGCAATGAACAGATAAGTGCAGACAAGGATTGTGGGGAATGTAGTTCATAATGTGACAGACACCGTGGGGGACGAGGACCTCTAGTGGACACCAAGGAAAATGAACCAGACACCGTGACAGAGTCAGGAGCAATGGTATGGTCTAACATGCGTCGGCCCGTGCCTTCCTCAGACTCCCTGCTTTCCTGGACTAGTGCCAGGAGGGGGGGAGCTGTTGTAATTTCTCAAAAACCAAAACCTACCCATAGTAACCCGGTGGATTACAAACCTAGTCGTCTTAGTTTTGGATTTGGATTGCTTTATCGATTTAGATCTAAGCTGGAGAAATAGGTTGGAGAAACTCAATCTCCTTTTTTCTCTAGCCCCAAGGTTCTAGTTAGAACAGACTCTAAGCTGAGAGTGATGGTTTAGTCGAACATGCGTTGGCCAGTGCAGTCCTCAGTCTCCCACTCTCCTGGACTAGTGCCGGGAGGGGGGAGCTGTTGTAATTTCTCAAAAACCTAACCCCGCCAGAGCCGTCGGATGTTTGGGACTAACCTTCCTTTTTTCGATAGGACTATCTTTGATCAAACTAGATCCACTCAGGCCACACAAAATATCGTGGGGGGATGTGATGCTGGGCCGGGATTATCTGATAGCAGCTTTCGGGTTGTTGGAGGGTTCGCCGGTCTGGACTAGGTTATCAAAAACCTCGCATTTTGAGTGAAGGTCCACCTTCTGGGTTTTCTTTCATGTTCTGAATTAGTTTATCCATTCAGGTGGGGTGGGATCACAGAGGCTCCCCCCGCGCCTTCCTCGACTCAGAGTTGGGGTAGGGGCGGGATGGGAGTGCAAATACGAGCCCAGTCAGGCTCTTAGGGAGGTGTTCGACCCAGACAGGTCCAACATCTCCTGGTTCGCCTCTGAGGTTTTTTTTTCTAAAAAAAGGAGGGGGAGGGCTTTGGATTTCGGAGGGATTAGTGTCAGGGCCAATTTGACTGGTCTTTTTGTTTGTTCAGGCAGAAAAACGAGTAAGTGAAGGAGAGTGTTTCGGAGTTTTGGAGAATGCAATTGGAGACTTAGACTTAGACTTAGAAAACTTTAATGTCCTCAGAGAGGCAATTTGTTGTACAGTACAGACATATTGACACATAATCCACAACACAAACATATCCACATGCACAATATCATAAATAAATAAAAACTACTTCACATTCACATATGTTCTCCAATCATACCCCTCACCACACCTTATTTGATTGGGTTATTGCCATGGGAATGAATGAGTTTTTTGCTCGGTTTGTTCTAACCTTAGGGTATCTATATCTACGACCAGAAGGGAGAGGCTTGAACTCCACTGAAAGTGGATGGGTTGTATCCATGCAAACCTTGTCTGCCTTCTGTGCCAATCTTGTCAGATATAGTTGGTACAGGTCTACCTGTTGTTTACCAATAATTCTTCCACAGGTTTTAACAATCTTCCCCAATTTGTTCCTGTGGGTGATCTTTGAATGTCCATACCAGCATACAATACAATAAGAGAGAATACTCTCAATAAAAGACTTATAAAAAAAAGAGTCAACATTTTGTTGTCAACATTAAAATAAACAAGTTTTCTAAGAAAATACAAACGTTGTTGGCCCTTTTTAAAAACGGCATCAGCACACTGATCCCAGGATAATTTTTGGTCAATGATAAGACCAAGATATTTATACTCCGTCACTATCTCTATCTCCTCTCCTTTTATCAGAGTTGGAGTGGGTGAGGGAGCCCCATGTCTAAAATCAAAGACCAACTCTTTGGTCTAGGACGTATTCAAGTGCAACTGAGAGGCTTCACACCAGTCAATAAATTCATGCAACACTGGACCATGTTCAGTTTCATCTCGCTCCAATAAACTAATCACAGCAGTATCATCTGCAAATTTAATGATATAACGTCCAGGATAACTACTGCGACAACAGTCAGTGTACAATATATATAACAGTGGTGACAAGAGTTCAAGGCCCTGATTAGGGTATGTACAAATTTGTCAGGGCTTACCACCATGTCACGGAGATGCAAGCAGCTCCAGATAGGGATAGTCCACCGGCCAGGCTGGAGAGGATGGCCTACCTTCCCAAAGGTCGCCACAGAATGGCTGATCTTCGGGAATGCTAAGAATTGGCTAGATACGGGCATTGACATCTTACAGGATCACTATCATCAGGCCCTAGAGGCGGCCAGAGTGGCGGTTACACATGCCTCCAGGGCACGCTGGAGGGAGGTACTGGACATTGCCATAAAGTGGGCCCGCCGAAATGTAAGGCGTCTCGGGCAGGAGACAATTCGGCTGGCCACAGAGGAGATTTCCCGCCTGATGACGCATGCTCGGGAGGAGGAGGGAGCAGGAACAAGCCAAGCGCCAGAGGTCAGGGCGCTGCATGAGGGGGTTGCCGGTCCTCCCTCCCCAAAAATTATAAACCATGGGCAGGGCGCACAAGCAAGTGGGGGAGAGACATCATCGGTCCCAGAAGGACGTCGGAAAGTGGCAAGCCGGGAGTCCCAGTCAAGCCTAGCCGCCCAGGCTCCAGAAATAGCACCCAGGGAACATGCCTCCCAGGAGGTTTTGGAGTTGCGGATAGCCCGGAGTGGTCCCTGGATGAGGTGAGGAACGAGGAGCAGGGGAGAGAGGGAAATTGAAGCCTGAAGAAGGGATTGGGCATAAAAACGGACAGGGCAGTGGGATGGATGCACTCTCTGACCCCAGTTTGGGATCGGAAGGCCCCAGAGGCAAGACCGGAAGCTCCAGAGCCCATGGAGGTACAGGAGTTGGGGGTACCCCAGGGTGACTCCTGGAAGAGGAGAGGGTGGATCAGGTGAGCCCGGAAGTCACTCGGGCAGGAACAAGCCTCCCGTGAAGGAAAGGGGACCGGGGACGAACAATGGAGTCTCCACGTCCGACACAACTCCGCGGGGGACAAGTATCGGGTTTGGGCCCTGGTTCCTGAGAGAGCTATTCTGGTCCTGGGGGATTCTAACCTGGGTAAAGTGCCCCCATTGGAGAAGGGGAATGTCCAGGTGGACTGCTTTCCCGGAGCGAACTTGGCCCAGGCGTACCATGCTCTGAGGCACAGAACACAAGTGTATAGAGAAGCCCAGCATGTCATCCTGGCATCTGGGCTCAACGATAAGGGCCAGAGGGACCTTTTTAAGCTAAAAAAATTAGCAGAACGGTTACAGGAAGCAGCAGCTGGAGCAGTGTTTCATTTCCCCCTGATTAATCTGGTAAAGGAGTGGCCGGATCAGGTGGCAGCCAGGATCCAACTGCTCAACGAGTTCTTCCTAAAAACGGGTCACAGCATCCCGTCACTCCCAGAAGACAAATTCAGGGTGGATACCGACTTGGTCCACTCTAGCAACGGCCAAGGCCATGTTCATCCATTGGCTGGAGCATTTAAATGCCTGAAGGGGCCTTTACACCAGGGTCCCTTTATTCCAAAAAATAAAAAAAATCAAGCAGTGATCAATTTGTCTCAGTGTTTTCAGTTCACGTCAGCACAGGTTTGATTATTGGATAGGGGTCTATCATTTATCCCTTCTCATTTAGTCAAATCAGTAAACAGGGGGTCATTGTTAGCGGACTTAGGGCAGTTCAATGCCAAGGTACAGAGAGCAGTCTTTTTTGGTCCAAACACGGATACGGAAAATTTCCAAAGTCTGCCATTTTGCGAGCGTTCGGAGTGGGTGCCTCCGCCCAAGAAGTTGCCTGGGGAAGTCTGGGATTTTTTTCAGAAAAACTTGGAAGGGGTCCAAGTAGCTTTAGTGGGGACACAGACCCCGGCACCTAACTTACCCCTGGATGAAGTTGAGGCATTAGGAGAGTTGTCCCGTCTGCGGGTTTAATTGTTATTAAACCTGCAGACAAGGGAAGTGCGGTGGTAATCATGGATAAAGCACGGAAGGGCTAAGACTACTGACAGATGAGTTCTTTTATTCTAGATTAACGGCCCCCATTTTTATGGAGTCGGTACCCCGCATTGAAAAAGTTGTGGATAGCTTGCTGAAGACGGGTTTTATCTGTAAAAAGCAAGCAAATTATTTGTTTGTCAGGCCTAGGCGTTTTTATTTGCTTCCTAAAGTTCACAAGCCTCAGGATAATTGGCCTAACCCCTTCATGCCTCCTGGTCTTTCTTGTTGTCACTGGACGTAGAAAGCCTGTACACCAACATCGAGACCCCCTAGGATTAGCGGCAGTACGAGATTGTTTTGCCAGGTTTCCCGATGCTTCTCGACCGGATGAGGCAATTTTGGAACTGTTGGAGCTGTACAGATCAAGGGGACGGCCATGGGGAAAAGATTTGCTCCGGCTTATGCGAACATATACATGGCTCAATGGGAGGAGATAGTATTTCCTAAGTGTGAGAAGGTCCCTTTTTCATATTTTCGATTCTTGGACGATGTCTGGGGAATTTGGAATTATGGTCAACAGGACTTTGAAACCTTTCTAGGAGTGTTGAATGCACACCATGCCTCCATTAAGGTTAAAGCCGTTATAAATGAACAGGCCATAGAATTTCTGGACACCACGGTGTACAAGGGGCCGGATTTTCTTTCCACGGGACGATTTGATTTCAAGATGTTTTTTTAAGGACACAGACAAAGAACAAAACAAGGATTTGTTCTCGTGAGGATAGCTTTCAGGAGGCCAAACGTACCTTGTTCCGAGCTCTTCGGGAAAGGGGATACTCAAGGTCGCGGTTGAGGGCAATTTACAAGGAGCATTGCCGGTCACAAGCGAATCCAGAACCCAGGCCCTCAAAGGAAGGAATGGTCTTGGTTCCAGACATCTTTTCCTATTCTCCAGTGGCTGCTAGACTCAATTAGGGATAGCTTTGCTGAAACATTAGCAGACATCCCGGAGGGTCAGGACATTAAACTTCTGGCAGCCTACAAGAGAAATGCGAATTTGGGAGATTTGTTAGTCCACAGTTGACTTCCCAGGGCCAAGGGAAGGTTACCACCAATTAGCGGACCTCAAACTATTAAAGTTTTGAGTCAGTAGAGGGCGTTTTTTTTCTCATATGAGTGAAGACGGAGAATTGCGTTTATGGAATTCATTGTAACAAGTGTGGTAAGCAATATGTGGGTCAGACTATGAATTCGATCTGGACCCGTTTATACCACCATCGGTATGTAATTCGCAAAGGTCTGTTGAACAACAGCAGGCGTTCTTTGATTGAGCATTTTCGTCTACATGGGTTGCAGAGCCTACGAATTAGAGGTTTGGAGCATAACCCAAAGTGGAACTTAAGGCAAAGGTTGTTCAAAGAATATTTGTGGATTGAGAGACTAAACACTAGGGTCACTAACCTTAACCCTTACCCCGAGGCAGACACGGTGGGAATTAACCACTCTTCGAAGAGCGCCAACATCAAGCCATTCCACTGTGCCATGTCTGTCGACAGTCAGGAAAAGGACGTCATTATATTCAGGGCGATGGTCGACAGTCAACTCAAATTTGACTACGGGGTTAAGAGGACCTCATTTCCCGGAGAAGGCCTGGACCTGGCCTGGCTGGACGATTAGGCTTGGCTGACCCGAACCTGCAACTTTTTAGACCTCACAAGCCGAGCATCTGCCTAAATAACAGATGGAGCAACAACATATTATTTTCTTTCAGTGGAACCACATCAGGTAGTGCTAAAAAGCATGTTCAATTCATTTTATTCTTCACTTACTAGCATTTGTTTCATTGTTCATATGATATGACACTTGTCTCTTTATCTCTCACAGTGTGAAGGACTGCTGCCCATAAGAGAAAGAAACCCTGCCTGGACACATCAAAAATGCTCAAAGTATGTATCCATCTAACTATATTGCTCTCTTGATCTCATTATTTTTGTACGTGTTTATCTCACACTCTATTTATCTCTCGCAGCCGGTTTCCGGAGAGATGGAGCATTTCTTTGTGGGAGGAAGACATTTTTTTTTCATTGTTATAGATTGTTTAAATATTTAATTATTTATTCTTTTCCTGTTTGTATTTTGTTTTTCACCATCTATTTGTGTACATTGGCATATTTGTGGAAAAAGTACCTCCGTTTGTCACTCCATTGTCTCAGGGTGTTTGTGAGAGAGTGAGTGAGTGTGGTGGGTGGGTGTGGTGTTGGGTTTTGTGGGGGACGGACACGTTGAGCACTTGTTTGCACAGGACAGCTCCTAGGTTCTGATAGCAGAAAAAAGTGCAGTGACTTACATTTTCCACAGGGTGGTGCCGGTACTCATCAAACCCTGAAGCACACAGAAGAAAAACTTTATGCCAAACCTAGGCTGCGTTCGAAACCGCGTACTTCCCTACTATATAGTAGGGGAAAAGAGTAGGCGAGCGAAAAAGTATGTACGAATCATAAAAGAGTAGGCGAGAATTACCTGGGTGACGTACTAATTATCGCGAGATTCGGACGAACGTATACTTATAGTGCGTTCGAATATGCCTACTTTCCTACTATATAGTAGGCGAAAACAGTACGTGAAAGAAGAAGTACGTTCGAAACATCAGTATTCATGAAAGAGTAGGCGAAAAGTTCCCGGATGGCTTACTGCTTCCAGACAGATTTTCGAGTGCAGTCCGATGGATACTCTTCTATCCCAGGAGGCCACGCGAGAGGATACGTCATTATCAAACATCACGGAGATCAGCGACGCGCAGGGTTTCAAATGTGAGTAAACACGGTTCCTTGTGTTAAAATTGCATGTGATAAACTACTGTAGAGTAAACGTTTTAACTGTTGAAGGTGTAAAGAAGTTAGACAGTATAGTATAGTTGTGATTTTGCTGTAAAAACACGTTTTATTATGTATAGCTCTAGCTGACAGGGGAGCTGCATTAAGGTCACGTAAGTTACGTCTCTAAAGTAGATTTATATAAACCATAAACATCTTAAAGACGCTTATTTTAAACGTCTATTTACATCTGACAGGAAAATCTTCTATAAGTATAGCAGAAGAGCACATCACAACATGAAATCTACATCTGAGTGATGTAACGTTATGTGTGCTATTATGTAGAACATATCTATAAAGTAACTAAACATAAGTTATCTATTTTATTTGTCCATTAGTAGCTACTGTTGATAAATTGAGGAACATGTATGTTGGATAAAAAGTTAAAACAACCTCAACATGTAAATGTAGTGTTGAGCTCATAAATCACAGGTTATGTGAGTCTTGTCTGGATGTTACAGGGACAGGTGAACAGATGTGTGTTTATCCGGTGGAGAGAGACTCATGAAGCTGAAGTATACTACAGAAATGAATAACAACAACTATTTAAATATTAAGTTGTAGTTTATTTTAATTATTCTAATTTCAAACAGAGCTATTACAGCACATTTCTGATTCTTGATTTCTGTGCATTTGCTGCACAGCTGTTGTGGTGGAGCAGGACCTGCAAGGAAAGATGATGGTGGCATTTGTGGAAAAAAAAAAAACACGTTTTTGTCTTCTAAATAATACAGAAATCAAATGACATTGTGCTGTTAAAACTACTGCTTTTGTGTTATGTTTGTGCATTTTTGTAGGATCTGAAATGTCAGCAGACTGGTGTGAGCACTGAGGATGAGGAGCACAGAGCTGAATCCTGGAGATGGTGCCATGGACGAGACCCTCCATCTCTCCACCGGCCCTTATGAGTCCCTCCATCTCTCCACCGGCCCTTACGAGTCCCTCCATCTCTCCACTGGCCCTTATGAGTCCCTCCATCTCTCCACTGGCCCTTATGAGTCCCTCCATCTCTCCACCGCCCCTTATGAGTCCCTCCATCTCTCCACCGGCCCTTATGAGTCCCTCCATCTCTCCACCGGCCCTTATTGCCGGATCGTGAAGCACAACACATCACGCAACAACCTCCGGCACTCCGGCACGGCTCACCTCTGGCGGTCGGCTGGTTCATCAGAATAAAGCCACAGAATGGGAACCGCTGTGTTGAGATGGCAGTAGATGTGGTTCAGCGCCTGTAGCCTATATACATGATTGTAGTTTGAATAAAGCTTTGTTTCATGTGTTGACTTGTATATGCATTTGTTTATTGTGTGATGGTGACTTTCATTCATTCATTTACTCATATTTATCATTGTTGTCAGTAAATAAAATATCATTAATTAATGCTTTAATTAATTGTTTGAATGAAAATGTAGATATGTTTACAATATACACATCTAGAGTGTACTTATTCATAGCTATGTCCTATGACATACATTACATTTTGTTTGTTTTATTGAATTATATCATTTTCAGTAAAAAGTAATATAATTAAGTAGGGCTGGGCGATTTTGCCCCCAAAAAAAATCTTCGATTTTTAAAGAAAAATTCGAGTTTCGATTCGATTTTCGATTTTTTTTTCAATGCACTTAAAAAATGACTGCAGACATCAGATATAGTGTCAAAAGTGCAACTTTATTGCTATGATTGTCCCAAATCCCAAAACAAAAAGTAAATGAGGCTCTGTCATTCAACAATAACAATTTCAAGCTTTAACCCAGGTTTAAGCAAAAGTGCAACAACTTCACAGTAGCTTAAATTTTCTGTTCAAGAAATCAGATAATTACAAATTTTGTAACATATAACATTACAATAAATTAAAAAAACTCTTCTCAGAATAGTGTGAATATAAAAAATTAAACATGCCTGTGGCAGACATATAGCCTGCTCAAAGAGTGAACAAATGTAAACTTTTATCTATAACAACAAAACACGTGCTTGTTAGATCTCTGAAACATTGTGCATGCTCATTCTAAACATTTTTTGCAAGAAAGATGAGCCTGTCCACAACCTCTGGCTTAAGGCAGGCCCGGTTGCAGGTAACTATTCCCCCACCCACACTAAATACCCTCTCTGAGGGGGCACTAGTGGCTGGAATAGAAAGATATTTTTTAGCCAGTAAGCTTAGCCTTGGGAAGTTGGGCTGATGCAGCTTCCACCATTCAAGAGGATCTGTGTCTGGCTCTATGTCTGGAATAAGCAAATATGTTGCAAGCTCAGTCTCAATTTTTGTTTTCTCAGATTGTGGGTGTGGCGTGGTGGATGGTGCACTGTTTTTAAAGAAGGCACCCAGAGTCATTTTCTTTTTTGGTGGGGTGTTCTCAGGAACAGCTGAGGGACCAGCTTCCTCTGTGGTAGAGATGCAGAGAGCAGAGATCTCAGACACCGCTCTTTTTTTGACAACTTCCAGTTTGCTAGCATCAATGTATGTTGTACGGAACCTCGGGTCTAAAAGTGTGGCCATGTCCAAAAGTTCCTCTTTCTCCAAATCACAGTATTTACTTTCGAGGTAACGCATGATGTTAGCTGTGATTGTTTTTGTTAGCTCCAATTCTTCCTCCTCTGGCAGGAGGAGATTTGTTTTAAACAAATGCAGCACTGGTTTGATGCATGACACACTGACGTATGATTCCCCTGACAGTGCATCAGTGAAGTCCTGGAGAGGTTTCACTGCTTTGTTGGTGGCTTCTAATACTTCCAAATCTTGCCACGTGGGAACAAGATGACGCGTTTTCTTGTCCGCACCCAGGACACGAGTTATTGCCTTCTCTTGCTCAAGAAAGCGCTCAATCATCTTTTGACGAGACCCCCAACGTGTTGGGGATTCTGAGATCAAAAGATGCTGGGGAAGTCCAAGCTCAGCCTGCAGCTCTGTCATGTCTCGCCTTTTTTTCCAGCTGTAGGAGAGAAGGCTGATACAGCTTTTTTGCAGACCCCTATGGCCCGATCGATCCTTTGATCCTTCACACCATTCTCTGTAATAAATGTGAAAAGATATATTTAGTATATTTTTTGTCACTCCAAACTATATATTTGATTACGTGAGTTTTCAGAATTGTTTTGTACTTTTATCACAATTTTAATAGCTGTAACAGTTTAATACATAATGTATAATGAATGCAGATTAAGGAAAAGTCAGGTTTAGTTATGTAAATATACTAAAATAAACTGTAAATATGAATTTATGTCTGTGTGTAAACCAGTTGAAATATATACCATGTTCTGGCTATTAAATTATTATTTTTGTCACTCCAAACTATATATTTGATTACGTGAGTTTTCAAAATTGTTTTGTACTTTTATCACAATTTTAATAGCTGTAACACAGTTTAATACATAATGTATAATGAATGCAGATAAAGGAAAAGTCAGGTTTAGTTATGTAAATATTCTAAAATATGTAAATATGAATTTATGTCTGTGTGTAAACCAGTTGAAATATATACCATGTTCTGGCTATTAAATTATCAGCAAACAGTACTTTATAATGTGCAAGTATGTGCACCTATTTATTCTTACACCAACTCTTACCTATAGCGTTGTGGAGTTTGTGGCCAAAACACTGCAAGCTGGGCCAGTTGTTGTCCTTAAGGGCTTTTATGATGTTTGTGCCACTATCAGTTGTCATGCAGACGAGTCGTTCCTCCGAAAGTCCCCAGGAGCTGAGAGCGTCTTTTAAGCCATGGGCAATTATCTCACCAGTGTGGTTTTCGGGGAAATACGCTGTCTGAAGGCAGATGCTGCGCAGAGTCCAACTAATGTTGATGTAGTGAACCGTCAGACTCAGATATGGCTGCATCGTCCGGCTGGACCACAGGTCCGTTGTGGCCGAGTAAAACTGCATCTCCTCCAGCTCACTGCGGATCTTTTCCCGAGTTGTATTGTACAGGTGAGGCAGCGCTACATTGGCGAAATACTTGCGACTGGGGACAACGTACCTCGCATCTAATACTTTAAGCATGTGATTAAAGCCTCGCTTTTCGACAGAATAAATTGGCAGCATGTCTGTGGCAATATAAAACGTGATCGCCTCTGTAATCGCTTTCCATCGCGCTCCGTTCTTATCATAAGGCACACAGTTTGTAAAGCTCTCAGGAAGTGTAGTTTGCTTTTTAGCAGGTGTACTAGAGGAGCCGTTTTCGCTACGGAGCCGGCTGCACTTCTCCCATTCTTCGCGATGTTTATTCCTCAGGTGCTGGAAAAGATTTGTTGTACTGCTGCTTCCAGTAGCAACAGCCTTGAAACATATTTTGCAGCAAGGCTTCGTCTGTGTTTTGTCTGCTACATCAAAACCAAACCAGTTCCAAATTACGGAATTACCTGTGCCTTTCTTTGGAAGTAACGTTAGTTCTCTGCTACACGATGCCATGTTGTTTTGACTGTGTTACGCTGGGCGGGGGGGGGGGGGCTGGCTCATATCGCGCTACGGTAACGCACAAGGACGAAATGCGGAAAAGTCCGAAAAAACTATTGTGGCAAAAAACTCGAGTTTGCAAAATAAAAATCGTTTTAAACTACAAAATCGATAAATCGATTAAATCGATTTTTTGCCCAGCCCTATAATTAAGTATTGGTCAGTATTTATCGTTGTTATTATTGTATGTTTTGGGGTGGGATAGCAATGCAATTCATTCTGGGGGTAGCCTAATATTGATTTTTAATATTAATGATACATATAAAATTAACAGTTTTCTCCAAAGGCAAATCTTCATGGCCAACGTCTCCTTTCATTACAAATGCTGAGGAAAACCATTCTAGGGCTGTTGTGTTACTGATGTTATGAGGTGTATACATATATATATATAATCATGGGTTTGCATACATAATATGAGATTTTATAGGAAAAAAGTTGAATACCTTAATATATATTTTCTTAAATAATTCATTATAATACATTAAAAACTATATTTTTTTGTTATTTATAGGCCTGAGGGATGAAACGAGAGTTAAATTCAACAAGGAAAAGAGGAAAACAGCAGTAAGCCACCTTTGCTTGTGGATGAAAATGTTTGGATATAAAATAAAGAAATTAACAACATATTCAAGAGATGACAATTTTGGGTTTCGTAATAAAAATAAATAATATCGTTAAGGATTAAACGGTGGGTCACATTAGTAGGGTTATATATAAGATCATAAATCAACCCTAAATGTATTCACAAAATAAATTGGCAGCAGTTTATTAAAAAAGACCATAAAATGAGCAAGTTTAATCAATATAAAGATATTTACAGATAGATGAATTAAACGTCTTTCAAATCTTTTAAGTTGTTGCACTTGTTATAACGCGTCGTAGGTCACATGATAACGTCAACATGGCAGATGTCCGGTTCGCATTTATACTTAACGAGATTTGGCTATAAAGTACCTACTCTTTTAGCGCTCGTTAAGTTAGTACTTATTGAAATTAAGTACCTACTCATTGAGTATGCGGTTTCGAATGCAGCCCTAGTTTCAGCCTCAGACGTCACGCCCACGGAACGTTGGCTAAACGTCTGATGCATATGGTACACTTAACTGGAAACACTTCAAGAATGTCGAAGTCGTCATCTGATTGGTTGAATTTTAATGGATTTCCGGGGGCGCGAGTGTTGCGTTTATTTTCGGTCCGCCGGGAAACAAAGCGCAGACGTGTGATTGCGGAAGAAAAACTGTTGTGTTTACATGAGTGACAATGAGCATTTATCAAGATCAGCTAACCGTAGGATTCTGAAAAGTATGCGAGGTTCTTGGCATAGACTAGAAGAGATGTCCAGGAGTTTTGTTTCAGGCACTTAGTGGAGACTTGTTGCACGCCGGTCTGTTGTTGTGGGGACATTTCCACGCCCCGAAACGTGACGCTGAAGAAACGAACTGTAATTAGTTGTTTGACATGTCGGTCAAATGGCCTTATGGGCGGGCCTTGGCCAAAGAAAGCTGCTATGAATTCCAGACCTTCAGCCGTCAGTCTGAAGGTCTGGCTACGCGAGACTATGCCAAACCTCACTTACTGAAGTGAAGCACACGATGAGGCTCTGGTAATCAACCAAAAAACTTTTTTTTTTTTTTAATACCACTGAAATAACATTCCCAGATTTCCATTACTTTACACACCACACAATTTATAAGGACAAAATAGAACTGCTAATAATAACGATGTTAATACTTATTTGACAGAAATAAATCTGAATTACTAAAGTTATTGGTTGTAAGTAACATTATAGAAATTAAGATCACATGTTTTTGTAAAATACATTTATAGAACAGTGGATGTATGAATTAATGAAGGTTTGCAGTGAATAGCATTGCATAAGCTGACGGAAGTCAGTAGGCTATTTTTTTTTTTACTTTATAGACGGACATTTCTCCTCGATGGTCAGACAAAAATCAACTCGATCCTGCTTCGGGACAGGCCCTTTTCATGAGGAGTTGGGACGATGGTCACCCGATTTTCTCGATAGTTTAAACATTTACTGTACTTCGTAAAGGCATCATCACTGACACATTGTAGCCATTATTTCTCACGTGGCGTTCCCAGGCCTGGCGAAAATCCTCACACGACGATCGATCGGCAAAAACTTCAAAAGATTGTCTCCAAGAACCCACCCAGAACGCACATCGGAGCAGCAAAATAATAAAATTGACATTTGGGTGAGTTTTTAGTAAAATATAAATTATTTTTCGATTGACATATTGAGTGAACCCTTTGATGTAGCATAGGCCTGACCATGTGTTTATATATAATAAATAGGGCTGGTCCGAATACCATTTTTTGAGCTTTGAAGCTTCGGTAGTAATAAACATCGAATATTCTAAGCTTCGGAGAGAGGGGGCTGAACGTATTCTTATCTCTAATAAAGGCAGGAATCTTTATGTGTCTGTCTGTCCGTTTGCATTTTTATTATTTCGAGAACCGTTCATCCAATCGACTTCACAAGGGAGTGCAGTGTTGCATTTGGTGCAATATAGATAGACAACACATTTAGAATTAATAAACTACAGAACAGCGCGAGCGGGAAGCGGCGCGGCTCACGCGAGCAGGGCTTATATGCTCCGAGAACGGACTCTGCACTAGTGATATAAAACACACACACAGATCTGTTAACTTAAGCAATACTTTGAATAAGGTAGTCTAATATTTTTCTCACTAACAAATTACTAACACAGTAGGTTAGATTTAAATAAAGAAAAACGAAATTTTAATTTAAATAAAGAAAAACGAAAAATAAATGAACAAACTGTGATAAATAAAGAACACGGTAGCAATAACAGCATCACACATTTCAATAGTAAAAAAAAAAAAAAAAAAAAAAATATATATATATATATATATAATAAAACAAACAGAACAAGGTAATTTAAAATGATTAATGCGAAAACAAATTTTAGGCACAGTAAAATCTCTCCTATATCTCCTATATTTCACAGTAGATTAATTTAGATTGATAATAACGGGTAAAAAGGATAATAGCACAATTTGTTTCTATTATTCTATTTTCCACAGTGTCAAACCAATTCAGTTTAACCCAAAATACAAGCTCAGGCATGCACTTCTGTCCATACAAACTCCGCCTTTCTGCGCTCTAGCCAGAGAATACTCACGTTGCAGGAACACTTTAGAAGTCCAAAAAAATCACACAATATCTCCCAAAACCACAGACTGGTGTACAGTATGATAAACATATAAGGGTCATTCTACAGAAACGCCCACTTTTGGTATGACAAGATGTCTTAAAATGTATTTATTTTTCTTACATTTATACTTAACCACATTATTAGATTTCCCTTTGACTTTATGAATACAGATAAATATAAAAAATATATTTTTGTGCATTTATTTAAATGTTCCATTTTTGGGTCACTGTTGTTCCTGAAGAATAACAAATTTTAATCTATGTCATTTTAGGTATAAATGATGATTATAGAGTTTTCAGCAGTAGATTCCTGCAAGACCTGTAAATGAGTCAGATCATTGAGACTCTCACCTTTTGTTCTGCAAATGGCTTTCGGAGCCCCTGGCGACGTTGAATCATTATGCTGATTGGATTAGCAATTCAATAGAGTGTTATGCTGATTGGCTCTGTTTCTCTTGAGCAAGCCAGATAACCTGCCAAACTGGTTTTCGCTGGATAGAATCAACACCTCCCTACTTTCGTATGCTTTGTTTGAATGTCTCCACCCCCAGAAGTCCCTCCTCCTAAAAATGCCTGTAAGATACCAGGTATATACTGTTTAGATTAGATTTTGTTGGACGAAACTGCAGCAATGCTCAATAAAGAATGACTTCTGCTTGAACATTATCCCATCGTCTCCTGGTCTTTGCTTAGAAGAAGGAAAAGTTTACAACAGTTACCGTACTTATTTGGCAATATTAAAAAAATTGAATTTTTTTTTATACAACCCATAATATTATTAATATGTCAAAATAAATATTGGTAGTAATTTAAATATAATATAAATATATATATGGCGGTGCCACCGGCTTGGGCCCTCCATCGCTGCTTGCAGCTTTAAATTATATATATATATATATATATATATATATATAAAAAAAAAATATATATATATATATATATATATATATTATGTAAATTCTTTTTTCCCCCTATTTTTAACATATATATTATTAACATTTTTGGATGCTAAACTATTCTTTATTATAGGCTTTGTACTTTGTACACTTTGTACACTCACGTTCCAATATAGAAAAATTATCCTCTTCAAATGCGCAAAAATGTGCTTGGAAACATCACAGTGGAGCGGTGCTTACTATGAACGGCACAAACTGTACAACTGACTATTTAAACAGAGCAGTGTAATTTTTATATGTAAGGTTGACTATTTTATTATTATAATACGTCGGTGTATGAGTGGGTGAATGTGTGGCAACATGTAAAGCGCTTTGGTGGCCATTGGGTCTGTGAAAGCGCTATATAAATGCAGTCCATTTACCATTATATTTTATTAAGGCTATAATGAACATGCTGCGATGTCAAGATTGCAATGCTGGAATGCTGTGTGTGTGTGTGTGTGTGTGTGTGTGTGTGTGTGTGTGTGTGTGTGTGTGTGTGTGTGAGGCTCGATCGAACAATGGAGACATAAAAACATACTCCGTCATTTTGTTCATACAGAACATCATTCAAAATGCAAAGTGTTTCCTTATATTTGTGTACACTTGCAATGAAACACAACATTGTGATTTTGTTAAACTATAGTGATGGGCAATCCGGCTCTTTTTCGTGAGCCAGCTCATTTGACTCAGCTCACTGAAATGAGCCGGCTCTTTTAACTCACAAACGGCTCTTTAAAAAATAAACGTTTTAACTCCCTGAAAGTCCACCGCACAACAGTGCAACGTGAATATTCACATTTTTTATTGTCCATAACAACCCGAAAAATTGCCTGCTTGCCTTGCACATCTAATTAATGTGCAAAGTTTTCCGACAATTTTTCTTAGGCCTAGGCCTACCTTCTTTTTTTATGTGGATGTTTTTGAGCTTGTAGAAGTTAGCTCTTACGTTCTTCTGAACATCTTGCGCTGCCATTGCCCGATGTCATTTCTGAGTCATATCCATAATCTGCCTCTCTTTTAAATGTTCCACAAGTGGTAGGCTACAATGACTGGTTGTTTTAAAATATAACTAATATCGAAACAAAATAACCCAGTCAGTCTCATCTATGAGACGTTAGGCCTCCTCCTGACAGCTCGGCTCATAGCTTGCAAGTTTGCTTAGTGGCAAACTTTCTTCATTTGATTGGTTTAACCGCCACCCGCCCAAATTTAATTAAAATATTATTTTTTGTCACGCCATCCGCCCGATCAGCGGTTTATCCGCATATAGTGTGTGTGTGTGCGTGCGTGCGTGCTCGGCCCTCCCTCATGCAGTATAATTGGTTGACATCGCGTGTTTGATTGACAGGAACAGAGTGTGAGGCTGATCAGACAGTCGAAACGAATGTGTGTGCGCCTTTAGGCCGATAGCCTAATTATTTTGTTGTGTTTCTTTGAATAAGTCAATTATTTTAAATAAAATTAAAATAATTCATTATTTCTTTATTACATAATGATTTAATTTCTATAGGCTATATATTTTTAATTAGAGTCGGCTCTTCAGATATGCGAGCCAGCTCCTGTCGTTCACCTAAAAGAGCCGGCTTTTAGATCCGGCTCATTCGCGAACGACCCATCACTATTAAACTATAAACTCTTGTCAAACTGTAACCTACAACTGTCACCCAACCAAAATCACACACACACACACACACACACACACACACACACATCCCAAATCATCCGGGCTAATCGTTCACATTAAACAATAGATTGATTTAAATTTTGTTAGACACTTTTTGTTTGGAAAGGCAATATGCAGGTGGGCGTGAATGATCCAACAAGGTCATGAATAATGTCCTCATTCACACCTGGAGACAAAGAAGACCTGCTAATGCTGCATACTAATGAGCCTTTCACTGAGTGTGTCACTGAGCCACACAGAATGCAAATACAACACACACACACACATATACACATATATATATATATATATATATATATATATATACATACACACATACATACACACACACACATCTACAGAATTGGTTCAGAGTTGGAAACATCTTGAAAAAAAAGTGTATTTTTCCACAAACTGTGTATGCTTGCAAAGTGTATAATATCCAAGGTAAACATTTCTAGTAATTGTGCAGTTAATTCTCATTCGTATTTTCAGAAAGTTTTGGATCATGTAGGCTATCCTCTCCCCAAATTTGTCACTAATAAAACACAAAAATAATTTAAAGAGAAGGCTTATATTGACCTTTTAAGATTTTGTTTGCACCTTGGAAATTAGGTTTTGATGTGGCAGTACAAACTTTATAATCTATCCAAAACGAAATGTTGTCTTTAATATTTCGTCTGTAACATATTGTCTTTTATAATATAGCCTATATTAGGGCATAAATGTTAATTTGCAGTTTAAAATGTTGCTTATACAAAGACATTTTATTTCAACGTATTCAGTCGATTTTTACTCATCTCAGTAGGCAATAGATATTTCATTCACACACAGACACGCGCGAGCTGTAACGTTAGTAAACAAACGCATGCACATGTGCCGTTCATTCATTCAAACACAGAAACGCGATTCAAATTTAAACAGTCTTTTGCGGATTACAGACACCGTTTTATATCGCGATTAGAACAAAGCACTTACTGATGATCTGCAGCTGGATCCGTTGTTAGGCTACTCCAGCACGTTTGAGGTAAAATTTCCAGGATAATCACGATATTATTAGCAGAGCTATTCCTCACAGCGAGTGTGTTGTCTAGCTGTTGTGGGCGTTGACTGGTTTGCATGTGTTGCTCCAGATCATCTGTGTTTGAATAGCGCGCGCTCTCGATGGGCGTGTCACATTAGCGGAGTAATGAGGTGCCAGAACGATAATGAGCACAGCTGATCTCTCGCTCTTTTTATATAGATTACATAAACAGAGAATATTTGTTTTAGATTTGAATTAGATAATTTAAAACTACACACTTAAATGATTATAGAGATATATAGCTCATGTCTGAGTGAATAGTATTCGCTGAGTTTTGTTTGAGTTTAGAGAAGTGCTTCAGAAAAAAAGTTCACGGAGACGGAGAGGCATAAAGCACTCCCTGTTTACTTTCTTTATTTTACAAAAGCACAATGTTTTATTTCGATTGTAAGTGGAAAAAAGTAGACATTTAACAGCTTATTTTTTCATATTTCTTAAGTCTGTATGACCAAAACCGACGGAGTATTTTAGGTCTATTTTGCTGCTATGTAAAAAAAAACGAGCAAAACGCGCCCGCGCGTTTGCCGACCTCAGGGGGTTAATTTCGATGTGAAGATATGAATGACAGAATTTAAGGCACTGCCAGACAAAGAAATGCAGCGTCCAACTGTACTGAAGAACAAACTCAATGACCTGATCCGCATGAACATCGTAAGTGACGACCAAAACTTCATACTTGACATCTTTATGCAGGCCATACGAGAAGTTGACCAGGATCCCACGCAGAGAATACAAATTTTTCTCTCCAAGTTTGGACAAAAACAAACCGTCTCACTTGAACTAGCGTCTTTGGTGAGCAGGCAAGGAGTGGAGAGCTTAACATGCCACGCGGGATGGACCATGTCCGGGAAGGACCACCGGCTAGATCTCATGTGGTCACGCTACGGGCTCCAAAAAGTTGTGGGCCACAGGGGGAACCTGTACAACACCACCGGCATCCCAGAGGCTGCAAACTTCCAGTCGAACTTGGATCGGCACCCCATGACTGTTGACAACAGCGTTCTTGACATATTCAACGGTCCTCAACGATATTCTAAAATCACATTTCTGCCGTTTTATGCTAACACACCCCATGTCCACATGCCGGTCACTAAACACCCAGTGACCAGGGTGATTGCCACCTGCGGGGTTCACATTAAGAGTCATTTGAAAATTATTCTTCAAAGGGCCCACAGATATATCAAATGCATGGATGACCTGGCCAGGAAAACACAGTGCCAAACCCATGCAATGATTGAGGCAGTTTTCCTGATGAAGGAACACATCCCAGTATGTCTAGAGGGAAGGGACTTTTTTCACCCACCAGCTCTTCACCTACTGCTGGAGTAGACGCCAATGGTCCTCCATTTCATGGACAATTCCCATGGGTTGGGCCTGCGACATGTGGTGAAACCTGTTGCCACATACCTGACCAGCACCCTTGAAGGCCTGTTAAGGAATACACACAGTAAAGGGGGATACAAGAACAGCTGGATGGCTTTCCAAATGGAGCTTTCCCTTGAGGAGCTGTTCTTTGGAAGGCTGTTCTATCCTCCATCTAAGCCTTACGCCATCAGCCTCGGGACCCTCTCCAGAGATCCAAACAGCCTCACGAAAAGAAGAGGTTTCCTGGGACTTTCCCCTGTCGGCAGTGCCAGCGTTGGGGAGTCTCCACCACTGATCAAGATCTGGATCAGTGACACAATACAAAGGCTGAGTCGAACAGCTGTGCCGGGACCTTTCAGAGAGGAAAGGCTTTGACCTTTGGAAGGGCACTGGAAATGGCAAGGGCGGCGGGACATTATGTTTACTCCTAATCAGAAATGTATTGTATTTGTATTGTGTTTTTATTTGTCTTTTGTATTGATGTAAAGCACACTTGTGTACTGGTGTTGTGGTTAGTAGTGCTATAGAAATAAAATTTACATTGACACAGTTGAATGCATATTAGAAGATACAAATTTCTGAAAATGTTATTGTTTTTTGGGAAACCTGGAAAAGAAAAGAATTATTACGAAGATATTACTCAGTGGTGGGAAGTTGGAAAGGTGCATATAATAATTTTTTTGTCAGCAATATACATCTAAATCCTCGTTAGTTTTAAAGAATACAATAGATTGGAGATTGAAAAAGACATGATTGAAAGTGTACCTATAGTTTTAAAAGAATTGTGAAAAAAAATCAACTGAGCTCAATTCTAAACGAAAAGGCCAAAGGAGCGCTTGTGAGGAGTAGGTTCACTGCAATAAGAGATGTGGATAGTCGAATGTTCTGCTTAAAAGACACTAATGGACATGACAGATCAGACCCAGTGGATATGAGAGGAATTGCTGTTGATTTTTATTCTGAACTATATGCTGCTGAAAATACAGATGAACAATGCAGAAATGAGCTGTTGCAAGATCTTGCTAATATAACTCAAGGAGACTGAACTTAATTGCTTTGACGGTCTCCTTCCGTAGGGAAACGTCGAGATTGCATGATGGCGCCTGTGTTCGGCTTTGCCTCTGCTCTCTCTCTACTCTCACGTGTATCTGTGGTTTTTCTAGTGTTGTTTTTTGTCTGATCAGCCCTGGCTGTGTCTCAGCTGTTTTAAAATATGATCGTCACACGTTATTCCGCATCAAGGAGACTATGAATGACTTTTCTGTTACCTGGGCCAGGTCCACAGAGTTTTCCCCTCCAAATTTTGAATATTCCTCGTCATCGCCGGTGTACCTGCTAGTAACTAAGCCTCGCGGCAGGAGAAGGAAGCGGGGATCCAGGGCTGGTGTCCAGGCCAGGCTGAGGAAACAACGTGGACAGCCCCCATGTCTGAATGGCCCCGGATCTTTCTGGGTCAAGCGGTGCTTGTGGTCGGTTCCTGTCCGCAAGTTGAGCACGAACTCATCCTGTGCGCCTCCGTCCCTTTGGAGTAACGTTAGTCAACCTGACCGGACTTTAATGACTCGGCGGCTCCGAAATCCCTTTCTGCGAGAGCGGATTCTGTGTCCTTTGACATGCCAGTTAGCAAGTTACAATCACAACCTATCTGAACGTGCCCAGCCGGCGAGATTTGCTCTGTTTAACACACACTCCATTGCTAACAAGGCGTTCATCCTCTACGATTTATTCACAAAGGAGCATATTGACTTTGTTCCTAACTGAGACTTGGCAGCGAGAAATAGAGTACACTCATCTCAATGAACTGTGTCCTCCGGACTGCTCTGTGTTTGGGACACCGCGGGTGTCGCGGCGAGGAGGCGGACTCGCGCTCGTGTACCGGGACCGTTTCTGCTGCAGGTTGATGAGTTCGGACTCTTTCGACTCCTTTGAGCTACAGATGACTAAGGTTGGAAATACTGACTCATTTTACAGTGTCTTTATTTACCGACCTCCTGGTCCTGCTCGCTTGTTTTTAGAGGATTTTGCAGAGTTTTTATCTTCAATTATCAAACTTGAAAACGTTCTGATACTTGGGGATTTTAACTTCCATATTGATGACTCTTCATGTACTGTGGCATCTGAGTTCTTAACACTCACTGAATCATTTCATTTTAAACAGTGTGTTTCTGGTCCTACACATATAAAAGGCCATACTCTGGACCTTGTTTTTTCTTTAGGCCTGAACATTGACCAATTGAGTGTTATGGACATTAATGTGACAGACCACAGTTGCATATTTTTCAACCTGTCTTCTAATGCTGACTGTCTTCCTTGTAAACCGATGTTGCAAAGACGCATTATTAGTCAAACTACAGCTGATACATTTTCTGAGTCATTTGATCCTAGTTCTTTTATTGATTGTAGTGATGCTGAATCTTTTCTTCAGTCTTTTAACAATCATTGTCTGTCTGTTTTAAATAATGTTGCTCCCCTGAAAAGTAAAAACACATTCCCTAAGAATCATTGCCGTTGGGTGAATGAAGAAATAATAATGTCTTTCAGGAGAAAGTGCCGTAAAGTTGAACGTTTGTGGAAATCCACAAGTCTAGAAGTACATAGACTGCATTTGAAGAAGCTTATCACATTGCTTAATTATGATAAAACAGGCCAGGTCGGACTATTTTTCTAATCTTGTAACTCTGAACAAGAAAAATCCTGAACTCCTGTTTGATACAATATCTAAGATTGTCTCTCCCCTTGCTCCCCAAGTGCCTATGCACTCAAAGACTGATTGTAACAGGTTTTTACACGCTTTTGTAAACAAGGTGCAAGATATTAGAGCTACAATAAACCCATCTCGTGAGATCATATTCTGTGGTTTAGCTGTCTCATACTCTTGGGATACTTTTTCACCTGTCACTCGAGAGTATATTTAGTTTATTTATCGAGAGGAAGGGTTTATTAAGTAAAGTGAACCCATCCTCAAGTCCGCTTGATGTATTGCCGACTTCATTGTAACTAAATGTGTTTGATTTAGTTGGACCATATGTTGTTAAACTGATTAACCTTTCCCTTTTAACTGGTTCTGTGCCTAGCCATTTTAAACAAGCAGTTGTCAGCCCCATACTGAAGAAACCTAATTTGAATTCTTTTGAACCAGCTAACTACAGGCCTATATCTAAACTGCCGTTTTTATCTAAAATCCTTGAGAGAGTGGTGGCGGAGCAGCTGACTTCATTTCTTGATGGGAAAATTTTGTTTGATAAATTTCAGTCAGGTTTTCGCAAATGCCATTCAACTGAGACTGCGCTTCTTAAAGGACAAGGCTTCTTGAGGTTTTTTAACATTAATATGAGTTCCCCTAGCCTGTATATGGTCCCCAAGTTTCTAGAAATTTCAATCGGTGTAAATCGAGCTTTTGCTATCTTTCTCTGCCTTTGAAAAAGTGGAAGCTCAATCGGGCTGATCTTGAATCTCCTCCTTAGGACGTCATAAGGAGAAATGTTACCTCCCCTTTCTCTGCTTTTCCCACCCAGAGAATATTTCCAGTCCATGAGAAAATGAGCTAGGAAGTAGGAACGTGTGCGCGCGATTTTAGTTTGTCCACGGGAGATATCATGGCTTTTGAGCGAGCAAAGCATAATAATCGCTCAATAATTGGATGTACAAATGAACACTGAATCCTTTTTTAGTTCCTTCATCCAAGCCCCAGAAGAACCAGTGGATTAATTTCATTTTCTCTGGAAATGCGCCGACACAACAGTTTTGCATGTCTGCGGCATACATTTCACCAACGACTGTTTCCTCAACTTGGGTCAATACAGAGCTGGCCTCAACGAACGTCTGAAAATAAATCGATCGAGCTAACTTTACCAAGCAACGCTTTCTGATGTGTAATTGTTCAAGTTCAGACAGGTAATCTTTCTTTCAAATCGTTCAATGCTGCTGTTTATGCCTCAGTAAGTCAAGCCAGTGACTAAAATATCAACTTCACATCGTTTCTTTTAGTAGGATGAATATAATCGTATTTAAATTGTGAATAAATTATATACAGAAAGCGATCAAAGAACAAATCTTTCCACACAGTGCGATCGAGTTTATCTGGACACTTGCCAAACTCGTTATGAAATCAATGACGTTACACTGCACAACGAAGCTCTTACTGTATTTAGATCCTCGTGTTTGCATTGGTGAAAGCATTTGAGAGAGTGCAGAAACTGCGTTGCAATGATAAGATCTCCATTCTCGCGATCAACAAAAGACTGTCATCTGCTCAATGCTCATCACGGAAACATTTTATGTGATGGGAATAGATCTAAATACTTTAAAAACTTCTGACGATTTGTTAATCTCGATAGCTGTAATAGTAAAAACGTATAATAACTGTAGTAAAAGTATTCGAGAGTTTCACATGTAATAAGTAGCTATTTCATATGCAAGCAAGCATGTCAGCCAATCACAGCAGTGGGCGTTTACACTGAGTCTCACACAGACACGCCCCTTCAAACAGAGCGTTCAAATCAGAGGCTAAAATTGGGCTAGGAAAAATGCCTTTCGTTTCTAAATTATTACTTTTTTTTATCTAAAAAACATACTAACATTATAAGGGCAACCCAGGAAACATTATAAAATAATATAATAACCCCATGTCATGGGACCTTTAAAGTATCAAGTGACATTTTGATGGCTGCTGACTCTGGACAGTACACTGTAATGATTTTACTTGACCTATCGTCTGCATTTGATACATTGGACCATGCTGTATCAAAACCCTTCCTTAAAGACAGCGGGTGGAAGACTGTAGGGGGAGAGTGCACGGCAGACTACTATTACTTCTCCACACAACAATTTCACTTCACAGCACAAACCGTGTGAATCGTCACTTCAGGCACTGCAATTCCACTCGCACACCGTGCATTAGGGCCAGCACTCACCCACCGGTCTTTCTCCCACCAGATCAGATCTCGTCTTTTGCCAGGGCTCGACTTCGCTCCAGGGAAAGCAGAAGACAGGTGCAGCTATCGTCACATTCGGCAAGGAGAGGACAGAAGTTGGAGACAGATCAACAATTCACTCGGTGTACTAGTTCACTCGTGCCACACACTTTCCAAACTCTCAACACCACTTCAGTGTTAGTGCATATAAACAACGGATCCAATACTCATCACTTTGCGTCCTTCCCACTGCTGACGATATTCCTTGGGTGTTCGCTGACAAATCATTCACTCTCTTCTTTCTACTTCTCCGCTTCGATCTTCGCCCGCTCCACAGCCCCACCTCAATAAAAAGAACAACCCGCTGACAAACACAGTATCTCACGGGAGGAGAACCACACTTCAGTCTGCTTCCTCTTCGTTTTTAAAGCCCCATCTGAATATGTGTCCCTCTCACAGCGTTCCCTGTAATTACCCCACACCTGCTGTCACTCAAGCAATTGGCCTCGCTGCTATGGCAACAGATTCGCAGTGCATAGAAACGGATGTTCACTGGAAATTCCTAAATAAAACTGCATTCACAAGGATCTTAGTCCCGTTCTGGTTTTTGTCACACCGTGACAAAGTCACCACCACTGTCATGGGACTCTCCTCAGGCCGTGCGCCAGGATTGGATGGATTACCTGCTGTTTTTTTATAAGACTCTTTGGAACATTATTGGGAAAGATTTTTTTGAAGTACTTCAAAATTGTCTTCAAAAAGTACAGTAATCCTTCCTACACGCAGTAATCCTTCCTGGTGAACACGCAGCATGTCAGCCAGACGCTGCTCAAACATCTTGAATATAACTTGAGAGATTCTCAAAAACAAAAAAACAATCAAACCTATACAAACTAAAGGAAAAGAAAATGCCGCCAAAAATGAAAGTCGAAGAAATGGTGGAAATTAAGAAATCATTGAGCTTTATGTCGGAGGAGTTGAGCAAAGTCTCAAAACAACAAACAAAACTCATGGAGCTAATGGACGAAGTGAAACTCCTCAAAACAATAATTAAAGAAAAGGACAAACGGATCGTGAACCTGGAAAGGAAAGTTGACGACTTGGAACAATACACCCGCATGGAGGATATAATAATAACTGGATTGGAGACACGTCATCAAACGTATGCCAGAGCGGCGACGAGCATTGACAAAGGTGAGGACGCACCGGCTCACGAACTACAATCACTAGAACAACAAATAATACAGTTTTTCAACAATCTCAACATGCCGATTAAAAGCAATGACATCGCTGCTTGTCATACTTTCCCTAAAAAGGAAAATGGGAAGGCGAATATCATAGTTCGCTTCATTAATCGCAAAAGCAAAGTGGGATTGCTCAAAGAAGCTAAAAAACTGTCTGGAACCGGAGTGTACATAAATTAACATTTGACTAAAAAGAATGCTGATATAGCACGACAAGCGTGTATTCTCCGACGACAAAACAAAATTCATGCAACTTGGACAAGGAATTGTAAAGTTATGATTCGCCAAATTGGTCCTCCAGAATCCGCAAAAGTCATATGGATAAAAGAACTTCAGGATTTGGATCCATACAGGAATTAAAAATCCAAAGCGGTTCATCACATGAAACTGTCTCGGTAATCAATTGATGAACGTGACAATAAAGACTACTAAACATGACTGAACTGTTAAAAAACTCCACTCGTATTACAGAAGAAACAGATGACATGGGCAACGATCAATTCGAATCATTCAACAGTGCTGCGATGAATGATATACGCAGCATGAACGTGAAATGCTTTGAGTTTACTGATCACAAAAATTACGATATGGAGAATGAAATAGATCCAGAGAACCACTTTTATACCAACAATGGTAACACTTTATAATAACTGCACGCTATTAATCAATAGTTAAGCATTAGTAAACAGTTAATTCCTCATTTATAAAGCATTAATAGACATTAATAAGCAGTTTATAAGCAGTTTTTTCTTGATTTAAAAGCATATCTATAATGTGTTTAATAACTGTATTTTCATACTTTATTAATGATCAATTCATAATTTCTAAATGAAGTATTGCATTATGTACAAATCAGTTATTTAGGAGTTGTCATTGATTCATAAGATCACTTAGAAAGTGTAAATAAATGCAGGTAGTTATAAAGCATTTAGTAGTGGTCAGTTAACTATTTTTGTGAGCTCATCTAAAGTGAGGACTATTTATGCCTTGTAAAGCATTTATAAAGGAGATTTAAAGGCTGTTAAATGTTTCTATGTTCTATATCACTGTGTTGTGTTTGTTTACTTTTTCTGTTTAGAAGATAACTGAGTCTTTAAATCTCCTTTGTAAATGCTTTACAAGGCATAACTAGTCCTCACTTTAGATGAGCTCACAAAAATAGTTAACTGACCACTACTAAATGCTTTATAACTACCTGCATTTACTACATTTACTTACACTTTCTAAGTGATCTTATGAATCAATGACAACTCCTAAATAACTGGTGTGTAAAAAATGCAATACTTCATTTAGAAATGATGAATTGATCATTAATAAAGTATGAAAATACAATTATAAAACACATTATAGATATGCTGATAAATCAAGAATAAGGCATTTATAGCTGTATTTATAAACTGCTTATTAATGTATATTAATGCTTTATAAATGATGAATTAACTGTTTACTAATGCTTAACTAATGATTAATAGCGTGCAGTTATTATAAAGTGTTACCCAAAAAGGTACTAAGGAAGTCACTGGGGTACATCGACTGTTTGGTCACCCACATTCTTCCAAATAACTTTTATTTTCAACAGAAGAAAGAAACTCATTCAAGTTTTACACCACTTGAGAGAGTAAATTATGACAATTAGAATTTTTGTGAGAACTATCCATGTCATGTTAATGAAACAACAAAATGCAAAGAGAAAATCACTCGCTGCTCTTGAATGATAACTTTAACAGTAGCTTTAATAAAGTATCAATGTACAATTTATACAGTGAAGTCTGTTTTTTTTTTAAAATATTTGTTCATTTAATCACTTCAATGCTACTGTTAAATACACCTACTGTACCTGAAAACAAAGCACTGTTTATTTCTCCTTTCAAGTTGTGTATGTGTAATGTGTTTCTTTGAACAAAGAAAATAATGCCAAATATATTTGTATCTTCGCCACTGTCTGCCATTCTTTTTTATTTTATGTTGTTACCTAAGGCTTTGTTTTTAAAATGTGGACATTAGTATGGCTGTAATGCTCAGTCACAAAATAGTAAAACCAACATGAAAAAGAATCGTGAATCGTGATTTTCCTGAAAAAAAAAAAATCTTGATATGATATTTCTGCCATGTCGCCCGCCCCTAGCTTAAGGGTCAAGAGCCCAACTAAAACAAACACTGATCTCAATAATGTTCACTTTTCTTTTCTTTTTTTCCTTCTCCTTCAGTGATTCTGCTTGTTAAGATCAGGTTTTCTTCAGTAATGCTCAATCACTCAATTTGCTTTGTACCTTTTAGGAGAACATTATGGGAACTAAAATATAACTACCCGCCGAAAAGATTATTATAACTTAATGGTAATGTTCTCGGGATGTTTTTAGAACAAAACATTTCTAGCTGGCTATAAGCTTACAGTCGAAGTGGCTTTTGACATGAGAAACACTGTAGATTTTATGACCCAACAAATGATTTTCAGGAAACAAAGTATTTTATTTTATTATTTTCAATTCTAGCATTTTTTTGTATTGTAGAGACAATTATTTGACTTAAATTAGTTGGAGCCGTTTATCCAATTGAATTTTAACCCATTCGTGCTAACTCCAAACTTGCGTGTCAAAACTGTTATCGGTGTTATAGCTCCTTGAGATGGAGATAGTTGTAACAGTTTATTAAAATGGTACAGTTAACTAGTCCAGTGAGTCCAGTTCTATCCACTCAAATCCTCTGAGGCAAAGTCACATGATTTTTTTTTTCTTTTTCTTTGTTAAACTTTGAGGGATTTATTCATAGAACGTGTTTCCACCATAGTTTATCAACCTCAATCGAGCTTATACGTTTTTATTTGTTTAGCGCTGTCCAAAAATTCTCATGTCTCAGTGTTTCAGACCAAGATGTCGGAGGGCGAGCGGCCATTAGAAAACGCGCAGGACGACGGCGATGATGACGGAGAAGATGTCCTCAGCATGGAGGAGCTCTGCTTAAAACTCGACACTATGAGGGACTTTTTCCTCCAGCAGCTGAAGGCCATAAGAGACTCGCTGTTTTCATCTCAGACCATGGTGCACGAGGATTTAATAGCCTTCAAGGAGTCCATCTTCAGGAGCTGAATTTCTACAGAGAGAGGCTTGAGGCAAAGGTAACATCTGACCTCCAGCTGCTGGAGGACAACTGCAATTCTGCTAAACGTTGTGTTGCAGAAATGGTGAAGGCCGTTGGGGAATCTGTGACCAAGAGGATGGACGCGGTGGACAGGATACTCGACACGCTGGCTTCGAGGATCACTGCAATGGAAGCGGAGGTCCGCAACATGGTGGCTTCTTTTCGAGCGAGCACGCCGTGCTCATGGCCTTTTGAGCAGAGCTGAAGCACCTTCATCCACCCAGTTGCCAGATGTGGGACAAGACACGGGGATCTTCCTGGACCTTCAGAGTGTGGCTTCTTCATCTCCGATCAGCCCTGGTCAGTGTCCGGTGTTGACTACAACAGGTTCTGTTGAATCCATCCCTTACCAGAACTCAGAACGAGCTGAAGCACTTTCCTTCACCCAGGTTTCGGATGTGGGACGCGACACAGAGATCTTCCTGGACCTTCAGAGTGCGGTCTCTCCGTCTCAGATTGGCCCGAGTCGGCTTGCGGGTTTGACCACAACAACGTCCTTCGAATCCAGCTCTGACCAGACCCCAGAACGAGATGAAGCACCTTCATCCACCCAGTTGCTAGATGTGGGACAAGACACGGGGATCTTCCTGGACCTTCAGAGTGTGGCTTCTTCATCTCCGATCAGCCCTGGTCAGTGTCCGGTGTTGACCACAACAGGTTCCGTTGAATCCATCCCTTACCAGAACTCAGAACGAGCTGAAGCACTTTCCTTCACCCAGGTTTCGGATGTGGGACGCGACACAGAGATCTTCCTGGACCTTCAGAGTGCGGTCTCTCCGTCTCAGATCGGCCCGAGTCGGCTTGCGGGTTTGACCACAACAACGTCCTTCGAATCCAGCTCTGACCAGACCCCAGAACGAGATGAAGCACCTTCATCCACCCAGGTTGCAGATGTGGGACGCGACACAGAGATCTCCCTGGACCTTCAGAGTTTACCTCTCGCCCAGGCCGGTTCCTCGGGACTTCAGAGACAGCCCCCCGCTATGCACAAGCTGGCCCAGTCTCCAGATGATCTGGAACCCGAACTTGCTGCCAAACTAAGGCCCTACATGAGACTGGGGCACACACGACAGGAGAAACTTACAGGACTCCAGGCTGCATTCTTCAATCTCCAAATGGACAGGCTAAACATTACTGGTATGTTTACATTTTCCTTTCCCTTGTACGCGGAGGCTAAATTTATAAATATTTGTATAATTTGGGTGTTAACCTGTTTGTTTGGATATTTCCTTTTTCTTTTTTATCCAGACACCAAGGGCCTCGCAGACAAGGCAGAAGTCATAAAAGGAGCTGGCACGGAGTCTGGAGTCCTGGCTGGAGTCCTCGGGGGACCAAGAGAGAGAATCGAGACCACTTTGAAGAGAAGGAGAAGTGAGCTGGTTGTGGAGCAGGAGAAAAAAAAATTAAGCCAAAGTTTCTAGTGTTCAAGCGTCAAAAACCTGACACTTTAGTACTGAAGTTTTCATTCATGTTCAATTTTGCACACTAGTTAAAAAGGAACCGTATGTAAGATTGTGGGTTTTAGGTAAAATTAAAATTAATTATTTCTACATTTGTAAAATATTGTTTGCACAATGTATTGCTGTAGGTAAACTACTTTATAAAAACTTACAAGCTAATGTGTCAATCTGTGAAATTAATTAAAAAAGAATAATATAAAACAAAGGTTTGGTTCACTTTATTAAATCATCTGAAGTACGTTTTACCCAGTAGATTGAGCTAAATACTCCATGTATTGCGATCAGAATTTGTGGCTCTGCACTTTTACTGACTAATAGCTACGTCAAAGGATTTCTAAACCTTTATGTGTAATATTTCGTGTTTGGCTGGTTAAGGATGAGTGCTACCAGAATGGTGTGTCGATTAGAACACAGGAATGAGTCCAGAAGTTAATTCTCAATTGATTTATTGCCATTTGCTTTCTTTCTTCATAATCCCATTTCCTTAATATGGCTTTACAATTGCTGCATATTGCTGGTGTAAAGTCTTAGGCCACATTTACACATAGCCGGGTATTTAGAGAAACGAATATTTCTCCCCCTCCGTTTTGAATAATAACATCGTGCACACAACCCGCATAAATACGCCGTCGAGCGCCTTTATAACTATGCTAAACCTATGGGCGGCAGTGTAGGGAGAAGGATAAAGCCATGCAAGCCAATCAGAATCCTCAGAATCGACAAGAGAGAACCTAAAACCCCGTTTCTCCCAGTTGACACGACAACATATAACCGGCGTTTTCAGAAATCTCCACTTTGGCCGGAGTTTTTATAAATAATCGTTTTCTGGGATAAAAACGGCGTTTTCGTGTAAATGACAGGCCAAAACGCAGAGAAATATCTGCGTTTCCCCATCGTGTAAACGGGGCCTTAGACACAGCAAACAGTCAGCACAAAGAGAGACACACTAGTGAGGTTGATTGGTAAGGTAATTATCCTCAGGTGAGGGAAGTTTCCAGGAAGTGGGCGTGTCTCCCAGTAGAGTGACTAATTGGGATTTTTAACACTTTATATTTATTTATTAAAATGTTTTAATTATTCAAATTATAAAGTGAGGTAAATACTGTTCAATTTTGGGTCTGTTCACCTAGATTGACCAAGGCCGGTTTACTGCTTGATTTGTCATAAGCCCCAGAACAAAATTGAACAACATGTAAAAAATATGTGCTGACGGGATGCGGAGGATGGATGTATCCAGGAAGAAGTCTCGAGGGCCAAGGAGTCACAAGAGAAGTGGACAAGAGAGGGGAGGATCATTATTTTTTCATGTCAGGAAGTTGGTCAGGGAGGACCCATCTTGTGACTCCTTGGCAGAGTACTTTCAGGCAAAGGGATTCCTCATCAAAGAAGAGCATGACAGGTACGGTGGTCTGTGCATGGAGAGGTAACTAGGCATTGCGAGTCATTTCGGTTACATTTTATTGTCATTGCCACAGTGTAATTGTACATTGAAGTACTGAGTAATATTTAGTACATGCACTTACTATAGAGTTAGAGTTTGGATTTGGTTGAGGGTTAGTTTCATGTAACTATGTGTGGCAAGAAGGAAAATTACTAAAGATCTATGGTAGTGTTGTCACGGTACCAAAATTTCAGTATTCGGTACCAGTGAAAATCCATGGTTCTCTGTACCAAAGCAAAACACAAAAACATGCTAGCTGAACAACACACTATTTTTATTGCCATTGGCCACATTTACACATAGCCGGGTATATAGGCTGCGTTTACACTTGGCATTAACATGCGACCTGTATCTGGATGTTGTCCACATACACATTGAAAAGACGAGTGTAAACGCGCTTCTGATCGGAATGTTATCCGATCAGCGTGTCCAGTTTCGGAGGTAGTCGAGGACGCATTGTGATCGGATCTCAGTGTAATGTAAACGCAATCCAACCGTCGTGTCTGCATTCACAGGTGGACATCATATAAATCCCCGCAGTCTCCCCACGTGCTGTCAGAAAATAATGGCCAGACGCAGTTTAGACAATAAAAAAAAATTATTTGAACCTTACAATAAACGTCAATATTTAAAACAGTTTATTTAGACTTACATGATACTGTGTGTGTCATTTTTCATTTTAATTGTGCAACATTATCTGAAGAGACGATCGCCTGTATAGTCACAGCTGTGAGCATGAGATCTTAATGAAGAGCGTGCGCTGCTTTGCCAGAGGAATACACTTTAAATTTTTTATGTTTTAAATGTTGAATGTTTTTTATTGTTTCAGCATGTTTATTAATCTCCCATTTCTATATAGTCATTGCATGCTATAACCTTAAACCCCGATGATCAATGATGTGACTTAACCATGGTTATTTTTGTATGATCAACTCTGGAAATATTCCTTCATTTAAAAAACGTAATGTGATCTAAGACTGGAGATTGCACAGGAAAGTAAAGTGAGTGAGTGAAAGCAATTGGAACATTGCTTAATTTTTATAATCTTCATTCTTATTGGTGTCGTGCTACAGACCTGATTTAAATATTATACAGGAAACAGAAATCCGATCGGTTATCCAGATACAGAGGCTACCAAATGTAAACGCACGGTGTCCTGATTGGCTAATGATCCGATCTGCTTGATCGGATCATGGTGATCGCATGTTAATGCCAAGTGTAAACGCAGCCTTAGAGAAACTAATATTTCCCCCCCTCCGTTTTCAATAATAACATCGTGCACACAACCCGCATAAATACGCCGTCGAGCGCCATCATAACTATGCCAAACCTATGGGCGGCAGTGTAGGGAGAAGGATAAAGCCATGCAAGCCAATCAGAATCCTCAGAATCGACAAAAGAGAACCTAAAACGCCGTTTCTCCCAGTTGACACGACAACATATAACCGGCGTTTTCAGAAATCTCCACTTTGGCCGGAGTTTTTATAAATAATCGTTTTCTGTGATAAAAACGGGGGTTTCGTGTAAATGACAGGCCAAAACGCAGAGAAATATCTGCGTTTTCCCATCGTGTAAACGGGGCCTGAATACGTTGAAATAAAATGTCTTTGTATAAGCAACATATTAAACTGCAAATTAACGGGGAGTCACGTGATGCGCTCGAGGTAGTTAGACGTACCCAGGAGAGCTCTCTAGAAATCACCTAATATATGTCGAATTAAACACTGAAGCATTGCCCAAATAGTTGTAAAAAGTTTACCTGATACTTGTGTGCAACGCGGAACTATGGAGCGTCGATCAAAACCCAAGAAAGATGAGCATAAAGCCGCCGAAACTACTGCGAGAAAGTCTCCGCAAATGGCTGCTGAGGCGACTGTCTCTGAGGGGGAAAGTTCAGCGGCAGTTCTCGCGGCCGCGCTGAAAGAGTTTCGGGAGATCATTGGGAGTGTTAAGCAAGAGCTGATCTCTCAAATGTCGGAACTTCGCAACTCCATTCAGGGATCAATTGATACCCTGACCATGTCTGTCTCATCTATGCAAGGCCGGATCACTACGGCCGAGCAAAGAATCAGTGATGTGGAAGATGCAGTTTCGGGAAATGAGCGGTCACTCAATCTCCTCCAAAAAGAAAACGAGGTTCTCAGAAATAAGCTGGAATATATAGAAAACTACAACAGACGAAATAACATCCGCTTGATTGGACTGAGTGAAGGAGTTGAAGGTCGGGATCCGGTTGAATTCTTTAAGACATGGCTGCCGAGCGTGTTGGGAGAAGAGAACTTCGGCGTTCCAATTGTCATCGAGCGTGCACACCGCGTTCCGGCAGTGCGAGTCCCGGGAAAGGCTCCGCGGCCCATCCTGATTCGACTTCTGCGATTCCAGGACCGTGAAAGTATCCTTCGTATCGCCCGAGATAAAGCACCAATTTCTGTTGATGGAAAGAGAGTCAGCTTTTTCCCAGATTTCTCATCAGACGTGATGAACCGCAGAAGAGGGATGATTCCAGCGCTTAAGGCATTAAAGGAGAAAAATGTCAATTGTCATCTTGTATATCCCGCTCGTATTCGCATTCTTACGGAGGATGGTGGAACACGGTTCTGTCACACGTCGGACGAAGCCCTCAAGTTTCCGTCGGAACGTGAGTAGCCTAGTTGACGTGGCGGAGTCTGCGATGTTTTGGGATGGATACGGTCTCATACTTGTCCCAGATCGATTTGACTCATCGATTAACGTTAGTTGTTAGATCTGGACGGGTGAGTGATTAGGCTATGTTAAACTTATATTTTGGGAACTTTACTTAATATTCTTTGGTCACCTGCGATTTATTTATTTTTTGAATGGGTAGGCCTAAAGGCCTATTTTGGTTTATTTTCCCCAAGTATTGAGCTGGGCCTACTGTATTTTGTTTTTCTCTTTCTCTTGTATCAGTATCAGTGAGGGGCTGCATCTAATAATGGACTGAAAATAATAGACGTGGACAGTTTTTTCTCTGACGGGCGGCTGCACTTGATTAGATTTGTAATAGAGTTCAATACGTTTGGGGCATTATTATAAATGACTGTTGCTTATATCAGTGTGTTTTAATATATAAAGGGAGCTCGGGATTAGCACTTTATTTTTGCTTTGGGAGGAAGTGCGAGCCATTCGTTTCTCCACTGTTTTTCCACTCAGCTGCTGATAGTTCGGGTTCAGCAGCTTTAGCGGGGTTTCTGTGTTTATATGTTTTTTTGTTGTTGTTGTTGTTTTTTATTATCATTTTTTATTTTATTTATTCCTTTTCGGAGAGATACATGGCAACATTTAAAATACAGGGTGACAGTGGATCAATCAGGATAAGGTTTATTTTTTATGAGGGTGTTTTATATGGTGATTTGGATACCATAGATTATACATGACAACAAAGCCATTGACATTTGTGACATTTAATACTAAGGGTCTAAATAGCCCAGTTAAAAGGAAAAGAGTCTATATGTACCTTAAGAAGTTGGGAGCAGAAATAGTTTTTCTACAGGAAACCCATTTAACAGACTCAAAAATTAAAAAGGGAATGGGTAGGTCAAGTGTTTGCTTCATCATTTAATTCTAAGTCAAGGGGAACGGCTATACTGATAAATAAAAATATCCCTTTTACAGTTACAAATTCGGTACTCGACCCTTCAGGAAGATATGTAATGATACAAGGACATATGTATTCTGAACAGTGGACGATGTTAAATATATATGTGCCAAATATTGATGATCACTTGTTTATACAAAATGTTTTCCTTCAAATCGCTCAATCATCAGGCTCACATTTGGTAGGTGGGGACTTTAACTTTTGTCTTGAAAATGTACTTAATAGATCTTCAACCAGACCATTGCCTCTTTCTAAAGCAGCTAAATCAACCACTGCTTTTATGAAAGATTTAAATCTAACTGATGTTTGGAGGCATGAACATCCACAAAATAGAGATTACTCTTTTTATTCACATCCTCATGATACACACACTCGTATAGATTATTTTTTGTTATCCACCCAACTTTTATATTGTGTGATGGATGTTGAATATCTTCCTCGTTTATTGAGTGACCACTCTCCCCTTGTAATGTCATTGTCCATCCCAGAAAAAATAGGACGAAATTATAGGTGGAGGCTAAATCCAATTCTTCTTAGACAATTGGAATTCCAAAAATGTATTAGAGAACAAATTTATATTTTTACGTCTACAAATAAACCTTCTCGTTCTAACAGCTTCATATTATGGGATACTTTAAAGGCCTATCTTAGGGGCCATTGTATTGCATATACTAAGGGGTTAATAAAATCTAAAAAATCCAAATTGAATGAGCTAGAATCTGAAATCTTAGCACTTGAAAAAATATACCATAAGGATCAGAATAAGGATGTTTATAGGGAATTACTTAATAAAAAAAAATGGAGTATAATAAAATGAACACCTACCAGGCAGAGAGAGCTATTATAAGTTCTAATCAGCGTTATTATGAGCTTGGCGAGAAAGCACATAAAGTTTTGGCCTGGCAATTAAAACGTGATGAACAGAAACGAACGATAAATGCTATAAATACAGGTAACGCGGAAACATATATTCCTGCAGAGATTAATGATGCATTTAAGCAATATTACACAGAGCTATATACTTCTCAGGCAAGTACAGATAGTACACAAATGGATTCTTTCTTATCCTCAATACACTTACCATGTCTTTCAGAGGAGGACAGTTTTGATTTGGATCAACCTTTTTCTGCCTCCGAGTTGACTGAAGCCATTCTTTTAATGCCTAATAATAAATCTCCGGGTGAAGATGGCTTCCCATCCGAATTTTATAAAGTTTTTAAAGATTTTCTTGTGCCATACTTGATGGAAGTACTTGACCAGTCTAGGATGGACAAGTGTTTTCCAGACTCTTTCTCCAATGCAATAATTTCGGTAATATACAAAAAAGGTAAAGATCCGCTGAAATGTGCGTCCTATAGGCCAATTTCTCTCCTTAATGTGGATTATAAATTAGTTACTAAAATGATAGCCAAGAGGTTAGAAACTCGTCTTCCTCTGCTGATTAACCCAGACCAAACTGGTTTTGTAATGGAGAGACTTTCAGCGAACAATTTGAGGAGACTATTCAATGTCATTCATACTGCTAAAGAAAAACGCATACCGGGAGTAGTTGTTTCTCTTGATGCCGAAAAAGCTTTCGATCGCGTCGAGGGGCCATATCTCTTTGAAGTGCTGAAAAAATTTGGATTTGGAGCTGAATATATTGACCTAATTTATTCAATTTATAAATATCCTAAAGCAAAAATAGTTACTAATGGAATTACTTCTGCTACATTTCCCTTGTACAGAGGATGTAGGCAAGGATGCCCCCTAAGCCCAGCTCTCTTTGCACTGGCTATCGAACCTCTAGCTGAGGCTATTAGATGCAACTCTGATATAAAGGGCTTTGGAATCGGCCCTGAAATGCATAAAATATCATTATTTGCAGATGATATTCTTTTATTTCTTACTGACCCCATAGACTCTTTGTCAAATCTATAGAATGTGTTACAATTATATAGCACTTTCTCTGGATACAAAGTTAATATTGACAAGAGTGTGATTTTGCCATTATCAGGGTTCGACTCTACTGCACTGGACGGCTTTTCCTTTAAGTGCTCTCCTACTGGAATTAAATATTTGGGTATTCAGGTAGATGGTAACTTAAAGAATCTCTATAAACTCAATTTGACTAGTCTTTTAGAGAAGGTGAGTAGAGATTTAACCAATTTGATGGATCTACCACTCACATTACTTGGTAGAATAAATGCTGAAAATAAATGCTAAAAAAATAATATTTTGCCCAAATTCTTATACATGTTTCAATCTCTTCCAATATGAATCCCTAATTCATTTTTCACCTCTCTTAATAAGTTAATAAGATCATTTATTTGGCACCGTAAAACACCTAGGGTCAGCCTTGATAAACTGGCTTTGGATTATAAGCAAGGAGGACTGAGACTCCCCAATTTTAAGATGTATTATTGGGCAGCACAATCCAGGTACTTAGCTCAGATGTTTGCTAATACCTCCTTTCCCTCTTGGCTGAATATGGAGAAATCCGAGTTAAAAGAAGAATGGCCTGCCAATATTTTATATACATGGGATGACAGACTGATTAAAACAAGAACTAATAATCCCATGATTAGACATTCAGTTCAGACTTGGAATAAACTGCGGTCTCTGCTGGGACAGGATAATTTTCTTTCCCCTAAAACACCTTTATGGGGGAACAGATTGCTACCAATGTGTCATCAAAACAAAAATGTTAAGATATGGGCAGATAAAGGAATTACATTGTTAGAGCATTGTTTTGACGGTGATGTTTTAATGTCTTTTGAACAGTTAAAAAATAGATATAATTTGAGTAATAAAGAATTCTTTAGTGATCTACAATTACGAGATTGTTTAAGAGTTAAAGCAAAAACGTATCCTAAATTACCGGATTTGACATTAATGGAGCAACTCTTTTACTTCGATAAACCACTATATAAAACTATCTCTAGAATATATGAAGCACTTATCTCAAATCAGCCTTTAGATGACCCAGATAAATCCAGAAAGAGATGGGAGCAGGATTTGGGGGTAAGAATAGATGCAGACCTGTGGGGTCAATTATGTAAAGATGGGATCACATCAACCTTGAATTCTAGGTATAGATTAATTCAGTTTAATTTTTTACACCAGCTTTACTACACTCCATCTAGATTACATACATTTAATAACAGTATTAGACCCCTCTGCTTCAGATGTGGTACAGAATAAGGGACATTTTTGCATTCCACCTGGTTGTGTCCTAAAGTTAAGGTGTTCTGGGCACAAGTATGTGATAGTATATCACAGATTCATGGAATTGACTTTCCAATGGATCCAGAGGTGTGTTTATTAGGCAATTTTACCAACTCTAACCTCCGAAACAGACAAGCTATTAAGCTTACTGAAATGTTGTTAATAATAGCTAAAAAATGTATTGCCTTGATTTCATAGTTACATTTCTAACTGTCTTACATTGTATCTCCGTTTGTATTGTATTTTTTATTTTTATTTAATTTTTCTCTTTGTTGTGGTTTTCGTTGATACTGTTGCTTTATTTGTGTATTGTCTGATGTTTGTTATTGTATTTAAAAAAAAAAGGTAAATAAAATTTTCAAAAAAACAACAACTGCAAATTAACATTTATGCCCTAATATATATTATAAAAGACGATATGTTATAGACGAAATATGAAAGACAACATTTCGTTTTAGATAGATTATAAAGTTTTTACTGCCACATCAAAACCTAATTTACAAGGTGCAAACAAAATCTTAAAAGGTCAATATAAGCCTTCTCTATAAATAATTTTTGTGTTTTATTAGTGACAAATTTGGGGAGAGGATAGCCTACATCCAAAACTTTCTGAAAATACGAATGAGAATTAACTGCACAATTACTAGAAATATTTACCTTGGATATTATACAATTTGCAAGCATACACAGTTTGTGGAAAAATTTGTTTCCAACTCTGAACCAATTCTGTAGTTATTTATATATATATATAATGTAGTAGTATCCTTTATTTCAGACTATGGTCCATCCATACAATAAATAAATAATACATAATACAAATACACAACACAAAGTTACAAATGACTCCTTAAAAAAAAAAAAAGACACTTATACCAGTGTTCCCAAAACTGAGACATGCAGCGTGTGGTACTGTACCTAACATTCACCAGCACCACAACAACTTGATTTACAGAATCATTCAATCGACAAATGAACCTGAACATCTCTTTTCGCAGGACAGACTGCAGTGTGTCCACTCTGGTGCTCACAAACAACTCACTCGCACAAGTTGATCTGGGCTTTTTTAGTAACATCCTCAGAGCGTCATTGAATGCTACTTGCAATTTCTGGAGACTAGCTTTTTTATAGTTCAGCCACAGATGTGCAGTGTACAAAGGCGAACAGTATGCTTTAAATAGGGTCAACTTGACTCCAGCAGTGCAGCAACCAAATTTGTGTACCAGAACATTTGCCCGCACATACAGCATACGGCACTGACGATTAATGTCATTGTCATCTGTAAGCTGATCTGTAATCAATGACCAAGATATTTCACTTTACTGCAGATATGAAGAACATTACCTGCGAGCCTAAAAACAGGAAAAGTTAAATGTCTGTCTTCTGCGGTTCTGCAAATCATGATAACACTTTTTGAATCATTGTACTTTACATCATGTTCTTCCCCAAACACAGAACATACCCTTGTGAAAAAAAGTTGTACTTTTATAAAGTGTACTTATTACACAAATAATATACTTTAAAAGTATACACTTAAGTGTGAATTAAATGCAATCTTTTGGGCGCACTTAATGCACATTAAGTATAATTAATTTCAAATTTATTACATATTAAGTTGAAATAAAATGCAATAAGTTGCCATTAAGAGTGATTTTTTGGTACAACTTAAGTGGGACTTTAATACAACTTTATGTCTACTTTCATAATTGCTTATAGTGTCTTTAAAATATACTTAAAGTGCACTACACAATATAATGACACACAATTAATGTGAACTAAAATATACTTTAATGTCAGTTAAAAATACACTTAAGTGTGAATTAAATGTATTGTTTTGGGCGCACTCAATGCACATTAAGTGTAGTTAATTTCAAATGTATCACATATTAAGTTGAAATTAAATGCAATAAGTTGCCATTAAGAGTGATTTTTTTGGTACAACTTAAGTGGGACTTTAATACAACTTTATATCTACTTTCATTGCTGCTTCTAGTGTCTTTAAAATATACTTTAAGTGCACTACACAATATACTGACACGCAATTAATGTGAACTAAAATATACTTTAATGTAATATACATGTACATCGTTCGTTATATAATTAGATACATTTATAATTACATTTTTTTATAATAAAGTTGTAATTTAGTACATTTCAAATTTGAAAAAAAAAAAAATCTCTTAATAACCTAGTTACAATCAAAAGAAACACTATACATAAACACAAACAGTTACAACACTTGAACTCATTTAGAAAGAGTCTGGAGGACAATGAAGCTTATATGCACAATCATTTTCTTCCTCAAATACAAAGGTACCTAAACATCACAGAAAACATTATGCATTTTTACATTTTCAGAAAACATTCTGTATGATATATAAAATTGTTTTTGTTTCCATGTAATTTACTGGTATTACTACTTTTGGGGTAATTTGGTCCCCATAAAAAAAACACATACACATACACATACACACACCTAATATTAAAGGGGTCATGACATGTTTGTTTTTTATTTTATTATTATGTTCCCTTAGGTGCAATTATAGTATTACTATAGTTTTTTTTTACAAAAAACTTTTTAAATGTAGTGATTTATGACCTTTTCCCACCCTGTTTCTCATCCTCTGATTCAAACAGTCTGTTTTGGGGGTGTTTCCCCTTTAAGAGTTCAGTGTTAACGCCCACTGTTATGATTGGCTAACGTCAGTGCCTATGCATCAATTATTAACGCCCCCAGCCAGAACATTTGCGGATTCGGCGCAACTGTTTAGTAGCGGGTGATGCATGCGAAGCGATGGCTCTTGCAATGATAAAACCTTATTATGTTTGAGCCGGAATCAGAGGAACATGAACCATCACCACAACAACGAAGACTGGATCAGCCCGTGTCCACATGGAAAGTGAAACTATTTTGAATTAATAAAAAAATTGTAACCCGAGACACTTGAAAACGGATTATTGTTGCATAATTATCCTATAGCTTAATTTGCTAACAGTTTAACTAATTTCAAAGAAATGATAGGGTGTACCACGGACAAAAATGCATGCACAGGCCATATTTGAAGATGCAGCATTGATAAGTCATCGCACGCCGGTGACGCTAGCTTTTTCCTTTCAAAAAATGGCGGCTGCGAGTTCTGTGGTGGGTGGAAAATTCACATTTAAATGTAAGTATTATGTTTTCATTTACTCAAATAGTTAGCGAAACCTGACTTAAAAGCCACAAGTTTTTCTTTCTTATTAAATTCATCTTAACTCCTTCGTCGCCGTTGCGTGGATTCATTTGTCAGGTGTTTTGACGCAAAACTTGTGCTAATATAGTTTAATAATTGTTTCAGGGAGCAAGGACCAGACAGCTCGGTTCATAGAACTACGGTCGGAAAATTACCATTTATTTACTGGGGCGAAAAACTCCACCAGCGTGGCTTGGAGGAAGACAACAACCTATTTGTAATATTGGCACTAGTCTGTCTCACTTGTGTATTATAAGAAATATCACTCACCCTATAAAGCCCACAACAAAAAGAAAAGCAGTAGATAAGGCTATGGTGTTTAACTTTTATGTGTTTTGTAGTGCTGTCATGCAAGCTGTCTACAAAGGTTTTAACTATATTTGAGTATCCAGATTAGGGCTGGCGATATGGGCAAAAAAAATGATCACGATATTTTTTTTTATATCAGTCAATATCGATAATTATAACGATAAATGTCAAATCTTTATTTCTTTCAAGTTTAATGTTCTGAAATGTTTTTATTAGGGAATCCAAAAATTTGACAATCATTGTTACATCATGTTTTATGATTCCTCATAAACATGAAAGACAAATAAAGAAAGAAAAAAGACAAAACACGATAACAAGACCAATACCACCCACCCCACCCTAGGGACACAAGTCTATCACACTACTGGGACAATCAGTGCTACACACTTAGCCTAATTAAACCCACAACTTAAACTATGCTATCAAGGTATTGGAGAAGGGGAGACCAGATCTTATCAAACTGATCCGTTCTGTTTGATAAGGAAAAACGAATTCTTTCTAAATGTAACAACCTAACCATTTCATCCAACCACATTTTAACAGTAGGGACTTTGGTGTTCTTCCAAAACATAAGTAATAGTTTCTTTGCAATAAGAAGTCCATAAGACAGCAACTGTTTTTGAGATTTTTGAAAAATAATGTTTTTTGATAATCCCAATATCATTACAAATGGATCAGGCTCTAATTCCACATGTAATATTTCTGACAGAGTTTGAAAAATATTAGTCCAGAATGGAGTTAACTTAGAGCAAAGAGCATAACTATGCAAGAGTGTGGCTTCCTCTGTCTGACATTTATCACATAATGGAGAGACATCTGAAAAAATTCTATGCAGCTTTGATTTAGAATAATGAAGTCGATGAATAATCTTAAATTGAATAAGACAATGCCGAGAGTTAACAGAGCATTTATGAATATTCTCTAATGCATTAACCCATAACTCGTCACTTATCTCCACCCCCATTTCCTGCTCCCACTGTAATCTTATACCCTGTGTTGAAGGTGAAGTTTTGGAAAGTAAAGAATTATACAGTAGAGAAATCAAGTGACTAACCCCACCTCCAAGCCCTAAAAGATCATCAAACTTAGCAGAAGAAGCCTCATCTAGACAAGGCAAATGTTTTCTTACATAGTCCCTGAGCTGCAAATATCGGAAAAAATTGTTTTTATGCAAACCATATTTTCCCTGCAGTTGACTAAAGGAGATGAAAGAACCATCAATGAATAGGTCACCAACCTTCCGAATACCCATATCTTTCCACCTTAGGAAAGCAGAATCCATTGTAGAAGGAATAAATGATGGATTCCCTTCAATTGGTAAGAGGAAAGATAAGGATTTAATTTCAAATTTTGATTTAATCTGCTTCCAAGTGCGAATAGTACTATGGATTATACAATTATGATTGTAAGACAATTTTGTTATCTTTATAGGAGACAAGATCACTCCCCCAATATCATGCGGCCTACATGCTTCTCTTTCCATTTGTATCCAAGTATGGTGTGTGAAGTTAGGATCTAGCCACATTATAATAGTATGAAGAGCACTGGCGTAGTAATAAAGAGAGAAATTAGGGAGTGCCAATCCGCCTTCAGCTTTAGGTTTAAAAAGATGAGCTTTACTTATTCTATGTGCTTTATAATCCCATAAAAAAGGAATAATGATTGAATCCAATTGCTTGAAAAAAGTCTTGGGTATAAATATTCGGATGTTCTGAAAAAGATAGAGAATTTGGGGAAGAAAAATCATTTTAATAATATTAACCCTACCTACCAATGAAATAGGAAGTGATCTCCAAAACTGAATATTAGTTTTCAATTTAGACACTGGGGGGGGAAGTTAGCCTTAAACAATAACTGAAAATCCTTTGTAACCTCAATTCCTAAATACGTAAATTTTTGCTGTGTTATTTTAAAGGGGAAGCTTTGTACGACAGAAAGATCTCTAACCTTTATAGGCATTAATTCGCTCTTAGACCAGTTTATCCTGTACCCTGAAAATGTACCAAAATGCGAGATAATTTCCAAGATTCTTGCGATAGTAAAATGAGGCTTAGTTATATATAACAGGATGTCGTCAGCGTACAGTGAAATTTTACTTAGTGTATTATTTGTGCTATATCCATGTATATTGGGGTCGGAACGAATAGTGTGAGCTAAGGGCTCGAGTGCTAAAGCAAAAAGTAAAGGAGATAAAGCGCAGCCTTGTCTGGATCCTCTGTGTAGGTGGAACGTTGAAGAGAGCATCTTATTAGTCAGAATCCTTGCAGACGGTTTATGGTAGAGTATTTTTATCCATTTTTCAAAACGGTCACCAATGTCAAACTTTTTTAAAACTTTAAACAGATAAGACCACTCCAATTGGTCAAAAGCTTTCTCTGCGTCAAGAGAAATAACAACCAGGTCATCTGCATGTGTGTTTTGGGAGTAAATTATATTAAAAAGACGTCTAAGATTTGAAAAGGAGTGCCTATTTGGTATAAATCCTGTCTGGTCAGGGTGAACAAGTTTATCAACTACAGACCTAAGCCTGTTGGACAAAGCTTTAGCTAGAATTTTTTGGTCACATGACAAAAGTGAAATTGGCCTATAGCTACTTACTTCTTCTGGATCTTTCCCCTTTTTAAGTAATACTGTTATGGTAGCCTCGTTTAACGTAGGAGGTAGAAAACCAACAGTATTTGCATGAGAATACATTTTAAATAAATAAGGTGAAAAAAGATCACTGAATTCTTTATAAAATTCACAAGAGTACCCATCAGGGCCTGGGGCTTTTCCACACTTCATTGACTTAATTGAATCTTGTATTTCAGAAACTGAAAGTTCTGCATTGAGGAAGTCACGTTCTTTCTGACCTAGAGAGGGGAGATCACAACTATCCATGAAATTTTCAGTGGCCAGGTCATTGTTTAAGGCCCTGGAGGAGTATAATTCCTCATAGAATTGTTTGAATCTGCTGTTAATGTCCGTATGAGATGTTAATAAGGCACCATTTTCTGACTTAACTTTACTTATAGTATGATCACTTTCTATTTTCCTGATTTGTCTAGCCAGTAACTTATGAGGTTTTTCACCAAATTCAAAAAACTTTTGTTGCGTAAACAAAAATCCCCTAGTTATGCGATCTGAAAGAATCTGATTGTATTTAAATCTTAATAAGAGAATCTTCTTGTAAATCTCTATGGATGGATGCACTGCATTTTCTTTATCTAATCTATTAATTTGTTTCTCCAGCTCTGCCAACTCAGCCCTTTTCTTTTTCTTTCTAGCAGCCTGAAAGGAAATAATACAACCCCTAATATATGCCTTCATGGTCTCCCACAGTATTGAGGGGGACGTTCCAGGAAGATCATTCATCTCAAAGAAAAAAGAAATTTGTTCGTTTATAAAATTGCAAAATTGCGGTTCTTTTAAAAGCTGTGGATCCAGTTTCCATATCCTGTCACAATGAGGCAGGTTAGCTATATTTAAAGAGAATGAGAGAGGAGCATGATCTGAAATCACTATGTCATTATACACAACATTACTGGCCAGTGGCACCAATTTAGCATCAGCCAAGATATAATCGATTCTAGTGTATACATTATGCACATTGGAGTGAAAAGAGTACGCTCTGTCTCGAGGGTTAAAAATTCTCCAAATATCAAACAAATTTGAATTATTACAATATTCTTTCATGAAAATGCTGGAATTAGAAGGTGGTGCTCTACGGGATGATGATCTGTCCAAATAAGGATCTAGAACTAAATTTAGGTCACCTGCAATGAGTAAATTGGTTTGCGAGATGTCCGGAATCTGAGCAAAAACATGTTTAAAAAATGAAGGCGAGTCTGTGTTAGGACCATAAATATTAACCAGAGTTATGGGTAATGAATATAAATCTCCAATAACAATTAGATATCTTCCCTCCCTATCTGCAATAGTTGTCTTATGGATGAATGGTGTGCCCTTTCTGAAGAGTATGGCCACCCCTCTTGATCTAACTGCACATGTAGCATGATAAGTTTGACCAATCCATCTTCATCTTAATTTAATGTATTCATTTTTATTTAGGTGCGTTTCTTGGAGAAAAATTATGTCACTAGATAGCATCTTTAGGTGTGCCAAAACTTTTCCCCTTTTAACGGGATGATTTAATCCTTTAACATTCCAAGTGACCATAGTAAATTGTCTCCCCTTATCCCGCTGCGTTAAGTTATCCTGCATGGTTTAAACTCATACAATATGTATACAAGCCATATAAATGTGACATTTATGGTCAAATAAAGAATATAGATGTCCCAAAACAACCCTCCCTTTGACATACTCTTGCCAATACTAAGAGAAGTAAGGCGCGACCCCACTAAGGAAGTTACAAAAAAACAAAACAAAAACACAGAGAACAACAATAACAAGATAACAAAAAAAAAAGAAACATGAACCATACGAACTTCCCTCACTAAACCCTTCTAATAATAGAAGTTAGAACAGCCCCGCAAGAGGCATATATTTTTAAGTAACAAGAATGTATAAAACAATAAAGATCTGAGAAACTAGAATTATTGTCAGATTTAAAAAATAATAATAAATAAATAAAAAATAATAAAATATTTGAAAAGAGATCAAGAAATAGGCCTATCCGGGAGGAAGACGATCCATCCTACCGTATTATTAGTAGGAAGACGATCCTACCGTACTTCAATAGGAAATGCTTCAATTAAAGGCAATCAGTAAATATGAAAAATGTAAACGCTCTAACGTTACATGATTGTCCAGCACGACAATGCCATTATCGACAGCCTCCGTCTTCAGCATTGTCACGGCCCGTACCAAAGTGACGCTCGGCAAACTCTTCGGCTTTCTTCGCATCAGTGAACACCGTCTCTGTGCCATTAAAAGTCACTCTCAATTTCGCTGGAAATACTGTCCCATACCGCACACCTGGCTTGTCTCGAAGCATTGCTCTGGCTCTGTTAAACGCGGCTCTGCGCTTTGCCACCTCAGGCGTGAAGTCAGGGAAAACACGGATCTTCTGACCGTTAAAAGTAAGATCCTTTCGTTCAGCAGCTTTCTTAAGAATCGCCGTCACATCCCGAAAATAATGCAGCCGCACTATAAGTGACCGCGGCGGCTCGGTTCCATCTGGACGCGTACGCAAAGCCCTGTGAGCACGATCCACTAGCGGGCAATCCTCAAGCGGCAGCGTGTCTTTCAAAAGTTCTGAAACAAAAGTATTCATCTCTCTGCCCTTTTCAGACCCTTCTTTCAGCCCGGCTACTCGCACATTTTGTCTTCTAGATCGCCCCTCTAGATCCATGCACTTGTCTGTAAGAAGATTCACTTCGGTACACAGACGTTTCACCTCAGTTTGGAGTTTGGTTATGGCATCTGAAGAGTGATTTGCTGAGCGTTCGAGGTCGGCCAGAGTAGAACCATGTTGTGCGGACGCAGTTTGCAAGGCCAAAATAGCGACTTGAGTTTCAGATTTGAGAGCAGATATTTCACCTCTGATAGTTGTGGCCATCTCTTCAATGCGCGTGTCAATCGTCTGACAAATCTCAACTTTGGTAGCGCGAAGATCCGACCGTAACAAGTTAATGGCTTCCAGGACTGTATTGTCTGCCGGCGGCCGCTGCGAAGTTTCGCTCGGCTGAGCATCCTCTTCAGGACAGGTCGGTGCAATAAGGCCTGCCTCGTTATGCTTTTTGTTTTTTGAGGCTTGTGTCTTCGAGCTTCCTTTCATCTTGTATCTGATGAGTATCACCGAATCTTCCTCAAATCCAGAGTGCAAAAACAACTCTTTTTATGTAAAAATGATTGTAAAAAGTCAATTTTATAATAATTTTGCGGGAGCTGCAGGGGAGTGCGACCTATCTACCCATAGCTCACTAGCGCCCCCTTCTTTCAAGTTTAAAGGCAGATTTTTGCTCCTAAGTGAAAGTTAGGAGCAAAAAGAAACCAGAGCGTTAATTGTGGGTTTAAACTACTGTTTATTGTCAGAACATATCATGACAAACACTTGCCAAACAGGTGAACATACACAAATCTGAGGTAGAAACATTCAAACATTTGACATTTTTTCTTAACAAAATAAATATCTTAATAGAAATTTATTAAGAATTTATTAGTTTCTGCATGTGCTAATTTTTATTTGGTAAAATGTAATATTATGACTGTTTGAGTTTTATTAAAATTAACAATTGGTCATCCAGCATCATGCATTTATTAGATCATGATAACCACAGATAAAACCGGGCATAGCCTACAGCACCTCACTATCATGGCAACATGTTACTTTATGGTTTCTATGGTATTTGTATGAAAACCAGTAGCCTAAATAAATACATTATTAAATACTGTAATTATATTCCTTTAGTCCTTTAATACATTGTTTACATTGATAATATAATACAATTCAATATGTATATCCCACATTTCATGGTGCAGTTAATATTACTAGGCTAACGTTACAGTAAATCCGTGGTGAATGATGGGAATGTGTCGACGGAGAAGCTTCTGACTGTATCGCTGCGGTCAGTGTTTCTCCTGTTCGTCAGCGCTGTTCATCTGCCTTTAAACTGGTTTAAATCATTGAGCCATTTGTGTTGTTCGCTGAATTCTAGCGCTTCTCACTGTATGTCGTGACCGAGAGCGATACGAGTAAACGCGTCTGCTCGAGTGAGCTCGCGCTGCGCTGCCGTTTGGACTTTGAGCCGAGCGGATAAACAGTCCGTGTGGCGCGCGCTTCAAATTAGATAAGTTCCGCTTTTGGCGCATAAACATTATCGAACATTTATCGAACTTGTGATATCGTTTTATCGAGAAAAATTATATCGCGATACTTATCGTTATCGTTTTATCGCCCAGCCCTAATCCAGATATATGATTGTTGAAGTATTTTGTATGCATGTCCTGATGTCATATTTTGCAGTGTTAACAATGCACTAATGTTAAGATTGCACCCCTGTGTTAATATTTTTCATAAGCACCCTTTTCTGCTTTTTAGAGCAATTTTGGACAAAATGGGTTTGCTGGGTATGGCACCATGCAGGAAAAAAAAATGGGACAACTTAAAGAAAAAATACAAAGTAAGAAAGTTAATACACACATATTTGTTGAAATGTATTGAGCTGTTGTTGTTAACAAGCCATGGTTAATTTGCTCTGCCTTAGGATTGCAAGTGTCCTGGGACAGGAGAGGGTGTGAGTGGGAAACCCACTGCTGAAACTTGGCCCTGGTTTGTCCTCATGGATGAGGTGTTGGGACAGAGCCATTGCACCACCACCCCTGCCCTCATTGCCTCAATCCCTGAGGGCAGACCAAAGCCGAGTTCAGCAGTGGGTGCCCACGGTGAGGAGGAGCCAGGGGCAGCACCACCAGCAGCACCCGCACCAGCACCACCAGCAGCAGCAGGACCACCAGCAGCAGCACCTGCACCAGCACCACCACCACCACCACCAGCAGGACCAGCACCAGCAGGACCACCAGCACCCGCAGCACCACGGAGAAAGCGGGATTATGACGAGGAGATGCTACACTTGATCAGAGAGGACATGGCACTGCAGAGGGAGGCTGAGGAGAGCAGAGCTCAAGAGAGCAGGGAGAGGATGGACAGGCTGTTTTCTCTTCTTGAGCGAATGGTGGAGAAAGTGTTTTTTTTGTTCCCTTTCGAAAGCTACAATCGATGCTGCGCTGCTCAGCGCATTGGGAACATATTTTATCGTGACCAGCTGTGAATATTGTGTATAACACGTCAATGAAAATGACCCGGAGGTAATATAGCCTCGGTCGGTGACGTCATCGGCGCGCCCCCGCGACACGAGGCTATAAATAGATGAGCCGCAGGTGCACCGTCAGGTCTTTTGTCTTCAGACCATTCTGTGCATGTGTGCGTCTAGAAACCCTCTCTATCTTATCTGTTCTCAGATCTTTGTTAGGAGTTAGTTTTCATCAGGCAGTGTGCAGAAAATTCTCATTTCTCAAATCTTTTTCTCTCACGTTACAAACAGAGTTTAAAAAGTAAAAAAAAGAGGAGAAAATGAGCCAACAAATCAGTAAGCGTTGTGTTCCTCCATGCTCCCGTCCTATGTCTGAGCTGGACACACACGATTACTGTTTTGTTTGTTTGGGGGAAGAGCATGCGGCTCTGGCTTTAGAGAAGGGCGACTGCGAGCATTGTGAACTGTTCACTGTTAAGATGCTGCGCTCTCGTCTGAACTATTTCCAGACCGCACCCACATTGCCATCGTGGGGCTCTCGCATGGATCTGTGTGACGAGCAAGAGACGGGTCCGTCCCTTTCGCTTGCTGTGTCACCTGATCCACGCATCCCTTCTCGTGATCTCGAAGCGCGCTCCGGTGCTTCTTCGGTTCACGAGGGGGATGACATATCTCTTGGGTCTTCGGACCACGAGCCCGCCTCTGAGCATTCCTCTCGTGGGAAAAAATCGGTCGAGGAATTGCTCGAGGTGGTTACTCGCGCGGTGGCCAGGTTACAGCTTGACTGGCCACGCGAACAAGAGACCCCCAAACAAAGTAAGCTAGAGGATAGGTTTCTGTCCGGTGGCAGGGGGGAGAGACCTCAACATCAGTCTCTTCCCTTTTTCGAGGACCTCCATGATGAGCTGGCCAAATCATGGAGTAAACCATATACTTCTCGCGTCTTTGTGCCCTCGACGTCGACTTTTTCGACTATCGTGGGTGCGAAGTCGCGGGGGTATTCGGAGATGCCTCGGGTTGAAGAGACGCTCGCGAGCTATCTCTCGCCCGAATCAGCATCTTCGATAAAGAAACCTACCCTCCCCACTAAACCCTGTAGGATAACATCATCATTAGTGGGTAAAGCTTATCAAGCTGCAGGTCAGGCTGGTGCTGCGCTGCACACTATGGCAGTGTTACAGGCATACCAGGCTGATCTGTTGAAGGACTTGAGTGTGGGCGGTACCATCGATGAGGAAGCTTTCACTGAGCTTCGTAGAGCCACAGATTTGTCTCTCCGTGCGACCAAGCAAACGGCCCGTGCCATCGGCCGTTCAATGTCAGCTTTAGTCAGCACGGAGAGGCATCTGTGGCTTAATTTAACTGGTATCAAAGAGAAGGATCGTTTGTTTCTTTTGGATTCTCCTATCTCTCCATCTGGCCTGTTTGGTGACTCTGTGAATACGGTTGTCACCAGGTTTAAGGAGGTTAAAAAGCACGAAGAGGCATTCGTTCAATTCCTTCCTCGCCGCACTCAAGGGGAGGGGCCGTCGGCCACCCAGCCTCGCCCCGGTCCTTCAAAACCTAGGGAGATTAAAAAGCAGAGCGTGGCGGACCGTGCTCCCCCTCGCAGGGATTGGGGACAGGCTCGCCGCGCTCAGCAACCTCCCAAGCCAGACCTCAGGACTATCATTAATAAGAAGAGAAAGTCCTGATGGTCTTGCGCCCAATCTAGTGGGGGTAGTCCCCCGCGGGATGGGGCGCGTTCAAGATCTGTTCGTCCCTTCCCGCTACCCTCACAAAACCACTCCATCCCCGCCACCTCTCGTGCCTCGGGGGGCAGCGGTTTCCAGCGAAATGTTAGATGTTCCGTCGTTCCCGGCCGTCATTCCGGACACGGAACATCTAACAACCCCCCAAAAGGGAGTATTAAAATTAATACCACTCTCAGAAAGTCTGGCAGCGTGGAAACTTCTGCCAGGCGTTTCTGCGTGGGTATTAAGCACAGTACAGTTAGGATACAGAATCCAATTTATTCGTCGTCCTCCGCGTTTCAACGGCGTGATTGTCACTACCGTGAAACCAGAGCAGATGCATGTACTGTTGCAAGAGCTGCAAACTCTTCTGAGCAAAGAGGCCATAGAATGTGTTCCTCTTCCAGAGAGGGAGTCAGGTTATTACAGCAGATACTTCCTAGTACCCAAAAAGGACGGGGGGTTGCGTCCAATCTTAGATCTTCGAGGCTTAAACCGCACAGTCAAAGCACTCAAGTTCAAGATGTTAACCGTCAAGACGGTCGTGTCACAAATACAACATCACGATTGGTTCGTCACGATCGATCTGAAGGACGCATATTTTCACATAGAAATATTGCCACAACACAGGAAATTCCTGAGGTTCGCTTTCGGGGGCGGAGCTTACCAATTTCGGGTTCTTCCATTCGGTCTAGCACTGTCACCTCGCACATACACAAAATGCATGGATGCAGCACTGGCTCCATTACGACTCCAGGGCATTCGCATTTTGAATTACATCGACGATTGGTTAATACTGGCAAAATCGCGAGAGATGGCGCTCCAACACAGAGACATCGTGTTAGCTCATCTAGTTTCTCTAGGGCTGAAACTCAACACCAAGAAAAGTGTTCTTTCACCTGCTCAGAGAACGAATTATCTCGGGATCGTTTGGGATTCGGTTACGATGCGGGCACAAATGTCTCCCGCTCGAATCGAGACCATTCGGCAGACCATGACCAACGTCAAGCTAGGCCAAGTTCGTACTGTTCGTCAGTATCAAAGAATGTTGGGTCTCATGGCGTCAGCCTCCACGGTGATTCCTCTGGGGCTGTTGCATATGAGACCGTTTCAGTTGTGGCTGAAAGCCAGAGGATTTCATCCAAGAGCCAATCCTCAAAGGCAAATAAAAGTGACGCGCCGCGGGCTTCGTACACTTTCTCTGTGGTTCAGACCCCGGTTCCTCGCCTTGGGTCCCACTTTAGGGGCGCCGGTTCGTCGCAAACTGCTAACGACGGACGCCTCCCTGACGGGCTGGGGAGCGGTCTTGGATGGCCGTCCAGCTCAAGGGGAATGGGAGGGTCATCAGCTCGATTGGCACATCAATTGCCTCGAGCTGATGGCCATATTTCTGGCTCTGAAATATTTTCTCCAGCAATTGAGGGGCTGTCATGTCCTAGTGCGGGTGGACAACACAGCAGCAGTCTCGTATGTAAATCACCAGGGGGGTCTGCGTTCACGCAGTTTGAACAGAATAGCGAGGCAGATTTTTCTCTGGGCCCAGGGCAAGTTCCTGTCACTCAGGGCAGTATACATCCCAGGGCATCTGAATGTGGGAGCAGATCTATTGTCCAGACAGACACTACCGACGGGGGAATGGAAACTCCACCCGGAGGTAGTGAAACAGATATGGACCAGATTTTACGAAGCGGAGGTGGACCTCTTCGCCTCCCAGCAGACAGCGCAATGTCCCCTCTACTTCTCTCTGAGTCACCCAGCTCCGTTGGGTCTGGATGCGATGGCGCACTCATGGCCCAAGATGCGCCTGTATGCGTTTCCTCCAGTTTCTCTGCTCCCGGGAGTTCTAGCCAGAGTTCGCCAACAAGGGTCTTGCCTCTTACTGATAGCGCCGCGTTGGCCGAACAGAGTATGGTTCTCGGAGATAATGTCTCTCCTCGACGGCTCGCCGTGGGCGATTCCGGAGAGGAGGGACCTTCTGTCTCAGGCGGATGGCACGATATTTCATCCCAGGCCAGGCCTGTGGAATCTTCACGTTTGGCCCCTGATGGGAACCAATTAAGAGACACTGGGCTTTCGCCGGATGTTATTGAGACCATTTTGAGTGCTAGGGCTTCATCCACTAGGAGAAGTTATGCCATTAAGTGGGGTGTTTTTGAGAGGTGGTGCGTTGAACACAATGTAGATCCAGTTAACTGCCAGATTGCTTCAGTGCTGGATTTCATGCAAGAGAAATTATCAATGGGCATATGTCCTGCCACTCTTAAGGTTTATGTGGCCGCTCTTTCGGCTTGCCACGCCTTAGTTGACGGGGCGCCACTTGGGAGACACCCTCTGCTATCACGCTTCCTTCGGGGAGCCAGGCGACTGAGGCCTGCAGTAAGAACCAAGATCCCTTCTTGGGACTTAGCTATAGTTCTCGAGGGTCTGGTTGATACCCCCTTTGAACCATTAGAATCAGCGTCTGATAAACTTCTGACTCTAAAAATGGTTTTTCTGATGGCAATAACTTCCTTGAAGAGAATTGGGGATATGCAGGCTCTGTCTATCTCTCCATCCTGCTTAGACTTTGCCCCAGGTATGGTGAAAGTGATTTTGCATCCACATCCTGATTACCTGCCTAAGGTTCCATTTTCGGCTGTACATCCTGTCACTCTTGAGGCTTTCTGCTCCCCGCCGTTCTCAACGCCGGAGCAGGAGAGATCTCACAGGCTGTGTCCAGTCCGTGCTCTTCAGGCTTACGTCCACCGCACTAGCCAGTGGCGTAAGTCGGAGCAACTGTTCGTCTGTTATGGGGGCAGCAACAGAGGAGGAGCTGCTACCAAGCAGACTATGTCTCATTGGGTCAGGGATGCTATCGCTCTTGCTTATGAGGCGCGCGGCCAAGCTTCGCCTACAGGCCTTAGGGCTCACTCCACCAGGGGGGTCGCCTCTTCTAGTGCTTTGGCAAGGGGGGCCCCTTTACAACATGTTTGTGATGCGGCAGGTTGGTCCTCTCCGCACACATTCATAAGATTTTATAGTTTGGATGTTCATGCCACTCCGGGCTCTCATGTCCTTGAGTCGACATCGCAAGCTAATGTCTAGGCCTTCTTACGTTCTTGTGAAACACACCTGCACAACCGTGGGAGTCCAGACATCTTCAAGCACGGCGGCGTGGGTATTCTCGTTCCCAATGCGCTGAGCAGCGCAGCATCGATTGTAGCTTTCGAAAGGGAACTTCTCCGGTTACATGACTGTAACCTTGTTCCCTGAGAAAGCGGAACGAGATGCTGCGCTGCTTTGCCGTGCTGATGATGTCCCAGGACTGCTCTTCAGACAAAATATCCTGACGGTGCACCTGCGGCTCATCTATTTATAGCCTCGTGTCGCGGGGGCGCGCCGATGACGTCACCGACCGAGGCTATATTACCTCCGGGTCATTTTCATTGACGTGTTATACACAATATTCACAGCTGGTCACGATAAAATATGTTCCCAATGCGCTGAGCAGCGCAGCATCTCGTTCCGCTTTCTCAGGGAACAAGGTTACAGTCATGTAACCGGAGAAGTTTTTGTTTCTTCGTTCTTTTATAAGAGGAAATTTATAGTTTATTTTTGTAATTTAAGTTAAATTAATTGAGGTATTTTATTTATTACATGAGAAAAATAAGTTTATTTGTACAGTTTATTTATTTATGAGATAATAAAGATTATTTTTTAAGTTTAAAAATATAAAACTTAAAAACAATAATTGTTGGAGATTTCAACATACACGTTGATAACACAAATGATGCGTTAGGGGCTGCGTTTACAGATTTACTAAACTCCTTTGGGGTCAAGCAAAATGTTAGTGGCCCCACTCATCGTCTTAATCATACTCTAGATTTAATTATATCATATGGAACCGATCCAACCGATATAGATATTACACCGCAAAGTGATGATGTCACTGATCATTACATGGTAACTTGCATACTACGTACGGCTGAAATGTGTCATGTTGCGCCACGTTATCGACCAGGCAGAACAATCCTTCCAACCACTGTAGATAGATTCTTGAATAGCTTACCTGATCTATCTCCGCTCCTCAGTGAACCCAAACTTACAGATGAGCTAGAGGAAATGACTAGCAGTATGAGCACCATTTTCTCTAGTACATTAGAAACTGTTGCACCAATTAGATTAAAAAAGGTTAGAGAGAAAACTAAAGCACCATGGTACAACAGTGCTACGCATGTTATCAAGAGAGAAACTCGTAACTTAGAGCGCAAATGGAAACAAACTAATTTAGAGGTCTTTAGAATCGCGTGGAAAGACAGTATGTCACCTTATAAAAAGGCTCTAAAAGCAGCCAGGGCTGAGCATCTCCGCAAACTAATAGAAAATAACCAAAACAATCCAAGGTTTTTATTTACCACTGTGGCTAGACTAACAAATAAACAAACGTCACCTGACCAAAATATCCCGTTACAGTTTAGCAGTAATGATTTCATGAACTTCTTCACTGAGAAAATAGAAAGCATCAGAACCACAATTGTAAACATTCAATCTTCAATCGCGCCTTATAAATCAGCCTCAATTATCACTCCGCAAGAACAACTACAGCGCTTTACAACTATAGGACAGGAAGAGCTAAATAAACTTATCACTGCATCTAAACCAACAACATGTTTATTAGATCCTATACCAACTAAACTACTGAAAGAAGTGTTACCTGTAGTGGAAGAGCCTCTTCTCAATATTATTAACTCGTCTCTATCTTTAGGTCACGTTCCAAAAACATTCAAGCTGGCAGTTATAAAACCTCTTATTAAGAAACCACAATTAGATCCAAATAACCTAGCAAATTACAGACCCATTTCAAATCTTCCATTTATGTCTAAAATACTAGAAAAAGTTGTGTCCGCTCAACTCTGCTCTTTCTTGCAAGAAAACGATATCTATGAAAAGTTTCAGTCAGGATTCAGGCCACATCATAGCACAGAAACTGCGCTGGTTAAAATTACAAATTATTTACTTTTAGCTTCTGACCAAGGCTGTATCTCAATACTAGTTTTACTCGATCTTAGTGCTGAGTTCGACACTATAGATCATAAAATACTCTTAGATCGACTTCAAAATTACACTGGTGTTCAGGGACAGGCATTAAGCTGGTTTAGATCGTACCTATCAGACCGTTACCATTTTGTCCATTTAAATGGGGAAAAATCAAAGATAACGTCAGTAAATTATGGAGTGCCGCAAGGATCTGTATTAGGCCCCCTGCTATTCTCAATTTATATGCTGCCACTTGGTAATATTATAAGAAAACATGGAATAAGTTTCCACTGTTATGCTGATGACACTCAATTATATATTTCATCTAGACCAGATGATAACACTAAATTATCTGAAATGACAGAGTGTGTTAAAGATATAAAATATTGGATGACGTGTCATTTTCTTCTATTAAATTCAGATAAAACAGAGGTATTACTGATTGGTCAAAAAAACTGCCGGCAAAACCTCTTACAATACAACCTTAATCTAGAAGGACGTCCTGTTACTTTATCCTCTACAGTAAAAGATCTGGGTGTTATACTAGACCGCAACTTGTCTTTTGAAAATCATATTTCAAATGTCACAAGAACAGCCTTTTTCCACCTTAGAAACATTGCTAAGCTACGTAACATGCTATCAGTTTCTGATGCAGAAAAGTTAGTTCATGCATTCATGACCTCGAGACTAGATTACTGTAATGCTTTATTAGCTGGTTGTCCTGCATCCTCCGTAAACAAGCTACAGTTAGTCCAAAATGCAGCCGCTAGAGTTCTTACTAGGTCAAGAAAATATGATCATATAACGCCAATTTTATCATCTCTACACTGGTTACCTATTAAGTTCCGTATCAATTACAAAGTATTGTTACTGACCTATAAAGCCCTAAATGGTTTAGCTCCTGTGTATTTAAGAGATCTTCTATCGCCATATATTCCATCGCGCTCTTTAAGATCGCTAAATTCGAGGCTTCTGGTCGTACCTAGGATATCTAAGTCCACTAAAGGAGGGAGGGCGTTTTCACATCTAGCTCCTAAACTCTGGAATAGCCTTCCTGATATTGTCCGAGGTTCAGACTCGCTCTCCCAGTTTAAAACTAGATTAAAGACGCATCTCTTTAGCCAAGCATTCACATAATGCATCCCATACCTTTTACTCGGAGACATGCAGACTGAAGCATTTTTGACTTCCTGTTACGTCACTTCCTGAACGCGTTGTTTGTGTTTGAGCTCCATCGATTTGATTCAAAATCCGGGTTTTCTCTCTTTAAACTCACTTACAACTAATATTTTCTACTTTTTCTCACGGAGAAACACTGATGCTCAAAATATCGTAGTTACAACGCGGACTGTTGAGTAGACGCGTCTCAAACCGATTGACCCAATACCGGTCCGTTACACCTGTGGGTCGGACGGCTGAGCGCGTCTTCTTTACACTCACTTACAAACGAACATTTTCTCGCCTATCGTGCGTCTACATCACACCCGTACCATTAAAAAGACAGATTATATCCAAGATTTCAGTTATAACTTAGCGTTAATATTGATAGCATCACTGGTAGCGTCGTTGCTAACTTACTGTCCATCTTGTTAATTGGTTAATTGAGCTGGAAGCTGTAGAGAAGCAGATCCGCGACCTTTTAGAGAGACAAGCCGAGCTAAGAGACCGGCGTTTAGCTCTTGAAACATCTCGCGTCGATGCACACAAATCAGTTATTAATCCGCAGACTCCGATTGCGTCAACACCGTGCGTCTCTCAGCATTGGTCCCGTGCGCCAAGGCGGTTCTCACAAGTTTCATACACCCCGGCTCCGAGGCGCCGTCACGAAGCTTGGGTTGTTTCGCAGCGGAAGACGCGAAGAATCTCTCCGCCCCTCCTGGTTTTCGAGATTTCCACTCAGAACCGCTTCTCCCCTCTTCGCGAAACGGAACGCGATGCTGTGATTATCGGCGATTCAATTGTTCGGAACGTCCACGCTACGTCAGGTAAAAGTAAGGTGCGTACCCACTGTTTTCCTGATGACCGTGTTTCTGATATCGCTGCGCGGGTACCCGAGATCTTGAACGGTGACGAGCGCGTCGGAGCTGTCGTCTTGCACGCAGGAGTGAACGACGTCAGGTTGCGGCAGTCGGAGGTTCTGAAAAAGGATTATAGGAACCTAATCGAGATGGTACGCACCGCATCGCCTGAAATAACGATCATCGTGTCTGGGCCGCTTCCCACGTATCGACAAGGGCATGAGAAGTTCAGTAGATTATTCGCGCTAAATGAATGGTTAATGTCATGGTGCAATGAGCAGAAACTGCTCTTTATAAATAATTGGAATCTATTTTGGGAGCGTCCTAGGCTCTTCCGCGCTGATGGCCTACACCCAAGTAGAAATGGAGCGGATCTTCTGTCGGGCAACATCTCCAAGACGTTAAAGATTGTTTGACTAGTTACCAAAAATCCAAATCACAGTCTCTGCTGCACCAAATGAATTGATATAAATACTAGTGTAGAACATTTAATAGAAACTGTGTCTATTCCTCGTTTAGTGAGATCAAATAATAAATCTACTGTAGGATCTAGGAAAAATCTAATTGTTATTAAAACAGAAAATCTCGCTATTAGTGAACAAAAACAATTTCTAAAGCTAGGTCTTCTGAACATTAGATCACTCACACCTAAAGCAGCTATTGTAAATGAAATAGTCACAGATAATAGCTTCGATGTACTTTGCCTTACTGAAACCTGGCTTAAACCAAATGACTATTTCGGTCTAAATGAGTCTACTCCCCCAGGATACTGTTATAAGCATGAGCCCCGTCTGATTGGTCGTGGCGGCGGTGTTGCAACAATCTACAGAGATATTCTTAATGTTACTCAGAAAACAGGTGACAAATTTAATTCGTTTGAAGTACTTGTATTAAATGTTACGCTCTTAGATGTAAGAAAAAAATGCCTATTATCTCTAGCCTTGGCTACCGTATATAGACCGCCAGGGCCCTACGCTGATTTCCTAAAAGAGTTTGCAGATTTTCTCTCAGATCTATTGGTCAACATCGATAAAGCATTAATTGTTGGAGATTTCAACATACACGTAGATAATTCAAATGATGCGTTAGGGGCTGCGTTTACAGATTTATTAAACTCCTTTGGGGTCAAGCAAAACGTCACCGGACCAACTCATCGTCTTAATCATACTCTAGATTTAATTATATCATATGGAACCGATCCAACCGATATAGATATCATTCCACAAAGTGATGGTGTCAGTGACCACTTCCTGGTAACTTGTATATTACGGACTACAGTACTATGTCATACTGCGCCGCGTTACCGACCAGGCAGAACAATCCTTCCATCCACCATAGATAATTTCTCAAATTGCTTATCTGATTTGTCTCAGTTACTGCCTGAACCCAAACAAACAGACGAATTAGAGGAAGTAACTAGCACTATGAGCACCATTCTCTCTAGAACATTGGATATTGTTGCACCCATTAGATTAAAAAAGGTCAGAGAGAAAAGTAAAGCACCATGGTACAACAATACTACGCATGTTCTAAAGAGAGAAACCCGTAAATTAGAGCGTAAATGGAAACAAACTAATTTAGAGGTCTTTAGAATCGCGTAGAAAGACAGTATGTCACGTTATAAAAAGGCCCTAAAAGCGGCAAGGGCTGAGCATCTCCGCAAACTAATAGAAAACAACAAAAATAATCCAAGATTTTTATTTACCACCATGGCTAGACTAATAAATAAACAAACGTCACTTGACCAAAATATCCCGTTACAGTTTAGCAGTAATGATTTCATGAACTTCTTCACTGAGAAAATAGAAAGCATCAGAACCACAATTGTAAACGTTCAATCTTCAATCGCGCCTTATAAATCAGCCTCAATTATCACCCCGCAAGAACAATTACAGTGCTTTACAACTATAGAACAAAAAGAGCTAAATAAACTTATCACTTCATCTAAAAGTCAAGTCAAGTCATCTTTATTTATATAGTGCTTTTTACAATACAGATTGTATCAAAGCAGCTTCACAGTGATTACATGAAAATAACACAAAAAACAATTTCATCATCGTCCACCTTTAAGGCAGATCTATAATATTGTTGAACATTAAATGTCCCCAACTAAGCAAGCCAGAAGGTAAGGCAAGTCAAGTCAAGTCAAGTCATCTTTATTTATATAGCGCTTTTTACAATACAGATTGTATCAAAGCAGCTTCACAGTGATAACATGAAAATAATACAAAAAAAAACAATTTCATCATCATCCACCTTTAAGGCAGATCTATAATATTGTTGAATATTAAATGTCCCCAACTAAGCAAGCCAGAAGGTAAGGCAACAGCGGCAAGGAACCAAAAACTCCATCAGGTGACAGAATGGAGAAAAAAACCTTGGGAGAACCCAGGCTCAGTCGGGGGCCAGTTCTCCTCTGGCCAATGAGTGAACAGTGTATGAAGTTCAGAATGAATCAGAGTATTTGTCCAGTTCCGGTTGGTTGAAGTCGGAGTGGAGAGGAGGAGAGACTGGTTGACACTTCAGGTCAGCGGCGACGTCGTGTCCTGGCGCTGGTCCTTCATCAGATCTGGATACGGCCTGGTTCTGGTGGACAGCGGTAAACCTCGGGATAGACAGAGAGACTAATATTAGCGTAGACGCCATCCTTCTTATGATGTACCAAGTACATCAGGATTATGGGAAGTGTTCCCGGTCCCGGCTGTTCTAAACAATGCAGCCTAATTATAGAAGTCTATAATGTGTTATGTGTATGCTAAGCCAAAGAGATGTGTTTTTAGTCTAGCTTTGAACTGACAGAGTGTGTCTGCTTCCCAGACAATGTTAGGAAGACTGTTCCAAAGTTTTGGTGCTAAATAGGAAAAGGATCTACCGCCAGCAGTCGATTTTGATATTCTAGGTATTATTAACTGGCCGGAATTTTGAGATCGCAGTAGACGTGAAGGACTATAATGCGTTAAGAGCTCGCTCAAGTATTGCGGAGCTAAACCATTTAGTGCTTTGTAAGTGATCAGCAATATTTTAAAATTTATACGATGTTTAATAGGCAGCCAATGCAGTGTTGACAGAACGGGGCTAATATGGTCATACTTCCTGGTTCTAGTAAGAACTCGAGCTGCTGCGTCTTGAACTAGCTGTAGTTTGTTTATTAAGCGTGCAGGGCAACCACCCAGTAGAGCATTACAATAATCTAGCCTTGAGGTCATAAACACATGAACTAATTGTTCTGCATTATTCATTGAGAGCATATGACGTAATTTAGATATATTTTTAAGATGGAAGAAAGCGGTTTTACAGATACTAGACACATGACTTTCAAATGAAAGATTGGTATCAAAGAGCACACCCAGGTTCCTAACCGACGACGAAGACTTAACAGAGCAGCCATCAAGTGTTAGACAGTACTCTAGGTTATTACGTGTAGAAGTTTTTTGTCCAATAATTAGAATCTCTGTTTTTTCAGAATTTAGTAGTAGGAAATTACAAGTCATCCAATTTTTTATATCAGCTATGCATTCCGTTAATTTTGTGAATTGGTAGGTTTCGTTAGGTTTTGAAGAAATATACAGCTGAGTATCGTCGGCATAACAGTGAAAGCCAATTCCATGTTTCCTAATGATATCTCCTAATGGTTGCATGTACAGAGTGAACAGCAGCGGTCCTAGTACTGAGCCTTGTGGTACGCCATACTGAACTTGTGATTGATAAGACATCTCTTCATTTACTGCTACAAACTGATAACGGTCAGATAAGTATGATTTAAACCATGCTAGTGCAATTCCACTAATGCCAACATAATGTTCGAGTCTATTTAAAAGGATGTTGTGGTCAATGGTGTCAAATGCAGCACTAAGATCAAGTAATACTAATAGAGAGATACAACCACGATCGGATGATAAGAGCAAATCATTTGTGACTCTAACGAGAGCTGTCTCGGTACTATGGTACGGTCTAAATCCGGACTGAAAATCCTCGCAGATATCATTTCTTTCAAGAAAGGAACACAGTTGTGAGGATACTGCTTTTTTAATATCTTTGACAGAAATGGCAGATTAGAGATCGGCCTGTATTTGACTAGTTTTGTAGGATCAAGTTGCTGTTTTTTAACAAGCGGTTTAATCATAGTTAGCTTAAAGGTTTTTGGTACGTATCCTAGAGACAAAGATGAATTAATGATATTAAGAAGAGGATCTATGACATCTGGAAGCATCTCTTTCAGCAGCTTAGTCGGTATAGGGTCTAACATGCACGTTGTCGATTTAGATGATTTGACGAGTTTGCAAAATTCTTCCTCTCCTATAGCAATGAATGAATCAAATTTTCCCTCAGGGAGACTACAATGCACTTCCTGATGCGATACTGTATTAGACGGTTGCATAGTTATAATTTTGTCCCTGATATTATCGATCTTATAAGTGAGGAAGTTCATAAAGTCATTACTGCTGTGTTGCTTGGAAACTCCTGGGCTTGAAGCTTTCTTTTTCGTTAGTTTAGCCACTGTTTCAAATAAATACCTAGGATTATGTTTATTTTCTTCTAATAGGGTTGAAAAATAAGCAGATCTAGCAGCTTTTAAAGCCTCTCTGTAAGCAATCGAGCTCTCCTTCCATGAAATCCGAAACACCTCTAGTTTTGTTTTCTTCCAGTTGCGCTCCATTTTTCTGGCTGCTCTCTTAAGGGCCTGAGTGTGTGTGTGTGAGTGTGTGTGTGTGAGTGTGCTCGTTGTGCCACGGCGTTGGACTATGTTCTTTAATCTTCTTTAAGCGCAGCGGAGCAACTGTGTCTAAAGTGCTGGAAAAGAGAGAGTTAAAAGTTTCTGTTGCAATATCAAGTTCTTCTAAGCTATCCGGGATGCTGAGATGATGAAACTGATTAGGAAGATTATTGATAAAGCAATCTTTAGTAGCAGAAGTGATCGGTCTAACATATTTATAACACGGAGTCGGCTTTGCAGCCTTGGCTAAATTTAATTTACACGAGACTAGATAATGATCTGAGATGTCATCGCTCTGCTGCAGTATTTCAACGGCATCAACATCTATTCCATGTGATAGTATTAGATCTAGAGTATGATTACGACAGTGAGTCGGTCCTGACACGTGTTGTCTAACTCCAATTGAGTTTATAATGTCTTTAAATGCCAATCCCAATGCATCTTTTTCATTATCTGTGTATATTAAAATCACCAACAATTAGTACTTTATCTGCAGCCAATACTAATTCTGATAGAAAGTCCGCAAATTCTTTGATAAAGTCTGTATGGTACCCAACCCAAAAACAACAACGTGCTTATAAGATCCAATACCCACTAAACTACTGAAAGAAGTGTTACCTGTAGTGGACGAGCCTCTTCTCAATATTATTAACTCGTCTCTATCTTTAGGACATGTTCCAAAAACATTTAAACTGGCAGTTATAAAACCACTCATTAAGAAACCACAATTAGACCCACATAATCTAGCAAATTATAGACCCATTTCAAATCTTCCATTTATGTCTAAAATATTAGAAAAAGTTGTGTCCGCTCAACTGAGCTCTTTTTTGCAAGAAAATGACATCTATGAAAAGTTTCAGTCAGGATTCAGGCCGCACCATAGCACTGAAACTGTGCTCGTTAAAATCACTAATGATTTACTTTTAGCTTCGGACCAAGGCTGTATCTCAATACTAGTTTTACTTGATCTTAGTGCTGCGTTCGACACTATAGATCACACAATACTCTTAGATCGACTACAAAATTATACTGACGTTCAAGGACAAGCATTAAGCTGGTTTAGATCATACTTATCTGACCGCTACCATTTTGTCTATTTAAATGGAAAAAAATCGATCATATCTTCAGTAAACTATGGAGTGCCGCAGGGATCTGTGCTAGGCCCTCTATTATTCTCAATATATATGCTGCCACTTGGAAATATTATAAGGAAACATGGAATTAGTTTCCATTGTTATGCTGTTGACACTCAATTATATATTTCATCACGGCCGGATGAAAATTTTTTAGTTTTAGTTTATTTAAAAGTTTGACAAGGCAGGATATTGAAGGACAAAACCCTGAAATGTATCAAACAGAACACATACTCAGAACAACCTTATGTACCTAATTCAAAATGTAAAAATTTAAAATAGAAGTAACAATCAGGAGAAGCAAAACAGGTGCATAGAAAAACCAGAAATACATCAGGCTTCATACAAAGAGAACCTGTAAGTTATTTATAAAACAGTTTAAGAGCACAAAATGCTAAATTATCAAAATTGACAGAGTGTGTTAAAGATATAAAAGATTGGATGACGCGTAATTTTCTTCTATTAAATCCAGACAAGACGGAGTTACTACTCATCGGTTCAAAAAACCGCCCACAAAACCTCTCACAATACAACTTTAACATAGTAGGATGTCCTGCTACTTTATCCTCTACAGTCAAAGACCTGGGTGTCATACTAGACTGCGACCTGTCTTTTAAAAATCATATTTCATATGTTACAAAAACTGCCTTTTTCCACCTTAGAAACATTGCTAAGCTACGTAATATGCTATCAGTTTCTGATGCAGAAAAGTTATTTCATGCATTCATGACCTCGAGACTAGATTACTGTAATGCTTTATTAGCTGGTTGTCCTGCATCCTCAATAAACAAGCTACAGTTAGTCCAAAATGCAGCCGCTAGAGTTCTTACCAGATCAAGAAAATATGATCTTATAACACCGATCTTATCATCTCTACACTGGTTACCTATAAAGTTCCGTATTAATTATAAGGTATTGTTACTGACTTATAAAGCCCTAAACGGCTTAGCTCCAGTTTATTTAACGGATCTTCTATCGTCCTATAATCCATCGCGCTCTTTAAGATCGCTAAATTCGAGGCTTTTGGTTATACCTAGGATATCTAAGTCCACCAAAGGAGGGAGAGCATTCTTACATTTAGCTCCAAAACTCTGGAATAGCCTTCCTGATACTGTTCGTTGCTCAGACTCGCTCTCCCAGTTCAAAACTAGATTAAAGACGCATCTCTTTAACCAGGCATTCATATAAATGTTTTAATCTTACAGTTAAATCCGGCCTCTAGTTCATAACCGCCAGAGGAGAACTGGCCCCCGACTGAGCCTGGGTTCTCCCAAGGTTTTTTTTTTTTCTCCATTAGGTCACCTGATGGAGTTTTTCGTTTCCTTGCCACTGTTGCCTTTGGCTTGCTCAGTTGGGGATATTCAATTTAATGAATCAATCAATATTACTATTGATTAGCATTACCAAACATGGACGTTTTATTATTGTTTTAATTTAATACTGTGAAGCTGCTTTGATACAATCTGTATTGTGAAAAGTGCTATACAAATATTCTTGACTTGACTTGACTTTTATACTACAGTTAAATCAGATCAAATGCATTCATATTATGAACAGCAGCTACGCTAATTATTTCCCATCTGCCTTTTTTGTTGTTATCTCGGGACGCCTGTCCCTATAACTCAAATAGAGTTCGTCAGCTCCAGTTATGTATCCAGCCTCTCATGGAGACTTCAGATGCCCCAACGCCTGTGATGAGACGACTCGACGCCTGTGAAGAGACGACCCAACGCCGGCGATATGTTATGCCCTAAATTTTATGATTAACTAACTGTATTTTCGTATGTATATTTTTGAAATGCATTTTCTGTAAAGCTGCTTTGAAACAATATGTATTGTGAAAAGCGCTATACAAATAAACTTGAATTGAATTGAATTGAAAGGCAAGGGGATTTTGTCTGGCTAAAAACTCTCTCTACGAAGTGCTCGTCTAACGATTTGCGCTGAGATGTCCACAGGATTTGGAAGAAAAGGTGAAGCCATTGCAACAGACACTGGGAATTAGTTACGTCACCTATATGTTTCTTTGCTCACAGCTGATTGGTCAAACTTCAGTCTGAGATCTCGAATCCAGAACTTAACCTGCCCCGGAGCAGGTTAGCCGTGCAGCGTAAGATACCATGGCAACGAACACCGATTAAAGCCGAGCTACTTTCATAGTACCTAAAACCCAGGCTTTGCGGAAACTAACCTTGAACATAGCTGGCTAGCCACCTAAATCGGCTTCATGGTATAGGCCCCAGGTTATTTGTTGTCATTTTGGAGTCTCCAAGGATACTTGAAGCTTGCAGGAAGCTTGAAGCCAGAAAATATTTCTGTGAGAATCGCTTTTCAATCTGTAAATTTCAATAAATTATTTTCAATCTGATAGTAGTAGTAGTAGCCTTTATTGTCACTTAGTCACAAGTACCAGTGAAATTAGCCATCAACCTGTCCATGCACAAACATACATACAATATGACAATGGGGTAGACAAGACAGGAAGACAGAGGATTGAGGAAAATAATACAGCATGACATGAGGATAGGTGAGGGAAAAAAAGGCAACTCCCAGACTATGCTCCTGTGAGAAGTACAGTCTGGGAACAGGAAAAAATACCTCAGCAACATTAGCACATAATCAGTACTACGACATTAATCCACAAGACTTGCAACAGGGGAGGGGAGTGGGGGATGGAGGTGACCCAGCACAGGCTAGCAGCCATCCGGTCCTGCAGCCATTCTCAGCGCTGGTCACAGACCCGCCCGCCAGGCTGGGGGGTACAAAGCGGTGAAGGCGAGGGATGCGGGGTGGGGGGGGTGATTGCATATCTGTATATATATATATGTAAGAGTTTGTGTATGTGTAGGCCTGGAGATTCGCTCCGCCTGGCATCCAAATCTCGGTGCCTCAGTCCGCAGGATGTCATAGCATTAACACAGCAAGTTGCCATGGAGACAACCTTGATTAGGTCCCAAACAGAGTCAACAATCAGCAGGTGTCTGTGAGAGATGGGGGGAGGAACGCAAGAGCGGCTCACTGCAGTGCTCTTCCGGGGGAGTTGTTGTTCCAACAGCGGCCTTGGCCGAGGCCAGTGCTGGTTGATGGGGCCGAAAGCAGATAAGATTGCGATTATTTGGTCTTGGGGCGAGTAGCCGCATTCCTTTGCACGACTACTCTCTTAGTCCATTCTGGTCCATCAGCTTTTGCAAAGCCGTGAGCTTCTCCATGATGTTATCCAGATTTCGGGTCACCTCCCTGTTGTTATCCATAATGCGGTTAATAGTCCCAGCCTGAGTGCTGACCGCTCTGCCCACTACTTCAGTCATGCCGGGCAGCATTGTGGGGCTTTGGACAGCTGTCACCGTCTTCTTAATTTCTTGATAAACCAGGGCAATGCCTAATCCAGTCAGCAAAAGACCTGTTATCATGGTTCCGAATAGATAGATATCTTCAATGTCCTCCACGGAAAGAGCCGCCAGACACACGACCCGCCACCTCTCCCACGCGTCCATCGTGTAGCCAGCTGCGAACGTTCCGGCAGGGCAGTCAGGTTCCCCCGAACCCAAGCTTCTCGTCGAGAAGATGGTGTCAATTGCGTTGAGAGACCAGTTGATCAAATCCATGATTTTTAGTTTGGAGAGCAGTGCGGAGAGAGTCTCTCAAAGTTAAGACATAAGACTAGACGAGAGGAGCGAAGCAGGGAAGGTCAGGGGGAGGAGAGGGAGAGAAAATGCGACCGCCTTCCTTGAGAGCCAGAAGAGAAGAGGGTTTGTAGTGATTGGTTTGTTTATAGTAAATGTTGACAAAATGAACGTGTTAAACAAGATATAGATAAATAGCGATCTAATTTAACAATAAGTGTGCGATTAATCGCCAACAAAACTGTGATTAGTCCAATTTAAAAACATCGATTGACAGCAGCAAGCCTAAGTATGTTTAGTTTAGCATTATATTACCATTAATTTTTGTTTATGATATCCAGTCATTACACTCAAAATTGGAGGTTATGATTAGTTTAAGATGATTAAACTTGTTAGTTTTGAATAATTGTTTGTGGAGTGGAAATATTTATTTAAACAAATTCAATTTTATGTAATTATTCATGATGGCGTCGTATAGTGCATTAAAAATGCAAACATTATTGTTTATAGGGGTGGGACGATAAAGGTACCTCACGATTCAATTCTGTGGCGATATGTGGTCCACGATATGATAATATCACGATTCGCGATATCTACGATATTCAACATATTGGAAGAAATTTTATCAACGATATATCACGATATATGTGACTGAAAAGAAAAAGAAGGAATAAAGAAATAAGGAAATTTTATACATTTATTAATGCCAACATTTCCAGCATTGTGCAAAGAAATATGCATTTGCATAATAACTCACTGCCTCCTGGTCAACATTCTGCAAAATCCATCATTCTCGACCACGCTGTAAGAGCGAAGGTCCTTGCAAATAAATTTGGCGATGGACTTAGTGATACTCTGTGCCCTCGGCGAACTTTGCTTTGAACGCGGTAGTGATTGTCGGCTGACTTGGTTTGCCCTCATTATCACCTGAGAGTAGTTCACCGTGATAGCGAACGAGGTGCATTTGCAGATTCGTAGTGTTGCTTTTATATTTTATCTTTGCAAAGCAGTTCTTGCAGATTGCATAGTCTTTATCCAGTGCCTTTCCGTCGACTGTCTCGTAAAACCCGAAGTGTCTCCACACTTTAGAGTGGAAACTAGCGGGTGGGTCTTTGATTAGTTTTTTATTGTTTTCCGCCATTCTTCTCGTTTCTCTTTTTTTCTGCAATTCTCAGTTGTTGTTAGTTAACTTGTGTTCTTCACCGGCCGCTGTTTGCGCCACTTTACCCCTATTTACTCGAACAGCGCCCCCCGCAAACAGAATGGTACATATTGGGTAGTGACAGTGACACTGACAACGGGTAAATTAATCATTTTGTGTTGTAATAAAATATCGATATTGGGCGTTAGTGTATCGATTATTTATTGCGACAGAGAGCACAACAATATATTGCAATATCGATTTTTTTTCCCACCCCTAATTGTTTAATACAAATACGTTTTAACAAACCTTTAATTCCCCCATAATAGACTTTGTATTTGATATTTTCTAATTCTAATGCTATTTAATGTGATTATTTTTTGTATTGTAATGTTTAATTTTTGTTATAAAATAAGGTTAGAAAAATAAGTTAAAAATCTGAGTTTGAACTATTGCTCACACACCGTACGCTATTGCTCACACACCGTACGTGTGCACCCTTTAAATAATGAAATAGGCCTATGACTCGGTATACCTTTTTTTTTTCGTTTCACAATACAACACAGATTATAATCTGAGATTGGTGTGTTTAGAAGTATTTGTGCTTAATTTGTATAACTAAATTGCAACAACCCAGTGCTATAAGCACAGTTATTGATACAGGAAGTTTTTTATGCTCCCATTTGAAGCTTCCACTTTTTAAATGCAGAAGTGTGATACATTTCCTGAGATTAGCCCTGTGTCTCAATGTCCATACTATCCATCAACCTAAACAGTGTGTGAGATTTATATGAGCTGATTAGATGAGGCACCTCAGCCTACCGTGTAATGGCAGTGACGTAGGTGTACACAGTTTAAATGTTATGACAGTCAGTTGCAGGTTTTTGAGGATTTTGAGCTAATACGTTGGTCTTGTGAATAAATGTTCTGTAGGTGTTAAATTGCAGTAATAAATACAGTAGGACTGTATTGTTTGTGGGATGTGCTACTGGGGGCAAAAAGCAGGAATATCTCTATTAGCTACTACTAGTCAGCGAAGAGCACAAAAAAAAACTAAATTTAAGATTACATTAAAAACTTTATTGTAATTTAATACCAGAGGTAGAAAATGCTTTTGTTTTAGTACTTGAATAATTTTAAAAATTTTCTACTTTCTTGGATATAATTAAATTGTGGTACTTTTACTTGAGTTTAATAAAAAATAAAGTATTCAACTTCACTACATTTATTTTTTGGCAAAAGTACAAAGTTCTTTGGCAAAAGTGCCGATGGAGCAACACTGCGAGCTGACATTTGATACACTTTTCAAACTGCGATGGAGAAGTGGACTATTCAGCCAATAACAGAGAGGTTGGAAGCGATTCAGCCAATAACAGACAGATCTGACTTGGGTGCAGAACCAATCAAAACTTCCAGTTCGGCTTGGGGATGTTTAAACCGCGTTTTGACATTCAATCACTGGCGCCCGTCCGCATTTTAAACCAGTATCCTTAATGTTTCAATATTTTAGGGAATGTAAGTGAGCTATGCACATATTCTGATTTTAAATTATTCAGAGACTAAATAAGAAACTATTCAGCCTATAGTGTCCTATTATTATAATTGTATTTATCAAATGTAAGAATTTGAAATGAAAGATAAAGCATACATTTAATAAAATAAGGAGAAAAATATCCTTTATAAATGAAACAAAAAATATAGGTATTCTGATAAGTGTTTTTCAACAGTGATTATTTAAATTTGAAGGTAGTTAAGTTTCTGTTTAAGCTATTAAGGAAATACAATTTTAAATTTTAAAGCAGCCTAATTCAGTGTGATATGTTACCATATCATTGTTTAACTTGAATAATTGTAATGTGATGATCAGGTGCAGATATGTTAATCAGAGATTATCATAGGTTTGAATGGTTAGCGTGTGGATTATTTATTTTAACAGCGGATTCAGGTGAAGTTAGAGCTGATAGCACATTTCTAGCACATGAGCTGTATAAAGTTCAGGTAGGCTAAAAGTCAATGCACACACTTTTTCTTTATTCAATTTGCACACTGAACATGGGTTAGAGCTTAATGAATATATTTTTAAAGTGTATACAATTGTCTTACGGGGGATAATGCCCCTGGATGGACTGAGGTTCACCCACAAAAATACTGTGGGAAACACAAAATATGTTAGTCTTCTAAAAAATTTAAATCTAATTCTCTTATAAAATACCTAAAATATGTACATGATCAGGATTTTACCACTTGTAGGACAGGACATTTACCTGGTTAGGAAACACTTTGCATATAGCCTATATACACAGACATTTTTGCCGTGCAGTGCGCGCTCAACACTCCCCACAAACCCTTGGATATGCGTCAAAATCTTGTGTTTATTTGTGATAATCTTAGCCCTGTACTATTATTGTCTAACCCGTATTATGAATGGCATTTGACGAATTGCTTTGTTAATTTTTTTGATAAAAGCGTCTCTAAAGGGTCACGTGATGCAGCTGAACTAGAAGGACGCGCTCCTGGATGCTCTCCGAAATGTTATACTTAAAAACACTCTTAGCCCTTCGAAAAAGAAAAACTACTCTTTTATTCTGGTTTATCTGCAACGTAATGGACCTGAGATCTAAAAATAAGCAAGCTAACTCGATGAGTGTACATACTTCATCGTGTGAAAAGGAAGACCAGCAACAAGAAGCTAGTAGCATCAACGTTAGCATAATGGCGCACGGACAAGCACAGACGACCGGAGACAATGCTCTTATACTTCAAGAGATACGAAATGAAAACCTAGCCCTCTCCAATAAATTGGATACCAAAACGGCAGAGATTAACGAATCCATATCAAGTTTAAAATCTATGCTTGATAATCTGACAGTAGGGCTGCACGATTTTGAGAAAAAAACCTAATTGCGGTTTTTCTGACAAATATTGCGATTGCGATTTTCGATTTTTGCGTTCGATACTTTTAAGTGCATAAAACCTAAAATTATGAATAAAATGTGTTGTTACTTCGACACAGAGGGTTAAATAATCTACATACATAGTGATTGAGGTAATGAGATTGTTTGATGCTTCGTGATTATTAAATACCTGAACCTAAATACCAAAGAATAAGAAGACATAATGGAAACTAACTTAAACACTTGGTCATTTGTTTTTAAATTCTTTAACACTGAAAAATAGAAAATGAATTCTTATTAGATTTAGATTTACAATTAGAAAAAGTAAATAATTCTGTAGTCCACTGCCATTTACTGAACATGAAACTGTTATATTGCACACATTTTAAAATAAGAGTAATAATATAGCCTAATAAAATAAGTAATAAAATAATAGAATTAAGGTGAAAAAACGAGTCCAACACAGACTCATATCAACAAAAATACTAGGCCATCTTGGTTAATGTTTCAGAAAAGTTAAAATGAGAAGAGTTACAGTGTTTCCTTTAGGATTTTTTTAGCAGTGGGGAAAGGTCTGTCCAAACAACAAACACCCCTGATGCTGAGCGTAGCCTATGCTTGCTAAATGATACCCCTGGAGCCTGTTCCTTAAGTCTGTTTACACCTATAAAATAATAAAAAAAAAATGAGTGATGTGAGGGATTATTGATTGTCAAACAATCTTTTGGGTGCCCGCAGCCCGCTCGCAGTGTGAAGCGCGTGTCTGGGCTATTCTCCGACGTGCCCGCTCGCGGTGTTCTTTATCAATCAACCAAAGCCGGTCGCGGGGGCGCCGCCCTCGCCATCTTTCCATTCACTTCACTTGCTATTTAACCAGAGCGAATGAGACGAGTGCGTCACGTGTGGTGTTTGTCAACGCGCCTTTGGAGAGAAGTGAAAGTGACCGCTCGGCTAGTATCGATACTTCGGGAAATTAGTATTGGTAGGCTACCGTTCAGATATTATAGTATTTTTGACAACAGTAGTGTTAGCTGCTTTGCTGCTGACAGAAAGCCGGAGCCACTGCATACAACCTTGTTTCCATTGCCATTTCTAATTGGCCAGCAAGCCAGGAACGCGAGATTCGACCATTTTGATTGGCTAATAGGTTTGTCACTCAAATGTCAGAGGCGGGGGAAAAAACCTCAGACTCCTGAGATTAGGTTATTGCGGGAGTTAAAACCTCAATATCGATGCGATAAAGGTTAATCGTGCAGCCCTATCTGACAGGGTATCTGCACATTTTTTAAAGTCAAATTTAAGGCTTTTTAAGACCTTTTTAAGACCTGAAGAAATCAAAATGAATACCGTACATTAGGGGTTTGCAATATTAACAAAAATATATCTCGATATTTTCAAAGTTTTGTTGATAATAATTCAATTATATTTTACTGATTTTGTACTGGTACCATGGCTGGTTTAGGCCTGTTGTTGACAGCAGACTCACAAAGATATTCATATTTAACATATTCTGTGCAGTGGTCAGTTCACAGTAGTGACTGAAATAAAAAAAATGTATTAAGGGGCAATATTTGCCACCTTAAATTGATTTCCAGGGGCATTTTCACCTAAATATGGAAATTATTTCTCAACGTATTTAGAGGTATGCATCACCTTTTATGTCAAATTCTAACATTCAAATTCAATTCTATTAGAATAAGACCGTACCACTGTTAAATTAAATAATTAAATAAAAATCCATCCTTGCAGTGCAGAGGTGACACAGAAGCGGCATCCGAACTGGCATTACTATATTTACACTTAATTTGCAATTGCATAAATAAAGCTATTCAATATTTAAATATGAAATTATTTATAATTTTAACATTTTAATTAAAGGGTACTTTAAATATGCAACTAAACCCGCCAGTAGGTGGCAGTAAGTCACTGTCTTAATAAGCGAGTTGTTGGAGTTTTATTCAACCGATTCGTTCAAACGGCCGATTCATTCATTGAATCGAATGATTCGTTCAAAACGCGGATTTCAGTTTTTTAAAAAGAATCGCTGTCTGTTGGACTCCAGTTTCATTATGAAATTCTCGTCGGCGAAATAAAGGGGGAAACAAACAATATTGACAATATAAAAAGTAACACACATTGTTAATTTAACTGTTGTATAAAATAAATAGCACATTTGCAATTGTGCACAGGAAAACGGCACTCTTGCTCGTGATATTCTAATATAACAACATAATATGATATAAATATAATAAGACAAAAACTCATTTGGGGACATACCTATAACTGCACTGACACATCACGCAGTGAAAGCAAGCATGAGAGACAAACGCGATGTCAGCTCGAACTCGCGGTGCCTCGTACGTAGTTAAAACAATGATTACAATATCATCATAGTTCATAGACAATCCTAAGCACAAAGAATGAACTTACTATTGAACTGACATTTACTCGTTCTCTTATCCTCTCCTCTCGCGTGCAGGAGACAGACGCAGGATAATACGCTGCCGTAAATGACGCGAATTGTCACGTGAACAAGCAAATCCACAAAGATAGAATAATAAAAATAATACGTAGCCTACGCTAATTAGATAGTTTTCATTTGGAAAGCATTTAGATACGTCGTCAAAGTAGTGTCATCTAAAATTTAAGACCTTTCATAGGTAAAAATAAGACTTTTCATAAGTAAAAATAAGACTTTAATACTTTTTAAGGATCCGCGGGGACCCTGATCTGACATCCCGTGTCACTGAAGCGGAAGGCCGCATCGGGACAGCAGAGGATCACGTCACTGAGTTGGATTCGCGGGTGATCAAGTTGACGAAGGACAATGAATATTTGATGGAGAAAGTTGAGTCACTTGAGAACTACAGCAGACGCAACAATATCCGCGTACTAAACGTGCGTGAAGGCTGTGAGGGGAGTGACCCGGTCACTTTTTTCGCCAATTGGCTTACGACTGTATTGGGTCAAGAGCACTTTCCTGAACCGCTGATAATAGAGCGAGCGCATCGGACGCTTGCGCCAAGACCATCCGCGGGGGAAAGGCCGAGGGCTGTGTTGATACGCCTTCTGAAATACCAAGACCGGGAGAAGATACTCCGTGCGGCAGCAAAATTGTCCAGGGAAAGCAACAGTCCCATATTGTATGACAAACTCGCCGGTGATGTTTTTTCCTGACCTGAGTGCCTGAGTGATCTATTCCTATTATCCACCCAATTATTCCATAGAGTATTAGACTCCGAATATTTATCCAGAACGTTATCGAATCATTCACCACTGACTTTGTCCATCTTGTTTCCAGATAAACCTAAAACACCATATAGGTAGCGACTTAATCCCACTCTCCTACAAAGAACTGACTTTTGCACATTCATAAGAGACCAGATTAGGCTATTTTGTGAAATAAACTGTGCCTCCTCTCCCAATAGCTTTATCTTATGGGATGCACTGAAAGCCTATCTGAGAGGGCAAATAATCTCCTATACAAAAGGCCTGAAAAAACAATATACAGCAGATATTGACAAATTAGAAAAAGAAATATTATCCCTAGAAAAGGAGTATCAAAGAAATGGTTCTTCTGACACATACCAATCCTTAGTTCAGAAAAAACTCCAATATAATACATTAGACACTTACAAAATTGAAAGAGCCATTTTAAGAACTAGACAGAGGTATTATGAATTGGGGGAGAAGGCGCATAAAATATTATCCTGGCAGCTGAAGGCAGAGGAAAACACTAGAAGTATTAATGCTATTCAAACTGAAACAGGCTCTATCTCATATAGTCCAACAGAAATTAATGACACATTTAAAAACTTTTATTTGAATTTGTACAAATCTGAGCAACCTACAGATTTGACCCATATAGACATTTTTTTATCTAGAATCGAATTTAAACAAATTGGTGATGAAGATAAAAAAAGTTTGGACCTCCCCTTCACGCAGGCAGAAATTATAAAAGCCCTTAATTCACTTCAGTCTAACAAATCTCCAGGAGAGGATGGTTTCCCACCTGAATTCTATAAGGAATTTAAAGATTTACTCATCCCACTCTTACAGGCCTATTTCATTACTGAATTCAGATTATAAATTGATCTCTAAAGTGTTAGCAAACAGGCTTAGCGTGGTATTACCAAAAATAATTAATCCAGATCAGAGCGGCTTCATCCGAAAACGACTATCTGCCAATAATTTGAGTAGGTTTTTCAATATAATTCATTTAGCAAAATCAAGGCCGGATCACACAGTGGCTGTGGCGTTAGACGCCGAAAAAGCCTTTGATAGGCTGGAATGGCCCTACTTATTTAAGGTATTAGCTCAATTTGGTTTTGGACATACATTTATTAACTGGGTGAGAACACTATATTATAACCCCAAAGCAAAGATTACTACTAATGGACAAATTTCATCCCCATTTTCATTACATAGATCCAGTAGACAGGGATGCCCCTCTGTCTCCGAGTTTGTTTGCCTTAGCCATTGAACCTTTGGCAGAAGCAATTAGAAGGGACCCTGATAAAGGGCTTCAAGGTCGGACAGACAACCCATAAAATTAATTTATTTGCTGATGATGTTCTTTTATATTTAACAGACCCTTCCCACTTTCTCACTCGATTACAAGACTTGTTAGACACTTATAGTACTGTTTCAGGATACAAAGTAAACTATGATAAAAGTGAAATAATCCCCTTAACATCATTTAATTATCATGTGTATCAGGGTGCATCCGCATTCAAATGGGCCCCAACTGAAATAAAATATCTCGGTATAGTTGTGGATAATAACTTAAAAAACCTTTATAGATTGAATTATTGTCCGCTACTTAAAAAAATTGAGGAAGATCTATGCAGATGGATTAGTCTCCCCATCACTTTGGTGGGGAGAATTAATTGCATTAAAATGAACATCCTACCAAGATTGCAGTTTCTTTTTCAATCATTGCCTATTCCATTGCCCCAAAGCTTTTTCAAAACTCTTAATAAAAATGTAAGAGAATTCATTTGGAACAACAAGGTACCAAGGATATCTTTGGAGAAATTATCATTCAATTCAATTCAATTCAAGTTTATTTGTATAGCGCTTTTCACCATACATATTGTTTCAAAGCAGCTTTACAGAAAATGCATTTCAAAAATATACACACAAAATACAGTTAGTTAATCATAAAATTTAGGGCATAACATATTGCCGGCGTTGGGTCGTCTCTTCACAGGCGTCGAGTCGTCTCATCACAGGCGTTGGGGCATCTGAAGTCTCCATGAGAGGCTGGATACATAACTGGAGCTGACGAACTCTATTTGAGTTATAGGGACAGGCGTCCCGAGATAACAACAAAAAAGGCAGATGGGAAATAATTAGCGTAGCTGCTGTTCATAATATGAATGCATTTGATCTGATTTAACTGTAGTATAAAAGGTATGAGATGCATTATGTGAATGCTTGGCTAAAGAGATGCGTCTTTAATCTAGTTTTAAACTGGGAGAGCGAGTCTGAACCTCGGACAATATCAGGAAGGCTATTCCAGAGTTTAGGAGCTAGATGTGAAAACGCCCTCCCTCCTTTAGTGGACTTAGATATCCTAGGTACGACCAGAAGCCTCGAATTTAGCGATCTTAAAGAGCGCGATGGATTATATGGCGATAGAAGATCTCTTAAATACACAGGAGCTAAACCATTTAGGGCTTTATAGGTCAGTAACAATACTTTGTAGTTGATACGGAACTTAATAGGTAACCAGTGTAGAGATGATAAAATTGGTGTTATATGATCATATTTTCTTGACCTAGTAAGAACTCTAGCAGCTGCATTTTGGACTAACTGTAGCTTGTTTACGGAGGATGCAGGACAACCAGCTAATAAAGCATTACAGTAATCTAGTCTCGAGGTCATGAATGCATGAACTAACTTTTCTGCATCAGAAACTGATAGCATATTACGTAGCTTAGCAATGTTTCTAAGGTGGAAAAAGGCTGTTCTTGTGACATTTGAAATATGATTTTCAAAAGACAAGTTGCGGTCTAGTATAACACCCAGGTCTTTTACTGTAGAGGATAAAGTAACAGGACATCCATCTAGATTAAGGTTGTATTGTAAGAGGTTTTGCCGGCAGTTTTTTGGACCAATCAGTAATACCTCTGTTTTATCTGAATTTAATAGAAGAAAGTTACACGTCATCCAATATTTTATATCTTTAACACACTCTGTCATTTCAGATAATTTAGTGTTTTCATCTGGTCTTGATGAAATATATAATTGAGTGTCATCAGCATAACAGTGGAAACTTATTCCATGTTTTCTTATAATATTACCAAGTGGCAGCATATAAATTGAGAATAGCAGGGGGCCTAATACAGATCCTTGCGGCACTCCATAATTTACTGACGTTATCTTTGATTTTTCCGCCTTTTAAAGGGACAAAATGGTAACGGTCAGATAGGTACGATCTAAACCAGCTTAATGCCTGTCCCTGAACACCAGTGTAATTTTGAAGTCGATCTAAGAGTATTTTATGATCTATAGTGTCAAACGCAGCACTAAGATCGAGTAAAACTAGTATTGAGATACAGCCTTGGTCAGAAGCTAAAAGTAAATCATTTGTAAATCATGGGACTATCAGTCAGGGGGACTACAATTTCCCAATTTTAGGAAATATTATTTTGCTGCTCAAATGAGATTTCTTTGGTCTATGTCTGAGAAAGATACAATTCCATCCTGGGTTTGTATTGCATTTCACTCCTTGAAAGATAACTCTTTTAGTGAATTTGTGTACAAATATAACTACCGAATTTTATCAAGGAAAACTGATAACCCAATTCTGTTACACCTTATTAAAATTTGGTATGATGTACATAAAACCATCGGAAAGGAAATAAGACTGTCGCCAAAGTCACCTTTAAAACAAAATTAGCTTATCCCGATGACTGTAAATAACAAGATTCTGGAGGCATGGCATCGCAGTGGAATTCATACTTTGGAGGATTGTTATGAGGATGGACTTTTCATGTCCTTTGAACGATTGAGGAGAAAATATAACCTGCCCAGCAATACTTTCTTTTGTTACCTTCAATTGCGATCCTATTTGAGGAGCACTTTAAACAGCAGCATGACTCTGCCCAAACTCACGGAAATGGAAAAATTTATGCAAGAAAGTGGACAATGTAAGCTTATTTCTAAAGTGTACTCATTGTTGATATCTGAATGTCCTAAACCTGATTTGTATAAGTCTAAAGGGAAGTGGGAATCAGACTTAAATACCACAATTGAAGACCAGCTTTGGTCAGGGTTGTGTAAAGACAGTTTATCTGCCACTATTAATGCACGATATAGACTTACCCACTATAATTTCCTCCATCAGTTGTATTTAACTCTGGAGAAGATTCACAAGTTCAATCCTGAGTTATCTGATACATGTTTCCGCTGTACAATAGAGGTGGGCTCCTTCCTACATTGTACTAGGTCGTGTGTAAAAGTACGAGATTTCTGGATTGACCTTTGTAGTGTCTTGACGAAGATTATACAAATTCCATTACCGGTTGACCCAGAGTTTTGTTTGCTGGGGAACTTCATGAAAATTGATAAAATATTAAGCAGGTCTCAGAAAAAATTTCTGGAGATAGCTCTTGCAGTGGCTAGAAAATGCATTGCTGTCTCATGGAAGTCTGATTCCCCCTTATCTATAACTAAGTGGTATTTAGAATTGAATGGATGTGTGCCTTTAGTAAAAATAACATATATCCTTAGAAAGGGATACAATACCTTCATTAAAATCTGGCAACCCTATCTAGATCATGTGGATAATGTGATATTGGAATGTGACTGACCTCATAGACATTGTTAAATTACATGCCTAATGTAGAGCATTGGAGCACCCTTTTGGGGAGGGGAGGGGGGTAATAATATTTTTTCTTTTTTTTCTCTGCTTGTTCTTCTTTTGTTGTTTTTGTAAACTGAAAAACTGAAAATAAAGTATTCCAAAAAAAAAAAAAGCGTCTCTAAATATGTAGCCTAATAAATGTTTATAATAATGATGATAATTATTATTATTATTTGCGTATACGGACCCCAAACACACCGCGTCTTTTAAGTCAGGTGACTGTAAATGCGCAAAAACTGTTTCCATTGCAGTTTTGCGAAATATTCCTTTTTGCACAGTTGGTCGCAAGATCTGTGTGCTTTGCAAAGAACAGCTTGGTAAAAGGCAGGACACACCTTGTGGGAAATGCCAGGCATGTAATGTTCACTTGTGTCTTCAGTTGAACATTTAGTTCCTCCACATTGAGGAATTACAATAATACCTTTGAATCTCTTTGTTCAGGCTTGCCTCATGATGGGCCATTGGGGGAGTGTCTGTCACACCCCAGGTCTGAATCTCATTAATATTGATGGGCCATCACCACTTCTGCATAAACCTCTTCTGAAAAAAAAAACGGTCTTACAAAGTTTAAATCAATGTATTGTTTTATGTGAATGATTAGGCAGGATGTTTTTCACATCATTTTGAAGCCAGAACTCGAAGCGACAACATCCATTAGTCAAAAGTCTCCGGAACACATATTCAGTATGCGTTTTGTGGTCTATTTCAGCAACTTTCATTTTTATTTTTTTCAATAACGTTTTTCAATAACGTATAGCGTTTGACACTATAGATCATAAAATACTCTTAGATCGACTTCAAAATTACACTGGTGTTCAGGGACAGGCATTAAGCTGGTTTAGATCGTACCTATCAGACCGTTACCATTTTGTCCATTTAAATGGGGAAAAATCAAAGATAACGTCAGTAAATTATGGAGTGCCGCAGGGATCTGTATTAGGCCCCCTGCTATTCTCAATTTATATGCTGCCACTTGGTAATATTATAAGAACACATGGAATAAGTTTCCACTGTTATGCTAATGACACTCAATTATATATTTCATCAAGACCAGATGATAACACTAAATTATCTAAAATGACAGAGTGTGTTAAAGATATAAAATATTGGATGACGTGTAATTTTCTTCTATTAAATTCAGATAAAACGGAGGTATTACTGATTGGTCCAAAAAACTGCCCACAAAACCTCTTACAATACAACCTTAATCTAGATGGACGTCCTAGACCTGGGTGTTATACTAGACCGCAACTTGTCTTTTGAAAATCATATTTCAAATGTCACAAGAACAGCCTTTTTCCACCTTAGAAACATTGCTAAGCTACGTAATATGCTATCAGTTTCTGATGCAGAAAAGTTAGTTCATGCATTCATGACCTCGAGACTAGATTACTGTAATGCTTTATTAGCTGGTTGTCCTGCATCCTCAGTAAACAAGCTACAGTTAGTCCAAAATGCAGCCGCTAGAGTTCTTACTAGGTCAAGAAAATATGATCATATAACACCAATTTTATCATCTCTACACTGGTTACCTATTAAGTTCCGTATCAATTACAACGTATTGTTACTGACCTATAAAGCCCTAAATGGTTTAGCTCCTGTGTATTTAAGAGATCTTCTATCGCCATATAATCCATCGCGTTCTTTAAGATCGCTAAATTCGAGGCTTCTGGTCGTACCTAGGATATCTAAGTCCACTAAAGGAGGGAGGGCGTTTTCACATCTAGCTCCTAAACTCTGGAATAGCCTTCCTGATACTGTCCGAGGCTCAGACTCGCTCTCCCAGTTTAAAACTAGATTAAAGACGCATCTCTTTAGCCAAGCATTCACATAATGCATCTCATACCTTTTATACTACAGTTAAATCAGATCAAATGTATTCATATTATGAACAGCAGCTACGCTAATTATTTCCCATCTGCCTTTTTTGTTGTTATCTCGGGACGCCTGTCCCTATAACTCAAATAGAGTTCGTCAGCTCCAGTTATGTATCCAGCCTCTCGTGGAGACTTCAGATGCCCCAACGCCTGTGATGAGACGACTCGACGCCTGTGAAGAGACGACCCAACGCCGGCGATATGTTATGCCCTAAATTTCATGATTAACTAACTGTATTTTTGTATGTATATTTTTGAAATGCATTTTCTGTAAAGCTGCTTTGAAACAATGTGTATTGTGAAAAGCGCTATACAAATAAACTTGAATTGAATTGAATTGAATAACCACGCATAAACATTATTCTCTTAAAAATACAAACATGTACATACATGTTGCTCACATATTATGGTAGCCCCGTTTGTGCTATATAGAGTGAATTTACACCTTTGCAATTAACATGTTTATAAATAACTGAAAAAAGCACAAATGTCAGGGCATTTCAAAACATCCCAAGGGCCCTAAAAACACCTTGGTCCCCAGAGGGTTAATTTCTTTCCACCGTTCAAAAGCCTTCCCGACAACTATACGTGTCTTGGAATAAACACGATGGTATTCCTTCGCCCTCCTCCTCCTCCTCTTGGGGACTGACTCAGCCATGTTCAGTTTCTCTTGTTGATAGACACTGGTTTCTTCTTCAGCTCCGACTTCGCGTGCAGCCATCACCGTGCACGAGCGCAAAACCTCACAACACCCGCCCGCCGGTGATTGGTTGGAACACTGTTTATTTTGGTTTTGAGTGGTTGGTGAAACCAATAGTTTTTGTGTGCAGATCTCAGAGCCTCGGCTGCCTACAGAGACGCGGTGTTCTGACAGCTTGTTTATGGGGCGGCAGCTAGCGGATCGTTAGGAGAGATTAGATGAATGTGATCATTTATGTTTGGGCCTGAAATCGCTGATACAACCTTTAAGAGAAGTTAAATGACATGTATCAAGCTGTAAACATGAAACTTGCTTTCAAAGCAACGAGTACCATATTATATTTCATACATAATGTAGCCTATGTACGGTAGTCATGTGTTTCAACAAAATTAACTCATTTCTAATTCTAATTTCTAATACTGCGTGTCCGCGTAGAAAAGTAGAAGGATCAATCCAATGTGCCGTCATTCCGAGAAAACTTATGTTATGGCCCGTCCAAATGTCGGCAGTCGTGGAAATATATTCCAAACTCTCGAATGTCCTTTTAAACTCAATTTCCATGTCAGTGTAACACTTATCTAAGTAAGATGAAAACGTTTTTCGATCGGACAGGGCTGCTTTTTTGCCACACACAGGTAGCCTATTTTGTTTAGTATGCGCCTAAAGGACAGACTCTACAGTACGCAAAGGTAGCATCTCTTCCACTATGTAGCCTGCAATTATTTTTTTAAGCTCACCTTCAGACACTTTCTGCACCGCCTGTGTTAAATCAAGTTTTGGGTGCTTAACAGGGGTTGCCGTAGCGTTATCTGTCGATGAACATGGATCACTCAAAAGTGTTCGTCGATGCTGCCTTGTCAGGTGCTTCATTACTTGTGCTATTGACAGCGGCCGCTACTTTTTTCTCCCCAGGACATAGCTTACATTGTACCGTAATGTTCTTGTCTACCTGTGTCAAAAAAGTGAAATAATTGGAATATTTCCATTTGCTAAAATAGCCACTCACTTCTGCCGACATCTTCCACTTCATAAAACGAAACCAACTAGCGCGAACTCGTCACGTGCAACTGCACAACAGCTAACGATTTTAAAAAGGCAGCATTCACTTTTACCTTTGGCGAAACATTTAGATTTTAAATTCAATATTGATTTATGTTGAACTAATTTACAGTATGTAACGCAAGTACATTATAAGTAACTGTAATTAAATTACCTAGAAATGACCAGTAATCCCTTACTTTACCTTTTCAGTGGATAAATATTTTAATTACAGTAACCCTGGATATAGGCTAATAATTGAAATAAATGATAGATAAGAAAATGAATGATAAATATATAAGAAAATATTAACTGCAAGTCTTGTTTTTAAAATAGCATTTTCATCAAGATTAATTGTTTTGCCCGGAAAGGAAGCCATCTTGTCTACTTTCTGGAAAGGTAAACCATGTGGTTGTTGCTCTAGAGCTGTGTCCCGCAGGCCGGGTCGGGCCGATATTTCCCGCCACTATCCTCGGGTCGGGCCGGGCTCTTGATAAAAGCACGTCACGTGTCATGCGCATCGTCTCCTCCACTCGCACACATCACACCGGGACTACTGTGCTGTATTGTGTATTGTTGGTGGAAAGTCGGAGGTATGGAACCATTTAAACAAGTCATGGGCAGTGACAACATATGTGTTGGCTTTGTCGAGTGCATTGTGTGTGCGCTGCTCGCCTATGACCGCAGCGCCGAACGAGAGAGAGAGAGGCGGACCGCTCTGAAACCAGCAACTGTGGACGCAATTTCGCTTTAAAAATATTCGATATTCTAAAACCTTGTTGAATTATATTAGAGTAGGCTAGTAGGTCCAAAGTTCATTCTTGTTCATTTTCTGTGTTCATCATTGTTCACGTTTTTTTTTTACGTTTCATCATTCGGATCCACTTGCGATCCATTCCATTCTGAATAAACAAACAACGCAGTTTACATGTTTCATCCTTGTTGCATTATTCATTAAGATCATTCTAAACAGATTTCTGTAACGTTAGTTCAAACAACTCAGAATTGTAGTTGAGAACGTCAGTTATAACGGCCCACGTATTAAACAAATGGTCGGGTTTAAATCGGGCTCGGGCTCATAATTACAGTTAACGTGTCGGGCCGGGCTCGGACACAACGTGCACGGGCTCGGGTAGGGTCAGGCTTGATTTTTTGGGCCCGATCTAAGCTCTAGTCCAAATGTGAAGGCTGCATCCTTCGAAGGCCGGTTGCATCATCGCGGTGCGACGAAGGCTACCCTGATTCAAAACCAACACCAAATGCACCCTCCGTTACCCTGTGAAAGAAAGGATACATAAAAGGATCCTTAGCGGCCTATCCTACCCCATAAATCATTGCACAGCCGAGAGTTCAAATCATTGCACAGCCGAGAGTTCGGTGGTGGACGGCAAATTCACATTTAAATGTAAGTATTATGTTGTAATTTATTCAAATAGCTAGCGAAACGTGGCTTCATTTGTAAGGTGGTTTGAGGCAAAACGTGTGCTAATATTAGTTTAATAATTGTTTCAGGGAGCAAGGAGCAGACAGGTAAATGTATTAACCCTCTGGGGTCGGCAATCACGCCGGCGTGATCTGCTCGCTTTTTTTCTTATCAGTGCAAAAGAGATTCAAAATACTCTGTTGGTTTTGATCTTACATTTAAGTGTTTTACATCATTCGATCCAGTTAAGTTTCTATTTTTTTTATGTATACTCACAATAAAAACAAAGTGTTGTGTCTTTCGCCAAATAAAGAAAAATAAACATGATGCGAGTTCTGCCTTCTCTCTGTCAGTGAAGTCCATTCTGAAACGCGTCCGAAAATGAACTGTAACTCAGCGAATACTTGTCACTCAGGAACGAGAGATTTGTCTTTATGAAGCTAGAATTCTCTTCTTTTAAATGACGTAATTTATATTAAAAAACACATATTCTTAGTTTATGTAATCCGTTTGAAACCAAGGAGAGGCGCAGTTTTCCGTTCTCCCTTCATTATTTTTAATGAGCTGAGGCCACCACGCCCCCCGGCGCTATTCACATGGTAATAGTTTAGTTGATCTATATTCACATGGTAATAGTTGAGGTGATCTATATTCACATGGTAATAGTTTAGGTGATCTATATTCACATGGTAATAGTTGAGGTGATCTATATTCACATGGTAATAGTTGAGGTGATCTATATTCACATGGTAATAGTTTAGGTGATCTATATTCACATGCTAATAGTTGAGGTGATCTATATTCACATGGTAATAGTTTAGGTGATCTATATTCACATGGTAATAGTTTAGGTGATCTATATTCACATGCTAATAGTTTAGTTGATCTATATTCACATGGTAATAGTTGAGGTGATCTATATTCACATGGTAATAGTTTAGGTGATCTATATTCACATGGTAATAGTTTAGGTGATCTATATTCACATGGTAATAGTTGAGGTGATCTATATTCACATGCTAATAGTTGAGGTGATCTATATTCACATGGTAATAGTTTAGGTGATCTATATTCACATGGTAATAGTTTAGGTGATCTATATTCACATGCTAATAGTTTAGTTGATCTATATTCACATGGTAATAGTTGAGGTGATCTATATTCACATGGTAATAGTTTAGGTGATCTATATTCACATGGTAATAGTTTAGGTGATCTATATTCACATGGTAATAGTTGAGGTGATCTATATTCACATGCTAATAGTTGAGGTGATCTATATTCACATGGTAATAGTTTAGTTGATCTATATTCACATGGTAATAGTTTAGGTGATCTATATTCACATGGTAATAGTTGAGGTGATCTATATTCACATGGTAATAGTTTAGGTGATCTATATTCACATGCTAATAGTTGAGGTGATCTATATTCACATGCTAATAGTTGAGGTGATCTATATTCACATGCTAATAGTTTAGGTGATCTATATTCACATGGCAATAGTTTAGGTGATCTATATTCACATGCTAATAGTTGAGGTGATCTATATTCACATGCTAATAGTTTAGGTGATCTATATTCACATGGTAATAGTTGAGGTGATCTATATTCACATGCTAATAGTTGAGGTGATCTATATTCACATGCTAATAGTTGAGGTGATCTATATTCACATGCTAATAGTTTAGGTGATCTATATTCACATGCTAATAGTTGAGGTGATCTATATTCACATGTTAATAGTTTAGGTGATCTATATTCACATGGTAATAGTTGAGGTGATCTATATTCACATGCTAATAGTTGAGGTGATCTATATTCACATGCTAATAGTTGAGGTGATCTATATTCACATGCTAATAGTTGAGGTGATCTATATTCACATGCTAATAGTTGAGGTGATCTATATTCACATGCTAATAGTTGAGGTGATCTATATGTCTCGCACACGCCCTCCTATCAATGCCATGAAAACACGCAGTTTCTCGTCAGACTCACTGTTAGTTCATCGCGTTTTGAGGATGGCACGCTTCTCCGGTAAAGTCTCTCTTCAGATGATTATGGACAGCAAGGAAGAGTTTTCCTCAGAGAAACGGTTGCATCTCAGACGGAGAACGGCTGCATTTTCAAAAGCGAATTGATCCCACCGAGGATACAAGTTCGAGTAAGTTGTTTAGTGTTATATAATTATTTTTCTGATTATACTCATGTGAATTTTCAGACTATATTTTGCTTAGTTTTGGTTAGCTTTTGACATCTTACAGGAAAGATTGCCGTACAATATCTCTAACATTCGTGTATATGGTCGTTTCAATGTGATATTACTCTCTAAACATATTTGTATTATATTTCAATCCGTTTTGATTAGCTTATGACACTGATTATCATGCTAAAAATACTGACGTTTGCGTAATGTGTAGCTTATTTGCGAATTATATCTGCTTAGGTGTAAATATGATTTCGTGCAAATATATTTCAGCCTCCGGTAAAATGTGATACTGTCTAAATACTAGACAGTATATTTTTATATATAAATGTTTGGTTTTGGTTAGCCTATGACACTTCTCTTGCTAAAATATTGCCACAGATGATTGTAAATACAGGTGTAAATGTTTGAAATGCTCTAAATGCGTGCGGTCTATATGGCCATCAACAGCTCGCGGTGACGCGATCTATGGCCCATAAATAGATATTTCTCCGTCCTATGGCCCATTAACAGATATATAGACTATATACATTGTGCGTCCATACCCATTAATTGCCCATCTTTGGAAAATGTATGCTAACAGTTGTTTTTATTATTTTAGGAATGTGTCTGCATCACGCTCTCCTTCTGCAGCACCGCAGAGGGACACGCAGGTGTCGTTCAGTTCTCAATCGAGAATGATAGTGAGAATGATCGAGAAGTGCACAGACGTAATATTTTACTGATGAAATGTAATTGTGTTTACATCGTCATAATATACAAGTAGGGCCTACCTATTCTTGTGTGAAATTACAAAAAACTATTGTCTTTTTTTAAATCCATGGCCATTAGTGATTGATAATGATAATAATACAGTTTCTTTGATTGTGTTATCAACAGATGTGACCATGAACATGTCCAAGCACCGGTCCCGAAGAGAGCCATGGCAAACAAGCAACAGGTCCAAGTCCACCGTGTCATGGAAAACCGAGACTGATGTGGACATGGTTGCACAGACTGCGTGATTCCTGCCCGGGAAACTGGACCGCAAGTGACCTCTGTTGACTCACATTCGCCCATGAGTCTGTTTGTAACAGTATACACTACCTTTCTTTCTTTTTTTGAAAGGATGTGTTAAGTTATATTGTTAGGAAAGATTTCTATTTTGAATAAATGCTTTTCTTTTTAATCAGTGAATCCTGAAAAAAGAATCACAGGTTATAAAAAAATATTAAGCAGCACAACGGTTTCCAACATTGATAATACCTGATAATCAAATGATATTAGAATGATTTCTGAAGGATCATGTGACACTGAAGACTGGAGTAAGGATGCTGAAAATTCAGCTTTGATCAAATAAATAGATTATATTTTAAAGTATATTAAAATAGAAAATCATTATTTTAAATTGTAATAATATTTCACAATATTACTGTTGTTTCTGTATTTTTTATCAAATAAATGCAGCCTTCTTCCAAAAATATAAAAAATGGTAATGTGTCCAAACGTTTGACTGGTACTATATGTTTATATATGTACGGTAGCACTGTGGTCTTGTGAGGCACAACATTTAGTTCCTCCACATAGAGGAATTACAATAAAACAGATTGAAAAACAAAACCTTTGAATCTCTTCTCATTCTCAGATTCTCCTCTCTGCCTCACAGCACCTTGATGGGGCATTAGCCATTGGGGGAGTGTCTATTGTCTCCCCTCATTCATATTCATGGCCATCAACACCCCTACGCATAAAGCAGTGCTGGCACAAAAACTGACTTGCAAAGTTTAAATCATTATATTGTTGTTTTGTGAAAGAGTGATCAGAATGATTTTCACATCATTTTGTAGTAAACATTCTAGCCTACAAGAATGATATCTCAAAAGTCTTGTGCCAAACTATTCAGTATGAGTTATATGGGCTCATCGCAGTGACAATTTTTTCCCCAAAACTTACTAACCACGCATAATATTTTTTTTCTATAAAATGCAAACATGTAACTTCAATTTTGCTCACATATTATTGTAGCAGAGTTCGTGCTGCAATACAGCATAATTATGTCAAAACCTCTCAAGGGCCCCAAAAACCCCTCAGACCCCAGAGGGTTAACCCCCTGGGGTCGGCAAACGCGCGGGCGCGTTTTGCTCGTTTTTTTTTACATAGCAGCAAAATAGACCTAAAATACTCAGTCAGTTTTGGTCATACAGCCTTAAGAAATATGAGAAAATAAGCTGTTAAATGTCTACTTTTTTATGTGTCCACTTACAATCGAAATAAAACATTGTGCTTTTGTAAAATAAAGAAAGTAAACAGGGAGTGCTTTATGCCTCTCCGTCTCCGTGAACTTTTTTTCTGAAGCACGTTTCTAAATTTAAACAAATCTCAGCGAATACTATTCACTCAGACATGAGCTATATATCTCTATAATCATTTAAGTGTGTAGTTTTAAATTATCTAATTCAAATCTAAAACAAATATTCTCTGTTTATGTAATCTATATAAAAAGAGCGAGAGATCAGCTGTGCTCATTATCTTTCTGCCACCTCATTACTCTGCTAATGTGACACGCCCATCGAGAGCGCGCGCTATTCAAACGCAGATTATCTGAAGCAACACATGCAAACCAGTCAACGCCCACAACAGCTGGACAACACGCTCGCTGTGAGGAATAATAATATCGTGATAATTCTGGAAATTTTACCTCAAACGTGCTGGAGTAGCCGAACAACGGATCCAGCTGCAGATCATCAGTAAGTGCTTTGTTCTAATCGCGATATGAAATGGTGTCTGTAAACCGCAAAAGACTGTTTAAATTTGAATCGCGTTTCTGTGTTTGAATGAATGAACGGCGCATGCTGTTGTTTACTACAGCTCGCGCGAGTTTCGCTTTTAGCAAACTATCTATATTGCCTACTGAGATGAGTAAAAATCAACTGAATACGTTGAAATAAAATGTATTTGTATAAGCAACATATTAAACTGCAAATTAACATTTATGCCCTAATATATATTATAAAAGACCATATGTTACAGACGAAATATGAAAGACAAAATTTCGTTTTGGATAGATTATTTATAAAGCTTTTACTGCCACATCAAAACCTAATTTACAAGGTGCAAACAAAATCTTAAAAGGTCAATATAAGCCTTCTCTATAAATTATTTTTGTGTTTTATTAGTGACAAATTTGGGGAGAGGATAGCCTACATCCAAAACTTTCTGAAAATACGAATGAGAATTAACTGCACAATTAGAAATGTTTACCTTGGATATTATACAATTTGCAAGCATACAGTTTGTGGAAAAATACACTTTTTTTCAAGATGTTTCCAACTCTGAACCAATTCTGTAGTAATATATATATATATATATATATATATATATATATATATACACCGGTATGTATATATGTATGTATATATGTGTGTGTGTTGTCTTTGCATTTTTTCTTGTAGCCACAGTGACACCTAAGGCTCATTAGTATGCACTGCAGCATTAGCAGGTCTTTGTCTTCAGGTGTGAATGAGGACATTATTCATGACCTTGTTGGATCATTCACGCCCACCTGCATATTGCCTTTCCAAACAAAAAGTGTCTTACAAAATTTAAATCAATCTATTGTTTAATGTGAACGATTAGCCCGGATGATTTTCAGATCATTTTGAAGTAAATACTCTAGCCGACAAGATCCATTAGTCAAAAGTATTGTGGGAATATGTGAAGTTGGTCATATGTGGTCTTATATCAGACAATTTAAGTTTGAGTTTTTTGAATAACCACGCATAAATAATATTCTCTCAAAAATGCAAACATGTACATATATGTTGCTCACATATTATGATAGCCATGTTCGTGCTAAATAGAGTGTAATTACACCTTTGCCATTAATATGTTTATAAGCAACTGAAAAAAATACAAATATCAGGGCATATCAAAACATCTCAAGGACCCCAAAAGCACCTTAGACTCCAGAGGGTTAAGAAAAGGCAAAATAGATGATGGTTCAACTTCAGATTATGCTTTTCAGGGTACTTCTAAAGTGTTTGACACGGCGGGAAACTTGCGTTTAATGCCTAAATTTAATGAACGAGATCCGGATACATTTTTTACTTTGTTTGAACGGATTGCGGAAGCGAGAGGTTGGCCCAACAAGGAACGTACACTACTTTTACAGTGCGTGCTTACTGGCAGGGCTCAGGAAGTTTATTCTTCTCTTCCCCTCTCAGATTGTAACAATTATGACATCGTAAAAGCAGCCGTTTTGAAATCGTACGAGTTAGTACCAGAAGCGTACAGACAAAAATTTAGAACATTGTCCAGAGGTGTTAATGTTGCTCATGTTGAGTTTGCTAGTGAGCTCAGTACTGCATTTAATCGCTGGTGTATGGCATCTGACGTAACCACATTTGAGGAGTTGACTGACTTAATCGTGCTGGAACAGTTTAAGAATTCTGTACCTGCTCGTATTGCAACGTATATAAATGAGCAGAAAGCGGACACAGCTGCTAAAGCTGCCGAGTTAGCTGATGATTATGTGTTAACACACAAGAGTTTTGAGTTTCGGAAAAGGGATGAATTTTTCGAAGATAAAGGGGATCGTATGTCCAGAAATTCGTCTCTTATCTGTAATTACTGCCATGGTAGAGGGCACTGGAAAAGTGAGTGCCCAGTGCTTAAAGCCAAGAGTAAAGGCGGAAAGGCTCTTCGCATCAAACCAGCGGCTCTTGTGGCACCCGTGTTAACTCCTGTTAATTCATTGTGTGAAGGATTTCCTAAGGCAGGTAACCTTTTAGAAAATGGTGATTATGCGCCTTTTATCACCTATGGACATGTGTCGATGACTGGTACGGAGATAAAAATTCCAGTAACAATATTAAGAGATACGGGAGCTTCGGAATCTTTTATATTGGAGGATGTGTTGCCATTTTCATTTTTTAGTGATACTGGTACTAGTGTTCTTGTTAGAGGAATTGGGTTGGATGTGGTGTCTGTTCATTTACACAGAGTAACGTTGTCATCTGAGCTTGTGAGTGGTGAAGTGGTGATTGGAGTGCGTCCATCATTGCCCGTGGATGGGGTGGATATAATCATGGGGAATAATTTGGCAGGGGGTAGGGTGTGGCCTGATACCTTTTCACCTCCTGTGGTTTTATCTGTTCCCCTTTCAGGTCCTGACGAGAGTCACGAGAACTACCCGGAAGTGTTTACGGCATGTGCGGTAACTCGTTCCATGACCTCTGCTCAGCCCAGGGTGACCTCTGATTCTGCTGTAGTCAAACCTTTCTCTTTGCCTGATGACTTTTCTGTTTCTCCTTCTGAGTTGAAGGAGCACTTTGAGACATGTTTGTTCACGTGTAAAGTGCAATATAAATTAAACTTATTATTATTATTATTATTATTAGTTGCTCCAGGAGCAGCAACTTGATCCTTCTCTCCATCAATTATTTGAGAGTGTGATGTCTTCTGATGAAATTAGAAATGTTGCTCATGGTTATTTTTTGCAGGATGGAATGTTGGTGAGGAAATGGATTCCTCATGGTAGTGATTTTGCTGGGGATCCTATCATGCAGGTGGTCGTTCCAGAGAAGTATCGCTCACTGGTATTACAGATTTCCCATGATAAACTTGCAGGTCATTTAGGGGTAAAAAAGACCTATCACAGGATCCTTCGTAAATTTTTTTGGCCAAAATTGAAGAAGGATGTGTCACAGTATATCAAGACCTGTCATACTTGTCAACTAACAGGCAAACCAAATCAGAAGATCAAACCTGCCCCATTGTTTCCTATTCCTGCTGTCAGTCCGCCATTTGAGCACCTGATTGTTGATTGTGTAGGCCCGCTGCCTAGGTCAAAGTCAGGTAGCATTTATTTACTCACTGTGATGTGTTCCTCTACTCGGTACCCTGCAGCATATCCTCTCCGTACGATCACTGCCAGATCAGTGGTGAAAGCCTTGACTCAGTTCATTTCCATTTTTGGCATTCCGAAGATTGTGCAAAGTGATCAAGGTTCTAATTTCACTTCTCATTTATTTTCTCAGGTCTTGAAACTGCTGCACATTAAGCACAATAAAGCTAGTGCTTATCATGCTCAAAGCCAGGGGGCTTTGGAGCGTTTCCATCAGACGCTGAAGTCTTTACTGCGTTCTTATTGTACTGAGATGGGAGGTGATTGGGAACAAGGATTGCCGTGGTTGATGTTATCAGCACGTGAGGTATGTCAGGAAAGTACTGGGTTTAGTCCCAATGATTTGGTGTTTGGGCACACAATTCGGGGACCACTGGCTGTACTCCGAGACCAGTGGGTTGAAAGTACACCACCAAAAAACTTGATAAGTTATGTGAATGACTTTAGGCGTAGATTATATGAAGCAGGTAAGATGGCAAAAGAACAATTGCATTCTTCGCAAAAGCGTATGAAGACCATTTTCGATCGACGAACTGAGGAACGTAAGTTCATGCCTGGTGATCAGGTGTTGGCTCTGTTACCTGTGGAGGGCTCACCATTTCAAGCTCGGTTTACAGGTCCGTATGTGGTAGAAAAACAAGTTACTGACTTAAATTATCTGATTGCCACTCCAGAGAGAAGAAAGTCCACCCAGTTGTGTCATGTTAATTTGTTGAAGCCATATTATTGCCGTTCTCACAAGATGCCAGAGGATGAGGTAAAATCTGCATTACTAGTTGAGAGAGTCTCGCTTATTCCTATGGGGGAGGGAATAGATGAGGGAGTTTCTTTTCCAGAGGATACAGTTCTGTTGGGACGTCTAAAAAATTCAGAGACTCTTAAAAATTTGAATAAAATGTTGGCCCATTTGCCTGATGATAAATGTGGTGATTTGATTGATATTGTTAATCATCATGTTTCCTTATTTGGTGATGTACCTTCGCGTACACATTGGTTGGAGCACGATATTGATGTCGGGGATTCAGAGCCCATTCGCCAGAATTTTTATCGGGTGTCCCCAAATAAACTCCTGCATCTTAAAGCTGAAGTCCGGTATATGCTGGATCATGATATTGCACGACCTTCATTTTCCAGTTGGGCATCTCCCTGCTTGCTTGTAAATAAATCAGACGGTACTTATCGGTTTTGCACCGACTATCGTAAAATAAATAGAGTAACAAAACCGGACTCATTTCCACTGCCTCGTATTGAGGATTGTGTTGATCGGGTTGGGTCAGCGAAATTTGTAAGCAAGTTCGATCTGCTTAAAGGCTATTGGCAAGTCCCGTTGACCAAAAGAGCTCAAGAGATTTCCACTTTTATTACATCGGAGGGGTTATTCTCTTATAACGTTATGAGTTTTGGCCTCAGAAATGCGCCTGCAACCTTTCAGCGGCTTATGAATAGGGTTGTTTCTGGGTTGGAGGGAGTGGCCGTCTATTTAGACGATGTAGTAGTTTTTAGTGATTCATGGGAGCAGCACTTGAAGCATATTGCAGACCTGTTCTCTCGTTTTGTAGATGCTGGTCTGACCGTCAATCTGGCTAAATGCGAGTTTGCCAAAGCCACTGTGACTTACTTGGGTAAGATAGTTGGACAAGGTTGTGTGCGACCAGTTCGGGCCAAGGTGGAGGCCATTGATCGATTTCCTTCTCCTACTACTAAGAAGGAGTTAATGCGTTTTTTGGGGCTAGTAGGTTACTACCGGGGATTTTGCAGGAATTTTTCTACCGTGGTAGCCCCACTAACTGATTTGTTGAAAGCAAAAGCAGCTTTTGTTTGGACATCTGTCTGTCAGGACGCTTTTGAGGCAGCTAAATCACTGCTTACTTCCACTCCTGTGTTGGCAGCGCCTCGTTTTGATCGTGCTTTTCAGTTGTGCGTAGATGCTAGCAATGTGGGTGCTGGAGCAGTGTTGTTACAGGCTGATGAGGAAGGAGTTTACCGTCCAGTTAGCTACTTCTCAAAGAAGTTTAATTCGTATCAGTTGAATTATGCTGTGGTTGAAAAGGAGGCATTAGCTTTGATTTGGGCTTTGCATCACTTTGAAGTGTATGTGGGATCTGTGTCAGACCCATTGGTTGTGTATACGGACCAGGGTTATTATAGTTTTGCATTATTCATTAGTTTTTATTTTTATTTCGTTTTAACTTTGTGTTTTCAAATTCAGTTTAGTTTTAATTAGTTTCTAGCGTGGGTTTGCTAGTTTAGTTTAGTTTTTATTTTTTGAAAATGCTTAGTTTTAGTTTAGTTTTAATTAGTTTTAGTATTAGTTTTAGTCTTTTTTGTAATATGGGCTATTTGTCAGGGGCAAGATTAAAAAAGGCCAGAAAAAGTATTCAAAGTAAACATCATACAATCTACATTGGAATTCAACCAAGCCATGTAATAAGTAAGGGATAATGTAACGTTATAGCGAGGAGGTAGTTATTGAGAATACAACCCCGACAAGCTGCAATCGGGAGCCCGACGCGAAGCGGAGGGATGTTGAGCAGCCTGAAGGGGTTGTATTCCCAATAACTACCGACTCGCTATACATTATCCCGCTTATTACATGGCTACCTATCAAATAAATCACTACTTTGAAACAAAATATTGATTTAAAAAGGAGTTTATTGATAGTTTACGATTGTATTGCTTCCGCCAAAGAAAATAGTGCGCTCCGTCTACGGTTAGAATTCTGTGAGTCCATATAGCAACGCTCTGTTTTTCATGGCAACGGTCTGTTATACTCCGCAGTGGTCTGTTATCAAGAAATAACAGACGGCATTCTACATTGGAATTCAGCCAAGCCATGTAATAAAACAAAATATAAACTTAAAAAGGATGGGACAAATGGGCTGCCAATGTAGATCGGAAGGCCGTTAAAAAAGAAAAGAAATAAAGTATTAAATCCCGAGATGTATCGAATCAAAAGGTACGTCGGTCCATCGGGCATTTGCCCAGAATGCCAGATTACCATTCCAGCCCTGCAGCTTATAACGTTAGTGTTTTGACAACGACAACAAAAGTGCATTTTAAGTTACCTCAAACTTGCGACTAGTTAACTTTTTAAAGAAGGCCCAATTGCTTCTCATATGAACATTATATTCAGAGAATATAAAATATTTGTATACCACTTTTTATGTGTGTGATTGTGTAAGTGATTGTGTAAAGGTGTTTATGAGATACCAACCTTTTGCGAACTTGCTTCAACGTCGCGTCGAACACGTTCACATGGAGACTTGAGAGGAGGGGAGGGGTGTGTGACTGTGTGTGTGTCGCGCGCATGCATGCGAGTGACAGAGAGACGGAGGGAGAGCAGGGAAAGGAAACACAGCTGAGCGAATTCTCTGCGTGTTTTTAAATAGCGTCGAAGGAAAGACAAAGACGAAAACTAAGGACACTTACTCTATAATTTTATTTTATTTTAGTTAGTTTTGTCAACCACACATTACAGTTTTAGTTAGTTATCGTTTTTTTGTTTTGCCTCGTTTTTATTTTTATTTCAGTTAACGACAATGTTTTTTCCCATCTAGTTTTCGTTTTTTCGTTCGTTTTCGTTAACGATTATAACCCTGATACGGACCACAACCCGCTCATCTATTTACACTCTTTGCGGTGCCCAAACCAACGATTGACTCGTTGGTGTCTTTTCTTGCAATCATACGCACTTGACATCCGGCATATCAAGGGGACAGACAATGTGGTTGCTGACGCATTGTCTAGAGCTCCTTATTCCTTTTAACTGATTGACTAACTGTTTTGTTTTGCTCTACTTGTCTTTCTTAAATTGCTTCCACAGGGCCCGTGGTTGCTGAGGATATTGGAGAGTATTACAGAGCGGTGGGTCTTTCCAGTATGGGGAGTTATCCGGTGACGGGTTTCATAAATGTCCACCCTTTTTCTATGGGGGGGGGGGTGTTACGACCCCAGTATGGGTCATATTGTGTGGGTTTGGTTGTCTGTTTGTCTTTTGTGTTGTAGGTTGGAGTTGGAGTGAGTGACGTCATGATGACTGAGGGTTTACACCTGTGCTAGAGCTGATGCCGGCAGATAAAGCAGCTCCCTTCAGTCGTGACGGCGCGCTCTCCCCTCGTGCCATGTTGTCGTCGTCATCGTCTTAGTTATTGTTTTATTCCCGTTTCTGTCTAGTCTTTTACTTTTACTTTAATAAATGTAATTCCTTTTTGCATACGAATTAACGTGTCATCTCCTTCTTTGTCGCGGCTTGTGAGCCGGCCGTGACACCAGTCAGATCGCTGTTTTAATAGAGCATGTGGTGAATGGTTGCTAAATGCTAATTAGATTGAATTTTTTATGTAATCTTAAGGAATATTTAATATTGCAGTGTATGTATTTGTGTTTATTTTATTTAGTATTTGGATGTGGTTGAATGTACAAGGTATCTTTAAGTCATCTATAGCGTGCCTGGCCATCTTTATCAGACTACAACGAGGACCACAATGGAAATAAGTTTGTAACTTTCTTGTGTTATCCTCGACAGTTCTTATAAATGTATAATGTCACTGTGATGGCATCTTGTTATGCAATTATTTTTGTTACTGTCTAATAAAAAGGGAAAAAAAGGCATCTGCTAGAATATCTGACATTTAACAGATCTTCACCTTTCAGCATGACAATGATCTAAAACACATCTAAATCAACAAAAGAATGATTTCAGCAAAAACGTGCTGAAAAGAGGGATTCTTTCCGCAAGTGTGCCGACCCGTGTCCTAGATATTTGACACCGGAGGACTCACACGATCTGTGTGTTTTCTGCCTGGGAGAAGAGCACGCGAGGGAAGTTCTCGAGGGAGCTTCCTGCTTACACTGTGAGCGTTTTTCTCTGAGAACGCTCTGCTCTCGTCTGTCCCACTTCCCGAGAGAAGTGGGCACGGCATCTGAACCCCGCGGTTTCGGTCCCGCTCGGGCTGAGGCCCAGCGACGCTTGAGATCGTGGGGCTCTCAGAGGGAGCTGGCAGATCAGCTGGAGAGGGGCGTTAACCTCGTGGATGATCTACCAGCTGACGAGGGTGAGTTGCAGGTCGATGTAGAGGAGGATGTTTTTTCTCTCTCTGACAGATCTGCAACTGGTTCTCTTCGGGCCGGACAGGATTCAGCTGCTGCTGATGTTAGTCTTGTTGAGACTGAACCATCTCTCCCCTCTTGCCCAGTGTACACTGAGTTGGTGGACGTTATTGGGCGCGCCACCAACAGATTGCAGCTGCAGTGGAGGCGCATTCGGGAGGAACCTGCTCGTGGTATTTTGGATGATTGGTTCTTCCTCACCCGTAAGCCACCGGCTCGGACGAGCCTTCCATTCCTTCCCGATCTCCACTCTGAGATCGAGAAGGCATGGAAGAACCCGTTCTCTGCGCGCCTTTATCTACATCAGTACATTCGCTGCTGTAGAAGGGGCTGCGGAGCATGGGTACGTGTCGATGCCGCCAGTGGACGAGACGTTAGCCAACTATCTGAGCCATGGCTCAATGATGCCACCCGTGAGGCCAGACGAGTGTACAGGAAGGCTGAGCGCAGGTAGAAAAAGGACAAGCTCCATGTATCATATGAAGATTGCCACTATTAGAGCCCATATCGCATCCCCCGCTCTCAGCCCATTCATGGGAGACCATTGGCCCAACTGTTCAAAAAATTATAAATAGTAGTTTGGCAACAGGTGACGTTCCAACATACCTCAAAGAAGCAGTTGTGGAACCCCTGATTAAAAAAAGATATTTGGATTCCTCGGGTTTTATCTAATTATCGACCTAACTCGAAGCTTCCGTTCATCTAAAAAATTTTAGAGAAGACTGTACTTCTTCAGCTGCAGTCTTTTTTAGATGCACATGGACTTTTTGAGACTTATCAATCTGGTTTTAAAGCATTTCACAGCACTGAAACTGCACTCTTAAGAGTTTTTAATGATTTGCTATTAACCATTGACTCTGGAAATTCTGCCATACAAGTGCTGTTGGACCTCACCGCGGCTTTTGATATGGTTGACCACGCAGTTCTTATCTCCCGTCTAGAGTACTGTGTCGGGATTAGTGACACTGCTTTGCAGTGGTTTAAGTCCTATTTATCTGAGAGATGCTTTTCAGTAAAGCTTGGAGATTTTTGTTCATCTACTGCCCCACTTCTTTGTGGTGTTCCACATGGTGCAATTCTTGGACCACTTCTCTTTTCTCTCTATCTCCTCCCCCTAGGAAACAATTATAAAGCATGGCATCTCCTATCATTTTTATGCGGACGATTCGCAAATATATCTTCCCCTCAAAAGAGGTGAAGCCAACTCCCTCATACCTCTACTGGAGTGCTTAAAAGATATTAAGGCATGGATGGCTTCTAACTTTTTTAATCTAAATGAAGATAAAACTGAAGTCATTTTGTTTGGACCCAGTCGAGCCGATGATGTCCTTCCCGTTGACCTGGCCTTCCTGAAACAATATGTGAAACACATAATGACAAATTTAGGTGTCAAAATAGATAATGTTTTAAACTTGATAAACAGATAAATAACGTCGTTAAAACCAGTTTCTATCATTTGAGGCTTTTATCTCAAATTAAACCTGTCCTATCTCTTAAACACTTTGAACATGTGATTCATGCTTTTATTTCAACTCGTGTAGATTACTGTAATGCACTTTATATTGGCGTAAACCAAACCTCTCTTGCACGCTTACAGCTAGTACAAAACAAGTTTTAACTTGTTTAGCCAGCTGTTTAGTTTAGTTTTGTGGATCACCATCTGGGTTTGACTAACGTGGTGTTGTAGTAACATGGGTGGCCATTCGGCTTTCTGTGAGTACTGTCTTAAACTGCAAAGAGATATACTTTGCCATTAATAACTCTCCGGCATTGAGACTACTGGCCCTGGGCTTTGCTGGCCTTGCTCTGCTTCTCATTCACGGTATGGATTTAAATTATACATCATTGCAACTGCATAACCTAAATCGTCTACTCCGTCTGGAATCCTCCACGTTTGATTTGTGTACTACTCTTAAAATTGCACGTCGTACACGTTATATCCACCGGTCTGCTAAACGTAGATGGCTTTATAACTACGACTCCTGTCTCTCAATACCTGTGATCCTGTCGCCGAGATCGGAGCGTTACTATAGTAATGATGTGACTCTCCACCGCGCCAGGACTCTCATACCCCTAACTAAAGATGTGACCTACTCGTCGCATGTTCCCCATCGACACAACTGCGCACTTTTGAACATTCGTTCCCTGACTGGCAAGGGTACACTACTGAATGAAGTTACAACTGAGAGAGACCTGGATTTACTCTTTCTGACTGAAACCTGGCAAACACCTGGGCCCTCATTTATAACCGTTGCGTACGCACAAGTACGCCACTTCCGACGCATAAGTTGTGATTTATAAAAACAAACTTGACAGGAAAATGTGCGCACCTGCACGCAAACTCTGACCCATGCGTACGAACGTTTTGGAGACGGAGCAGTTTGGCGACACCGATGGTGAGCTAGAGTTTTGTCTTTTTGGTCACTTTTAGACAGAAAATCTAAATAAAACGATACATATAAAGGAAGATAATACAAATATAATTTCACTCACCAAGCCTATCACTTGAAGCAAATATCCGCACCTTAAATGTCCGCGCCAGCGAGCGCGTTGGGCCGTTAGTGAAACATATCTAACGGCAGATGAAGTAAATCTGTAAATCTTCATTATGAGTCCTAATCATTTAAAAAAAATGTATAATATATGATTTATTTATTTTATATATATATATATATATATATATATATATATAAAAATCTCAAAATGTACAAGTGTATTGTATGTTAAATGATATGCTTTAATAAAAAGACATTTGATATGAGTCTTAATCATAAATAGGTTACAGTTTAGGCCTATATAAAACAATGATTTAAACTATGTTTTATTTCTGATATAAACATTTAGATTAAATATGCCATTCTCATTAACGGAGTTAAACACTTAAACTACATGACATTTAGGCCTACTGAATAGTAAAAAAAAAAAAAAAGTACAAAAATAATAATTATATATATATATATATATATATATATATATTCAATAAATAGCCTATAAATATTGGTTGTGGATGCAGTGCTTTTGAACACTTTTCCTTTGGCATGCTGTGTTTCAATGTTTTAACTACAGAGATAATTGCTTATCATGATAATAGCAGATTGTGCAAATATAATGCACAACAAGGTCGATCTGTTTCCATTAAAAATATAAATCAATTAAAAAGACTATTTGGTCAGTCGAAAAGATTGAGAAAAACTTTATCTGAAATGTATTTTACACTATTTGATTTATTTATTCAAAAACAAGGCAAGGATACTAAATTATTTGTATTAATGTAATGTGACGGCACATCCGTATTTCATATTTTCCTAATGTCTTGTACCGTTAAACATGTTATCACTTCACGTGGATGAATAATCATATGCAAATGATATGCAGATGAGGATATGCATAGTAAAACTAGGCGTTGTAAGCTCCATATATGGTTATTTCGGGGAGGAGACGCATGTGCGCACAATCTTCCGCTGACTGGGATTTATAAAGTGAATCCTGCGCAGGTTCGGGCGTACACACAATTTTATAAGTCTCAATATTTTTTTGCGCACGCCATTTTTGGCTTTTGGGCGCACGTACACTTTTAGTAAGGATCCTACGCACAGTTTTATAAATGAGGCCCCCGACGATTTCGTTGAGCTGAACCTTTTAACCCCTGCTGGATATAGTTACCTGACAAAACCTCGACTTAGTGGTAGAGGTGGTGATCTGGCAGTGATCTTCAAGAACAATTACAAAGTGACTAAATATGACATTCTTGCTGTTCCAAGTTTTGAATGTATTTCTTGTTAACTTGCTGGCCCCGCTCCGCTACTGATCCTACTGATTTATAGACCCCTAGAAACAACCCAAACTTCTGCTCTGATCTGACTGAACTTCTCACTCTCGCTTTTGCCCGGCATGATAGAAATATGATGCTTGGTGACTTTAATATACATATTGATTCTGATTGTACTGCTGCAAAATACTTTTTGTCTGTTCTTGATTATTTTGAAGTATCTCAGCATATCGACTTCCCAACACATTCTCACTCTCATACTCTCGATCTGCTCTGTACTGTTGGTATTGACAATGTCCATGTTCATGGTCCCAATCTGGGCATCTCTGATCATAAACGAATTATTTATATTTCTATTTATTTCATAAACTAATCTATTATTGTAAAACCTATAACAAACACTATTATATCCTACCGAAATCTGAAAACTATAACTGTTGAAAATTTCCTTGTGCCATTGCTGTTTCTGCTCTTCCTTTTTCACTCAATCTGCTGTGTCCTGATGAGATAGTTTCTACCTATGATAAATCGATTGGTGATGTATTGGATGACCTTGCTCCTTTAATAACTAGAACTGTTCCGTCTACTCATTCCTCTCCTTGGTTTACCCCTGAGCTCAGAGTTCTGAAAACTCAATGTGCGTCTTGAAAGACTCCACAACAAATCCTCCCTTCTTGTCCATTCCATAGCCTTTTCTGATTCAGTAGTGAACATTGCACTTAACATTGCACGCTCTAACTATCTTTCTACTGTTATTAACAAAGCTAAATGCAAACCTAAAGCTCTTTTCACAGAAATAAATAGACTGGTAAACCGTCTTTTGTATTGCATTGTGAAGCGACCTTGGGTTTTTGAAAGGCGCTATAGGAAATAAACATATTGTTATTATTATAAAAACTCGGCCGCGCACCTGTTAAACAGAACGCGCAAGCATGAACATATAACACCAGTTCTGGCCTCGCTACATTGGCTCCCGATCCATTTTAGAATACATTTTAAGATTTTATTGTTTGTTTTTAAATCACTAAATGGGTTAGCTCCTCGCTACATCTCAGACCTCGTAAGAGTTTACACCCCTACACGGTCACTCAGGTCTATTGACCGACTTCGGTTAGTTGCTCCAAAAACCAGGTTAAAAACCTGGGGTGACCGTGCTTTTCCAGCTGCAGCCCCTAAACTGTGGAACGAGCTTCCTCCACAGGTCAAATTGGCCCCAACCCTCGAATCTTTTAAATTTCGTCTAAAAACTCACTTGTATTCACAAGCTTTTACACCAGCATGAGAAATGTGTGATTGTATGTAGACTTATGCGTTTTATGTGTACTTTTATGTGTTATCCCTTGTTCAGCACTTTGTAAACCTTGGTTTTTTAAATGTGCTATATAAATAAAAATGGAACTATCTCGCCTCTGGTCGGCCATCGTCACTGGGAGCTCCGACCCTGCCATCCAAGCCGCTTAAGACAACATCACGCTTGAATGGCAGAGCGTACACGGCAGCAGGTCAGGCAGGTGCGGTTCTGCACACCTTCGCGGTCCTTCAGGCCTACCAGGCCGACCTGCTGCGGGACCTCGATCAGGGGTTTGGCTCTCCGGGCCACCAAACAGTCCGCTGTTTCCATCGGTCGTGTGATGGTGGCCACAGAGAGGCATCTGAGGCTCAACCAGACTGACATCAGGGAGAAAGAAAAAACCTTCCTCCTCGATTCGCCGGTTTCACCCTCTGAGCTTTTTGGACCCTCCATCGAGACGGTGGTCGATAAGTTCAGGGAGGCGAGGGTGCGCTCTGCGGCGTTCAAGAGCTGCATACCACGGAGGTCCTCGGCCCAGCCCAGGCAGGCGGGAGGGCCTGGTCCGTCGTGGTCTGAGGGTCACAGACAGACTCAGAAGGCCAGTGTCGCTTCCCGTGCACCCCCTCCTCTTCCTAAGAAAGGGAGCAGGGTGCGCAGGAGGCGTAACTCCCGCGGGAGGCAGGATCACAGGGAGGTGATCCAGAGGAAGCATTCTCAGACCGAACGTTAGACATCACATCCCTGGGTCTTGCCTCCTAACCACCATCGCCCCAGGCTCCTCTTACATCAGGCCTGGGGCGGGGCCGATGATGAGTTCAAGAATTATCTGATGGCCCGCTTCAGCTTGGTTGATAGGAGCACCTTCCCTAGGCTTGCAAAGCAAAAGAGGCTACTGAGTCCTGGCATGCTTCATTCCGCACGCTGCGGGTGTTATGTTGAGTGAAAATGTTTTGTGCACAAATAACATTTTTCTCTTCTTTTTCAGAACTCGTCTCCCGTACAGAGCCTGGGACATGTTTGGTAAGCAGGTAATGTAAAAAATTGTAAAAGTGAGCTGAGCTCCCACACACTGTGGTCCCAGGTTGCAGGCCTCACCAGGCCTTCCTGAATGTGAGCTTCCACGCATTGTGACTATCAGGTTACAGGCCTCATCTGGCCTTCCTGATCATGGGTTCCCACATGCTGTGGTTGCCAGGTTACAGGCCTCACCGGCCTTCCTCGATACGAGCTCCCACATTCTGTGGTCGTCAGGTCACAGGCCTCAGCGGCCTTCCTGAGGATGAGCTCCCACTTACTGTGGTGGCCAGGTGGCCTCACTAGGACTAAAAAAAGTGAGAAAATGCGCTGTACGCTTCGGTCCCTTCCTATGTACTCGTAACTCGTAACTTAGAGCGCAAATGGAAACAAACTAATTTAGAGGTCTTTAGAATTGCGTGGAAAGACAGTATGTCACGTTATAAAAAGGCTCTAAAAGCAGCCAGGGCTGAGCATCTCCGCAAACTAATAGAAAACAACCAAAATAATACAAGGTTTTTATTTAACACTGTGGCTAGACTAACAAATAAACAGACATCACCTGACCAAAATATTCCGTTACATATTAGCAGTAATGATTTCATGAATTTCTTCACTGAGAAAATAGAAAGCATTAGAAACACAATTGTAAATGTGCAATATTTGACGGCGTCTTATGATTCAGCCTCAATTATCGCCCCTCAAGAACAACTACAGCGCTTTACAACTATAGGACAGGAAGAGCTAAATAAACGTATAACTTCATCTAAACCAACAACATGTTTATTAGATCCAATACCCACTAAACTACTGAAAGAAGTGTTACCTGTAGTGGAAGAGCCTCTTCTCAATATTATTAACTCGTCTCTATCTTTAGGTCACGTTCCAAAAACGTTCAAGCTGGCAGTTATAAAACCTCTTATTAAGAAACCACAATTAGATCCAAATAACCTAGCAAATTACAGACCCATTTCAAATCTTCCATTTATGTCTAAAATACTAGAAAAAGTTGTGTCCGCTCAACTCTGCTCTTTCTTGCAAGAAAACGATATCTATGAAAAGTTTCAGTCAGGATTCAGGCCACATCATAGCAAAGAAACTGCGCTGGTTAAAATTACAAATGATTTACTTTTAGCTTCTGACCAAGGCTGTATCTCAATACTAGTTTTACTCGATCTTAGTGCTGCGTTCGACACTATAGATCATAAAATACTCTTAGATCGACTTCAAAATTACACTGGTGTTCAGGGACAGGCATTAAGCTGGTTTAGATCGTACCTATCAGACCGTTACCATTTTGTCCATTTAAATGGGGAAAAATCAAAGATAACGTCAGTAAACTATGGAGTGCCGCAAGGATCTGTGTTAGGCCCTCTGCTATTCTCGATTTATATGCTGCCACTTGGTAATATTATAAGAAAACATGGAATAAGTTTCCACTGTTATGCTGATGACACTCAATTATATATATCATCACGACCAGATGATAACACTAAATTATCTGAAATGACAGAGTGTGTTAAAGATATAAAATATTGGATGACGTGTAATTCTCTTCTATTAAATGCAGAAAAAAACGGAGGTATTACTGATTGGTCCAAATAAACTGCCCGCAAAACCTCTTACAATACAACCTTAATCTAGAAGGACGTCCTGTTACTTTATCCTCTACAGTAAAAGACCTGGGTGTTATACTAGACCGCAACTTGTCTTTTAAAAATCATATTTCAAATGTCACAAGAACAGCCTTTTTCCACCTTAGAAACATTGCTAAGCTACGTAACATGCTATCAGTTTCTGATGCAGAAAAGTTAGTTCATGCATTCATGACCTCGAGACTAGATTACTGTAATGCTTTATTAGCTGGTTGTCCTGCATCCTCCGTAAACAAGCTACAGTTAGTCCAAAATGCAGCTGCTGGAGTTCTTACTAGGTCAAGAAAATATGATCATATAACACCAATTTTATCATCTCTACACTGGTTACCTATTAAGTTCCGTATCAATTACAAAGTATTGTTACTGACTTATAAAGCCCTAAATGGTTTAGCTCCTGAGTATTTAAGGGATCTTCTATCGCTCTACAATCCATCGCGCTCTTTAAGATCGCTAAATTCGAGGCTTCTGGTCGTACCTAGGATATCTAAGTCCACTAAAGGAGGGAGGGCGTTTTCACATCTAGCTCCTAAACTCTGGAATAGCCTTCCTGATATTGTCCGAGGCTCAGACTCGCTCTCCCAGTTTAAAACTAGATTAAAGACGCATCTCTTTAGCCAAGCATTCACATAATGCATCTCATACCTTTTATACTACAGTTAAATCAGATCAAATGCATTCATATTATGAACAGCAGCTACGCTAATTATTTCCCATCTGCCTTTTTTGTTGTCATCTCAGGGCGCCTGTCCCTATAACTCAAATAGAGTTCGTCAGCTCCAGTTACAGTGCCTTGCGAAAGTATTCGGCCCCCTTGAACTTTTCGACCTTTTGCCACATTTCAGGCTTCAAACATAAAGATATAAAACTATTTTTTTGTGAAGAATCAACAACAAGTGGGACACAATCATGAAGTGGAACGAAATTTATTGGATATTTCAAACTTTTTTAACAAATAAAAAACTGAAAAATTGAGCGTGCAAAATTATTCGGCCCCCTTAAGTTAATACTTTGTAGCGGCAATTTTTGCTGCGATTACAGCTGTAAGTCGCTTGGGGTATGTCTCTATCAGTTTCGCACATCGAGAGAAATTTTTGCCCATTCCTCCTTGCAAAACAGCTCGAGCTCAGTGAGGTTGGATGGAGAGCGTTTGTGAACAGCAGTTTTCAGTTCTTTCCACAGATTCTCGATTGGGTTTTGGATCATCGTCTTGTTGGAAGACAAATCTCCGTCCCAGTCTCAGGTCTTTTGCAGACTCCATCAGGTTTTCTTCCAGAATGGTCCTGTATTTGGCTCCATCCATCTTTCCATCAATTTTAACCATCTTCCCTGTCCCTGCTGAAGAAAAGAAGGCCCAAACCATGATGCTGCCACCACCATGTTTGACAGTGGGGATGGTGTGTTCAGGGTGATGAGCTGTGTTGCTTTTACGCCAAACATAACGTTTTGCATTGTTGCCAAAAAGTTCCATTTTGGTTTCATCTGACCAGAGCACCTTCTTCCACATGTTTGGTGTGTCTCCCAGGTTGCTTGTGGCATACTTTAAACGACACTTTTTATGGATATCTTTAAGAAATGGCTTTCTTCTTGCCACTCTTCCATAATGGCCAGATTTGTGCATTATACGACTGATTGTTGTCCTATGGACAGAGTCTCCCACCTCAGCTGTAGATCTCTGCAGTTCCTCCAGAGTGATCATGGGCCTCTTGGCTGCATCTCTGAACAGTCTTCTCCTTGTATGAGCTGACAGTTTAGAGGGACGGCCGGGTCTTGGTAGATTTGCAGTGGTTTGATACTCCTTCCATTTCAATATTATCGCTTGCACAGTACTCCTTGGGATGTTTAAAGCTTGGGAAATCTTTCTGTATCCAAATCCAGCTTTAAACTTCTCCACAACAGTATCTCAGACCTGCCTGGTGTGTTCCTTTTTCGTCATGATGCTCTCTGTGCTTTAAACGGACCTCTGAGACTATCACAGAGAAGGTGCATGTATACGGAGACTTGATTACACACAAGTGGATTCTATTTATCATCATCAGTCATTTAGGTCAACATTGGATCAATTAGAGATCCTCACTGAACTTCTGGAGAGAGTTTGCTGCGCTGAAAGTAAAGAGGCTGAAAAAATTTTCACGCCCAATTTTTCAGTTTTTTATTTGTTAAAAAAGTTTGAAATATCCAATAAATTTCATTTCACTTCATGAATGTGTCCCACTTGTTGTTGATTATTCACAAAAAAATTACAGTTTTATATCTTTATGTTTGAAGCCTGAAATGTGGAAAAAAGGTTGAAAAGTTCAAGGGGGCCGAATACTTTCGCAAGGCACTGTATGTATCCAGCCTCTCATGGAGACTTCAGATGCTCCAACGCCTGTGAAGAGACGACGAGCTTGGGTTATGACCGATAGGGAGTGCTGTCACTGACAGTCCGATATGACCTAAGGGTGAGTGGTCCCAGTGTTCTCTGAACTATTGGTTCTGACAGTTGTCACTGCCTTTGGGCATGCACTCCCCTCAGCATGGCGGAGTGGGTATTTCATTCCCCAAAGCGTCGATGACGTATTGTCGAGTTCCCTTCGAAAGGGAACGTCTCAGGTTACGACTGTAACCTATGTTCCCTGAGAACAGGGAACGAGACAATACGTCTCCCTGCCATGCCTCGGGGCCTGCCTGCAACAGTCCCTGAAGACGATAGGATGTTGTTATGGATACTTTGACAGTTTTCAATCTGGTTTCCGATCACATCACAGCACAGAGACAGCGCTCATAAAGATAATTAACGATATTCGCTTAAATACTGATACAGGCACATTATCAGTGTTGGTGCTACTCAACCTCAGTGCTGCATTTGACACTGTTGATCACAACATACTTCTTGACAGGCTGGAAAACTGGGTGGGTCTTTCTGGGATAGTCCTAAAATGGTTCAGGTCATACTTAGAAGCGAGAGGTTATTATGTGAGTATAGGAGACCATAAGTCTGAGTGGACATCCATGACATGCGGAGTTCCTCAAGGCTCAATTCTTGCGCCACTCCTATTCAACCTGTACATGCTTCCAATGAGCCAAATAATGAGAAAGAACCAAATCTCTTACCACAGCTATGCAGATGACACACACACACACACACCACACACACACACACACACACACTTACCACAGCTATGCAGACGACACACAGATCTACTTAGCCCTATCGCCAAACGATTACAGCCCCATTGACTCCCTGTTCCAATGCATTGATGAAGTAAACAGTTGGATGTGTCAAAACTTTCTTCAGTTAAACAAAGACAAAACTGAAGTCATTGCGTTTGGAAACAAAGATGAAGTTCTCAAGGTGAACGCATACCTTCACTCTAGAGGTCAAACAACTAAAAATCAAGTCAGGAATCTTGGTGTGTCTCTAGAGTCAGACCTTAGCTTCAGTAGTCATGTCAAATCAATAACTAAATCGGCATACTATCATCTGAAAAATATTGCAAGAATTAGATGCTTTGTTTCCAGTCAAGACTTAGAAAAACTTGTGCATGCTTTCATCACCAGCAGGGTGGATTATTGTAATGGACTCCTCACTGGCCTTCCCAAAAAGACCATAAGACAGTTGCAGCTCGTACAGAACGCTGCCGCCAGGATCCTGAGCAGAACCAGAAAATATGAACATATCACACCAGTCCTCAGGTCTTTACACTGGCTCCCAGTCACATTTAGGATTGATTTTAAAGTATTATTACTGGTATATAAATCATTTAATGGCCTAGGACCTCAATACATTGCAGATATGCTCACTGAATATAAACCCAACAGATCACTGAGATCATTAGGATCACATCAACTAGAAATACCAAGGGTTCACTCAAAGCATGGAGAGTCCGCTTTTAGCCATTATGCAGCCGCAGCTGGAACCAGCTTCCAGAAGAGATCAGGTGCGCTCCTACAGTAGCCACATTCAAATCCAGACTCAAAACACTTCTGTTTAACATTGCATTTACTGAATGAGCACTGTGCCACTGTGCGTCCGACTGTTTGCACTGTATTTTATTTTATTATTTATTCTAAACTGTTTTAATTATTCTTATTTCTTTTGATTATTTTAATTTCTTCTTTCTTTTGATTATTTTAATTTCTTCTATGTAAAGCACTTTGAATTACCATTGTGTATGAAATGTGCTATATAAATAACCTTGCCTTGCCTTGCCTTTGTTTCAAGGCGCCCTTTTTATATATCCAGGTTGCGCGCTCATCATTCAAGCTGATGATGCATGGGCTGTCGCCGGTCAGGATGATTTGCTGTGAGTTGATACTTGATTTCAGACACCTGTCACGCTTGAGGCGTTCCCCAAAGCCTCGATGACGTATTGTCTCGTTCCCTGTTCTCAGGGAACATAGGTTACAGTCGTAACCTGAGACGTTTTGTAAACTGCCCAGCCAGAGCTGAAATCTGAATCCTATCGAAAATCTATAGGGGACATGAGGTTCGTAGACAGGAGATGCCCACATTTTTTGCGAAGAAGAGTGGGATAATATTCCCATGTCAAGATGTACCAAGTTGATAGATTCCTATCCAAAGACTAAGTGCTGTAATAAAATCAAAGGGTGCTCCAACTAAGTATTAGATTGGGGAAGTGTACAGTTATGCAGTTAGTTATTCTAAAAAAAATGTATGACTATTATTTTCCCCCCTGAAATGTGTCACTTTGGTTTTCAGAGGCATTGTATAGATTGTAATTTTTACATTAAACATGCAATAGTTCTGATGTGATTTTTCTTTGTTTAATTTTTACATCACAAAAACCGGCTGTTTAAACAGGGAAGTGTAGACTTCTGATATCTACTGCATATCTTAGGTAAACATGCAAAAATATTGAATTTACTTTTAAAGAAAAATCTCTTTAATATCCTTTAAAGATCCTTTAATATCCTGAGAAAAAAAATGTATTACGGGTTTTCTGTAATTTAATGTTTAAATATGCAAATTAGGCAATATCTATATCTATATAAAATCTGAGTATTGGATAAAGCCAGCTTAAAAAATTTTTTCATTGTGTTCACATATTAGATGGAAAAAAATTACAGAGGGATTTAAGGATATCTACTTTTGTTATCCTGTAAATCAGAATATACTGTCAATAGCCTTAAAAAATAATTTTCGCCTTGTTTTTTTGGAATAAAATGTTATATAAATCAAGCTAGGAATAATATATTTACAAATCCCTCTGTAAATGTCTTCATAATATAACTAGGTACAAGACTGGAAAGTTTGGTGTATATAGGTGCTACTAAAGTGGAGCTTTCGGACTTGGAGTATGAGAGAAAAGTCATTTTGAGAAAACAGGCTTTAAAGATTTATCATCAGCCAATGAGATTGCGCATTCAGCCCTTTTACTTTCACGATTGGTTGCTGATAAAAAGGAAATGACCATATAATCGAGGCCCTTCTGTTTAGATTTACTTAGTTTAAATCTAGGGTTAATAAGTAAACTCTTAACTAACTAAGCAATGAAGATGCCCAAAAGAACATTGTACTTTGATAAACCCAAAGCTTTGCTGAGTCACTGAATACATAGAGGGTCCTGCAAGCCTGACAGTGTCTCAATAAACAACTGAGATAAGATCATAACGCTGACAAGCCCTAAAACAAATCCTCCTTAGCCCTTCATATATCTGATTTAGATTATCTGAGCTGTGAAGCCATCTAAAAAAGAATGGAATTGACAAGGAATCCAAATGATGGACGTTACAAGAGATTACATTTAGATGTCTGCATTGATGAGCGCACCCCTCGGCACGGGATATCAGAACTTCTCAAGAAACTGCGGCCAGAGTGGAAACCAGAAGATGTTCAGATCAAGGCAAGTTCATCATCTAAATTATTAGACAATATTTAAAAAAACAAACCATTAAAAAAACTATTTGCGTAAGTGTTTAGTATTTACACGATGAAGAGTTGAGAGGTGGGCGATATGGCAAAAATATCATATCACGATTTGTTTCAGGAAAATCACGATTAACGATTTTATCACGATTCCTTTTCATGTTGGTTTTACTATTTTGCAAGTGACTGAGCATCACAGCCAAACTAATGTCCCTATTTTAAAAACAAAGCCTTAGGTAACAAAATATAAAATAAAAAAGAATGGCAGATATTTAGGCCAAAGTGGCGAAGATAAAAAATCTTTGTCATTTTCTTTGTTATTAAAAATTAAGAACAAAGATACACATACACAACTTAATATACAAATTAAATAAACAGTGCTTTATTTTTTCAGCTACAGGTGTATTTAACAGCATTGAAGAAATTAATTAAATGAACAAATATGAAAATAAAACACAACATCGACTTCACTGTATACATTTTACATTGATTCTTATTAAAGCTACTATTAAAGTTCTCAGTCAAGAGTGAGTGAGATGCTCTTTGTATTCTGTTGTTTTATTAACAGGGATAGTTCTCCCAAAAATTGTAATTCTCTCAAGCCGTTTTAAACCCGAATAAGTCTCCCTCTTCTGTTGAAAATAAAAGTTATTTGGAGGAATGTGGGTAAACAAACAGTTGATGTACCCCAGTGACTTCCATAATAGTTTTTTCCTACTATGGTCAATGGGGACCAGCAACCGCCCGGTTAGCCACACTCCTCAAAATATCTTCTTTTGTGTTCAGCACAAGAAAGAAATTAATACAGGTTTGGAACAACATTAGAGAGTGAGTAAATAATGACAGAATTTTTATTTTTGGGTAACTGTCCCTTTAAGGACAAGCGGCTGCATGTTTACTATTAGGGCTACTGTCACTTTAAGATCTGCGCGCAACGAGTCTACACGCATTTGACAAGGCAGATTTTTTTTTTTTTTCCAATTGTTCTTTCACTTTAGACATAACCAACTTTGTTTATGTAAACCTTCTGTGTATTTGACAGTATTAGCGCAATAAGACTCGAAAGATAACTTAGTCCAGTAATCAGACGCTGTTAGACAGGCTTTTAGTGCATGCGCACGTCGGGTGTTTGCGCTCAGAAAAGCGCCCGTTAGAACAGCGCATCAGCAGCGAATGACATGTTTAACCGGTAAGGTTTCAAAACACTTGCAAATAATAAATTATGAACTACAGTGTCCCGTTCCTCTGCATTTCATGTGGATATACGTCGCGCTGTACAGTATGTTGAGACGGAGGCGCCAGAAATGCAAACTGATAAAATGCACGATCCTACGATATTTCTTCAAAAGCAGATCGTGGAGACATTTTAATCGTCCACGATCAAAAATCGTAATATCGCACACCCCTATCTTAAATTGACTGAAAGACAATGAGTTTCATTATTTACCCCTTATTTCTATAATTATAATCTATTCAAAAGGAAAAAGGTTTCCCCTAAGTATTGAATGGGAAACGGAAGATGGCCTGCTCACTTAAAAGGGCTGAATACTTAAACATGAACATCCATGCACTGGTAGATTATTTTATCCTTAGTGCTGCCATCATCATGCTTCACTGCTGACGGAGCCTTACTTTTACTTTGTTTCCTCCACTACTATCAGCTTAAGGAAACTTGTTTTAGAGGGGATTCTTGAAGTATTCTTGAAGTCCTGCCACAGTATTTCAATTAGATTGAGACCTGGACTTTGACCTTTCCAAAACCCTCCATTTCTTTCTTCCAATATTGCAGTTCGGCATTAGTTTTTCTTTTTCCAGATGGCCTTATGGTCTCCTCAAACACAACCTGAAAGTCACTCTTGAGTCAAAGTATATCTTACCAGAAAATGACTTTGGTAGAAGTTAAAGTCACTGTTAAGAATATTACTTGAGTAAAATAAAGTTTGAGATTTTTTTTTGTACTTAAAGGAGAACTCCGGCGCAAAATGAACCTTTGGTCTAATTACACATTGTTACCTAGTCAACCGTTATCTGAGATTTGTTTTCATGATTATCGAATGTAAATAGTTTTATCTCTAAAAACAGTTTAGCCTATAACGCTAGTATAACGCTAGTATATAGGGCATTGAGTAATGACAAATAAAAATCGCTTGTTAATACCACTAACAAGGCTCAAAATAGCCCCACACTAACACGGCAGCATAATGAGGGTCCCTACCATCAAACCGAAGCATTGAGTTTGAGTTTGTTTATTTATAAAGCACATTTCAACAGTCACAGGACTGACCAAAGTGCTGTACAATCATTAAATAGAACATAGCATTCAGTTAAAATACACAACAGCTGAGAAGTTACATGTATAGTAATTAGACAATTAAACTATAGGCATATATTCAACATCAAATTAAAATTTATGGGCTACAGAAGAGAGAACACTTAGGTGATGTTAAAAGCTAAGGAGAATAGATGGGTTTTCAGTAGGGATTTAAAAACTGGTAGCGAATGAGCTGTTCTAACTTGTATTGGCAGGTTGTTCCATAATCTAGGTCCCACTACTGAAAAGGCTCTATCTCCTCTGCGCTTCAACCTTGTGCAAGGAACAGCAAGTATATTAAGATTACTGGATCTTAAGACGCGGGACGGGCTGTATAGGTGTATGAGTTCTGATAGATAACTTGGAGCAAGGTGGTGCAGGCTTTTGAACACGAATAGGAGAATTTTGTATTCAATCCTATACTGGACAGGTAGCCAATGTAAAGCTCGCAGGGTAGGTGTGACATGATCAAATTTACGTGTTTTCGTAAGAAATTTGGCCGCAGCATTTTGAACAAGTTGAAGGCGTGTAAGCTGGGCTTTTGAAATGCCACAATAAAGGGCGTTACAGTAATCTAAGTGAGAAGTTATGAACGCATGAATGGCTGTCTCAATGGAACTTTCAGGAATAAAATGTTTGATTTTGGCAAGAAGGCGGAGTTGATAAAAGCCAGACGCAACAACAGAGGACACCTGTTTCTCTAAAGTTAAGCGACTGTCAAGGAAAACTCCCAGATTTCGTACGCAGCTTGTATTAAAAACTGACAAGTTACCCAAAATGCTGCTGTCAAACTCAAATTTGTCAGATGGACCGAAAACTATAACCTCTGTCTTTGAGTCGTTTAATGTTAAGAAGTTATTTGCAAGCCAGAGCTTTACCTCAGCAAGACAGTTCATTAGAGATTTAAGTGCAGAGGGGTCATTTCTTTTAATCGGCAAATAGATCTGTGTGTTGTCCGCGTAGAAATGAAAGGAGACACCGTGTCTTCTTAAAATCTCGCCCAGAGGAAGCAAATATAAAGAAAAAAGTGTGGGGGATAAAATAGAGCCCTGAGGCAGACCAGTTTCAAGGAGGGCAGCAGAAGAGGTGTAATTGCCAATCTTGACTGCAAAATATCTATCGGTTAGATAGGAATTAAACCATTTTAGGACTGAGCCTTTCAGTCCCAAATGTTCTAATCTGGATAAGAGCAGTGAATGATTGGCAGTATCGAAGGCTGCAGTTAAGTCTAATAATACTAAAACCACAGGGTTTCCAGCATCTGTTGCAACTAAAATGTCGTTTAACACTCTCAGCAGAGCAGATTCGGTGATGTGAAAAGACTTAAAACCAGACTGGAAAGTTGCTACCGTTTTTGACATATTTAGGAATGACTGAAGTTGATACAACACAGTCTTTTCCAGAATCTTTGAAATAAAAGGAAGTACAGAGATAGGTCGATAATTATTTAGAACTGAAGTGTCTAAGGAAGGCTTCTTGAGTATCGGAGAGACAAAAGCCATTTTTAGGCATGAAGGAACCGAAGCGGTGGATAAACATTTGTTTATAAGAGATAACAGGCCAGGGCCAATAGACTCTGTTAGCATTATAAAGAAGCGAGAATGTATATCATCAGAAGGGCAAAAGGAGGGTTTGATTTTAGCAATGGTTTCCGTAAGTAATTGAAGAGTGATAGGGTTAAAAGTGCCCCATGATGTTTCCGGCATGCTCAGATCACCGTGATCACCATATGGAACTGTTTTCTGAGGCCTTAATTTAGCAATTTTGTCAATGAAGAAACTCAGGAAGCTTTCACATAGTGCATTTGAGGGGTTTGGAAAAGTATTTACAGGTGGATTTAAGGCAGCATGTATAACGGAGAACAGAATCTTAGGTCTATGATGGTTGTTAGAAATCATGTTTGAGAAATAAGCAGCTTTTGCGGCTATTGCAGCTGACTGGTAGGCCAGTAGGCTATCCTTCAGTGATTTAAGTGACGACTGAAGTCTGTCCTTTTTCCATTTCCGCTCCGCTTTTCTACATGCTTGTCTTAAAGTACGGGTCTCTGGGGTATACCACGGATCTGTTCTAGTTCTTTGATTTTCAGAGGAGCAATTTTGTTTGACACCTCCAACCATGCGTCCTTTAGTAGATCCAGATGTTGGTCAACATTAAGATCAGGAAAGGAAGAATCCAGCGCCATTTGTGAACTCAGTTCGTTAAAAAGTATGTTAAAATTCACATGAAACTGAGGTGGAAAGTGCCGAGCAAGAATTTCTACCTTTGTCGGTGCATAAAGCAGATCAGGGAGAGATATATTAAATGTGATAGGGTTATGGTCAGATATCAGTGTATCCGATATTACAATTTCAGAAACGGGGAAACCATGAGTAAGCACTAAGTCCAGGGTGTGGCCATGGACGTGGGTAGGAGAAGTTATCCACTGTTTTAAGTTGAAGGACTCAATAAGATATAAAAATTCCTTCGAAAGGTTGTTTGAAGGACAACACACGTGAATATTAAAATCACCTACAATTAAAAAGCGATCGAAGTTAGTAGTAATGTCCCCCATTAGTTCTGTAAATTCAAGAATAAAATCCTTTACAAGCTGAGGGGGGCGGTACAAGACTGCTAGCAGAATAGGGCCATTCCACTCAAGCCTTAATAACTGCACTTCAAAACTGGAGAAGACCTTTGCAGAAATCATTTTACAGTGGGCGAGAAAGGATTGTTTTAAGACAGTCACCAAGCCACCCCCCCGTCCATCTTGACGAGGTGAATTAAAAAACGAGCAGTCATTTGGAACCAGTTCAGTAAAAGGGCTTAAATCTCCCATCTGTGTCCAAGATTCCGTGATAAACAAAAAGTCCAACTCATTCGAGGAGAAAAAATCGTTCAGTAAGAACGTCTTATTCACCAAAGACCGAGCATTAATCAAAGCCATTTTTGGTGAGGTGATGACGTTGAGTGTGCGAGCTCTGTTCAATGGGCGAAGATTCGAATGAATCACCCCTCCGTGACGCGCACGAAGAAACCGGATGTTGACAGAGTCGGATCTTTTACCACCCGACGAATCACTTGCAGGGTGTATGAGGCGCAGCCAGCGCGGGGGGAGATCCATCGAGCCGCGGACAGCGTGACCACGGCCAGCTCGCAGGTGTGCTTTCCATCGGATGGATATCCCAGCCCGTTTCCCTCGTTTCCTCCTGCGCTTTCTCCGGACGAGATTGAGAGGCCAGCGGCGTATACAGATTGGTATGTCCAAAGGCACAGATCCGTGCGGTTCGTAGGAGAAACAATCAACAGCGGCCTTTTTTCCCGCGGGAATAGAGGTACGAATGTTCAGTAACGTTTGACGATCATACGTCAAAAGTGCATAGCAAGTTGGAAGAAAATTTAGTAGAAGGATGAGTGACAGACGGCAAGCCAACCACAGCGGCGCCATCTTGTCTCCGTAGTATGACAAACTATCCATTGAGAACTTTGACAGTGTCCAGACAGTTTAATAAGAAGATATTTTATACATACAGTCAACTTCGCGTATACAGGCAGAAGCCATCTTTGAAAAACAGTCACTACCAGTCGATCTACGAACACCGATCCAAGTGCGCTGAACTGTGTAGAATCTCATATGGCCCGTTGTTTCCGGAAGGATATGTACACGTATGTACACGTAGCCTACTGTTCGCGCTCACCTTATCACAACTTACAGCTCGTTCACATCTCACCAGCGCACTTGGATCGGCGTTTGTAAATTGTATCTTAATTTTAATAAATTTTCATCAACCAATTGGTAATGGATGGTAAAGAGGTTCTATTGAGTAAGATAGTGGCCTATCTTTAAAATAATTTAACAAATGAACGTGAACTATATGTGAACTTAGTTCATAAAAAAAAAAAGAACTATGAACATGAACTAGTTCATTATCAACTGTGTGAACTGAACTTTGAGCTAGTTCTTTTTAGGTATGAACTGGCACAACACTGGAGCAGAGCAGATGTTTACAATGGTAATGTAATGTGAATGTAGCGGTGACATATTATATGCTAATTTCACCCTCACCCCTTGTCATGGCGATATCATGAGACAGCTTTTCACTTGTTTGCACATGCTTGCAGTCTGTTCTTCAGAATTTATTCCGTAGTAAGCAACGAATATGCTTTGGGGAAATGTATACATTTGATTTATTTATAGCAAATATTGTGGAGTAAAAGTTTTTTTTATTGTAAATAGACTAAAAGGGTTACAATACATACAGTACACGGAAAACAAACAAGGTAAACCATATACATATGGAAATACATACATATACATGACCATAACATACACAACTATAACATGCATTGCTGGGTACAAATACAAGAAAAACAAACACCAAAAACTTAACTGTAAACTTACATTATTTAACATCTTAAGTCACTAAACATCTAATTTATCCGTACCTTTGATTATATGCATTATTTCATGTTGCAAGTTCATCTGTCCAGGAACTTTAGGAGTGTACTCCATATTTTTTCAAAAGCAGTCATTGTGTTCCTAAGTGTTGTAGTCATTTCCTCAAGTGTTAAACTATTGGGTAATGGATATTTTGTTCTATTCTTCCAGTTTAATAGTATTACTTTCTTTGCTTATATGGATGAGTTAAAGATAAATGTTATTGTTTCTTTTGAAGCGTTAATGGGAGAAAGATCTCCTAACAGAAATACTGAAGAGTATTTAAAGAGATTAAAGTCGGCATGAAATTAACCCTAAAATTGACCCTATTTACTTTGTTAGCGCATATTACTAGACTTGTGGTGAACAATTAGTCTGTGCAAGTTAATACACAGAAAAAAATAGTTTGCCGTGGTAATCTTTAATCAAAATCTGAAAATTTACTTCCGGTCTGGAATGGCGTTCCTTTTCTGATGACGTCAGTTTGACGGCTTATCCTTTCCCTCAAGCCGATAGTGTGCTATGAGCAGCGATGGAGAGGAGGAGCGCTGGAGTAAAACCCTCTGTGCAATGTTCTCTTTCACTGGGAAATACGTCACAACACTTGAACACAAGACTTAATGACTTGCCTGTAAAAAAATAAAGGTACAAACACTGGAGAAAAGTCGTTTGCAACTTCCGGTTCACGCAGACTTTAAAGTCTAGAATCACTAAAAGTTTATATATAACTTCAGACCAGAATTTCTTGATGTGTGTACGGTTCCAGAAGGAGTGGATATAATCATCTAAATTATTTTCTCAAATATTATATATTTTTGTAATTGTTCAAAAGTCATAAATAAATAATTTTCCAAAATATCCCCTAAGTTTAATATTCCTTTCTCTTTCATTTTCGGGAAGAGAAAATATTTTTTTATTGATAGTGAACATGTTGTTGTTCCATAACGGTGTCAAACTGGATGAAAAATACTGTTAGATTTCCACCACACTGATAATGTCTTACTTTTTATCAAGTAAAACTGACAGATATAAAAACTCAAGTAAAGTACAGATTCTCCCAAAAAATACTCAAGTACTGTAACAAAGTATTATTTCCTAATGTTGTGTTGGAGGAACTTCGACTTTGTGTTACATTTTGATAGCAGAAGCATCTTCATTGCGGTACAGATGTCATTCTGCTGAACTCTTTTAAACAATTTTAGGCATCAAATGGCACAGAAGATGAGCTGAGATACAACTACTTTAAACATTATTATTAATAATAATAATAATAAGAAAAGTTTCCAGATCACCAAATCATCATATTATACTGATTTCTGAAGGAGCATGTTGCACTGAAGACTGGAGTAATGATGCTGAAAATTCAACTTTGATCACAGGAATAAATTACACTTTGAAATATATACAAATAGATGACGGTTCTGTTAATTTGTAATAATATTTCACAATATTATTATTTTTACTGTATTTTTGATTTTAAAAAATGGTGCCTTGGTGAGCAGAAGAGACTTCTTTCAAAAACAGTAAAAAATAAATTAATGATTACCTAATGTTAACTTTCCTAACATTTCATTGTCATTTATCACAATATCAATTCATGTGTTCAACACAATTTACAAATGTGTAACTTCCCACTCTAATAAAAAAAAGAAAAAAGTATTAAGTAATAATAATAACAAGTATTTATTGCATCTGTCAGAGGGTTAGAACAAAAGGTAAAATATAGCCATGTTCCGGTCACAGGGTCCAAACAGATCACAGTCCAAAATGACCACTGTTTTCCACTGATAAAGAGTTAACTTGAAAAGATGTTTGAAGAATGACATGTTAGTTCATATGTGTGGATTTAAATGAAGACATTTTATTGGTTGGAACTGAATGCATTCTGAATAAAAAATTTAAAGTAAAGTACAAAATAGATTATATACTAAAGCCATCAGAGCAGCTGATAAAACGCACAAAAAAAAATCATATTCCCAAATAAATGGAAGATTTGCAAACTGGTCAATTCACAAAAAGAAATAAATATTTTAAAGACATCTTATTATTATTTGTATTATTTGTTACGTAACATAGAAATATTAAACTCGCATGATGAAGAGGAGTAACAGGAACCAGAATTTAATAACAAAAATGTATATAATAGTCACAGAATACACTTTCAATTCGCGGAACATTGACATAATAACAAAAACGTATATAATAATCAAGTCACCTTCATTTATAAAGCACTTTTAACAGTATAGATTGTTTCAAAGCAGCTTTACAGTTATAATAGAAATGACCGAAACAGATTGTTTAGGTTGTACAACAGCATTAGGATATAAAGTTATTTTCCAGCTAAAGTTAGTTTTGATTGATTAACTTCTGTTGCGAAGATCATTAGTTATTAATTTAGTGTCCGCTAACACGACACCATTCTAACAGAACAACTCTTAATCACAGAATACACTTAATTCACGGAACATTGACACACACGTTAACAAGAGCCGACAGACAAAAGGAGAACTCAGGCTTATAAGCATGGACCAATCAAAGGAAACTAATGAGATGATTAATCAAAACACAGGTGAACAGAATGACACATTAACCCTTTGTAGGGCACTCATTGAAATAATTGGAAATGTTACATTTTAACCTCAGAAAGCTAATGGGGGATGTCATAGGACATTCAAAAAAAAAGATATTTTGTTTTTCATCTTTGCATTGCAAATCAAGGTCAATGAAGAACCATATATGAGCACTTGCCTGTCTAGGGTAAAAGAAATTACAGAGAGTGAATTTTAAAAAAAAAAATATGAGAAAAACACACACAAACTGTAAGGAACATTTATTTAGAGACATCTCTGTCTTGAGGAACTGATACTGGCATGACTGTCATACAAGAAAAACACATATTCAACAAATACACATAACATTCTGTTCAGAACTGATAACAAGACCACTTGTTACAGCAGTAACAGTCAAAATATTGGCAAATAAGAAGTAAATAAATAATAAAATTGGCAAAGAAATTGTAAATAAATAATAATATGAGAAACAAACTGTATAATTGATCAAAGAAAAATGTATAAATCAAACACTTGATGAATACAAAATATTTCTAAACAACAAATAAAATATCAGCAGCCACGAGGATCATGGTTAAAAATAAAACACAATTTGTTTTGTGTTTTAAAAAGTGCATATTTTCTCCTGAGGAACAAACTGGCCACTGTCATAGACCATTTAGGAACATTGCATAATGAACTAATTTCTTCTGGTGTCAGTCCAGTTCAGTCACTTAGGTAACTGCTTCACGGTACTTGACAAAGCAGTTGCGCTCAGCATTGAGGCACAGATGGAGCTGGCAGACCCTGCAGACAAGGTTTGACCCTTACTGCTGCATTGCTTGCAGGTCTGGCGGATGTTGCTGTAGACAGGGGCATGGAACAGGGACACATCAAACCGCACAGAGTAGTGTGGCACGTGACTGCGGTGTCCCCGGATAGGCTTGGGGATATCAGCAGAGGTGCTGGAACTGCCTGGCAGTGGTGCTGAGCTCCTGCGGGGTCTAGATGTCATTGACTTTGAGCTACTGGCTATCTTGAACACCTGGATCCTGAAGTTCTTCAGTGACAGGCCATCATTCACACCAAGAGCCTTGCTGTCACGCCTATACATTATCCAGGCATTAGTGAGGCTGACATCAATGGCATAGGCAAAGAGACGCATGTACCATCTCTTGGCTCTCAAGGGAGTGCGGTAGAGGTGGACCAGCATATCACTCTTGTCAATCCCTCCCATGTTTGCATTATAGCTCTTGATGAGATATGGACAGCTCACTTGTTCCTTTCTCTTGGTGTCACTGCAGTACCTGTAGACTGAGGACCAAGGCTCTACCCCCATGTCTGTTGACATCAGAGTGACAACCTTGTTGTTGTTGAGTGGAGCATTGCCAGTCCTATTGTCCCTGACTGTTCCGGTGTACCGGCTGTTGCGTCGATCTGCCGGGAGGTGTGTCTGCGTGTGGGTGCATGTGACAGTGGCCTTGCTTCAACATGCGCGTAACTGCGAGTGTGCAGCTCTGCAGCGCGCCTCAGCAGGTGAGCGAAATTAGATTAATTAGCAGCACACGTCAGAAACCTTCAGACAATATAAGCAGCGCGAGTTTGTTTAGTTGGCAACGCAGCTAAGAACAGCAGAAGGAACAAATCGTTAAAGAGTCACGGAATTGAATCTCATGGGAAAAGGAAAAGATCAAAAGGGCTACCGGAAACCTCTTTACTGGACTTTGAAGACTGTTTAAATGTGAGCGCTGGCTACGTAGTAGTCTGTATGAGCAAGTAAAATATATGGTCTGTTGATAAAGATACATTGTAAATTGCACTATTAATAGAGTGAAACTAAATACATATTATACAATGGGTAAATGTTTTGTACAAAGAGAATTTGTACAAAGAGACTTAACCATTTCTGAACAGAAGTAATCTTATGCTAATTCATAATGAAATCGTGTGAAATGCTTTATTTTATTTAGGTTGAAATTATGAATGAAATTGTTATATATAAATTCTGTGTAGAATGATCTAGGCTAAACAAAGAATAACAAGTTAAATTAAAAGTAGAGTTGGCTTTCTGATTATTCATTCAATGCCTGATTTACACTGTTTACCTGGGTGATAAAATGAAGTAATGGTTAATCTGTGTAAAATATACTTACCCTTTGCCTGATGTATTTTGTGTGCTTTATTGTATTTGATGGGAAATAATGAACTTTATTTAATTTGTTTTATGTGTTGTATGTTTAAAGGTTTTTCACCTTTCTTGTTACTGGTCAAATAAATTGAAGAATGAGTGAAATGCTGAGTCTGATCAAGTCCTTCCCTTGTCAAGTGTGGGAAGCCATGATGTTTTAAAATACACTTGACACCGGCCGTTCTTGCTCTTGAGGTATCGCACACTATCTTGGCCACTAAAGTAATTGTCTGCAAATATGGTTTTTGGGCTGGAGGAGGACATGGTGCTTGCCAAGACAGAGACTGTCTGGCTGGTGACACCCATGACTTGTTGTTCAGGTGTCAGTGGGACACCGTGGGCCTCAAGTGTAGTCTGCCCTTGGTATAGGATCAAGTCGTGAATGAAGCCATCCTGAGAAGCCCTGGCAAATAATTTAAAACCCCATTTGTCTGCTTGGATTTTATGTACTGCCTCAGGTTGCCAGCAGTCTTGCCTTTGTAGGCAACCATCACCTCATCAACAGACTGCTTGGGGGTCTCTGGCTCTTTTCTGAAAGCAGTAACCAGATAGTTGAACAATGGCCGGACTTTGAAGATGCGATCATTGTTACCAGGGGTATGAGCATTGTTATTGAAGTGCACAACCCTCTTCAATAACTTGAAGCGCTTGGATGACATCAGGTTTGCAACTTGTGAGACCCTGGTCTCCATTGCCCAGTAGTCATCAACGGAGGGCAGCTCAGCAATCCCCATGTAGATGAGTATAGCCACAAAGTTCATAATTTCATCCTCAGGGCTGGCAAAGGTGGTGTTGATGTTCATCTGGGTAGCATATAAATTGGTTTGATATATTATGTGCGAGATTACTTCGTGACTGAAGTACCTGCTGAAATAATCAAATGGACTTTGGATGAAGTCAGGGGGAATGTGCTGGTATTCACATTAATAACTAATGATCTTTGCGACGGAAGTGAATCAATAAAAACGAACTTTATCTGGAAAATATCTTTATTCAAGAACCGCTATAAAGCCAAACCTATCTCTGTTATCTTAAATTATCCGTTTATTACTGTAAAGCCGATTTGAAACAATCTACATGGTTAAAAGCGCTATATAAATGAAGATGACTTGACTCTGGCAATCAAGGCGTACTTCCCCATTGATTTGTATCCACTGCATCGTGACATGCGGTAATAAGGCCACATACACTTAGAGGGTGGAGGAAACAGCCCTCGCTCCAACCCATCTTGCAGGAAAGAAGCACTGAGTGACCGAACACCTTCGGGGGGTCTTCTCGGTTAGAGAAGAACACCATTCAACGAATAGGTTCCACTTCAGGGCGTAAGCATGCCTCATAGAGGGAGCTCTCGCAGAATGTTTGTGATAATTACCTTGAACCTCCGAACCTGTCCTTTCGGGACCAGACATGGACTTTTCAGAGGTCTAGACGCAGGTGCGAAAATTAAGTGGAATGAAGCGACCTCAGAAGCTTCTGAATCCAAAGAAGAGGTGGCGGGCGAGTTGCGACATGCGAGGGAAGCATAGCGCAACGGTCGCAGTGTTTGTACAGACCAGTACAAGCTTGCTGAGCGGCTGTGTCTCAAAGCAAGGTGTACTGCCAGCAACTCAAGGCAGTTGATGCCAATACAGTCGGAGGCCCACTCAGACCCCCGTAACTGCATGCCCGTTGGACGTGGCCCCTCAGCCGGCGTTTGGCGGAGACTTGTTCTAGGGGCGGCTGGCCCGGAAAACAAAGGTCTGATTACGGGCTGAGGGTTTGGCGGCTGGCCAGGTGATTGTCACACAGAGCGAGCCGCTCTGCCACGGCCACCTCGGGACTCGGCCGTAAAGCCAGTGCTGAAGCGGTCTTCATATGGATGAAGCCGTGCTATTGCGGCTGTGTCTGCCATATGCCCCAGGAGCCTCTGACAAGTTTCAGTGGGACCCTTTCTCACTTCTGTATAGCACCGACCAGACAAATTCCTCCTGAGAGACGTGTAGGACCGAGTCCATCTCCATACCGGAAAAAGAGATCCTCAGCCCGTAGGCGAGTTTACTCTTTTCCCAGTTGACCTGAAGACCCAACTGGCTGTGGAGCACTCAAAGGGTAGGACTTTGAACTAACTTCGAACCCGCGAATGCAAAAAACACAGGTATGGTCTGCGTTGCGGAAGGATAGAGATCTGAAGCACGCATCTTTCAGGTCGAATGCTGCAGACCAATCTCGGGGACGGAGCATTCGAAAATGTGTCTCTGCGTTAGCAACTGGAACAGAAGCTTAAAATAGGGCCCGATTCAAAACTCGCAGGTCCAAGATTGGCCGTAGCACACCACCTTTCCTGGGTACAATGAAGTACGGGCTAGAGAAGCCGATTACTTCTTGTGGCCTGCGTATTCACAACGAGTACAAATAGCGATGCAGATTAAGACTAGGCGATTTCCTAGGCAGATATTGACTTGGGACTATATTAGGGTGAAGCACAGGCGAAGCACTGCTACTTGGGCGCAGAGATATCACGCAGCACCTGAAATCCGTCAACATACCGGCGTGACCTGCACCGCCATATCTTCGCTTTTGGATTGTGTTTATTTTGAGAAGTTACAGCTACAGTTACAGCAAACATGGATTGGTAATTGAAAATAATCACTTACTCTGTGGACAGCTGTCCATTGGGTCCATTCGGCGTGAGGCATTTTTTCCAGTTTACTTTATCGCACTCTGTGACAACTGCGGGCGCGCTCATCTTGATCTGACATGTTGAGCCTGGTCATCGATGGCAGTACCTTGTCCCACTCGCCACAACACAGACGTCGGCATAGGTTGGCATATTTGCCGGTTTCACACCGCAAGCGTCAGGGGCGCGTGAGCAACGCGTCACTGCAGCTGCAGGCGCGCGAGTATTCACTGGAAGTGTTTTCTCTACTAATTGCCGACAGGAGAACCATTTCAAACAATGAAATATAAAAAAAATAAACCAGTGTTAAAAAAAGTACATTACAACTTTGTAAATAGTGCCCTTTTGAGAAATGCATGTCTTCTATGTCATTTTGTTTATTTATTTAGCCAGGAGAAAACCTCACTGAGATTAAAATCTCTTTTACAGGAGTGTCCTGGCCAAGATAAGCGGCCCAGTTATTCAAACCACATATAACATTAAAACAATACAACACACAATGAACTGGCATTAAAAATACAATCTCAGAAGCATTTGCAAATCATTAAATCATCCTTTAAAGCATAAATAAGTTGTCTAAAATTGCTTAAAGGCACCAAGTGATTTAGCATCAATTTCATTTGTAAAGAGTTCCAATCTGAGGATGCAGCATAATTAAAAGCGGTCTTACCTAAATTTTTTCTAACTCGAGGTACATGCAAATTGTAAAGAAACTGTGAGCGCAATGAGTAGTTGCCAGCTACTTTTTGCTTAAGCATACAACAAAGATATGATGGTAAAAATCCCAAAATTGCTTTGTATATCAATAAATACCAATGCATTTTCCTTCTTACGGCAAGAGAAGGCCAAGAGACTATATTATATAGTGCACAATGATGTGTTGAGAATTTACAGTTTGTAATAAATCTTAAGGCACCATGATATACAGCATCTAGGGAGGCAAGAATATAAGATGGAGCATGCTGGTACACTACGTCCCCGTAATCAAGAACCGGCAAAAAAGTCGCAGACACAAGCTTCTTCCTTGCGTTAAATGAGAAGCAAGACTTATTTCGAAAATAAAATCCTAACTTCTTCTTTAATTTTTGTTTTAAATGAGTAATGTGTGAATAAAATTTTAATGTGTCATCAATTACGATGCCCAGGTATTTATACTCACTAATGCAATCTGTTTACCTTCTAAAGTTCGGAGGACAGTAGAACTATCTAAAGTTCTTTTAGAATTGGAGAACCACATACATTTAGTTTTCTCAACATTTAAAAACAACTTTAAAATAAAAAACCTTGACTGGATAACATCAAAAACTGATTGTAATTCTCTTAAAGCTTCTTGTTTTGTGGGAGCGGAGCAATAGATGACAGTATCGTCTGCATAAAAGTGAAATTTAGCTTTTTCAAAGTTAGCGTCAAGACAGTTTATATATATAGTAAATAATAACGGCCCCAATACAGATCCTTGGGGAACTCCCCTAACAACTTCCTTTGACTCTGATTTAATACCTTGCACCTGTACACATTGGGTTCTTCCCTTTAAATATGTTTTAAACCACTGAATTACATAGTCTGATAATCCGACACTTCTAAGTCTGTCTAGCAATAAATCATGGTCCACTGTGTCGAACGCTTTTGATAGATCAATAAAAAGACATGCACAATGTTGTTTTCCATCTAATGACCCTACAAGGTCGTTGATAACTTTTAGAACGGCCGTGATAGTGCTATGTTTTTTGCGAAATCCCGATTGATTGATATTCAAAAGTTTATTAATTTGTAGATATTGTGTCAGTTGGTCACTGATAAACCTCTCCAAAAGTTTTGACAAAATACAAAGCTTTGAAATAGGTCTGTAGTTATCTAGTGAAGTAGAATCGCCCCCTTTCAGTAAAGGAACCACGAATGCTGATTTCCAGATCTGTGGAATTTCATTAGTTGTTAAAGAAAGATTAAACAGATGCGTCAGTGGTAATGAAATCATATCAGCCGCTAATTTTAAAAATACTGGATCAATAAGATCAGGACCTGATGATTTATTTACATCTAGATCTTTCAATGCAGCGCAAACATCAGTAGATTTAATAGGATTAAAAACAAGCGCAGTTGTGCATGAATTATGCTCTGCATTAAGAAATTCAGAATTTACAGTAGGCCTAGTATAATTATTTATCTGAGACCCAGATGCAATAAAGTGACTATTAAAACAATTAAGCATTTGTGATTTATCTACTATTTTGGTACAGTCTTTTATTATACAAGGGGGGAGTCCAGGAACAAATCCATTACCAGTCAAAAGCTTCACATTTTACCAAAACTTACTAGTGTTTACTGAAGCTTTATCAAGAAAATACTCTGCTTTTGCCTTTCTGATTGTAACTGTACATTTGTTACGAAGCGGTTTGAAATGCAACCAATCAGGATTTGAGTTAGTTTGTCTGGCCTTTGCCCAAGCAGTATCTCGCTCATGGATAAGGTCAGACAATGTAGTTGAAAACCACGGGTTATCCCGGCATTTGACTCTATATTTTTTTAAAGGTGCGTACTTATTAATAATCAGAATAAAATTATCATAGAAATATTTCCAAGCACTTTCAATATCTGGGAATGACATAATTGTATCCCAGTCAACTTGAGCAAGGTCATATAGAAAGCCCTTTTTATTAAAATGTTTCATAGAGCGCTTTGTGATAATTCGTGGTTTCTGCTTAGGTAGTTTAGTATCTCTAGCTACCGCGACAACACTATGATCACTGATGTCATTTGCGAACACAGAAGCTAAAGAGTATTTATGAGGAGCATTTGTGAGAACAAGATCCAATAATGTGGATTTTTCAAGAAATTTCAAATTAGGTCTAGTAGGTGAATCCACCAATTGAAAAAGGTTATAAGTATCACAAAAAGCTTTAAAATCATCAGATACCTGGTGCATCCAATTCAAGTTAAAATCACCCATTAGTAGTAATTCTTTATGATTCAGAGAGGCCAGGGACTGCATTAGAGAGGATAAAGCATCGCTAGTGGCTGATGGTGGTCTATAACAACCCACTATGGTGAGTTGACATGTCTTTGAAACAGACAGAATACAATTTTGTGATTGTATTGTAAATAAATTCTTCCTTAAAATTACTTGTTCATGTTTCATGTAGGCTATATAGGATAAAAATGGACTGAACTGGACGGTAAACTCGGCGGGGAAAAAAGACTGCAAACTCAGGTTTTATTTTGGTATTGCTAGAGCCTATAACTGTCCGAGTATTACACAATAAACTAAGAGAAAGTTTATCATATTGTCTGGGTAGTGTACTTTATTTATTTTTATTATCATAACCATAGACTACTGAAATAAAACCAAGTTTAAATTTTGTACTAAATATTTTTGATGTCTTCATTTTCTTTTCTGACATAGCCTAACGTTACTCCTTTCTTGTTAAAACACAATTTCCCTCTGGGCTTCTTCGTTAAATGGGTCACACTTAGCTCCCTCCCGGTCAAAAAAGACAGAAGCCTTAAAATTTTCCAAGGAAAACCAATGAAATATATTTTTGTTCAAAAATATTTTTTTATTATTATTTAGAATTTTTAAAGATTTGTATGATACTTTGCATTAATTACATCATTCTTATAAGATATTTTTTCCATTAGAATTAATATATATATATATATATATATATGAAATAAATAAATAAATATTGATTTATTTATTTCCAATAAATGCAAAATTTCACATCAAAATAGGCCAAAAAAAAATTCAAGTGAGAAGAGCGCCAGCTAGTGGCTTTAAAATATATAAGTGTGTAATGTCCTGTATCCGCCTGTAGGCTGCCTATAGCTTCCTATTAAAAAAACATAGAAAGGCTTTTTGATTCCTATTGTTGTTTTAGATATGATTTCTCTATCTTATTTGTATTTATATATATATTTAGATATTCTAAAAGACTACTTTTTTTAGATAAGTATCAGGTTTTGCATTATGATTACAATCAAACAATAACATTTGGTTAGAAAGGGAACACAATGCAAACATTTTTGTTACTCCGTATTTGATCATTAAAAAATCACAATAAGGGATGGATAGTGATAATTCAAAACACTTTATACAGACATTTTGCAATTAATTGGTATTTTATTCATTTTAATTCTATAAATGGTAATAAAAACTTCAGAAGAGAAAAGCAATTATGATCGAACAGCAAAAACATAAAATAACATAACAGCAAAACAATCATTATCAAACTGTAGGTTAAAAAATAGAAATACAATTTTTATAATAATAAACATTATTTTAACTATATACATACAAACTGTAATTATTTTATTTGTTGCATATGGAATAGATATCAGGAACTCATTATGCTAAAATAAGAACAAACAATAATTATCAAACAGTAAATTGATCAGTAAATTGAAGAAAAATAATACAAATGTAATAATAATAAATATTATTTGAACTATATAAATACAAACTGTAGCCTAATTATTGTACTCATTACTGCAGATGCAACAGATAGTGACAAAGTGTCTCTTGCACACAGGAAGTTTGCAATTCTGGCAGTTCACGAGTTCACACTCACAAATAAGTCAGATAGAATAAATAGTATGCATATTTGGCGTGCTGTCCGAGGAGAGGGCTCCGGGCTCGGTATTCGGCCCGAACCCAGAGTACTCCCCCCGTATTGCTGGTTTAGGAAGTAACCAGGCGAGTGTGAGGAGACGGGGTGGTGGAGGGATGCTGAAAAACTGTTGAGGAACGTTGGTGAGTCAAATGAGTATGTATATAGGTCTCCACTCATGCTGATTGGATAGAAATGTTGATTACTGATTGTTGACAGCTGGTTGGAATGATGTGATAATTGGATCAATTATTTGAACGTGCTCCTCCCGAACTTTGTTTATAAAACATCATATATTGCCGGTTTTTACATCCTCCGGCCAGCACATTCGGCACCAGTGTGAACACACCGGCAGATGAGGGACCAGCTTCCTCATCTCTGCATTTCAAGTTCAATTTATCATTTAGCTTAGAATATAAGTTATTATTGTACAATTATTGTTAGCATTGAACAAATACAAAGTACCACATACCTTGTCTAGATTGTCCACTCCATCTTTGGTGGCGTTGTAATCTAAAATCATCGCTGGTTTTCTGTCCTCGCGCTCGCTGACTGCTGCATCCGTGTGTGTGGTGCTCATTAGGATGACGTTTTTTTTAGGGCAGTATGACACGATGGTGTGTGTCTCAGTGAATGCGAAGAGGGATGATAGGGGAGCCCTGTTTCCAGTAGTCACCAGTGCACTTGGGAGCTCTACTCTGTTTTTGCGTACAGTACCCAGCATCCCTATTTTGTTTTGCAAGAGCTCTGTGCCAAGAGCATAGGACATGAAGAAATTCTCACTAGTGCAATGTGCCCCTTCAGATCCTGCATCATTTCATGCACCACACGTTTCTCCAGGTTTTGCTCACGTTGTGCTCCTGCAGGTTTGCCTGTGTACACCTGCATATTGTGGCAGTAGCTGCTTTTAGCATCGCAGCTGCCCAGATTTTAAGTCCATATCTAGCCGGTTTGCCCGGCATATACTGCTTGAATTGGCACCGGCCTCTGAAGCCAATCAAGGGTCTGGGTTATACATAATGGGAAGCCTTTCCACCCATTTTTCCCACAGTTCACATATGGGTGCCAGCTTGTCAGCTTCTCTTCTTTGGGTTCTTGTGGTTTTGTCATCAAAGCGTATACAGATGGTACTCAACCAGAATGCCTATTACTGCCGCGCCAGCAACCGCGGCAAAACTACCGCGGTAAAAATAATCCAGTCGCATTTCAAAGTCATTCGCGAAATGACCGCCAGGTGGCGCAGAGGGACATTGTGCAAAACAGCAGCTATTGCCGTATTTTGAAATGTAAGCGGGGTTAATGTCAATTAACAGATGAAATAGGCTACTATAGAACATTGTTTAGGACAGAAAAATAGAATCAAAATTAAAAAATATAGAGACGAGAACAATATAGGCTTTATTTCTTATTGTAGCCTACGCCTAGACGTCGGTGGGCGACATAAGCCTATTGCCCGTTGGGAGCAGAGTGATAAAAAAAAGAAAAGAAGAAGAATAATAACAAAAATAACAAACAAAAATAGTTTGTTCATGTTAGTCAATAAATTAACTAATGTTAACTAATGAACCTTGTTGTAAAGTGTTACCAATTAATGCTCCAAAAACACCATAAAAGTAGTCCATATGATTCATGTGCATTATTATAGACAAAAACAGACTGGGATTTAATTTGAATAACTGTTTTATTTGTATACTGTTTTTATGTTATTTTTGAATGAGCCTAGACTTTCACTGAGGGCATCACCAACCAGCTGATGGGCTGCTATGTGGGCTCCATGACAGAAGACCCAGTTGTGGTTGTGAGGGTTTATGGGCAGCGGACGGAGCTGTTTCTGGACCGGGAGAAGGAGCTGGAGATGTTCCAGGTGCTCCACACACACGGCTGCGGGCCAGAGCTCTTCTGCAGCTTCAGGAACGGCATCTGCTATGAGTTCCTCAGAGGAGTGGTGCTGGACGACACACTGCTGAGACAGCCCTCCGTGTACAGGTCTGAAAACACCCGCACATGTAGCTCACGCGCTCAGAACAGAGCCAGGGGATGAAGGGCAAAGCAGCTCGCTGAGCTTTCTGTTGAGCATCTTTGATCACAGCACTTCTGATCTCTAGGAATATATTTTAAGTGTATCCTTGGGTGCTAAAGTTGTTAGCCCTAATATGGCTGATTGTAGGTATAGTTTTGGCTACCTAAGATACCTTAGACAGATGAAAGCTAATGTTTTTTTTATTGCGATTTCATTTTCTCAATATGATCTTAAATTCAACTTTTCATTGACTGTAGATTGATTGCAACAGAAATGGGGAAAATCCATTCCATAAAGTGTGGAGAAATGGGAAACGGTACACCCGTGACACCAGTTCTGTGGTCTAGATTGTCCCAGTTCCTGAACCTGGTCCAGAGTTCTGAGGCTCATGAACACCAAAGGTAAGATCATCTCAAAGAGTTATGAAACATATTGCTGAATAGTAGATTCATATTTGAAAGGACAGGATCTCAAATACTCCACACAAAACAAGCGTTTTGGAAAATGTATGGATATGTAAAAGTGAATTCCACATCATTGGAACATTATAGTTGTCTTAGATTATTACATCTTCAATGATTTAATTGTTAATTAAAAAAGAAAGAAAGAAAGAGGAAAAAAAGAGCCTCTAGTAAAAAATTTTTTTTGGTTGTCTGTTCAGAATTGTGAGAGAGCCGTGATCTCTGTTTGAAACAAACAACAACAAAAATAATGTTGATTCTCAGTTGAGTCCAGAATAATAGAGCTGCATTAACCCTCTGGGGACCAAGGTGTTTTTGGGGCCCTTGAGATGTTTTGACATGCCCTGACATTTGTGCTTATCTCAGCTACTTACAACATACCTTTGGCCAACACATAATTCTGCTGTATTCAGCACAAACTCTGCTACAATAATATGTGAGCAAAATGGAAGTTACATGTTTGCATTTTATAGAAAGAAAATATTATGCGTGGTTAGTAAGTTTTGGGGAAAAATTTGTCACCGCAATGAGTCCATATAACTCATACTGAATAGTTTGGCACAAGACTTTTGAGTTACCATTCTTGTAGGCTAGAATGTTTACTACAAAATTATGTGAAACTCATTCTGATCACTCTTTCACAAAACAACAATATAATGATTTAAACTTTGCAAGTCAGTTTTTGTGCCAGCACTGCTGTATGCGTAGGGGTGTTGATGGCCATGAATATGAATGAGGGGAGACAATAGACACTCCCCCATCCATGGCTAATGCCCCATCACGGTGCTGTGAGGCAGAGAGGAGAATCTGAGAATGAGAGGACATTCAAAGGTTTTGTTTTTTAATCTGTTTTTATTGTAATTCCTCTATGTGGAGGAACTAAATGTTGTGCCTCACAAGACCACAGTGCTACCGTACATATATAAACATATAGTACCAGTCAAACGTTTGGACACATTACCATTTTTAATATTTTTGGAAGAAGGCTGCATTTATTTGATCAAAAATATAGAAACAACAGTAATATTGTGAAATATTATTACAATTTAAAATAATGATTTTCTATTTTAATATACTTTAAAATATAATTAATTTATTTGATCAAAGCTGAATTTTCAGCATCCTTACTCCAGTCTTCAGTGTCACATGATCCTTCAGAAATCATTCTAATATCATCATTTGATAATCAGGTATGATCAATGTTGGAAACCGTTGTGCTGCTTAATATTTTTTTATAACCTGTGATACTTTATTCAGGATTCACTGATTAAAAAGAAAAGCATTTATTCAAAATAGAAATCTTTCCTAACAATATAACTTAACACATCCTTTCAAAAAAAGAAAGAAAGGTAGTGTATACTGTTACAAACAGACTCATGGGCGAATGTGAGTAAACAGAGGTCACTTGCGGTCCAGTTTCCCGGGCAGGAATCACGCAGTCTGTGCAACCATGTCCACATCAGTCTCGGTTTTCCATGACACGGTGGACTTGGACCTGTTGCTTGTTTGCCTTGGCCCTCTTCGGGACCGGTGCTTGGACATGTTCATGGTCACATCTGTTGATAACACAATCAAAGAAACTGTATTATTATCATTATCAATCACTAATGGCCATGGATTTAAAAAAAGACAACAGTTTTTGTAATTTCACACAAGAATAGGTAGGCCCTACTTGTATATTATGATGATGTAAACACAATTACATTTCATCAGTAAAATATTACGTCTGTGCACTTACTATCATTCTCGATTGAGAACTGAACGACACCTGCGTGTCCCTCTGCGGTGCTGGAGAAGGAGAGCGTGATGCAGACACATTCCTAAAATAATAAAAACAACTGTTAGCATACATTATCCAAAGATGGGCAATTAATGGCCTATATATCTGTTAATGGGCCATAGGACGGAGAAATATCTATTTATGGGCCATAGATCGCGTCACCGCGAGCTGTTGATGGCCATATAGACCGCACGCATTTAGAGCATTTCCAACATTTACACCTGTATTCACAATCATCTGTGGCAATATTTTAGCAAGATAAGTGTCATAGGCTAACCAAAACCGAACATTTATATATAAAAATATAATGTCTAGGGGCGTGGCGGCCTCAGCTCATTAAAAATAATGAAGGGAGAACGAAAAAACGTGCCTCTCCTTGGTTTCAACGGATTACATAAACTAAGAATATGTGTTTTTTTATATATAAATTACTTCATTTAAAAGAAGAGAATTCTAGCTTCATAAAGACAAATCTCTTAACCTAAATTAAACATTTAATAAATTTGTTATCCTTCAATGGCAAAGGTGTAATTACACTCTATTTAGCACGAACATGGCTATCATAATATGTGATCAACATGCATGTACATGTTTGCATTTTTGAGAGAATATTATTTATGCGTGGTTATTCAAAAAACTCAAACTTCACATATTCCCACAATACTTTTGACTAATGGATGTTGTCGCCTAGAGTTTTTACTTCAAAATGATCTGAAAATCATGCGGGCTAATCGTTCACATTAAACAATAGATTGATTTAAATTTTGTAAGACACTTTTTGTTTGGAAAGGCAATATGCAGGTGGGCGTGAATGATCCAACAAGGTCATGAATAATGTCCTCATTCACACCTGAAGACAAAGACCTGCTAATGCTGCATACTAATGAGCCTTTCATTCAGGTGTCACTGAGCCACAAGAAAGAATGCAAAGACAACACACACACACACATATATATATATATTACTACAGAATTGGTTCAGAGTTTGAAACATCTTGAAAAAAAGTGTATTTTTCCACAAGCTGTGTATGCTTGCAAATTGTATAATATCCAGGGTAAACATTTCTAGTAATTGTGCAGTTAATTCTCATTCGTATTTTCAGAAAGTTTCATTTTTATTTTTACTAATAAAACACAAAAATAATGTAAAGAGAAGGCTTATATTGACCTTTTAAAAGGATCATATAATGGTACATGCACTTTTACAAGTTGATTGCACTGAAATGTGTGTTGGCAGTGCCTGTACACAACTATCATAAAATTATAAAAATCCATCCAGTGTTTTTTTTTAATCTACTTATTTGTTTTACCCTGTCTCAAATTGAGCTGTTCGATTTTGTGACGTCACAAAATCGATGCCCCTCCCACGATTGTTGATTGACAGCAGCTTTCAACACAGACCCGCCCTCGCGCGTGAGCGAGCTGTCAATCATAGTCCACATGTCATTGTTGATACGCTGGAGCACTGTCTATGAGCAGAATGACAAATTTTTTTTAGATGCCATTCTGCTCATAGACTAAAAAATGTGTACACATGTGTTAAAGTTTACTACACTAAGCTTACCTTTGTAACGTTATATGGTTTATAACGGTGTCTGTTACTGACTCAAATGTTGTCATGGCAACACTCCAACGTGCGTTGTGTCAGAGGGGCGGGGTGAGCAAAGCTCAGGATAATTTAAAGGAACACTTCACCTCTGGAAAGATGAATGTGTATTTAAAATGGGTCATTTATGTAGAAGAAATGTGAAATTATTTTTGAATTTGGAGCCTTCTAGACTGAGAAAAGCCAGAAAATGTATTTTTGGCTTATGGGGATGAAAGACAACAACTCCCAGAATGCACTTGCTTCGCTGCCCTAGGAGGCCACGCCTACCGGTAAGAGATCGCACAGTAAACAACAAGGCTATGCTACTAGTGAGTCTCCGTGAGTCTGCCCAGTATTTTGATGTCGCCCAAAATGTCCAGGATTTGGCTTTTGCGTTCTACAGTCGCCGTTCATCATGTTTACTGTGACGAGCAGGACGAGACTGACGGCCGCGGAGAACGATGCGAGCCCGGTGGCGTGATTACTGATGAGTGGCGCCGGCGCCTGTGAGACGCACCGGTCTCGTATCTCTCACGGAGGAGCGGGAATTTTCCTAGCAATGTTAAAACGCACATCAAACGATCACTTGTTTAGCGTTCATGTAAACACTACATTCAGATTCACCAATCGGAATGAATTCAGTTAGATTGAAACAAAAGGTGTGCATGTAAACTATGAATGCGACTGCAGAAAGCAAAAGCCGAATCCCGGACAATTTGGACGATCTCGACGGCCGGACATGTCCGGGAAAAAGAGGATGGTCACCGCTACTACTCAGCTTTCTCCACAGAATAAGAAACTGTTAGCTTAGCTTCCAATAAAAGATAGCTGACACTATATGTACATTCTGTGAGTGAGATCCCTCTATGGGCGGGTTGAAAACATGCGGAACAGCGCCTTCTACTGGATAAATGATGAGCTAGTGTTTGTAGTCTTATTCAAAGAAATTGGTCATAAAACGATTTTTGCGTCATAAAAAGCAGGAAGTGGAACACTTAAATCCTTATTTCTCCCATCTCAGGGGAAAATAAGGGAATAAACCATGACCATTCGAAAATGTGACTGGGTTTCTAAAGATACAAAGTCTAATGCAAATGGGTGAAGTGTTCCTTTAAAGACACATGCACTTAAACGGAGTGCTGAAAACAGAGCTGTTTTTGACCAGGTAAAATTAGTGTTTTCTTACAATTCTAATGAGAATTTTTAATTAAAGTATATTACAAACTTTCAATTTAGACCCTAAAGAATCATATTAGCTTGTACAAAAATGGCATTATATGACCCCTTTAAGATTTTGTTTGCACCTTGCTTAGTTGGGGACATTTAATATTCAACAATATTATAGATCTGCCTTAAAGGTGGACGATGATGAAATTATTTTCATGTTATCACTGTGAAGCTGCTTTGATACAATCTGTATTGTAAAAAGTGCTATATAAATAAAGGTGACTTGACTTGACCTTGTAAATTAGGTTTTGATGTGGCATTAAAAACTTTATAATCTATCCAAAACAAAATGTTGTCTTTCATATTTCGTCTGTAACATATCGTCTTATATAATATATATTAGGGCATAAATGTTAATTTGCCGTTTAATATGTTGCTTATACAAAGACATTTTATTTCAACGTATTCAGTCGATTTTTACTCATCTCAGTAGGCAATAGATATTTCATTCACACACAGACACGCGCGAGCTATAGTAAACAACAACATGCATATGTGCCGTGCATTCATTCAAACACAGAAACGCGATTCAAATTTAAACAGTCTTTTGCGGTTTACAGACACCATTTCATATCGCGATTAGAACAAAGCACTTACTGATGATCTGCAGCTGGATCCGTTGTTAGGCTACTCCAGCACGTTTGAGGTAAAATTTCCAGGATTATCACGATATTATTAGCAGAGCTATTCCTCACAGCGAGTGTGTTGTCCAGCTGTTGTGGGCGTTGACTGGTTTGCATGTGTTGCTTCAGATCTGCGTTTGAATAGCGCGGTCTCGATGGGCGTGTCACATTAGCAGAGTAATGAGCTGCCAGAACGATAATGAGAACGGCTGATCTCTCGCTCTTTATATATAGATTACATAAACAGAGAATATTTATTTTAGTTTTGAATTTGATCATTTAAAACTACACACTTAAATGATTATAGATATATATATATATCTCATGTCTGAGTGAATAGTATTCCCTGTTTAAGTTTACAGACGTGCACTAGAAAAAAAGTTCACGGAGAGGCAGAAAACACTCTTTATTTTACAAAAGCACAATGTTTTATTTAGATTTTAAGTGAACCCATAAATAAGAAGACATTTAACAGTTTATTTTTCATATTTCTTAAGCCTGTATGACAAAAAATGACGGGAGTATTTTAAGACTATTTTGCTGCTATGTGAAAAAAAACCGAGGCAAACGAGCCGGTGCGTTTTTGGTCCCCAGAGGGTTAATGTTGAGATGTTCTGTGTGTGCTTTAGGTCCAGTGCCCATGTGGAGACACCGAGCCTGACAGTCATCATCACAGAGATGGAGGAGCTGAAGACTCTTCTCACACACACCAACTCCCCAGTAGTGCTGTGTCACAATGACCTCCTGACTAAAAATGTCATCTATAACCAAGAAGAAGGTGACTACCATTATCATCAGAAGTGGAGCTTAATTTAGTTCTAATCAAGCCTTTTAAAGTTTGAACATTTAGATCAGGTTAGATCAGGTGTGCCAATCCTGTTCCTGCGATCTACCCTTCTGGAACACACCTGTGTGTATTACAAGTGTTCCTGGAGATCTACCCTTCTGCAACACACCTGTGTGTATTACAAGTGTTCCTGGAGATCTACCCTTCTGCAACGCACCTGTGTGTATTACAAGTGTTCCTGGAGATCTACCCTTCTGCAACGCACCTGTGTGTATTACAAGTGTTCCTGGAGATCTACCCTTCTGGAACACACCTGTGTGTATTACAAGTGTTCCTGGAGATCTACCCTTCTGCAACGCACCTGTGTGTATTACAAGTGTTCCTGGAGATCTACCCTTCTGCAACGCACCTGTGTGTATTACAAGTGTTCCTGGAGATCTACCCTTTCTGCAACACACCTGTGTGTATTACAAGTGTTCCTGAGATCTTCATGAGCTGGTTCAGGGCTGAAGCTGAACTCTTCAGAAAGGCAGATCTCAGGAACAGGACTGAGGGGTCTACATTAATCCGCACACATCTGAAAACGGTTAAGAACGCTCTCCGTCTCATTCACATTTCAGTGTGAATGAGAAACTTTTGAAAACGTTAAATTCTCCTTTACACCGCATGCATAAAACCTCACAAAAGCTCACTAGCCGTGTTTCCATTACCCTTCAAATTCTGCAAATTGAAATTGTGAATTGAAAATACGGCAAATGAAACGCATCAATTTCGCAAAAATTCCCATTAATCGCAAAAAAGTTTTTACTCTCGCATGAGGTGGTTTTTCAGGCAATTCTCAAAATGTATATTTCGCAAACCTGCAATGGAAACAGTTTTTGCACATTTACAGTCACCTGACGTAGCTGACGCGGTGTGTTTGGACAGAAGACGAGACAGAGTTCTTCATTAAACTCATTACAGGAATACTGGATTCTAAACCTCAAAGAAATGCCACAATCAAGACCTCGGAGCAGAAATGAGGAGAAACACCAGAAACATCTCATATGTGCCGCTTACAAGTATAAGGCTCTTTCCTTGCCATTGATGATTGGAGACACACTCTCCTTCGATTATTAATAACGGCCAGTGCAGCGGATATACATAAACCTACCAACGTCTGTTTCCAAGATTTTTTGATTGACTTATTGCGAGAGGAAGAAATAAAGTTTTAGTCGCACAACATCGGTAAATGGAAACTGCGTCATTTAGAAAAAAAATCGCAAAAGTTTTGCGCAAATCTGTAATGGAAATGCATCAGAGATGATGCAGACGGAAAAATAAATAATAAAGTTATCGCGCAATTCTTCTGACAGCATAATTTATCTCAGCATTCACTGATCGTCCAGGTCGCACTCACTATTATACGTTTGATCTAAAATGCTAAATGTATTAGTGTGGACAAGGCCTCAGATCAAACAGTCTCGCCACTGGCTTGAAGCCCAGACCTCTATATGAATGTAAATGAAATACTACTGTTCTGAAAGTGCATAAACCATCTAGAAAGTTACACTAAGCATAATAACGTTTCAGTCATGAGTACTTGCAGGATAAATGTTCTGCGTACACTGCTAAACCAGTACAGGCTCTTGCTGAAGACGATCATATCAATATCTTCTTGCACTAGTTTCATAACTGCTATTCAGCTCATTTTCATTTGTGCATGATATACTAAATGCTATTCATTTTTATAGCAGATGTTTGTGATGTGTTTTACTGTAGTGATCTAACAAGAAGCCATAATACATTATATACTGTGTAATTGTATCACTCATTAGCATATTTTATTTTATTATATTGCCTCTGCATATTGTTTTCCATAGATTCATAATAACTAAACTATGTTTTTTTTCTGACTGCAGGCACAGTAAAATTCATTGACTATGAATATGCTGATTTTAATTACCAAGCTTATGATATTGGAAACCATTTCAATGAATTTGCAGGTACAAATAATAATAATAATAACAATAAAGATAAGAAAAATGTATCTATAACCAACTTTAAAAGCTATGACTGTTACTCCTGTCAAACACACTATAAGTGATGATTTGTGTGTGGATTGTATTTTGAGGTGTTGATAACGTTGACTCGAGCCTGTACCCGAGTCGCGAGCTTCAGTTTGATTGGCTCTCTGCGTATCTGGAGAGTTTCAAGAGCTGCAATGCTGTGGACTCACCTGTGTCCCGGGAAGAGGTCCTGCAACTCTATCAACAGGTCTGCAAGTTCTCCTTGGTGAGTATTTTTGGGAGGCGGGAAGAGGTTGGGAAAATGTAAATGTCAAACAGTGCTGAACAACAATTGGAGGGAAAATATAATTTTTTCTCTATTTTGATTGTACTGTTATATGGTCCAAAAGTCGGTTCAGAACAAACTGGATGCTACAAAGAGTGTTCTGGAAAAGTCTTTCTTGTGCCCCTTTACTCCTGCAATTAACCCTTAAAGACCTAGAACATGTTGGGGCACCTGACCATTCACTCTTGATATACACTACTCTTGATATAAACTATTCACTCTTGATATACACTACTCTTGATATAAACTATTCACTCTTGATATACACTACTCTTGATATATAACTATTCACTCTTGATATACACTACTCTTGATATACACTACTCTTGATATATAACTATTCACTATTGATATTCACTCTTGATATACACTACTCTTGATATATAACTATTCACTCTTGATATGCACTCTTGATATGCACTCTTGATATACACTACTCTTGATATATAACTATTCACTCTTGATATACACTACTCTTGATATATAACTATTCACTCTTGATATGCACTCTTGATATGCACTCTTGATATACACTACTCTTGATATATAACTATTCACTCTTGATATACACTACTCTTGATATATAACTATTCACTCTTGATATACACTACTCTTGATATATAACTATTCACTCTTGATATGCACTCTTGATATACACTACTCTTGATATATAACTATTCACTCTTGATATACACTACTCTTGATATATAACTATTCACTCTTGATATACACTACTCTTGATATATAACTATTCACTCTTGATATACACTACTCTTGATATATAACTATTCACTCTTGATATACACTCTTGATATACACTCTTGATATACACTACTCTTGATATATAACTATTCACTCTTGATATGCACTCTTGATATACACTACTCTTGATATATAACTATTTACTCTTGATATTGTTACGATCCTGTTCTTAGATCGCAACAAAGTAAGGGAGACGCCACACAACCGCTGCATAAACAATAAGATTTATTTAACTAAAGTAAGAAACATGAAATGTCAAGTGATCAGTGTAAGTGTTAGTCAGCGTGTCAGCATGTAAATGTATGTAGCAAGTTCAAGTGACATCAGTTCAACCAAATATAAACAACAAAAAGTCCAAACAAAACGTCATAGGGGACACTGGATCACATCAGAGCTCCGATGCGGCTGTGGTCTCCCGTAACCCACACATCCCGTCAGCTCTCCAGAAATCTCCAGAGCAGCAACACCAGCGATGCAAACATCTCCTTCTCTGTTTGACCCAGTCTCTTTTAAAGTAGATGAACTGAACGAGTGATCTCGTTCAGGTGTAAAGCCACGCCCTCCAGCAATCAGCCTGTAACTCGGGGACAAACACACAACCACTCACTGAGCCGTCACAATATGCACTCTTGATATACACTACTCTTGATATATAACTATTCACTCTTGATATGCACTCTTGATATACACTACTCTTGATATATAACTATTCACTCTTGATATATAACTATTCACTCTTGATATACACTACTCTTGATATATAACTATTCACTCTTGATATACACTACTCTTGATATATAACTATTCACTCTTGATATACACTACTCTTGATATATAACTATTCACTCTTGATATATAACTATTCACTCTTGATATACACTACTCTTGATATATAACTATTCACTCTTGATATACACTACTCTTGATATATAACTATTCACTCTTGATATACACTACTCTTGATATATAACTATTCACTCTTGATATATAACTATTCACTCTTGATATACACTACTCTTGATATATAACTATTCACTCTTGATATACACTACTCTTGATATACACTACTCTTGATATACACTACTCTTGATATATAACTATTCACTCTTGATATACACTACTCTTGATATACACTACTCTTGATATACACTACTCTTGATATACACTACTCTTGATATATAACTATTCACTCTTGATATACACTACTCTTGATATACACTACTCTTGATATATAACTATTCACTCTTGATATACACTACTCTTGATATACACTACTCTTGATATATAACTATTCACTCTTGATATACACTACTCTTGATATACACTACTCTTGATATACACTACTCTTGATATATAACTATTCACTCTTGATATACACTACTCTTGATATACACTACTCTTGATATATAACTATTCACTCTTGATATACACTACTCTTGATATATAACTATTCACTCTTGATATACACTACTCTTGATATATAACTATTCACTCTTGATATACACTACTCTTGATATATAACTATTCACTCTTGATATACACTACTCTTGATATATAACTATTCACTCTTGATATACACTACTCTTGATATATAACTATTCACTCTTGATATACACTCTTGATATACACTCTTTATATACACTACTCTTGATATATAACTATTCACTCTTGATATGCACTCTTGATATACAACTATTTATTACTCTTGATATTGTTACGATCCTGTTCTTAGATCGCAACAAAGTAAGGGAGACGCCACACAACCGCTGCATAAACAATAAGATTTATTTAACTAAAGTAAGAAACATGAAATGTCAAGTGATCAGTGTAAGTGTTAGTCAGCGTGTCAGCATGTAAATGTATGTAGCAAGTTCAAGTGACATCAGTTCAACCAAATATAAACAACAAAAAGTCCAAACAAAACGTCATAGGGGACACTGGATCACATCAGAGCTCCGATGCGGCTGTGGTCTCCCGTAACCCACACATCCCGTCAGCTCTCCAGAAATCTCCAGAGCAGCAACACCAGCGATGCAAACATCTCCTTCTCTGTTTGACCCAGTCTCTTTTAAAGTAGATGAACTGAACGAGTGATCTCGTTCAGGTGTAAAGCCACGCCCTCCAGCAATCAGCCTGTAACTCGGGGACAAACACACAACCACTCACTGAGCCGTCACAATATGCACTCTTGATATACACTACTCTTGATATATAACTATTCACTCTTGATATGCACTCTTGATATACACTACTCTTGATATATAACTATTCACTCTTGATATATAACTATTCACTCTTGATATACACTACTCTTGATATATAACTATTCACTCTTGATATACACTACTCTTGATATATAACTATTCACTCTTGATATACACTACTCTTGATATATAACTATTCACTCTTGATATACACTACTCTTGATATATAACTATTCACTCTTGATATACACTACTCTTGATATATAACTATTCACTCTTGATATACACTACTCTTGATATATAACTATTCACTCTTGATATACACTACTCTTGATATATAACTATTCACTCTTGATATACACTACTCTTGATATATAACTATTCACTCTTGATATACACTACTCTTGATATATAACTATTCACTCTTGATATACACTACTCTTGATATATAACTATTCACTCTTGATATACACTACTCTTGATATATAACTATTCACTCTTGATATATAACTATTCACTCTTGATATACACTACTCTTGATATATAACTATTCACTCTTGATATACACTACTCTTGATATATAACTATTCACTCTTTATATACACTACTCTTGATATATAACTATTCACTCTTGATATACACTACTCTTGATATACACTACTCTTGATATATAACGATTCACTCTTGATATACACTACTCTTGATATATAACTATTCACTCTTTATATACACTACTCTTGATATATAACTATTCACTCTTGATATGCACTACTCTTGATATACACTACTCTTGATATATAACGATTCACTCTTGATATACACTACTCTTGATATATAACTATTCACTCTTTATATACACTACTCTTGATATATAACTATTCACTCTTGATATGCACTCTTGATATACACTACTCTTGATATATAACTATTCACTCTTGATATATATCAAGAGTGAATAGTTATATATCAAGAGTAGTGTATATCAAGAGTGAATAGTTATATATCAAGAGTAGTGTATATCAAGAGTGCATATCAAGAGTGAATAGTTATATATCAAGAGTAGTGTATATAAAGAGTGAATAGTTATATATCAAGAGTAGTGTATATCAAGAGTGAATCGTTATATATCAAGAGTAGTGTATATCAAGAGTAGTGCATATCAAGAGTGAATAGTTATATATCAAGAGTAGTGTATATAAAGAGTGAATAGTTATATATCAAGAGTAGTGTATATCAAGAGTGAATCGTTATATATCAAGAGTAGTGTATATCAAGAGTGAATAGTTATATATCAAGAGTAGTGTATATCAAGAGTGAATAGTTATATATCAAGAGTGAATAGTTATATATCAAGAGTGAATAGTTATATATCAAGAGTAGTGTATAACTATTCACTCTTGATATACACTACTCTTGATATACACTACTCTTGATATATAACTATTCACTCTTGATATACTCTACTCTTGATATATAACTATTCACTCTTGATATACACTACTCTTGATATATAACTATTCACTCTTGATATACTCTACTCTTGATATATAACTATTCACTCTTGATATACACTACTCTTGATATATAACTATTCACTCTTGATATATAACTACTCACTCTTGATATACACTACTCTTGATATATAACTATTCACTCTTGATATACACTACTCTTGATATATAACTATTCACTCTTGATATACACTACTCTTGACATATAACTATTCACTCTTGATATATAATACTACTGTTACCTGAGTTTGGAATCCTTTGGCTTGTTTAGTTAGGGTTTAAAATAATTAATATACAGAAAATATTATCAATATATTTTATATAGCATTCATCCTTTAGTGCTGAAATTTAAGTCATTTCATTATTGCATTGAGATGAACAAAGCTGAATAATATGTTGTTGCCATGTCTGTAAATGATCTAATATAAGACTACTTCACTTTGTCTCCAGGTGGCTCATTTGTTCTGGTGTCTGTGGGCTCTTCTGCAGGCAAAACATTCCACTATTGACTTTGACTTCAAGAGGTACATTACACACCTTTCCAAAATAATATACGAAACTGGGGGAGAATAGAAAGAGCATCTGGGCTTTGTGTTTGAAAGCATATTAATGAGGGTTTTATGACCATTTTTACTGTTCTGATATAGGGGCCGATACAAGCATGCTCCTTTATCACCAATTGCTTGCAAAATGATTGATGACGATTCAAATTTCGCGACCCATTTCCTGTCAAATTAAGTAAATTATTAAATAGATAAATAAATAAACAATTAAATTATGGGTAATCACCTAATTATATATTTTAAAATATAGCCCTTTTTGATAGCCCATAGTAAATGTTCTGATTACTTTTGTGTGACTGAATAAGCGGTTATATGTAGCTAGTGTATGAGGAACAAAATGCTTTCTCTGTGTCTTTGTGTGATTTGACTGTAACAATAATAGTTTGACACTTCAAACTAACAACAAATTAATAAAAAACGATCTCAAATTTGACAAAAAGTAGTCCTTAAATATAGTGGTCTAAATATACATATCCAAATTCTTATGTTTCCAGCAACTAGGGAATATACAGCTATGTTTATAGCGGGTACAACGGGGCTAAAGGGACACCTTAAGAAAACATTTGCTTTTCACTCCTTCCAAAGTGTATGATTGCAGAAGAAACAAAATGTTTGCATTGAACATTGATGGAGCTACAGAGCTCATAATTTTTTTTCCATTTGTTTAAAAATCTTACAAATGTACGAGGTGGCGAGGTCTTTTACCTCACAGACACAGTATTGATACAAATACTGCAGCTAAAATAATATGGTTTTAATATTGTCTAAGTTAATACTTGTTCAAAATAATCACTTTAGCAAAGTTTGTCGTATTTTCTGTTTATTTTGCTAAAGAATAATAATAATAATTCCTGGTAATACCCCTCACATAACTCTGGTGCAATATATTGACTTTGCCCTGTTGTGGAGCGGCTCGTCATTTACTGTGGGCTTCGCGGATGAGGAGCCCCACAAGCCCACGGTATCCTCTCAGCCAGAGCTTATTCACATCAGTCCTGCCGAGCCAGAGACTGTTCACGCCATGCCTGCAGAGCCTGAGCTTCTTCACGTCATGCCTGCCGAGCCAGAGGCTGTTCACGTCATGCCTGCCGAGCCAGAGACTGTTCACGTCATGCCTGCCGAGCCAGAGACTGTTCACGCCATGCCTGCCGAGCCAGAGGCCGTTCACGTCAAGCCTACCGAGCCAGAGACTGCTCACGTCGTGCCTGCCGAGCCAGAGACTGCTCACGTCATGTCTGCCGAGCCAGAGACTGCTCACGTCATGCCTGCCGAGCCAGAGAGAAAGGAGAAAGTCTTTCTTTAGCTCCCGTCAGCTACCGAACAAGCCGGGCGGAGGCCACACTCCGCTCTCCGAGAGGCCGACAATCAGTCGTAAGGTTGCGGAGGCTACACAGCCACCAGTAAGTTTCCGTCAGGTCGCAACTTTTTCTCTGCCACCTTTGATCTTTGATCTGTATCATCGAGCATGCTGAAGGGAGTCCAGGAAGTGCCATGTCTTTGATTTGTTCATTGTTCAAAATTTTGCAATCTCCAGACTAGCATGAGAGGGAGTTTAAGTTGTCTGAGAGAGGGAGTTTTCTCGTTCATTCATCACACTGGAAATGGAAGATCAAGTCGGGCATGGTGCATTGTGGGTGTTTTCTGTTGTAAAATGTGTGTGAGCAGCAGATACAGAGCTCTTTAATTCGCGATCAACCTCGTTTTATTCTATGGTGAATAAAAAAAAGCATTATTTTTCATTGAAGCAACAAAGGCTAAATCATTTGTTAGTTATTTTTTGTAATGGGTGTGAATGACACGCAGCGAAATACAGTATTATCAGCTGTAGCCTGTGTTTCTAGCCTGAAACATTTAATATCGAGAGTGAGAGAGTGACAAAATAAGCAAAAAAGAGATCCAGCGCATCTGCGAGAGAGGCAAAGGAAAACGCCGTTCTTTATTTATGTTGCTTTGTAGGCTACTATTTTCATTTTGTACCATTTTAAATGTAGCCTACACAACAAAGCTGCAATTTCTTTGTCAATACAAATTTAAAATGTCGCAAATCTGTTTTGAATTTTTTTTTTCGTTGCTATGGCCGGAAAGCACTGGCAATCGTCTCAATTTCATGAATGATTCACAAAACAATAATTTAGCCTCGTCTTCATTTTCTGGTGCGATCGGCTGATAATCTTCAACACCTTCGGGTTTTGGCGTCTGTGCAGCGTAACAGAGGCTCAACTGGAATGTAGCAAATTAATGTTGTAATGTGCCATTATTAATTAAACAACACACTTGACTTTAATAATCTGTTACCTATTTAAGCATCAAGAATGGTAAAACATAAACGCTGTCGGCTAACATCGGTTAGCAGCATGTAGGCTACAATGTTATCATCTAAACGCCTTTAAATATAAATGATGCCTAGAATTGCCTAGAAATACAATGAATAGAACAATGCTCTGAAAAGTGTTTCGAATCAATAAATGAACTCTTCAGAAGTTTTTATTTTTTGACAAATAGCATATTAAACAAGAAACAAAGTTATGAAAATGATAGAGGTGAGATTCGAATTCAAAACGCTTGTAGCGCCACGAGACACGTTGCACACACAGCCCATAGCCTGAACGCTGTCGTATGAACATGAGCGTAACGTCTTATCCTTACGCAAAGCCTCAATGATGTGACATTTTTCTATCGCAATGTTTATGTTGAAATGTTTTCATTATTTATTAAAGAAAATTATGCTAATAATAACAACCTGTAAGCCTATTTAATTCTTAATTAATCCTAAAACAAATGCTGCCGACTAACATCGGTTAGCAAGCCCTGACAATGTTTTAATTTTACGATAATTTATTTCACTGTTATGTGTCAGTTATTAAATCTTCTAACAAATTAAAATAACACGAAGACAAGTAGGCTATTATAGTATACTCAAGTGTTTAACTTGAATTTATCTGCGACCTCAGCCCTCAACGAGCCGCAGCAGATTACGCCATAGAGAGAATAAACTGACACTTTTCAAAGCCTGTGATTACAGCGCCACTTAGCAGTAAAGGGCAGCAAATACACACGGCGGGAAATATCGGCTCGGGCAGAGAATCTGAGCTCTAAACAGGACAGTGACGGCGGATATCGCTCATATACTTCGACGCGGGGAGAGGACGCTGGCGTTGTTTGTTCGCCGCTTCTCCGTCCCAAAATCCTTGTGACAACAATTGTTGCTATTAACCAGGCTATACAGTATGTTTACTATGTTAAAGTCTCATCCGAAAGACGGATGAGACGTTAAACCGAGGTCCTGACTCTCTGTGGTCATTAAAAATCCCAGATGTCTTTCGAAAGAGTAGGGGTGTAACCCTGGCATCCTGGCCAAATTTGCCCATTGGCCTCTGTCCATCATGGCCTCCTAATCATCCTCCTATATATATATATATATATATATACTAATTGGGTTAGGTGGTCCAGGTGGATGCTGCACATTGGTTGTGGTTGAGGAGATTTCCCCCTTCTATGTAAAGCGCTTTGAGTGTCCAGAAAAGCGCTATATAAATGTAATGAATTATTATTATTATTGACCAGCAACACTACGTCCAGTAAATATAACGAGTGCAAACTTTATGGATGTGTTTGTACGGATTTCGCCGACTCCAGCTGTTGTCAACTTACCAGTCTGCTTTCGCCCGGAGCTTTTTCTGTGTCTGTGCATCGCCTCCTACCATCGAGAGGTTCCTGACCAGGCTGTTGAGTCTGGTAGCTCTCCTCTGTTCAGCACGGGCGCTGTGGCCGGACACCAGGCCGTTTTCCGCGAGTGGCACGATGTTTAAGTATTCCGTCACTCAACTGAGGAGTTTCAACAACTGCAACATTCCATCATGCATACCAGTTATTAAACAACTTGGATTGCTTCGCCGGCCGCGCTACACTCATAGGAGCTGCGGCAGAAAGTTTGTTTTCTCCCGGTCTGATCACGGCATTCCATCCCTCTGGTCTGGCGCACGCCCTGTCGCATTTCCAACACGTCATCAGGGCGCTACCCTTCCCAGAATAAGTAACGCTGGAGTTTCCACGGCAACGCTGAGCACGGATCGGGAGGGAAAACGTGGAGTGGATTTCAGTCTACTCCGGCCAATACAGAGACACACTGCTCCATCTACCATCACGATTGAACTGTTCAATGCACAATCCATCACAAATAAATCCTGCCTTATACAGGAACATATTCTGGATAAATGTCTGGATTTAGTGTGCCTTACAGAAACTTGGCACAAACCAGATGTTTTCTCTGTTTTAAATGAGACCTGTCCTCCTGGTTACTGCTACCTACAGAAAGCCCGTAATACAGGGCGCGGCGGCGGTCTGGCTGTCATCCACCGAAGTGATCTGGGCCTGTCCCCCATCACCATTCCCGAGCCATCTTCTTTTGAATACCTCGCTTTTAAGTGCAAGCCTCCTTTCTCCACAACAATATTTCTCATTTATCGCCCACCCAGACCGAATCCGTCTTTCATCCCAGAAATGTCCAACCTTCTGACAATACTCTGTACTATGTCTGCCAATATCTTAGTTCTTGGAGATATGAATATCCATGTAAATTCCCCCACCTGTCGATTTGCAGCAGATTTTCTGCAATTACTGGACTGTTTTAATCTAACTCAACTTGTTGATGTCCCCACTCACACTAGGGGACAAACACTCGATCTGGTTATCACAAACTCTGACCATCTCAGCAATCTCCGGGTTTATGATCTGGGCATTTCTGACCACAAGGTCATTATGATGATGTCTTCACCGTCCATCCTCATCAAGCCTAAGCGCCAAATCTGCTTTAGAAATCTAAAAAACATCAACTCAGATTCATTGGCATCCGACCTTCAGCATCTTCTCTCTGTTAACTGCTCACCAGTTATGGACCCTGTGGACTACTACAACAACACCCTCAAGAGCCTCCTAGATATCCATGCACCAGTAAAAACTAGAACAGTGACCTTCTCCCGAACAGCCCCCTGGTACACCAGTGAGCTACGGAAAATGAAGGCATCTGGGCGGGCCATTGAGCGGAGATATAAAGCCACTGGTCTCACTGTCCACCAACAAGCTTTCCGGAAACACCAAAATAAATACTCTAAGTCGCTAATAAAGGCACGGTCGTCATTCTACTCCCATATCATCAAAAACAGTCCCGGAAACTCAAAGCAGCTGTTCTCCACCATTAATCCTCTTCTAAAACCACAGACCCACTCATTCACGGAAAACACAGAAGAACACTGCAATAACTTACTGGACTTTTTCAAAACTAAAATAGATTCAATCCACTCTTCCATTCATGGATCCTCAATCCAATCTGCCCTATCTGTACACTCACAGCTTGCAATCGCCCAGCCCCTGAAATGCTTTCCAGAAATCTCAAATCAGGAGGTCGAGATGATCATCAAAAGGATGAAACCCACCACCTGTGCCCTCGACCCTTTTCCTACTGCTCTTGTCAAAGCAAACTCCGCTATTCTAAGCCCTCTCATTATCACTGCAATAAACCAGTCCATCCTGTCCGGCATTGTTCCATCTGCACTTAAAACCGCCATAATCAGACCACTTCTGAAAAAACCCACTCTTGCTCCTGATATATTATCAAACTATAGGCCAATTTCAAATCTTCCGTTCATCTCAAAAGTCTTGGAAAAAGTTGTTGCAACTCATCTCCAGGACCACCTCAAAAACAACCACCTATTCGAAAAGTTCCAATCTGATTTCCGCACAGCTCATAGTACAGAAACAGCGCTCGTCAGAGTCACAAATGACCTACGAATGGCAGCTGATGCTGGCTCACCTTCCCTTCTCATACTGCTCGACCTGTCCTCTGCTTTCGATACTGTGGACCATGGCATTCTACTAGACCGGCTGCATCAAACCACTGGACTTACTGAAATTGCCCTGGACTGGTTCAATTCGTATCTGACGGACAGAAAAGAGTACATTTCGCTTGGAAAATCAAGGTCCCGGGAACACACAGTTACCTGCGGAGTACCTCAGGGGTCGGTTCTTGGCCCCATTCCCTTTATCACTTATATCCTGCCACTCGGACATGTCATCAGCCGCCATGGAGTGTCTTTTCACTGCTACGCCGACGACACACAACTGTACATGAAATCTGATCCAGAACCAACTGCAGCACTGCCAACATCATCTCCGTCTCCAACACTCACTGCCTGTCTCGAGGAGATAAAAGTGTGGATGAAACAGAATTTTCTCCAACTAAACAGTTCCAAAACTGAAGCAATTCTCATTGGCACCTCGCACCAAATTCAGTCATCCTCACTTTCTGGTATAACCATTTCTGGCCAAGACATCCTTCTTTCCACAACAGTTACCAATCTCGGTGTGAGATTTGATCCACAACTCACTTTTGAAGTCCATATCAAAAATCTCTGTAAGATCTCCTTTCATCATCTCAGAAATATCGCAAAACTCCGTTCAACACTTACCCTAGCTGATGCTGAGAAACTGGTGCACGCATTCGTATCCTCTAGACTGGATTACTGCAACGCTCTTCTCATCGGGATCCCCAGCAAGAGTCTGCAAAAGCTGCAGTACGTCCAGAACAGCGCTGCTAGGATCTTGATGAGAGTGCGAAAGTATGAACACATCACTCCCATCCTCCACACAACACACTTCACTGGCTTCCCGTGTCTGCTAGGATCGAATATAAGGTTTCACTTCTCACTTACCAATGCATCTATGGAAACGCACCCCCCTACCTGAAAGAACTACTTACCCCTGTTTCTACTGCACGATCCCGCCGATCACAAAACTCAAACCGCCTCTTAATACCCAAAACTAAACTCTGCACAATGGGCGATCAAATGCCCTCCCGGACCATCTGAGGTCACCACAGACCATTGAGACTTTTAAAAAGGGACTAAAGACATTACTTTTTAGCAGATCTTATGAATTTTAAAAATGTCTAGATATTGTTCTTAGCATCAGACCTGTAGCACTTTGAGATTTAAAAAAAAAAATGTAAAGTGCTTTTACAAATAAAATGTATTATTATTATTATTATCATATACATTTTTTTGACGAGGTAGTTAAGGCGGCAGGCGTGTGTTGCTTAGGCGGCCGCCTTAGTTCCAAAGTGCTGCGGGAAACCCTGTGTTACGCTAACACACCGGACACTATTCAGCTGTTGTTCTGTGTGCTGTTGTGGAGCTGAATAACTCGCCTTTCCAGATTAAATGTCTGTTCTTAGTCTTGGATTTTGTGAAATTTCGAAATAAATGCGACTTATAGTCCAGTGCGACTTATAGTCCGGAAAACACAGTAGGCTATATATGTATGAAGACTTTAGATGCAAAAGCCTCTAAGTGCCATCTGACATTTTCTTCTGGAATGATCATTTTTATCAAGCTTGTATGTTTATGTTCAGTTATTTCACTTTAATGTCAATTAAAATGACCTATTAATTGTCATTAAAGTGAAATCACTGAAATTAAATATACAAGCTTGATAAAAATGCTCGTTTCAGAAGAAAATTTCAGATGGCACTTAGAGGCTTTTGCATCTGAAGTCTTCATATATATATATATATATATATTAGGGCTGTAACGGTTCACAAAATTCACGGTTCGGTTCGATACGATACACTTGTGTCACAGTGCGGTAAGTTTTCGATACAGAAAAAAAGAAAATGCCAGAGAAATTTCCTTGATTAAATTTAATTCTATTTTTATTAAAACTAACATCATAAAGTATGATAGTTTTTTTTACTTCGAGCAATGATGTAGCTTTACTTGACTTTTCTTAGGAACATATAAAACAAAACAGCTCCTTGGACAAAATGAAATGTAATATTATAGTAGTTATAAACAAAGGTTTATTTTTAGTTCAGATTAACATTTGAGGGCAGCAATTGTAATCATAATGTCAAAATAAAACCGACGTAACGTTACTTGAAAGCATTATAGTCACTATTCCTGCCACACTTCCATGGTTACAGTTAGTAGTGTTCCTACAGTAAATCATGGTGAACGTTGCAGATCTGGACACTGGATAGTTAATTCATGGCACAATGTGTCTTCCTGGTTTCCACGTCAGAGCTGTTTGATCCGTTAATAACGGAGAAATGTGAATGTTTCTCACTAGATCTCGCAGCGATGTTGTGTCGCTTGATCAAGATCGGCTCGCGCTGCATTGGTCCAAACTGATAAACGGTCCGTCAACCACACAATAACGAGAAGTGCAGTTTTGTTCCGCTTACATTACATTTGCCATGTAATATTGGGCAATGTTGTGGGCATTTGAAATAACGAAATTTTGGTCGGCAGGAAAAATGGTCCAACAAACCGTTCAGTTTGAAAATGCGTACCGAAAACCGAACCGAAAGCCTCGTACCGATTGGTTCAATACGAATATGTGTATCGCTACACCCCTAATATATATATATATATATATATATATATATATATATATATATATATATATATATATATATATATATATATATATTAGTTAGTGGTTCCACGATGGTATTACCGATGCTAAATGGTGCATAATTTAGAGGCAAATATTGAGCACCGTAAAATGCTCTTATAGAACCAGAACTAACTCTTATATACCACTTTTCCACCAGCAAGAACCAGGTGCTGGTTCAGAGCTAGAGCCGGTTCGGAGTTGGTTCTACTGACGGGTCTTCTAAGAACCGGTTTGCCTTTCCACAGGCTAGAGTGCCACAACAGAGCCAGATCTTACGTCACTGTGTATACATCTCATGTTGCCCAGCAACGCTAGCGAGGCAGCGCCAAACACAAACACACCAGGCTTGTTCGAGATGGTTCGGCTTCTCGCAGACCGATCGCCGCGTGACATCAAAGCACTGCGAAAGCGATCCAAAAGCACAAGGAGTCGTATGCTCTCCAAACAGTCCCGAATGCGTTACTATTGATGCTCATGGCTTTGCGAACCTACATCGGCATCCAAACCAACGAATCCAATGCGTTCGTGCAGCTCGCCATAACTTGCATAGACGGAGATTACAATCGAGCAGCTATTTAAAAAATGGCGGTTACAAGTTTCTTTTCTTCTTGTTGGTCACGGTAACCCCGCCCCCAGCCCCTGACGCAAGCGGTTCTTACTTCTAGCCCAGCAATGTTTTGGTGCTACTTAAGAACCACTTTTACTGGTTCGGAGCTGGTGCTTTAGTGGTCGAAAAACAAAGAACCGATTTGAAATTAGGCTCTGACTCCGAACCAGCACCAGCTCTGCCTTGGTGGAAAAGGGGTAATAGAACCATGCTCTTATAGAACCCTAACCCTGACTGGTTCTGGGTCCTCTCGCCACCCCATTTAAAAAATCCAGCAGAGATTAAAGGATAATTCCGGTATTTAACACCTTGAGTCTATATTGTAGTTTGTTTTGGATGAACAAGAGTGGTGGACAACATTTTTTTGACAATGGTTCCTCTCTCGAGTTTTTGACTATAATAGAATTGGCCATGGACCCATTTAACATTGGAGTCAATGGGCATGTCCGAAAATGTCATTAAAACAGCCAATAATGTTCGTTTACAAAACTGTTAAACTCACCGAGTGGTTAGTGGTGTTTATTGATGATTATAAACAATATATCGTCGCAATATATGATTCCAATCCGTTTATTTTGCTATAGTGGAACTATTTTTTCAGACACTTCACAACCGTGTAACTTCCGCTCAATATTTGAATCTGAAGCGTTAACACACTCCCGACCACTTGATGGCGATAACCGATGTTTATGTCTCGCGGGACACTCACGGTCACAGTCGAGTTCAACTTCATATTGCACTGGTCAGTGGTCACGTCTTTCAATATTTTCAAGGTTTTGTTAGTTTATTTGGCTTACTCTCCCGGAGCACAGTTGCTCTGCTCGCTAGCCTTATGAGAAACGGAAGCGAGCAAAAAGACTACATCGACCAAATGTAAACAGCCGCCTTTCCGTTTCCGGTAGCGCATTTATATTAACGAGCACTCAGTCCTTCAACAGAATTCAATGGGATTTTACAAAATGACGAATAAAACACGACAGAAACTGTATTTCGCAACACTTTTTGTTTCTGGATCATCAACTAACACCACTAATCACTCGGTGAGTTGCACAGTTTTGAAAACTAATGTTAAAAGTTGTTTTAATGAAATTTTCGGACATGCCCATTGACTCCAATGTTAAATGGGTCCATGGCCAATTCTTTTATAGTCAAAAACTCGAGAGAGGAACCATTGTCAAAAAAATGTTGTCCACCACTCTAGTTCATCCAAAACAAACTACAATATAGACTCAAGGTGTTAAATACCGGAATTATCCTTTAAACACTCAATTTTCCTTTTGTGCTAAAAGTAACTAAATTACAATAACATAACAGACATATGTTTATGACAAGATTTTAACTTTCTCTTTAGTGAAGTTGCTAGTAACAATATTAGTAATTCTCTCTGACTTTTGTTGTTCACAAACAGTGTTGCCAGATTGGGACGGTGATTTCCAGCCTTTTTCAGCGGCTGACAGGGACAAGAGTGCATGCAGTCGGGACGGTGTACAAGTTGCAGATGTCTGGTTAGGCTAGTGTGCACATGACCATGGACAGGAGTCACCCATATTCTATATCAATTCAAGTCATTCAACTGTGCTCTCCTCTCTGAGTTATATTCACTATCGAGTCATCAACACCACGTGTGTACGTTTTTAGGGTTGCTCACTATCTCACTCTTTACTGTAGATGCAACTTACTGTATGTCACTTCTTTGGCATTAGCGATCACTTGAATATACAGCTACAAGTTATCGCGCTAAATCGCGACTGCCTGCTGATCGCTGATTGGCTAAAAGTGCGTGCTCGTCGGTGACGTCAACACCAACGCCGGCTGACTCTGGGCGTGTGTGTCTAGTAATGTCATGAGGACTGATTTTATGGACTACATGCACACTTTAGTTTAGTTTTTTAACCAATAAGACTTTACAATGTAGATGTTTGAAAACCGCCGAACCGACCCCAAACCAGCCCAAATCCTTTTTTACCCCCACAATCAAATTCAAAACCGCCCAATCTGACAACACTGTTCACAAAAGGTGTTTTACTTTTAAGAAACAGCTTGTATTTATATGTACTTTTTTCCCTCTCTCAATCTTTCTAAGGTATGCCATGGCTCGATTCAACTACTACTTTGAGAAAAAGCAAGAGTTCTTTGGAATGAGGCTTCCACAGTTCTTCCAGGAGCCTAGTGCTGGTCATACAGATTTGTAGGACTGCGAGTTAACAAATAAATGTGTTTGTCCGGTTACAACCTCCTTTTCTTTACCAAAAGGGCCATTTGAAATGCCTAAAATCACTGAGGTGCTGATAATGATCAAGGCCTATAGACCGATATGTTATGAAATCTAATCCCAAAACCTGTTCCTGGAGATCCCTCCCAACACTGCACTTTTGAACGTCTCTGACACACTCATCTGAGGTCTTGGAGTCTCTGCTAATGAGCTGATGACCTGAATAATGTGTGTTTCATTAAGGAGACGTACAACATGTGTATGTCGGGGGCTCCAGAGACAGGATTGAGAACCTCTGCTAGATATTAGTGGAAATAACCATTTCTGTGTCCCTTGTACAAGTATTCACTTAAGAAAGGTCTACCAGTGACTCAGCTGCATAGGATTAAGTCAATTTATTCAACAGAGAATTCATTTAAGATTAGAAAAAGTGAAATGTGGGAGAAATTTAAAGAAAAAGGCTATAGAGATGGGTGGCTGGACTGTGCAGTGGACAAATTAAAAACATTTCTAAGGGAATAATTAATAGTTTCTGCTAATACAACTAATATATTGTAATATGTACAACAAAATATTAAAGGGGTGATATAATGCAAAAGTTTACCTTGGCATAGTTCAATAACAGCAGCTCCGTGGGTAAAATGGCCATAAACAGAATCTCAAAATCCTGTCACCTCCTTAATAAGAAAACCCTCTGGGGACCAAGGTGTTTTTGGGGCCCTTGGGATGTTTTTAAATGCCCTGACATTTGTGCTTTTTTCAGTTATTTATAAACATGTTAATGGCAAAGGTGTAAATTCGCTCTATATAGCACAAACGGGGCTACCATAATATGTGAGCAACATGTATGTACATGTTTGTATTTTTAAGAGAATAATGTTTATGCGTGGTTATTGAAAAAAATTAAAATGAAAGTTGCTGAAATAGACCACAAAACGCATACTAAATATGTGTTCCAAAGACTTTTGACTAATGGATGCTGTCGCTTCGAGTTCTGGCTTCAAGATGATGTGAAAAACATCCTGCCTAATCGTTCACATAAAACAATACATTGATTTAAACTTTGTAAGACCGTTTTTTTGTAAGACCGAGGATTATGCATTGGTGTGGTAATGGCCCATCAATATTAATGAGATTCAGACCCGGGGTGTGACAGACACTCCCCCAATGGCCCATCATGAGGCAAGCCGAAACAAAGAGCTTTGAATCTTTTTTTTTTTCAATCTGTTTTATTGTAATTCCTCTATGTGGAGGAACTAAATAGATTCATCAAGAGAGCTAGTAAATTCAATTTAAGAGGAACTGAAGTCTTTCAGAAACCCAAGATGTGTCTCGTAATACAAGGTGTCAGTCTGTGGAACAATCTAAATGGTGAAATTAAAACTTCAACATCGTTTTTTGTTTTTAAGAAGAGTGTAAAAGCATTACTAATAGAAAAATATAATGCATCAATTTAGCAGGAAATGTGATATTTGATTTATGTCTTTGTATATGTGTTGCAAAGTAGATGTGTGTTGTAAGCGCACCTCTTTGGAATTGTAATTTAACTTATGTTGATAAGGGGCAGATATTATAAGTTTATCTTCTTTCTGCTCCTTTTCATTTCTTTTTCAAAAGAATGAAATAAAAATATAAATGAAAATGAAAAATGTTCAACTGTGTTCAAATGTTAAACTAAATGTTCAACTGAAGACAACAAGTGAACATTACATGCCTGGCATTTGGTGTGTCCTGCTTTTTACCAAGCTGTCCTTTGCAAAGCACACAGATCTTGCGACCATCTGTGCAAAAAGGAATATTTCGCAAAACTGCAATGGAAACAGTTTTTGCGCATTTACAGTCACCTGACTTAGAAGACGCGGTGTGTTTGGGATCCGTGTACGCAAATAATAATAATAATTATCATCATTATTATAACATTTATTAGGCTACATATTTAGAGACGCTTTTATCCAAAAAAGGAACAAAGCAATTCGTCAAATGTCATTCATAATACGGGTTAGACTGCATGGCACGGAGCCGCGGACGAGAACACTTGCATTTTCCTATCAACAGTGGAAACAACTTAAAATACTCTTATCATTTCTGGTCATACAGAAAATAATAATACATTATTCGCAACTACTTGTATTTGTGTAAACTCACAATAACAAGAAAGAGTTGTGCTTTTGTAAAATAAAATAAAACAATCAGGCGCGCTTCATGATCTCCGTGAACTGGAGCGCGAGAACAGAAACAAAATATAGCCTATGTAGCTAAAGCTTGAAATGTCCACTTTAAAACGAACAAATTTGAATCGAAAGCTAATACCTTCTGATTATGTAATGCGTATGAAAGGAGCATTTCTCTTTAAAAGCGCATCTGCTTAACAGCGGAGATGGAGATGTTTTTAGCCACTTGGAAAACAATAGTTTATTAATAATATGAATGGCTCTTCTCATTCAGCACTGCGGGAAAAATATCAATTCCAGGTTCTAATTTGGCCTTAGAAAACCAGTAAAATTGACATGTTTTCCATATTAATTTGTGAAAATATCTGTAATAATAGTGGGTAAAATATGTAGCCTACTTACTCTTTCTGATTTCTGAATGTGTTGTTAAGCGCACTCCGAGTTGCAGGCGTAGGCAGTGGCGGAGCTAGACTTTTAAAACAGGGGTGGCAAAGGGGTGACAAGGTATTATTTTGGGGGGTCAATATACAAAGTTTTCAATTACACTAAAAATAAATTATTTTCAACAAAATGTATATAGATTAAAGTTGTTTATTTTCCAAAATGTACACAATTATATAAGTATACAGCAAAAATAGAACAACAAGTATTCAAAGTGCTCCTTGGACTAATCAAGTCCAGTAGTAAACAAAAACTGAGGTAAACTTGGACCTGTCAAAACAAGGCTAAAGAATAATAATAGAACAACAAAATGTACACAATTATATATTAAGTATACAGCAAAAATAGAACAACAAGTAAAGAAAAAGAAAAACTCACATAACGTTAATTAAAGAAGTCGTTTGACCTACGTTATAACGAGTCATTCATGTATTTTAACTCGTTTCATATAATAGAGCCGAAGCTATAGATTGTGAATTTAAACCTTTCTCGTTTACCAGTGGCAAACGTCAGGAGGACTAGCCGAGGTAAGGCTGCTCCAGCGGGTTACATGAGCGCCCGGTGATCGCCTGGATCTCACAACTCCGAAAAGTCAGATAAAATTTTTTAAATAGGCGCTATATCTTTATAAGCAAACCACAGATTTGAGCTTTAAACAACTACATTTCCGACTGAACAATGTCGTGGAAATTATCAATATTCAAAAACCTGGATGAAGGAGACAAAGTCGTTTCTCAAATGATTAAACAAAGTATTTTATTTCTTGCAAGAAAATAGGCGTTCAACATACAGACAGTGTCTAAGTATGAGAAGGCAAAGAGTTAGTGCCCTCGACCAAGTTATATACCCTAACACATAAAAAAAAACTTGTTACCTTGAACCTAGACGTCTTAGCTCATGGTCTCATGTGCTCATGTGCCCATGGTCTCATGTCCAATCTTATTTTTATCAAGCCAGTAATACTGTCATGTCAGCAAAAGTTTCCTGTTTTTTAGCAGCAGATCATAACTGATGATCGAAACTGCGCACACACATATCTTCACACTTAAAGCACAAAAGGTTATTTGGAGTGCACACATTGTCAGCCCTCACATGACCCAGTGAACATTTTGTTCTCCAAGCCTGTTCTAACTTATACAAATCTAAAAAACCCTTGGTTACATATCTTTACTGATTACTTTTGATTATATTCCATTAAATGCTTATGAGTAAAAATGAATCTTCAAGGTTAATAAAAGTTGTACACATATAAAAATAAAATATCCATAACAACAACAATAACAGTAGTATTTAAATTTCCCGACTAGCACTTGCCTCTCCCAGAAGAAGCGGATTTCGCCTCGGACGCGCGTCAATTTCGCTCCAAACGCTTGCTTTTTACGCGCGTCCATTTCGCTTTGGACGCGCGAATGCATTCAAAATGTTCAAGCGTCAAACTAGACGCGGCAGGCGCGAATTTGACGCGCTATTCGCGTCCGGTGCGAACGCACAGTTAGTCAGTCAGTTAGTTTCACGAGACTAATGCTCATTTAAGTATTAATGCTAAGCACTACAGTGCAACGTCTCCCTTACTTCCCGTTAAAACAGTACTTCGTTTAATTTAATACCAATAAAAGCCGTACATAGCAAAACGCTCGTCATCGATCCTGTGTGTGCTGCTGCCGCGTTGTTTTTGAGCCGTTTGGACTGGAGCACGTCACGAATGAGCAGTGGAATGACAATGAGAAGTGTAGCAGGAACAGCACACAAGCGTGCAGCATAAGGATGCATTCACGTCCGCTGGTAGATTTGGGAAATGTTCGTAAAAAATCAAACAGTGTAATGTTTTCAGTGGGGTGGCAACAGGGGTGGCAAGGAGTTCGTCTGGGGTGGCAATTGCCACCCCAACTAGCCCTCTGGCTCCGCCACTGGGCGTAGGTAGTGATGAAGCTCCATTCCTTTTAAAAAAGTTGAAGAATATTGTGTCGTGCCCTCTTCCCAACGCGCAGGTGACTGAATGATGAAACTTAAAGCATTTGCTTGGGGGCGTTTCCCTGTTTTGCATAGATGGCTTAACACATTATCTTGTGAATAGCGCGCTCCGTCAGTAGGCGTGAAGGAATTAAAGTCAATGAGCTCGTAATGAGCTCGACTGGAATCACTCTCTTTTCATACAGATTACAGAAGCTGAGAATATTTGTTTTTTATATAAATTACTTCATTTGAAAGATGCGATCTCAAGCTTTATGCCCGTGGGTATGTTTGCCTGTTTGACTGCAGTTTCGCGGAGTTACAGATCATTTTCTAACGTGTTTCAAATTGGAGTTCATTGACAGAGAGAGTGCAGAACTCGCATCATGTTCATTTTTCTTTATTTGGCAAAAAGCAAAACACTTTATTTTTATTGTGAGTATACAGAAAAAAATTGAAACTGAACAGGATCGATTGATGTATAACACGAAAATGAAAGATCAAAATTAACAGAGCATTTTGAGTTTATTTTGCATTGCTAAAAAAAAACACGAGCAAAACGCGCCGGCGCGTTTTTGGGCCCCAGAGGATTAAACTGCAGCTGTAAAACGGTCGGATCTCAAAGCTCAGATTATGTGACGGGATTTCCTTATTTGGATCTGGTCTGTACCTTTGTTACGCCCCTAAATTTGCATACACACAGCCCACTTTCTGGGTCTGATTTTATCGCTAACAGTTAGTAGCTTACAATGCTAAAAACAAACCTAATACAAAGTTAGGTTATGACACTAAAGTGCAAGTATTACACTAGTATTACAGCTAACTGGTAGTTTTAGGCTACGTGTTTCAAATTTAAGTAAATGATAAATGACAAAACTTACCACTCTGAAGTAATCATTTCCAATCTATGGGCGACTGGTTGCTCCTCTACATCAGACATCGTGTGGTGGCATGTTCTACAGAATGGTTGGACGAGCTCCTCAAGGTGGAAGGGAACGGCTCTTCACTCAACAACAAGAGCTTGCCATCAGTGAAATGGTGCAAGAAAATAATGCAATCCGACTTTGTGAGTTGCAACAACGCATAATTGCAAATAGAAATTTATTCAACAATATCAACAGGGTCAGCATTTCTACACTAAGGCGCATCCTACAGAAACATAACTTCAGAATGAAGCAGCTGTACAGGGTGACATTTGAAAGGAACGGTGTCAGTGTCAAGGATCTGCGCCATGATTGTGTGCAGGTGTGTGTCACACAATCGTGTCACTTTACATACTATATATTGTGATGTGACTATATATCTGCCACCTGCCCTGCCTGTAGCTTGTAGTTTTTGTGTATACTGACACCCAACCCAGCCCCTACTTGTGTGAAAATATAGACATTGTAGTTACTGTATGTGTTTTCAGTAACACTATTCAAGATGTTCTGTTTCAGACAGTTCTGGAGTTTGATGCCGCCGAACTGCCACATGAGTTCCTCTACGTGGATGAGGCAGGCTTCAATCTGGCCAAAACCAGCGTCGGGGCCGTAACGCAACTGGACTGGTCTGAGATTGGTTCAACAACCATAACCATTTCACACTTTTATACCTGCCCCCTTACACCCCCTTTCTAAATACAATCGAGGAATTATTTTCAGCGTGGCAGTGGAAAGTATATGATCGGCAACCATACGCCTGCATGACTCTTCTGCAAGAAATGGAGGAGGCATGCGGAGACATTGAGGTGGGATCAATCCAAGGGTGGATTCGGCACACAAGGCGATATTTTCCCCGATGCCCGTGAGGACATCGCCTGTGATGTTGACGAGGTCTTGTGGCCAGATCCGAACCAAAGACAAGTGAGCAGAACGCCACAGTCGTCCATCTGCCAATCTGTACCTGCCTGGGCCCACTTGTTTCTCTATTTTATTTGTTTGCATACACACACACTATTCCACACCTGATCTGTAGGCAACCGAGCCCCTTGTTTCACTTCAGAGTATTGCTTAATTTTGTTATGACGAATTGACACTCGTTGTCTGACCTCCTGGACCCATGTGTTACTGGAGTGAGGTGTAAACACAATAAGTTTGGTTCTCATTTTCCAACCGTACAACAGTTCAAATGGTGAAACGCCAGTCACTGCATGTGGAGAGGAACGGTCCAAGACTTGTTTGCTTGTTTCCATGGTTTGCTTCTGTAGAATGGCTATTTGCACACAGTCCTTAAGAACCTTATTGAATCTTTCCAGAGCCCCATTGGCCGGAGGATGGCACATTATGGTGTGCGCAATCTTCCACTCGTCCAATAAACCAGTAAGGACTGAAGAGGTAAGTTGTGGTCCATTATCTGTTACCAGATACTCAGGGCTTCCATGTCTGCGGAAAACAGACTTCAGAAATCCAATTACTCCAGATGTCATTATGTTAGGCGTAAATGCAACTTCAGGCCATTTTGGCATTAATGGTCTGTCAGCATAACAGCGTATCTACAGTCATAAGCTGCCGTCTCAAAGGGTCCTTATGTCCAAACTAGGGATACACTTTTGGCCGATACCTCTTTATATTTGAAAGCTGATAACCGATATATTGGCTGATAAATACACATTTTGATATTTATTTTCTGATTACAAAAATAAAAGGCAAATTAATATAATGCTTTTATTTTAAAAAACTTAACTGCAGAAAACAAGGAAACACCTAGATCTTTAATTTCCCAAAATGATTCACTAAATTTAGCCAACATATTTCTTAACTTTTCAAATGAATTATACATTCCTGCCATGGCCAACTTTCTTTTATATAAATAAAATCTATTGCCTGACCAAAAATTAAATAATACATAAACAAAGCTTACACGGCACTGAACAACATTAACAAAGAATCTAAATACCTAAATAAAGCATTTGTGTGTATTTAAGAACAAGTAGGCCAAAGAATGTAAGTGGCATCTGTCAGCTGCAGGAGCATGTAACGGTGGCTGCCCCTAATCAGATTTGATTAGTAGGCTACTTTTTACATTTAAATTGTTCGGGCGCCAGACAAGTCAAAACTTGTCAAGTAAAAAAAATATATGTAATGCAGTTTAGATTCCCAGAAATTAGCTCAAACCACTGTTACACAAAATAAATTCCTTCCAATACCCCCCCAAAAATAGAACAACCCAGCAGGCACAAGACGTCTCTATGACGTCAGTCTGACGTTGGACCCCAACGTCGGACAGACGTTGCATTTTGGTTGAATATGAAAATAGGGTTGACGTCAGAACCTAACGTCAAATTAACTTCAACTTCCAACGTCTCTCCAACGTTGTAGGTAGACGTCAGACTGACGTTGGGTTATGACGTCAACCCGATTTTCATATTCAACCAAAATGCAACGTCTTTCCAACGTTTGAGATAGACGTCAGACTGACGTTGGGTTATGACGTCAACCCGATTTTCATATTTAACCAAAATGCAACGTCTCTCCAACGTTGTAGGTAGACGTCAGACTGACGTTGGGTTATGACGTCAACCCGATTTTCATTTCCAACCAAAATACAACGTCTCTCCAACGTTTGAGATAGACGTCAGACTGACGTTGGGTTATGACGTCAACCCGATTTTCATATTCAACCAAAATGCAACGTCTTTCCAACGTTTGAGATAGACGTCAGACTGACGTTGGGTTATGACGTCAACTCGATTTTCATTTTCAACCAAAATACAACGTCTGTCCAACGTTTGAGATAGACGTCAGACTGACGTTGGGTTATGACGTCAACCCGATTTTCATTTTCAACCAAAATACAACGTCTGTCCAACGTTGGAGGTAGACGTCAGTCTGACGTTGGGTTATGACGTCAACCCGATTTTCATTTTCAACCAAAATACAACATCTGTCCAACGTTTGAGATAGACGTCAGACTGACGTTGGGTTATGACGTCAACCCGATTTTCATTTTCAACCAAAATACAACGTCTGTCCAACATTGGAGGTAGACGTCAGTCTGACGTTGGGTTATGACGTCAACCCGATTTTCATTTTCAACCAAAATACAACGTCTGTCCAACATTGGAGGTAGACGTCAGTCTGACGTTGGGTTATGACGTCAACCCGATTTTCATTTTCAACCAAAATACAACCTCTGTCCAACGTTTGAGATAGACATCAAACTCAAGTTGGTCCAATCTCCAACAGTGTCAACACAACATTAGCTGTCAAATTCCAACTTAAATATATATACTAAGAGATATATGGTTATTTTGTTGGCATGACATCGAACTTTTAACAGAGCCAGGTTTTCATTGTAAAATAAAAATCAACATACAAAGAAACTTCATAGCAACAAGGTCGAACGGTCAAGATCCAATGCGAGACAACCCAAAAGTATCTTAAGACGAGCAAACAGAAAAGTAACTTGGAGTACACATATGTTGTTTATTAGAAAAATGACAAAACAATTAAATGGATTCTAAAAAAAAAACTTTTATTAGTATATATATATATTTTTTACATTATTTTAACAGAAATAGATTATAAAATTATTATTATTATTTTCTTTTTACATTATTTTAAAAGAAATAGAACTATAAATCTTCAACTATAAAGCAAATTTACCATTATCCTTTATTCTTTATATCTAACAATCTTTCTTTCTGCCACCTCCGCACACCCTGTCTGGGGCATATTTTAAACAAAAGGTGACACAGCCGCTGAAATATTTGCCTCCGTCTCCTTGGAAGTCCTCTGGACACTCTCTGTAAGAAATATTTAAAAAAAGGAAATTTATGGGGAATATAGGTTATGATGCACTGCAGTAAGCATTAAAACTACAGACATTAAAGTGCAAATCTATTCAAAGTAGGCTAACCGAAAAGCACATAAGAAAACCCACTGTTAGTGATAAGGTTATAGCAGAATAAGATCAACTACAGGACGGGCCTTCAATCTAAAATTTGTAATCAAATTTATTACGTGATAAATTGATTAATGAATCTAATTAACCACAATCACATTTATCATCATTTGAATGGAAACGCTTCATAATAAAAATATTTATTCAATACCATTAAAAAATTGTGACACTTGACTAAAGCATTGAATATCTCAAGGTGGCATTAATCAAATGGGTTTATTTCCAAATAGCCTACATGTTGTTGTTTTTTCATTTAATATAATTAAGCTTATCAATTATGTTGCCATAACAGTTTTTATTATTATTGTGGAGCTCGACATTAGGCATTGTAATATGGTCAAGTTACTTGTCCGGAGAGAAAAGAAAAAGTGTTCTAGACTCGCCTCTTTAAAATCAGCACCAAAAACATACCTGGCAACAGCAATGGCTTTATCAGACCATGGAAAGGAAACAAAACGCATAAAAAAACCCCCCAAATAAAAACAAGGTGATGTCAAAGTTGGGTATACATTCATGGGTTTTACGAAATAGCCTATACTTTGTAAGACTCGTCCATTAAGTAAATTCCATTTACATATCCAATATAAGTTATTGTAAAATATTTATATTTCTCAACTCTTTACTAAAAATGTCAATGACGTGACGCCTAAATTCTCTGTCCGTTGCATTTTTTTTTTAAATTAATGGGTTTAATTGGGTTTAATTTAAAAATGGGTTTAAACGCATAACAAGATACCAAATATGTACTTTAACTTTTAAAAAAGCATTAATTATTTGTCATTTTCTGTTTTTTAAAGTGCCAAAATATCTTATTTTGACTATCCGGCCATACTTTCTTTTTTGGAAACATTTTTGAAATTACTCTAAATTTATGCATATTTATTTTCTGCAATATTTGGCATGATTTCCAAAGTGTTTTGTAAATTAATCCTGTACAATATTGCAAATCATTTGTATATTTGCATCATAATATACAAAACAAACGTTGTCCGATGATGTGCATTTTATGAATGGGCGACCATCAAGAAACAACCAATTAGGCCTATCTGTGCATTAGTTACTTATGAACTATGCATATTAGTGCACCCGGATTGTAAAGTGTTACCCAAGTTCTCAGTAATTAAATTGTTTGCATTTCTTTTGAGTTTTTGTAAGTAATGATCTCATATTTGTGTTCTATAATTTCAGTTGCCTTCTTAAATGTAGTTAACAGACTTGTTTTCCTGTAAATCGCAATAAACTGATAAAAATACCATTGACTTAAGCATACTGTATCAGTGATTCATATTTCAGCCACAGAAATTAGAGATTTTATCTTTTTATTTGATAGTTATTGCTATTATTGGTCATGCCTAGGGGTGTGACAGTTAGTATATAACCGTGAGACCGACTGTTATAGTTAAACACCGTCATTAGAACTATATAACCGCCAAAACCGTGTTATTATTTTATATTAATATATTATTATCTGCTGTTTTATTATATATTATATTTTTTACAAACATTTTTTAGCAACAATTATTTTCATTTTTTAGATAGGATCATAAGATGCGCAATATGTCGGGAGACATGGTTTTTACATGGAAGTTTTGTTTTGTAAATCATCAGAATGCGTTTTACAACTTCAGTTTTGCTCTGTAGAAAGCCTTTCTTTAAATTTCGTTTTGTACAAATTTGTATCTTAATTTTAATAAATGTTTCATCAACCAATTGCATGCATTTAATAAATAAAAAGCAAATATAGCAGAAAATATAATAACCGGTCCGTGACATGGAGGCGCCGTCGAAAATGGGCCTATATAGCCCAAGTAGGCCTACGTCATTGACCCACGAGCACATTTTACACAATAAAGTGATCGAGAATCCACGACAAAGGACAAATATGGCCACAATGTAAACATTTTTTATTTTATGTGTCATGTGGAGGGCTCCGTAAAATTAATGTAAATTAAAGCATTCATTTCACGTGCTATAACGTTTCCCCGACTCCCCCAACAGCGGCCGATACTTGCGAACAGACAAGCCGGCTCACGTGCAGTTCAGTCAGAAAAATGTGCGCTGAGGCGACTTTCATTTCACTACTTGTACTATAGTTATGTATAGTTATAATATTTAAGTCACTTTTAACTGTACATTATTAAAGATACTCTGGCAATGCAGTTAGTAGCTAGCCTAGGCTAGGTGGAAATTCGCGCCAGTTCACAAAAATCCATTGCTGTCCCACAGAAAATTAAAACTAATAAACACCCATATTTATTTATATTTTCCTTACCTCTGTTCACTCATCGTCCACAGCAGGTATGTCAGCAGGATGTTGAAAGGTGTGCAGTGCCCGCGCTATGCAGTGAGTACAACAGCTAGAGTGGTATTTTCCACAAGGATGGAGCAGAGGAAATTAATGCTTGCCTAACTGTGATTGGTTAGTGAGATGTTTTCCACAAGAGGATAGGGCAGAGGAAATTGATGCCTAACTGTGATTGGTTAGGAATTAATTTCAAATTTCTTTCAACAAAACAAAAACCAAACTACACTTCAATAGGCTAATTTGATTTTATTATCGTTATTCATATTCTAATCATTATTTGTATATTAATACTTAGGCTACTGCGTTTGTCTGACAGCTGCACTGTTATGAAGCTTTAAAATAAATTATGGATGAAATGAGTGGGTACAGTTGAGACACTTTTTGATTTTGATTTTTCACACAAAATAGATACTGAAAAAAACTGAATTTCCACATGACATGCTACATGACATTTCATTAGCTTGTAGACTAAGATATTATCAATCAATAATACCCATAAGTAGTTTATATTTTCCACAATTAGCTCATAAAAATAAGGTGCTTTTTGTCTCAACGTTGTCTCAACTGTACCTATATGTGGTATAAGGATTTCAACATCCTTATAAAATTAATTTTAGAAAATATAGGCTATTCATTAATAATACACAGTTTAAATATTACAAATATCAAATTTTATTTTAATTTGTGTCCTGTGCTGGCTAATTACGACGTTCAACCTGTTATCATAACACTGACCATCTAAACAGCGTGTGATGTCTATGGATCTTTATCGCTGGGACACCTCGTACATTTCTCTAATTTTTTCAATTACCTTGCATGACACAATATCATGAAATATGCCAGTTTTTAGGGCACAGAATAACTTTTGTATACCAGTTACGTTTAACAGTCACATAAGGATAAGCTATTCATTGTGGAGAGTGCATGGTGAAGTGAACGTCTTAATTTAGAAAAAAACTTTTGCTGATATCTTCAGATCGGAGATGTGTCTGTTGTTCAAATTTTCCATGATCAAACTAATACGCATGTGCACAACAAAAATCACAACGTGTGCTTGCTGCGCACGCAAGTTATTTAAGGTGTCTCAACTGTACACATGTCTCAACTGTACCCAGTCTACCCTATGTCTGTGTCTCGTCATGGAATCCAAATTATAAGGCCATGTGTTATAGCCTTCAGGGCCATGAGGTCCAACTCACCAGTAGCCCTGATAAAACAACTAAAACCTTCGTCAGGTGGTTGGGCGTATGCTATACAGATGTTGAGTACTGTTACCACTAGGCCTACCTGTAGCCTATTCATTGCTCTCTGATAAACTGCGTATTTTGATTAAAAAAAAAATTGATTACCCAAAGGCACAACTTGAAGAGGTAGTTCACATTTCACCCACACAGTGGTATTTGCTGTTCCATAATGTAGATAATCCAAATTTGAACCGTCTTTCCCTCTTGTAAGAATGAGCAACTTACCTGGAGTGTGCTGCTCTAAAATGAATAAAGTGTATACACCTGCAAACAACATTTTGAGCAGCAAACCAGCTGATTTAAAAAAAAATATATATATATGCAAAACAACACAAGGTGGTTTAGGATTCATTATATAATTGTAGAAATAAGTATAAAATATGTTAAAAACGAATCCCAAACAGTGCTGTTGTGTGCACCTTTACAGCACTCTTTCAGAATTTGATTGCTTGGTGTAGGCCTATTTTAGACATTGAATTTATCTTACCCAACACTACAACTGAAATCATTCCAAATATGTCTAATGTTGCCTGTATCCTTTTTTAGATGTATAAATTAGCATGCTGACGTTTGTGTTTTGTTAGTAATGATATACAGTCAACAAAACAACAACATCTGATAAAGGAATGTCTTGTTGTCTAGATGTTAACATTGTGACAGTGCTGGGTTTAGACCACCTCACGATAATTTAGAAGATTGTGACCCAACAACACATTTTAGTATTTGACATCAATATGATGTTAGAATTTATTGTTGTGTGGACGTTACCATTACAACGTTAAGGAGACATTGGGTTTTGAAATGTCATTTTTTGACGTCACTATGATGTTGGCTTGACATTGTAGTAAATACCACAACCTAAAACCAACAAAATATCAACGTCTAATGATGTTAGAGTTTGACGTTGTGTGGACGTTAACATTATGACGTCAGATGATGTTGGGTTTTGGTCAAGGCTTGACAACGTCAAGGCTTGACGTTGTATTTTGGTTAGTAAATACTACAACCTAAAACCAACAAAATATCAACGTCTAATGAAGTTATAATTTGACGAGGTGTGGACGTTATCATTATGACGTCAGGTGATGTTGGGTTTTGGTCACCATAGCTACCTCATGACTGAATATAATAATAATAATAATTCGTTACATTTATATAGCGCTTTATCTGAGACCTCAAAGCGCTTCACCTAGAAGGGGGGAATCTCCTCAACCACCACCAATGTGCAGCATCCACTTGGATGACCTCGGTTTAACGTCTCATCCGAAGGACGGGTATATAAGTGTTTGACATCAAAATGACGTTGTCTGGAGACGTTGGCTTGACGTTGTATTTTGGTAAGTGAAAACCACAACCTAAAAACAACAAAATATCAACGTCTAATGATGTTAGTGTTTAACGTTGTGTGGGCGTTACCATTATGACGTCAGATGACATTGGGTTTTGGTCACCATACCTCATAACTTAATGTCAGTGTTTGACGTAAATATGACGTTGTCTGGAGACGTTAGCTTGACGTTGTATTTTGGTTAGTGAAAACCACAACCTAAAACCAACAAATAATCAACGTTTATTGATGTTATAATTTGATGTTGCGTGGACATTACCATTATAACGTCAGATGACTGGTGGTGCTGCGGGTCTGCAGCTGGATATGTCTCGGCATGCGAACCATGCAGAGCTCAGTTTCTCCGTCACTGCGGCGATCGCACCCAGTCAGCGCATGCACAGCGATTCCAGCACAGAATAGTAACGACGGCCTTCAGGTAGCGCGTGTCCCACTCCGATAACCTACACGTTTGTTTAGTTTGTTTTTCTTTGCTCCTCCTCTTCCGTTTCTTGCTCTCTTTTATATTCCCTTTCCTCATTGGTTTCCGCCCATTAGAAAAAATGAAAAGCTGATATGGATTTTGTCCATATCGCCACAAGCATCATGTACCAGCAGAGGGCAGCCTAGTCCCTCACTGTTCCCATACACTCTGTTACTCCCGGACTTCATTTCCCAGAATCCTCTAGTCATTATCTGAGTCAGATGTGTCTTGTTTCATTTGATCATCACTCTGGCTATTCAGGATGAAGTCTTGTTTGTCACTCTCTGCCAGCAGTTCCTGTTTTCTTTATATTGATCTGTTCCTGAGTTTTGGACTTCCTGGCGCACAGAAGTTGTTTTGATTGGTTGGGCAGCTAGCGTATTAAATGGGGCTTTTTTTCTGAGTCCTCTCGGACGTTCTGAAACGCTAACGTGACGATGCATTAGAAAGTGATATTAAAATAAATACAATTTAAATGATATTATCAAACTCAGTAAACACCATAACGCTTAACGTGGCTTAATGAATTAAGACAGTGGTATTAAAAGACCAAACTCAGTAAACCTAACTCAACATGTTTAATTATACGTTAAGCATTTTCCTCTCGTAGAAAACCAAGAAAACGCTTAATGAGGCTGACGTACCACAGTTCTTTGTTGGGCGCGCTGTGATTCGATCTGTTGTTTTTACTGACCCTCAAGAAGGAACATTTTTAACATGCTGTAAAAAAATTATCTGCAGCAAATTATAGCAGCAAAATAGACTTAAAATATTCCGTCATTTTTGGTCATACAGCCTTAAGAAATACGAAAAAATAAGCTGTTAAATGTCTACTTTTTTATGTGTCCACTTACAATCAAAATAAAACATTGTGCTTTTGTAAAATAAAGAAAGTAAACCGGGAGTGCTTTCTGCCTCTCCGTCTCCGTGAACTTTTTTTCTAGTGCACGTCTGTAAACTCAAACAAAACTCAGCGAATACTATTCACTCAGACATGAGATGTATATCTCTATAATCATTTAAGTGTGTAGTTTTAAATTATCTAATTCAAAACTAAAACAAATAGTCTCTGTTTATGTAATCTATATAAAAAGAGAGAAATGTCAGTCGTTCTCATTATCGTTCTGGCATCTCATCATTCTGCTAATGTGACACGCCCACTGAGGCGCACTATTCAAACGCAGATGATCTGAGGCAATACATGCAAACGTGTCAACGCCCACAACAGCTCGATAAAACACACCAAGTTTAATCAGATGAATGTACTGTGTGTCATCTTGCGAGGCTGTGAGGAATAATCCTGGGAAATGTACCTCAGAAGTGCTGGTTTCACTTCGAGGAGCAATGGATCCAGTTGAGGATTAGTAGTAAGTTTTTTATTCTTATATGCTTTATTGTAATCGCGATATCGAATAGTGTCTGTAAACCGCAAAAAGACTGTTTAAATATGAATTTCTTTCCTCCTGGTGGTCACATATATATTATTAGTGCCGAGAATTTTCACGTAAATAAATGCCTAGATCCGCAAACTGGATGTGTACTGTAATGGCCTAGTGTTAGAACTTTTACCAAGCGGGTCAGAGGTTCTGGGTTCTAATCCGCACTTCGTATAGTTTTTTTCTCTCATCAAAACCGAATATGTTTATCAGTGGTTGTATATCAAGCAGGGACATGTTTGTGTGCATTTTGTTTTGTGATTTCACCGGAGAGAAAAAACAGAGTCTCTGCAACTATGTCAAAGGATATATTGAAGCGCACGTCCGAGTGAAGACTAAACAACACTGTGTCCATGCAACTGATAGCAGCGGCAATGAGCACTCCGCACTAATGTTAACTATCCCGCACTAACTATCCCTTTGAGTGTGTCAAGATTCTAAGAATGATGTAATTTTACTGTTGTTGCTAGAAGAATAAGTGTGATTCATGCTGATTCTAAGTGTTAAGATTACGTCTCAGCTCCTAAATTATTAAAGAGTGCTGGAGAGCTATCCTAACCTAGTTAGCAGTCACAAGATGGCAGCAGAGAGGAGACGACACACACTTTCCATCAAAGATATAATGGTTTGGAGTTATGTATTTGTAAATGTCTATTATGTTATCTATATTATTATATGATAACAGGGAAACATGGAGTAGTGCACCGGTGTTGACTTGTCAGTCCACAGTACGCATGGTGATGTGGAAGGGTTTGTTTTTTGTTTTTAATGACCTTACAAGTTTGTTTAAACATCAAAATATGAGTATATGTACACATTGTAAGAAATTGTAGTCTGCCTAGACCCAGAATCCACTCCAAAATATATTTTTAGAATGAGCTCATCCCCAAGTTGGCTTAATAATCAGAGAAGAAGAAAGGCAACAATTATATAATTTCTGCTCCATTTGGGTTGATCACATCCTGAGCAAATGGTCATTAATTAGTAGAATGGGAATGGGTGTGGGACACAGAGAACCTTCTCAGACAATGGGGATTCTCAACTTCATTAACATACTACAGCTGTTACAACAGGAGCGACTTCATTTACAGTAAAAGTGGTAAACTGTAACGGGATAAAAGGTTTATGATGTTCTGGGTGCATTCTGACGCCGCTGAGCCTAAGGTGCTTGATGTACTTTGCCACTGCTATGCTGCAATAAACAGCTTTGAGATGTTCAATGTCCTCATCATTTTTGGTAGTACTATATATATATATATATACGGTATATTCCGAACTATAAGTCGCTCCGGAGTATAAGTCGCATCAGTCCAGAAATGCGTCATGAAGAGGAAAAAAACATAAGTCATATATAAAAACATATATAACACTGGACTATAATTCGCATTTATTTAGAAATTTATTTCACAAAATCCAAGACCAAGAAAAGACATTTAATCTGGAAAGGCGAGTTACTCAGCTCCACAACAGCACACAGAACAACAGCTGAATAGTGTCCGGTGTGTTAGCGTAACAGGGTTTCCCGCAGCACTTTGGAACTAAGGCGGCCGCCTAAGCAACACACGCCTGCCGGCTTAACTACGTCGTCAAAAACATGTATATGAGCGATATCCGCCGTTACTCTGTCCTGTTTAGAGCTCAGATTCTCTGCCCGAGCCGATATTTCCCCCCGCTATACTCGGGCCGGGCCCGTGATCTAGAGACATGCGGCGCGGGACTAGATGTGATGGCCGAGTGCGAGCGCGGGCGGTAATGCACTCACTCTGTGTGTGTGAAATTCGGGTTATGGTCGGGTTAAGGTCACTATTCGGGTTTCTGAAACATTCGGGATAACCCGTTTACATGCGTGAGCAGAGAGAGTTACTCCTGTATACATGGAATCTGTAATCAGTCGCCAATATCCCGATGTAAACGGCGACGCACGGTTAGCGTCTGGACGTACAGACAACATTAAGACGCAATATGCGTCATTTCCGATTCTTCTTCCTGTATCCAAAGACAACAGCAGCAGCGCGCGGATAATGAATAGTTTGGGGCAGATAGCGATAGTCTTTGTTTGCGCTTTGGCGCTGGTACTGATCCACCAGCAGCACTGACACTACTGTGCCTCATGGTCTTTATTAATAGAAGGAGAGAAATTGAGCAAGAGATGGGAAATGTAGCTGGAGCTGTGCCACACATATAAAGAAATTGGTCTCCTCCTCGCTCCAAAAGTGTTGTGCTGTGCTGCGCCTCGCCATGTTAACCTCGACTTGTTTACTTCCGCTATACTGCACGCGGGGTTTTTTTTATGCGCCGTCTCTACTCAAAAGACCAAGATTCCTTGCGAATAGAACATGCGCAGAACACACATTTTGATGGGGATATGCCGAAGCACGTTTACAAGACCAAATATTCGGGTTAGAAAAGGGGTACCCCAGGTATAATATCCCGGTTTTTAAAAACGGTTTTTGCCGGTGTTTACATGGTCGTGCGCGTCCGGGTTATTGCTAATATTCCGGTTTTAAACGGGTTATTGGCTGCATGTAAACGTAGTCACTGATAATAACAGAGATGCGCATTTGCGTGCATTCATGGCAATCCATGCACGCAGCCTGCTTGCTTTTATGTTAAATTAACAGTGGATTGTGAATGGTAATGCTTTAATAACCTAGTTTATCAGGAGCATTTATGCTTATGGCAACACATAGGCTAACACAAAGTTAAGTTACACAGAGTTATCCGCTGATAAGGTCTATGTGCGATGCAAGGCGCTGCTGCCGCGAGGCTAGAAAGCTCCTGTCTGTTCTAGAAAGGAGACTGATCCAATGCAGCAAAGATATCTAACGGCTAAAGCCCGCAGTACAGCCCATTGGCTCTGTTGTATCCCCAGAGTCCCGATCGGCGCACAGGGACAAAAATAAATAAGTATTTTCACCCAGAGTAAAGTCTTCTCTACGAAATGCAATGCAAGACATCGCACGGGCGCCTCCGCGTCCTGATTATATGTCAGCTATATTTGCTTCTTATTTATTAATTCCAGGCAATTGATTGATGAAAAATTGATTAAAATTAAGATACAATTTATACAAAACTAATTTTTTTAAAGCGGGGGGAATTTCTTGCTTTTCAACCACGGTAAGAATAAATCCATACCAGCCCTAGTAGACGGTAATGTTTTCTCTTGGTTCATCTCAGTCAGTATGAATTAATTTTTATATATAAGTCGCACCTGACTATAAGTCGCAGAACCAGCAAAACTATGAAAAAAAGTGTGACTTATAGTCCGGAAAATACGGTATATATATATATATATATATATATATATATATATATTAAATATGAAGGAAGAACAAAGCAGTAAACTAAGTGAAGGAATTCCTCTCATCTGACAAAATTATTTGGTAAAAAAGGCAAACTGCACCTGCAGGTTTTAGAAAATCAAAAAACCTCACAGGAAAAAGTAAAGATTGACAACAACATAATCAATTATTAATATTTTACTGGTTCTCTCTTGTTTTTGCATGTGTTCATAATTTCTTTGTATGATTTGGCATGTTTTATTGCGTTGACACAAATAAAACTATTGATTCAAAGCACAACTACGCAATATGCTTAGCAAATCTTTAACACATTTTGGATAATATTTGGATAAGAGTGAAAATGTCCATTTTCCTAGGCTGGTCAAAACTTTTGGCCACTTCTGTATGGCAGTTCATTGACTTCCCAACTGATCTGCAAAGCATGCGGCAAAAGCAAGCCACTTTTATGAGGAGTTGTTGGAGCCGCTGATTGTGTAGCTCCAACTATAATTGCGGACACATACTATATCAATAGAAAAGGATTCTGTAGCATCAAACCTAATTGGTGATAATTTTCCACAATGAAAATCCATTTTTTTTAATCAATTTAAAAATTAAAATAAATTGGACTATAATTACATGATTGTTGTCATGATGCTGTGAATTAACACTTGCAGGCTCGCTATTGGCTGATTCAGTGGTTGAGGGTGGCCATTTTGGGTTGACATCATTGTAGTCTTTAGTTCACAACACTTAAGTGACACTTCAGACAGCACTTAAAGGGTTAGTTCACCAAAAAATGAAAATAATGTCATTAATGACTCACCCTCATGTCGTTCTAAGCCCGTAAGACCTCCGTTCATCTTCGGAACACAGTTTAAGATATTTTAGATTTAGTCCGAGAGCTTTCTGTCCGTCCATTGAAACTGTATATACAGTATACTGTCCATGTCCATAAAGGTAATATAAACATCATCAAAGTAGTCCATGTGACATCAGTGGGTTAGTTAGAAGTTTTTGAAGCATCGAAAATACTTTTTGGTCCAAAAATAACACAAAATAAGACTTTATTCAGCATTGTATTCTCTCTAAATCTAAAATATCTTAAACTGTGTTCTGAAGATGAACGGAGGTCTTACGGGCTTAGAACGACATGAGGGTGAGTCATTAATGACATTATTTTCATTTTTGGGTGAACTAACCCTTTAAGAATCAGTCTTAGACTTTGCTGAAAGTTGTTTTTAGTCTCCTACTTTTTACTAAGAATTTTTTGTCACTTATGTCAAGCCTTAAAACTATTCTTAAGAGCATTTCTGAGAAATAGGACTGGTTTTGGAACAGACTTATATACTGGGACATGCTCAGACTTATGTGCAAATGTCTTATTCAAAGCCGTTTCGACGAACGTCGACCAAACACACTGCAATCAATGAAAGCACAGGGAAGACCGGATAAACTCAGGGACCAGAGAAACGTCAGCAGGAATACTAGATGATAACGGCTTAGGAAACCCGGCTTTACTGGCCGTTCTCAGAGGTGGATCTGTCAATTCAGCAATCAAGACCCAACATGGACTGGAGGCCTTGGCGTCCTCAATCATCAACAACACCGAGAGCGATGTCCGTGATGACTGAAGACAGAGGTTTCATTCTTAACAACTGGAAGCTTTGAATTGACAATCCTGATCAACGAAGACTCAGACATGACTGTGCTGACAACTGATGATAACCAGTGGCTCTGACGGGACTGCGCTGGTGGTTACCTTGGCTCATACAGACTAGTTCAACTGCTGGATCCATAATGATGAAGTCTTCTGCAATGATTTGGTATTGGTGGAATGACAGCATACAGCAGAAGGAGTGAGAATCCAAAGGCAGTTTAATGACTAGAATAATCCAAGGTCATAGTCCATATACCAGGCAGAGGGTCAAACACATATCATCAGTCTGAACACACACACTCCACGAAGGGCAGACAGGAACAAGGAATCAGGCAGAGATAAAAACATAAGAGACACAAGAACTGCTCGAAATGCCAACGGAGAATGTAATCCAAAACAAACAAGACTTCATAATGAATGCAAGGCAAAAGGCTATTAAATAGACAGGGTAATGAACTAAGACACAGCTGAAATACCCTACTTAAAGGATGTCACTGTCAATATGTAATGTTTAATAAGTTGTTATCTCCCAGCTATTTAAATATATGTTAACTACTGATCTGTTAAGCATTATATATGTTAATGATTTATTAAGAAAGCAATTAATCATTGTGATCTGTCAAAATCATTTGTAGATTTTCAAGAAGTGCATGATCGTTTAAATTAAAAGTTTAATGGTATTTGTAAGCATTTTAATTTACATTAAATAATGAACTGTTAATCATTATGTAATGTATTAAGTTCATTAGTAAACATTACCAAGTACATTATCTCATATTTCTAGCTGTCACAGAGCGCGCTGCTACGCCTCCTTCTGGTCTCACTGCTCTAGAACTGCATTTCCCATCACTCCCTCCTGCCATTATCACTCTCCATCCCTGCCTGGTTTACCTATCATCCTCATCACCGCCACCTGTTCCCCATCATCTCTCCTTTATCTGGACTGTCCCTTCAATTGTTCCCTTGCGAAGTCTTGTTTTGCCCCGCAGACATTACCAAGCGTCTCCCTGGTGTTTCTCCGTGCCCTGTGTTCCCCTGGACCTTAGATCTTTGCCTGGACTCTGGACGTTGTTATGAACCTTCGCCGCCTGCCCTGACCCTTGCCTGTGTATCTCTTCGAGTTCTGGATTGCCCCTTCATTATATGCCTTCCTGAGTTTTATATCTGCTTATCTCTGTTTTAATGCCTGTGTTAATAAATTACTGCAGATGGATCCGACCGCCTCAGCCTCTTCATCACACTATATGTGAATATATATATTAACAAATTATCTGTTAAGCAATATATATAATGTTTGTTAATGATTTATTAATGAAAGTAATTATAAAGTGTTGTTGCTAATGATAACCTGCCTGTTGACACTCGGATAAACAACCAACAAGGATAAAAGGAAAAGTTTTTGCTGTCGCTAATTAGCCTCTGAGCAATGTGATAAAAAGCTGCTTCCAAATCCTCAGTTCTCGTCCTCCTGGATCTGTCTGCTGCTTTTGACACTGAATCATCAGATCCTCCTGTCCACCCTCTCATCACTGGGCATCACAGGAACTCCTCTCCACTGGTTTTTGAGTCCTATCTCACAGGTAGGTCCTTCAGGGTCGCATGGAGAGGCGAGGTATCCGAAGCAAATCAACTGACCACAGGGGTTCCTCAGGGTTCAGTTCTTGGACCGCTCCTCTTCTCCATTTACACCACATCACTGGGACCCATCATACAGGCACATGGCTTCTCTTACCACTGCTATGCTGATGACACCCAGCTCTACCTCTCATTTCATCCTGATGATCCCACAGTAGCTGCACGTATCTCAAGCTGCCTGGCGGACATCTCTGCGTGGATGAAGGAACATCACCTGCAGCTCAACCTGGCAAAGACTGAGCTTCTCGTCCTCCCTGCCAATCCGTCTCTACAGCACGACTTCACTATCCAGCTAGACTCATCCTCAATCACCCCATCAAGGTCGGTCAGAAACCTTGGAGTAACATTTGATGAGCATCTGACCTTCACAGACCACATCACAAAGACAGCTCGATCATGCAGGTTTGCACTGCACATAGGGGTGGGCGATATAGCAAAAATATCATATCACGATTTTTTTCAGGAAAATCACGATTCACGATTTTATCACGATTCCTTTTCATTTTGGTTTTACTATTTTGCAAGTGACTGAGCATCACAGCCAAACTAATGTCCCTATTTTAAAAACAAAGCCTTAGGTAACAAAATATAAAATAAAAAAGAATGGGAGACATTTAGGCCAAAGTGGCGAAAATAAAAAATATTTGTCATTTTCTTTGTTATTAAAAATTAAGAACAAAGATACACATACACAACTTAATATACAAATTAAATAAACAGTGCTTTATTTTTTCAGCTACAGGTGTATTTAACAGCATTGAAGAAAGTCATTAAATGAACAAATATGAAATTAAACACAACATAGACTTTACTGTATAAATTTTACATTGATTCTTATTAAAGCTACTATTAAAGTTCTCAGTCAAGAGTGAGTGAGATGCTCTTTGTATTCTGTTGTTTTATTAACAGGGATAGTTCTCCCAAAAATTTAAATTCTCTCAAGCCGTTTTAAACCCGAATAAGTCTCCCTTTTCTGTTGAAAATAAAAGTTATTTGGAGGAATGTGGGTAAACAAACAGTTGATGTACCCCAGTGACTTCCATAATAGTTTTTCCCCACTATGGTAATCAATGGGGACCAGCAACCGTTAGCCACACTCCTCAAAATATCTTCTTTTGTGTTCAGCACAAGAAAGAAATTAATACAGGTTTGGAACAACATTAGAGAGTGAGTAAATAATGACAGAATTTTTATTTTTGGGTAACTGTGCCTTTAAGGACAAGCGGCAGCATGTTTACTATTAGGGCTACTGTCACTTTAAGATCTGCGCGCAACGAGTCAACACGCATTTGACAAGCATATTTTTTCTTAATTTTTTCTATTGTTCTTTTACTTTAGACATAACCAACTTTGTTTATGTAAACCTTGTGTGTATTTGACAGTATTAGCGCAATAAGACTCGAAAGATTACTTAGCCCAGTAATCAGGCGCTGTTAGACAGGCTTTTAGTGCATGCGCACGTCGGGTGTTTGCGTTCAGAAAAGCGCCCGTTAGAACAGCGCATCAGCAGCGAATGACATGTTTAACCGGCAAGGCTTTAAAGTACATGCAAATAATTAATTTTTATGAACTACAGTGTCCCGTTCCTCTGCATTTCATGTGGATATACGTCGCGCTGTACAGTATGTTGAGACGGAGGCGCCAGAAATGCAAACTGATAAAATGCACGATCCTACGATATTTCTTCAAAAGCAGATCGTGGAGACATTTTAATCGTCCACGATCAAAAATCGTAATATCGCACACCCCTAACTGCAAAACAGGAAGATCAGGCCCTTCCTAAAGGCAAGTGCACACTACATGATTTTAAAACGTCGGGCTGAACTGTGCAGTTCACACTACATGACTCGCTCTCTGTGAATCAGGAGTGTTCAAGTTGTTGAGCTGTTCACACCACACGACACAACGTGATTGATCCGAAACAGGAGGTAACTCACTACACGAGTTGACAACAACTCTGTCATCCAATGATTATATCTTGTCTACAAACCACGTTTTGTCACGAAAAATCACGCGATAAAACGAACCGGAAATGACGCAATACAGCACGCGCGCCACTACCCAGCGAAGAAGAACACGAGTACACAACACGCAAGTCTTTGTTTGAATATGGACGTCAGACAGAAATTAGTGCTGCAAACTGTTTGCGCGATGATTTGCTCTGGGGAAAAAAAACGCGTATTTTCCCGGTGACCTCAACCCATGCCGTGCTTTGATTGGCTGTAGCTCATGACGTGTCGTGAGACAGCTCCGGATATCTAGCATGCTAGATATTTTTCTGGGCTCGGTGACGCGTCTGCGAGCGTCTTTGATGCGTTGTTGGCTCTTTCAAACTAACAGATTGGCGAGCAATCATCGGCCGCTAATCCCCCGCGATTTGCACGCGATAACACCCCGACCTGTCGGCGAGCTCAACGATTTGCAAATCGGGCTTAAATCGGGCTTAAAATCCTGTAGTGTGAACTAGGCATAACTGAGCATGCAACACAACTTCTCGCCCAGGCTTTGGTTATCTCTAGGCTTGATTACTGCAATGCTCTTCTGGCTGGTCTTCCATCATGAGTAATGAGCAGAGAAAGATGGCGCCAGTGTGTTTGTCGGCTTGCCGTCAGCTCCTACCTGCCCGATTGCTGTCTACCTGTCTGTTTTCCTCCTGTTGTCGCTGTGGCACTTGTGACTTATGACCGCTCCATACTGCTACATATCCAAAACTCTCTTGACTTACAATCTACTGGGCGTCTTGGTCCACACTCCAGATGTCATCCGACGTTCATCAATTCTCCGATGGACTGCGTTCGCCGGCTTACCTGCTGTATTTCCCATCGCAAGAAACAGCGCAGGAAACGAGGAAATCGCGGCGGTATCCGAGTTCGGATCAGGGGATCGGCTGTTTCCATTTTCCAGCGTCGGTTCTTCTCAATCGACATTGCGGGAGGCAGAAGCCTTCACTTGATCATGGGATCTGAGATACACCTTTCACATCGCCATCTCTCCTGCTCGGTCATCGACGCTTTGCCCTTCAGCGCCACTAAGACTGCGCATCCGAAGCGGTGGGGTGAACTCCCTAAACATTCACCCATTGCAACGCTCTCAATCTTCACAGCCTCTGGATTATTTTACGGCTAGAGCGGCGCTACTGAACTGCAGGTCCGTGTCTAATAAGTCCTTCATCTTAAATTACTTTTTTATCAAACGTGATTTGGACATGTTATTTTTAACAGAGACATGGATTGGCTCCGGTGCTGATGAAACATCTGGGTTAGGGTTAGGCGAACTTTGGGGAACTTTGCCCTACAAACTGTTCATTTATAAGTACGCCAAGGAGATCGGGGAGAGGAGGAGTGGCTTTGATTTTTAAAAATCGACTCAAGATACAAACACTCCCTGCTAATAGTTTTACCTCCTTTAAAGTACAATGTGTAAAAATGAAATCTGCTACTACTCCATTGATATGTGCACTTGTATACAGGCCTCCTAAATAAGACAAACATTTCATAAAATAATTCTCAGACTGCTTATCTTATTATGCCCGTTTGTTGATTCTGGGTGATTTTAACATTCATGTCTGTTGTCCGGGCAAACCCTTGGTTAATGAACTCTGTCATTTAATGGAGTCATTTGGCCTTTTCCAGCACATAGATCAAGCAACCCATGTTCAGGGGCACACTCACGGTCCCACGGTCCCGGCTTAAGCGGAAAGGTGACCTTCTCTGTCGCTGGCCCTCAGCTGTGGAACCGACTGCCACCCGAAATCAGAAATGCCCCTCATATTGATATTTTTAAAGCTAGACTTAAAACCCACCTTTTTACATTGGCCTTTTAGTCATCTTAAATGTTTTTCCTGCTTAGTGTGTTTTCAACCTGCCGTCTCTCTGTAATGTTGTTTTAGCCTAAACTAAATTTATTTGTAAATGTATTTCTATTACATGTGTTTTTATTACCCTGTGGCCAGTACAATTATGTACAGCACTTTGGTCAGCACAAGCTGTTTTAAATGTGCTATAGAAATAAACTTTACTTACTTACTATGTGCAACTAAACCTCTACAAATGATCCAGAATGCTGCAGCCCGTCTTGTCTTCAACGAGCCCAAAAGGGCCCACGTCACTCCTCTGTTCATCTCTCTGCACTGGCTACCACTCGCTGCTCGCATCAAGTTCAAGGCATTGACGCTTACTTACAGATCGACCACAGGCTCAGCTCCCTCCTACTTTCACTCGCTCCTGCGAGTCTACATCCCTACCAGAAGCCTGCAATCGGTCAATGAGTGGGTCCATCACAGAGAGCCACAACATCCCTCTCCAGAACATTCTCATTCACGGCTCCATGCTGGTGGAATGGTTTCCCTACCCTCGTCCGGAAAGCAGAATCCCTGACCACATTCAAAAGACGACTGAAAACTCATCTCTTCCGTGAGCACTTAACCTCATTATTAAAACGCTCCTATTATGCCCCTTTTCACAAGATGTAAATTAAGTCTCTGATGTCCCCAGAGTGTGTGTGAAGTTTTAGCTCAAAATACCCCACAGATAATTTTTTTACAGCATGTTTAAATAGTCATTTTTTGGGGGCTGAGAAAAACGCTTCGTTTTAGTGTGTCTCCTTTAAAAGTTAATGAGATGCGGATCCACGCACAGGGGGCGGAGCCTAACCAGCGCCCTCAGAGCCAGGAGAATCTCATCTCACAGAAAGATGACAATAGGGGATTATCACGCTGATACGTAGTACTTCCGCATTCAGTGATCTTTGTGTACTGCCACTTCCGGTGAATCACTCATCACTCTGGCGTACCCATGATGGACGACCTTAAAGGGTTAGTTCACCCAAAAATGAAAATAATGTCATTAATGACTCACCCTCATGTCGTTCTAAGCCCGTAAGGCCTCCGTTCATCTTCGGAACACAGTTTAAGATATTTTAGATTTAGTCCGAGAGCATTCTGTCCCTCCATTGAAGCTGTATATACAGTATACTGTCCATGTCCATAAAGGTAATAAAAAGATCATCAAAGTAGTCCATGTGACATCAGTGGGTTAGTTAGAAGTTTTTGAAGCATCGAAAATACTTTTTGGTCCAAAAATAACACAAAATACGACTTTATTCCGCATTGTATTCTCTCCCGGTTCTGTTGTCAATCCTTCACAGTTACGCTGATGGCGTAAGACGCTGATGACGTGTTATCTGGTGCGCCCGAGCTTCGTTTACAGTCTGAGGGAGACGCACGCTGTAAAAGTGTCTCATCCGCGACATGCACATTTACGCACCATTAAAAAAATGATATCCACGCAAACAATGTAGAATAGCTTGAATATAGCGTGCGTCTCCCTCAGACTGTAAACGAAGCTCGGGCGCACCAGATAACACGTCATCAGCGTCTTCCGTCAGCAGCGTCACTGCGGAGTCGTGAACGCAGATTCACAACAGACCCGGGAGAGAATACAATGCGGAATAAAGTCTTATTTTGTTTTATTTTTGGACCAAAAAGTATTTTCGATGCTTCAAAAACTTCTAACTAACCCACTGATGTCACATGGACTACTTTGATGATCTTTTTATTACCTTTATGGACATGGACAGTATACTGTATATACAGCTTCAATGGAGGGACAGAAGCTCTCGGACTAAATCTAAAATATCTTAAACTGTGTTCCGAAGATGAACGGAGGTCTTACGGGCTTAGAACGACATGAGGGTGAGTCATTAATGACATTATTTTCATTTTTGGGTGAACTAACCCTTTAAGTTTATTTATACTGCATCCAGGGTGCGATTTACCGTGGGATTTACCCCTTTCTGGTCAATTAAATGTATCCCTGCCTCTGTTTAATTATTTTTATCACCGGTGGCAGGGATGTAGTGGAGGCTAAACGCACGTAAACGCCGGTTGCGCACCTCCCAAAATTCTGAAATAGCGTTTATCCACCTCTAAATTGCGTTTATCCACCTCTAAATTGCGTTTATCCACCTCTAAATAGCATATTCCTAAGCCATTTGAAATTAAGCTTAGGCTATGTCGTTTTAGTTTCATATTGTTCATTATTAGTTTCATAGGTTGTTAAACCTAAGACGAAGTCTTTCATATTGCGCTGCATTACTGTCAGTAGCCGCGCGGTTTAGACCATAATAATACAGGGCTGAGATTATCACAAATAAACACAAGATTTTGACGCATATCCAAGAGTTTGTGGAGCGGAGTGTGAGCGCGCACTGCATGGCACGGATGCGCGGGCGCATTTTCCTATCAACAGTGAAACAATTTAAAATAGGCTACTCTATCATTTCTAGTCATACAGAAAATATTAATACAGCAACTACTTTTATTTGTGTAAACTCACAATATCAAGAAAACGTTGTGCTTTTGTCAAATAAAATAAAACAATCAGGTGCGCTTTCATGATCTCCGTGAACTGGAGCGCGAGAACTGAAACAAAATATAGCCTATGTAGCTAAAGCTTGAAATGTCCACTTTAAAACAAACAAATTCGAATCGAAAGCTAATACCTTCTGATTATGTAATGCGTATGAAAGGAGCATTTCTCTCTAAAGGCGCATCTGCGTAACAGCGGAGATGGAGATATGTTTTTAGCCGACACTGATTTAGAAAACAATAGTTTATTAAAAACAATTAAAATGCCTCGTTATTTTTTCAGACACATTTATTATCATTAGCCTATAAATCACCTTTCTGTAGGCTGTGGTTCAGAGATATATGGCTCTTCTCATTCAGCACTGCGGGAATAATATCATTTCCAGGTTCTAATTTTGTCTTAGAAAAATAAATCAACAACAACAAAATCCATATTAATTTGTGAATATTTTAAATGTTTAATTAAGGGGCAAAAAGTAATAAAAAAAATCGTCAATTTATTTTTTTGCGCAGCATTTGGTGTAGCCTACCGTTCAAATTAAAATTTTGGTGTTCAACTTTGCGTTTTAAAAATACAACAACCGGTTTCGTCATTTTTCCTTTTTTTATTTATGCTATTTATCCTCCCCTCAAAGTGATCATAGTGCTACTACACTGGCGAGACGGATCACAAAACTTATCACGGATCCGTGGTTTGATTTGTCAATTTTATTTTAAAATGATTACTCACTCACTCTTGAGTGTCTGGCGCGAGTGATTTCAATGTTAAGTCAATGTAAAGACGCGTTTACGCGCGTCTAGAGGTCCTGCGGCGCGGTAGACGCAAGGCTCATTCGCGCGTCCAGTTCACGCGAATTGCTAACACAGATAATGTCTTTTCTATCATTTCACTGTAGCTCAGCATCGCGATGTAAAGTTAACGTTATTGCATGATCACAGTTTCGTGTGTGGGGAAAGATAAGCGATTAGAGAAAAATATTGCATTAGGCTAACGTAGCCTACTTCATGAGTTTAGGCTATAAGAAAAAAGATTTTACAATTCCTGCACATGCAGTGATGAAGTTCATGTTCTCATGATTTATTTGTTTGAATAAAAATGTTTCAAAAAATCCCCCCCCTCTGTTTTTTTCACAAATAGCACCCTGACTGCATCCCTGGTAAATTTACCCAAAATAACTTTTTCTGACGTACATCGACCAACTGAACAACACTCCATCACAGCCCGCTCCAAAGTGGACAAGGGATACGGTTTCTTTTTCGAGAGCTTTAATCAACTTCTTCCTTAGACTCAGTTCAGTCGGGAATCCATGGAAACTTGAATGAGGTTGGGGTTGTTTGTTTGATTGACAAAGTGGAACAGAGCAGTGACATCTAGCCTTCGTTTCAGCCATTGTTGAACTGCGCCGGAAGTGGACATGCACAAAGTTGAAAAATCCCGCCCAGTAAACCCGTAAGCGTGATAATCCCCTATATCAAAACAGAAACTCACAGTAACGGTGTTCGAGTCGGACAGTAATGCCCACAGAGCGAGAGGCTATCTGCTGAATAGAGATAGAACAGGTGTTTATTTTAATTACGTGTATAACTTGCCATAGCTCCACTATTAATACATGCCTGCTGTAGTTAACCCCTTCTGAATGATGACCAGAATATACTGTTGAGTTCAGTTAAGTTTATTGTACATCACACGAAAGATGAAGCGTTAGTTTTACTGCAGAAAATCACTGTAAGAATAAACACAGTATAAGAAGTACACATGAAGTCTTATCCATAAACTCTCTCTCTCTCTCTCTCTCTCTCTCTCTCTCTCCCTTTCATTATCATGAACATAACGTTACACAGCGAAGTACACAACACACTCGTTACAACTAACAGTAAACAAATATACACACCTTTTCAGTGTGTGCTTTATAAACTGGTAAACTGTATATCTGTAAAGCGACTCGATGAGCTCGAGTGTCATAAAGTGCTCGCTCTCACATTCTTTTCTGCGTGATCAGTAACGTCAGTCCTGTCGCTCCGGAGACTGTACACTGATCACTAGAGCAGTTGTGCTGATCAATCCTCGAGTAACAGTGAGAGTAATGAAGACTGCTATGTTTAGGCAAGGCAAGGCAAGGCAAGTTTATTTATATAGCACATTTCATACACAATGGTAATTCAAAGTGCTTTACATAGAAGAAATTAAAATAATCAAAAGAAATAAGAATAATTAAAACAGTTTAGAGTAAAAAAAATAAAAATAAAATAAAATACAGTGCAAACAGTCGGACGAACAGTGGCACAGTGCTCATTCAGTAAATGCAATGTTAAACAGAAGTGTTTTGAGTCTGGATTTGAATGTGGCTACAGTAGGAGCACACCTGGGGTCCGTTCTTCGTACGTCGCTAACTCACTTAGCTGGATTTGATTGTTGGCGATTTGGCATGATCTTGGATTGTTTGGTTCTTCGACGCTCATCCTGGACTTGCTGTCATAGCAACAGGTGCGCAATCTTAAACCTGCTCGCGAGCAGGCTTATTTCATGTTAACAGGATTAGATCCCGGCTTTATAAGCGGAGGTGATCCGGGAAGTCCTTTAGCGCAGCGCGATAGCGTACTTTTAGAGAGATATAGTTTTTCTCGTGACTCGTGAGTGTCATTTGTATCATTAATTTGTTGGAACAACACATTTAATGTCGGAGTCGGGCTTTAACAACAGCACAAACTGTGTGCATTTCCCTGAGATTCTTTGCGAGTGATACGGTGAACTTGGTGAAAAGTGCTGCCTGTCGTGCCATTCACAAAGTTTACCTCGCGCTCAAGCTTTTTTTTAGGGGTTTTTATGGTTTTTCCAGACCCAAGGTTGTAAAGCAGTTTTTTTTTTTTTTTTTTTTTTTTTTTGCCAATGCAGGTACATTATATTTTTTAATGAAGATCATGCAATCATGACTTAACCAATAAGTATGATTTACAGTAGCCTTTGTGTCAGGCTTCGCTAACGTGATTGGTACCAGAGACGTACACACGTTCCCATCAAGGCCTCAATGAAGAGGATTTTGTGAACAGTGTAAATGTGCAGGTAAGTTACTATTACAGTTCTAAATATATCAGATAAGTAATATTATTATATCAAATAAAAAAAAGGAATGGAATCAAAAAGTATGCAGTTGACTGACTAAACTGTCTTGGCGGTGTGTGACACTATACCATATCAGTCACATAGTCACATGTAGCACATTATTTGAACATGGAAACGGAAAATATAAATATCAAGCACACTGTATTACATAGGCTACACGTATTCTGAGCCTAACATAACTATATTTTATTCATTATGTAGGTGATTATGTCACAGGTCGAGGTGTGCCAAGCCAGACTGCACCCACCCCTAGACCAGGATCACCCTGAGGAGCGTGTCAAAGGAGGAGGCAGGAGACAGGAATAAAAAGAATGACAGGCTTTATTAAATATAAAAACAATTTGAAAATCCTAATCTAAAATTCCTCTTCCTTCCTCTTCCCAGGAATCCAAGGCAAGTGGGGGGTCAGGCTCACTTCCTTCTGGCGCTGGTGCCAACTCGCAGTGGCAGGTACTGAACAGGTGGGTATCGCCGGTGAGTAAATGAGTCAGGCTTACTTCCTTCTGGCGCTGGTGCCAACTCACAGTGGTAGGTACTGCACAGGTGGGTATCGCAGGTAAGTAAATGAGTCAGGCTTACTTCCTTCTGGCGCTGGTGCCAACTCACAGTGGTAGGTACTGAACAGGTGGGTATCACAGGTGAGTGGGGGGTCAGACTTACTTCCTTCTGGCGCTGGTGCCAACTCACTGAACAGGTGAGTATCACAGGTGAGTATCGCAGGTGAGTAGGTGGATCAGGGCTCACAGGAGTTGTAAAGGGCGGGCACTTCGCACCATACAGGTGGGTTTCAGGGCTACAGCAGACTCAAGTCGCCAGCGGAGCGGGGCTTTGGCTGGCCCAGACAGAATCAACACTTCAAATAGAGGTGAATAGCTCTCACATGGGTGGCAGGAGACAGAGTCAATAGCTGAACAGGGCTTTCACTGGGACAGACAGCATTCAAACTTCAAGCAGAAGTAAACAGTTCTCACGTGTGTTGCAGGGGACAAAGTCACAAGCTGAGCGGGCGTTCACTGGAACAGATGGAGTCAACACTTCAAATAGAGGTGAACAGCTCTCACGTTGGTGGCCGGAGACAGAGTCATAAGCTGAGCAGGGCTTTCACTGGGGCAGACAGCACACAGTCTTCAAGCAGAGGTAAACAGTTCTCACGTGTGTTGCAGGGGACAAAGTCACAAGCTGAGCGACGTTCGCTGGGACAGACGGAATCAACACTTCAAAATAGAGGTGAACAGCTCTCACATTGGTGGTAGGAGACAGAGTCATAAGCTGAGCAGGGCTTTCACTGGGGCAGACAGCACACAAACTTCAAGCAGAGGTAAATAGTTCTCACGTGTGTTGCAGGGGACACAGTCACAAGCTGAGCGACGTTCACTGGAACAGACGGAATCAACACTTCGAATGGAGGTGGACAGCTCTCACAAGGGTGGCAGGAGACAGAGTCATAAGCTGAGCCGGGCTCTCACTGGGACAGGCAGCATAAACTTTAGACAGAGGTAAACAGTTCTCACGTGTGTGGCAGGGGACGAAGTCACAAGCTGAGCGACGTTCGCTGGAACAGACGGAATCAACACTTCAAATAGAGGTGAACAGCTCCCACATGGGTGGCAGGAGACAAAGTCATAAGCTGAGCAGGGTTCTCACTGGGACAGACAGCATAAACTTCAAGCAGAGGAAAACAGTTCTCACGTGTAGTGTGCGCACGGGGGCTTTTCCTCCTGACATCCAACAGGTGACTGCAATCGATCTTGCTAGACTCTTATGATGGACGGTAGACCAGCATAACACATGGGGAGTGCACGGCGATAAAAGGTAAATCTTCCACACACACACGACAGTCCAATTCCAAACATGCAACGTGATGGGAAACGTCAATTTCAGCACTACAAATCCACTCTTCAATTGCAAAGTAAGGCCAACACTCACCCAGAGGTCTCGATCTAAAGAGCCGATGATGGTCAGAGTTGGGACAGATGCGGTGAATAATTTCCCCACCACTACAAGCGGCTTCGCTGGTTTCAATGGCCGAGGGGGAGGCTAGAGATCGACAAGGAATCAGTCTATTTCACTCAGTGCGATGCATACAACGTGATCCAAGCACTTCAAACCAGTATCCAATTTAGTGTAGAAAAACATGCGTTTATGAGATTCAATTTGTCAATCGCTCATCTCACTCTTTCCCAGGCCAGACGACGAATTCCACTCTTCAAAACTGCCCTCGGATCCCACAAGCAACACTCCGCTTCTTTCACGATGGTCCTTCAGCTGCAACACTCCACAAACATTCCCCAACAGGAGAGAACCACACCAGATCGCCGGGGGAAGACAAAGAAACAACCACACAACGCGGAGGGAGAACACCCAGCCATCTCTTTCTCTTGTGTTTTATCCTCTCCAAACACTGGCTCCACCTCAATCAGGCACTCAAAGTGAAGTCCCCACACCTGTTGTCAATCTGCCGTTTAGTTGTCATGACAACAGACACACACACCAGCCCGGGGACAGTGTTACACTGAAAGTGCCCCGGCGGGAACACTTCTCTCGTGGAATTAGTTCCGGGGATTATTTGTCACCCCGTGACAATTACAACATGCTTGGAGACACAGGGGCTATACCTGCAGGCAGTATTTTATGACCCCATTCCCTGACCCACAGCAAGGACAATGGAGCTCTAGCCAGGACAAGGGCACAGTTTTAAATTGACCATGGGCAACTAAAGGGAAAATTTCAGTGTCTGAAAAGTCTGAGGGTTGCACCTGACAGGGACTGTGACATTATTGTTACATGTGCCGTATTACACATCATTACACATCAGAAAGGAGAGGATCCCTGTGGTGGAGGTGCAGCCTGATGATGACCTCCAGCCTAATGATCTCCAGCCTGATGATGACCTCCACCAGTGCACTTGGACGGACCTAGTAGCAGAGCGGCACGGGACAGAATTGTGGGACACCATTTTTAAAATTCATTAAATGTTTAATAAAAGACAAGACAAATATGCTTAGTTCCTTTTTTTATTTCAATTATTCTTTGTAAAGAAAAGCCAGTGATCAAGCCATCTTTTGCCTGCAATAAGAGATATTATGCAAGGTCAGCAATAGTACTCTGTGTGTTCTTTTAGAGAGATATTTTTACATTAGCCTACATGCAGTGTTCACTTTCATAAAGTAAAGCAATTCAGGCTTTAGACCAGCCATTTGGATAATAGGCCTACTTAATTTAATGCAGCAACAAATTATTTTACAGTGTACTAAGATAATTAAAAGCTCATTTACCAGTAATGAAGCTGTTGCTGCTACTGGTCCCTGCCGTGGGTCTAAGGAAGAGATGCCCCCCACAATAGGGTCCATTCACATTCAACCCAAGGGCCAGCCCTTCTGTCGGGGAGTAAGTGTGGGTGCAGGACCACCACCTGTTTTTTATTAAAAAAATGTATAGCCTTTTTCTTGGTTGCTGCACATGAACAATACATGCACATCATTTAACAGTGTATTTTTAAAAGAGACCAAGAACAGTATAAGTAGCTTAGTAAAGATTACCATTTTCACTTTTACTTGTTCCAATGTTCTAGTGGGTGGTGGCTCTGACATTACACTGAACAAAGTAATTATGAAATTAAATTAAAATACAAAAATGTATATAGGCTACTGTAACAAGTGATAGAAACATTTAACATGGTCCCCACTATTGAATTTAATTTGTTTGCTACTATTTGCCAGCCCCATCTCCTGGCTTTTACAGACTTTGATGTATTCCCTGACGTTTTCATTAAACATTAAAATTCTGCATAAACTTCGACTACTAGCTTTTGCTCTGCTGCGGAGAAAAACTGTGCGTGCTCTTTGGCCACGGTGAGCAGCCAATAGCAGCGTTGCTGATCAATGTTTCTACTATCGATACATATCCCCTTTTAAACCAGCGCATGCACGCGCAATTATCTCAGATAACTCAATCCAGCTATACTAATCATAACCGGCTGGTGTGTTCGAAGAACCCAATTAGCCAGATCATGATTAGGCCGATTATATCATCTTGGATGTCTCTTTTGATCTCGGATGTTTTAAGCAACGTACGAAGAACGGACCCCTGATCTCTTCTGGAAGCTGGTTCCAGCTGCGGCTGCATAATGGCTAAAAGCGGACTCTCCATGCTTTGAGTGAACCCTTGGTATTTCTAGTTGATGTGATCCTAATGATCTCAGTGATCTGTTGGGTTTATATTCAGTGAGCATATCTGCAATGTATTGAGGTCCTAGGCCATTACATGATTTATATACCAGTAATAATACTTTAAAATCAATCCTAAATGTGACTGGGAGCCAGTGTAAAGACCTGAGGACTGGTGTGATATGTTCATATTTTCTGGTTCTGCTCAGGATCCTGGCGGCAGCGTTCTGTACGAGCTGCAACTGTCTTATGGTCTTTTTGGGAAGGCCAGTGAGGAGTCCATTACAATAATCCACCCTGCTGGTGATGAAAGCATGCACAATTTTCTCTAAGTCTTGACTGGAAACAAAACATCTAATTCTTGCAATATTTTTTAGATGATAGTATGCCGATTTAGTTATTGCTTTGACATGACTACTAAAGCTAAGGTCTGACTCTAGAGACACACCAAGATTCCTGACTTGATTTTTAGTTGTTTGACCTCTAGAGTGAAGGTATGCGTTCACCTTGAGAACTTCATCTTTGTTTCCAAACGCAATGACTTCAGTTTTGTCTTTGTTTAACTGAAGAAAGTTTTGGCACATCCAGCTGTTTACTTCATCAATGCATTGGAACAGGGAGTCAATGGGGCTGTAATCGTTTGGCGATAGGGCTAAATAGATCTGTGTGTCGTCTGCATAGCTGTGGTAAGAGATTTGGTTCTTTCTCATTATTTGGCTCATTGGAAGCATGTACAGGTTGAATAGGAGTGGCGCAAGAATTGAGCCTTGAGGAACTCCGCATGTCATGGATGTCCACTCAGACTTATGGTCTCCTATACTCACATAATAACCTCTCGCTTCTAAGTATGACCTGAACCATTTTAGGACTATCCCAGAAAGCCCCACCCAGTTTTCCAGCCTGTCAAGAAGTATGTTGTGATCAACAGTGTCAAATGCAGCACTGAGGTTGAGTAGTACCAACACTGATAATTTGCCTGTATCAGTATTTAAGCGAATATCGTTAATTATCTTTATGAGCGCTGTCTCTGTGCTGTGATGCGATCGGAAACCAGATTGAAAATTGTCAAAGTATCCATTCGAGCTTAAGAATTTGTTCAGCTGATTGAAAACAACTTTTTCAATGATCTTGCCAATGAAAGGAAGATTTGAGATCGGTCTATAATTGCTTAATATAGTCTTATCCATATTACTCTTTTTCAGGAGGGGTTTGACAACTGCAGTTTTCAGGGAGTTTGGAAAACTTCCAGAGAGAAGTGAGGCATTTACCACTTCTAGGAGATCTGCTTCTAAGCTGTTTAACACACTTTTGAAGAAAGATGTGGGAAGAGCGTCAATGGCGCAGGTTGATGTTTTAAGGTGCTGTACGGTTTCTTCCAAAATTTTGCCATCAATTTCTTTGAAATCAGACATAGTAACTACTTTCTCAGGTTGTGGTCTGATCTGTCTGACCCCAGTGCAACTCAGGGATGTGCTGATCACCTTTCTGATATTATTGATTTTCTCAGAGAAGAAAGAAGCGAACTCACTGCACTTGCTGTCTGAGAGCATTTCACTGGGAATCTGGCTCGGGGGGTTTGTTAATCTCTCTACAGTAGCAAAAAGAGTGCGTGTGTTGTTTAAGTTGCTGTTAATAATATTTGAGAAGAAAGTCTGTCTAGCTTTGCCTAGTTCCATATTGAAAGCATGGATGGTGTCTTTGTAGATGTTATAATGGACTACAAGTTTTGTCTTCCGCCACATGCGCTCTGCTTTTCTGCATTGTCTTTTCATATTTTGCACTGCTGTTGAGTTTCTCCAAGGTGCCTTTTGTCTACCATTCTTCCTGACCTTCACAGGAGCAATATCATCAATTACACTTTTAACTTTTGAGTTAAAAGAATCAAGGAGAAAAATCAACAGAGTCAGCAGATATGCTTGGTGTTGAAGATATAGCCTTCATAAATAGTACACTAGTGTTCTCATTTAAGCATCTCTTCTTGACAGGCACAGATCTAGCTTCAATGGCAGGAGAGATCAATATATCAAAGAAAATACAGAAATGATCAGACAGTGCCACATCCTTAATAACAATCGATGAAATGTTTAGACCCTTACTGATAAGTAAATCTAGAGTGTGTCCACGATTGTGTGTCGGTCCATGTACATGCTGAGTCAGATCAAAAGTTTTTAAAACAGTTTTGATTTCTTTTGCCATATTGTTTTCTGCATTGTCTATGTGGATGTTGAAATCTCCGGCAATAGCAAAACAGTCAAACTCTGAGGAAATGGTTGATAACAGTTCTGTAAAATCCTCAGCAAAGGCTGAAGAGTATTTTGGAGGCCTGTAAACAATGATTAGTAAAATGCGTGGAGCACCTTTTAACACAATACCCAGATATTCAAAAGACGGGTAATTACCAAATGATATTTGCTTACATGGATAGACATCTTTAAAAAGAGCAGCTACTCCCCCACCTCTCCTACCCGTTCTGCAGACACTCATAAAAGTGAAGTTAGGAGGGGATGTTTCATTGAGGACAGTTGCACTGCAGTTGTCTTCTAGCCAAGTTTCATTTAGAAACATAAAATCCAGGTTGTATGTGGTTATTAAGTCATTGACTAGAAGTGATTTATTTTTAAGTGAGCAGATGTTTAAGAGTGCTAACTTTACAGTCTTACTTTTTGTCCGCACAGCAGTCTTAGTTTGGCGTGTAATAGGCACCAGATTAGATGGGTTTGCTGTACGGCTTTTGAAGGCCTTAGACTTTCTATCATGTAATCGAACAGCAATAGAGAAAGATACAGGCACACAGGGTTCCCGCTTGTTCTGTAAACATTTGAGAAAGTTACTGTTATCATAGCGGGGACCCGCCACATATCAATGAGAGCTGGTATCAGTTGTTTTTAGTTCACCTCGAGCAGAAGGAGGAGGGTGTGAGCCCTGTCGTTGTGGCAAAGCCCGAAGAACTCTTGCAGGAGGAGGGGGAGGGCGAGCGGGGCCCGCAGGCTTTGGAGGTTTTGGGGCCTGCCGTTTTTTGGTTGATATCTGAGGGCTTGCAAAAGAGTGGGATAGTTTGGTTCCAGCATAGACCAGTTTTTCCATTCTCTCTGAGAAGCCCAGAAGTGGAGATGCTGGAGATAGAGATAGCGTGTCTGGTGAGAGGGGCTGTTGCTCTGGTGTTATCGGAGGCTGTAATATGCTGTCCTGGTTTCCCTGGCTGTTTTCCAGGAAGTCGTCCTTGGGTGTTGAATCTTGGAGCAGTTCTAGTATGTCACAGTCTGTCTGTGGGCAGGGCTCAGCTGAGATTGTGTCCGTGAGCAGAAGTTGTTGTGGCTGAGAGGTGTTATCATTGTCCTTGTGTGACGTGTCAACCGCATGTCCATTCAGGTGCTGGAGTGAAGTCCTGTGGTCATTCATACTGTGTCCAGGTGTGTGTGTGCCATTCAGGTTGAGTGGATTGGCACACACTGCAGAAGGATGATTGAGGGAGAAGTAGATATTGTCCTTTATCACTCTTGAACCAAGTTTGTTTGGGTGGTAGCCGTCCTGTTGAAACAGTTGCCTCTGACTCCAGAAAAGATTGAAGTTGTCAATGAAGTTCACTCCTTTTATATTGCAGGTTTTTTGGAGCCATGTATTAAGCCCAAGCAACCGTGAAAACCTGTTTGTTCCTCTTGCTGGGAGTGGGCCACTGATGAATGTTTGTACTTTCAGTCTTTTAAGTGTTTCAAGAAGTTCATTGAAATCCTTTTTAAGGAGTTCTGACTGCTCTTTATGAATATCATTTTTCCCCACATGAATGATGAGTCGATTTGCAGTCTTATGTTTCATCAGAATGTTCTCAAGTTCCCTGTTTACATCAGAAATTGTTGCTTGTGGAAGGCAGCACGTAGTTGTATCCCTGCTACTAGTGTTTCGGATAATGGAGTCTCCTACTATCAGAGTCCTGTGCTCGGCTGCGCTCTGAGCTCTGTGCCGCTGTCTGCTCGACCTTGAGCGCAAGTTAGCATCAGTGTTAGCTACTGGCTTATCCAGTCTGTGTTCGATCACATTCATCACGTTTGGAGATTCCTCATTTACATTCATTAATACTTCAAATCTGTTCTCAAGATGTATAGGCGGTGGTAGGAGACCAGTGTTTGCAATCCTTGTCAGAGCCGTGTCTGGGGTAGAGGATGCTACTGCGGCAATATGTGATACTCGTGACAATCTGATGTCTCGAGTGCCTTTGGGTCTCGCTCCCTGTGTGTGCCATCGATTTGTAAGTCGATCGGCTTGTTTCTCTACACTCAGTATGGCCTGTTGAGGAGCAGTAGATTCATGGGGCTCACCTGCTGTATGGTGAGGGCGTCCATGACGGGGCTCTGTTGTGTGTTCCGTCTGGTTTGGTGGTCCCGCAAATAACTTTGTTTCAAGAACTGCAATCCTTTGTAAAAGTCTGTGGCAGTTAGTGCAGCAAGTAGATTCCAGAAGAGGCATTTTCTCTTATCCTTATGCAGTTGTGTTTTCTCTTCCCCGGAATGTAAGCTTTCAGTGGGAGGCTGGTCGAATAAAATAATTCAGCTTTTTTGTAGTAATCCAAGCGTTTGAGCACTGTGCTGATTTGCTGAGGTTAAAATTAGTTGATAAAAGAAGATAAAATATAAAAAATATAAAAGCGATAGAGCAAAGCGCGGAGCAGTAAGCAAGAGCGTCCGAACAGTAGCTGAGCAGGAAGTGGAACCACAGACCCGCCCTGAGTGAGCTGTGTCCTGTGTTTATCCTAACATCCAAAAAACAAAACATCTCAATCGCTTCCGGAGACGTTCTACAGCGGCGAAACACTGGCGGACTGTGTCCAGCTCACTCAGGGCGGGTCTATGCTCAAACTGCAGTGTCAATCAACAGTCGTGGGTGGGGCCTGTGTCCAGCTCACTCTGGGCGGGTCTATGCTCAAACTGCAGTGTCAATCAACAGTCGTGGGCGGGGCCTGTGTCCAGCTCACTCTGGGCGGGTCTATGCTCAAACTGCAGTGTCAATCAACAGTCGTGGGCGGGGCTTGTGTCCAGCTCACTCTGGGCGGGTCTATGCTCAAACTGCAGTGTCAATCAACAGTCGTGGGCGGGGCCTGTGTCCAGCTCACTCTGGGCGGGTCTATGCTCAAACTGCAGTGTCAATCAACAGTCGTGGGCGGGGCTTGTGTCCAGCTCACTCTGGGCGGGTCTAAGCTCAAACTGCAGTGTCAATCAACAGTCGTGGGCGGGGCCTGTGTCCAGCTCACTCAGGGCGGGTCTATGCTCAAACTGCAGTGTCAATCAACAGTCGTGGGCGGGGCCTGTGTCCAGCTCACTCTGGGCGGGTCTATGCTCAAACTGCAGTCTCAATCAACAGTCGTGGGCGGGGCCTGTGTCCAGCTCACTCAGGGCGGGTCTATGCTCAAACTGCAGTGTCAATCAACAGTCGTGGGCGGGGCCTGTGTCCAGCTCACTCTGGGCGGGTCTATGCTCAAACTGCAGTGTGAATCAACAGTCGTGGGCGGGGCCTGTGTCCAGCTCACTCAGGGCGGGTCTATGCTCAAACTGCAGTGTCAGTCAACAGTCGTGGGCGGGGCCTGTGTCCAGCTCACTCAGGGCGGGTCTGTGCTCAAACTGCAGTGTCAATCAACAGTCGTGGGCGGGGCCTGTGTCCAGCTCACTCAGGGCGGGTCTGTGCTCAAACTGCAGTGTCAATCAACAGTCGTGGGCGGGGCCTGTGTCCAGCTCACTCTGGGCGGGTCTATGCTCAAACTGCAGTGTCAATCAACAGTCGTGGGCGGGGCCTGTGTCCAGCTCACTCAGGGCGGGTCTGTGCTCAAACTGCAGTGTCAATCAACAGTCGTGGGCGGGGCCTGTGTCCAGCTCACTCAGGGCGGGTCTATGCTCAAACTGCAGTGTCAATCAACAGTCGTGGGCGGGGCCTGTGTCCAGCTCACTCTGGGCGGGTCTATGCTCAAACTGCAGTGTCAATCAACAGTCGTGGGCGGGGCCTGTGTCCAGCTCACTCAGGGCGGGTCTATGCTCAAACTGCAGTGTCAATCAACAGTCGTGGGCGGGGCCTGTGTCCAGCTCACTCAGGGCGGGTCTATGCTCAAACTGCAGTGTCAATCAACAGTCGTGGGCGGGGCCTGTGTCCAGCTCACTCAGGGCGGGTCTATGCTCAAACTGCAGTGTCAGTCAACAGTCGTGGGCGGGGCCTGTGTCCAGCTCACTCAGGGCGGGTCTATGCTCAAACTGCAGTGTCAATCAACAGTCGTGGGCGGGGCCTGTGTCCAGCTCACTCAGGGCGGGTCTGTGCTCAAACTGCAGTGTCAATCAACAGTCGTGGGCGGGGCCTGTGTCCAGCTCACTCTGGGCGGGTCTGTGCTCAAACTGCAGTGTCAATCAACAGTCGTGGGCGGGGCCTGTGTCCAGCTCACTCTGGGCGGGTCTATGCTCAAACTGCAGTGTCAATCAACAGTCGTGGGCGGGGCCTGTGTCCAGCTCACTCAGGGCGGGTCTATGCTCAAACTGCAGTGTCAATCAACAGTCGTGGGCGGGGCCTGTGTCCAGCTCACTCAGGGCGGGTCTGTGCTCAAACTGCAGTGTCAATCAACAGTCGTGGGCGGGGCCTGTGTCCAGCTCACTCAGGACGGGTCTGTGCTCAAACTGCAGTGCCAATCAACAGTCGTGGGCGGGGCCTGTGTCCAGCTCACTCAGGGCGGGTCTGTGCTCAAACTGCAGTGTCAATCAACAGTCGTGGGCGGGGCCTGTGTCCAGCTCACTCAGGGCAGGTCTAAGCTCAAACTGCAGTGTCAATCAACAGTCGTGGGCGGGGCTTGTGCAATTTTACGTCACATAGCATTGATTCTGAGAACAGCTCGTTCTGAGACAGTGCTTATGATTTATGGGGATTTAAGAAACCACTGGTTGGATTTTTATCATTATAGGGGGGTTGTGTACACACACTGCCAACACACATTAAAGGGCACCTATTATGACATTTAAAATGTTCCTAATGTTGTTGTGGGAGTCCCCAACAACAGTTTTACATGCATGCAATGACAAAAAACACTTTTGTTGTCCTATAATATGCATTTATTTTTAACTGATTTGCTCACCGACTCCCAAATGATTCGTTCAACGACTAATTTTTCCAAACCCCTCCTTTGCGCGACGCTAATCTGCGATTGGTCAGATGACCCAGCAGTGTTTACAGAGATAATACTTATTTTTAACACGGAGTACAATGATGCTTTTATCAATTCAATTTTGTTATAATAATGATTATAGTCCACTGCTTTGTAGTTTGTAGTAAAAAACTAAAAATAAGATGAAGAATTGAATGTTATGTTAGCGAGCATAGCCCAGAGTTCATATTGTAAAAGCACAATCAGTCTTTGTTTGCATTAGCCCGATGCATAAACATAACATTTTTACAAATTAAAAAAACAAAACAATGCAGTTACGTTACTACGAGGTATTACTCTATTCTTTAGACAACTCCGAAAACAACGACAAACACTTCACATCTCAATACAATTGCCATTGAAGACCTAGAAGCTAAACGGTGCTTACACAACAATCAAAATAATTAAGCATGCTACATAAAACATAAAAGCAACAATTATTAATAACACTTTCAGGTTGTGATACGGAGGAGGAAGCTGATGCAAATACACTTGGAACTGAACCTTCCTTCAATATCAGCGGCTCGTGAATCCAAGTTTGATTGCATTTAAGTTGGTAAAGCAATCGTCTTGAAAATGGCGCGAGCAAAGCACAAGCTCGGACTATACTTCTGTGGTATAGTTGTATATATGAATTGTAGCCACTTAGTCTTCAAATGCTCCTCCTTGGGCAGATGAAAAAAGTTGGCTTTTGAGCCGCACTTCAGAACACAGCGTCTCGTCGCCATGATGTTTCCCTGGCCTTGGAGCGCAATAAGTGGGCGTATCGTATTCAAATAACTTTACAAGTTGACGTCATCTAGTCAGAGAAAAAGCTTCGGTCTTCTAACGATTCATAAAAATGACTTCGAGTCGACTCTTACTTTTGAAAGACAATAACTTTATATATGGTGCACTTTCATATTTCAAACTTTGCAGGATGTTTTTGTTCACTTAGATCTATGTTACACACTACATGAAAGGTACATTTCAAAATTCCATAATAGGTGCCCTTTAATGTTCAAAAACCATGTAAAAGTGAATTTTGCATAATAGGTGCCCTTTAACTGAAGAGTCTTCTTTCTTGCAGGAAGGTTTGATGAACACACTGATTTTAACCTTGTGTATTCATTTACAATAGCAGTTAAATGTTAATGTACGTATTGCTAGTCATTTGTCCTGCATTAGTTATTAATTAGTTTTGCATGAATTATAAAACTTTTTCAGTAGTTATTAAAAAGGGAAGCATTAACAAATAGTAGTTATTGATTAGTTAATAGTGAACTACCACTTTCTTCTGTGTGCTATTACTTATTAAGGCCATGTCCACACTAATACGTTTTCGTTTGAAAACTGATATTTTCTCTCCCTTCTGTTCACACTGAGACGGCGTTTTAAGTCAACGAAAACATAGCTTTTGGAATACGCTCTCCAAAGCGGATAATTTTGAAAACGCTGTTTTCGTGTTGTAGTGTGGAAGCCGGAGGTATTTGAAAACGATGGCGTAAGTTTAGTCATGTGATCCATGTTGTACCAATAGATATTCATGTTTAGCGGTATTGTGCCTGTTATATGCTGTTCACTTTCACACTGTTGCTGATCACTCTTCACATCACAGTCCTGCAGAGATGACAGAACATGTTCTCACATCTGCTGTCCTGCGGCATACAGGAGAGCAGTCGCGGTTTAGACCGAACATACGTGACTGCGTGCGACCTGCCGCATCAGTGAATGCGGAGATATTTTGCTAAATAAAATGATCCTGTTAGTATTGCGCTATATTTTATTATTTATTTTTCATCTGTATCATCTTAGTGATCTTTTGTGGGGTTTTACACATGCGCAGTAAAGGTAAATTTAGCGTTTTCAGGCGTTTTTCAAAAGTTTCTCATCCACACTGAAACGTCCGAAAGCGCTAGTGTGGACGGAGAACGTTTATAAACGAAAACGCCGTTTTCACATGTCTCCGGATTAATGTAGACGTACCCTAATTTGTTAATCAGAGTTTCTTGTTAGTTGATAGTAGTTACTAGATAGTTAATATTGTTACTCATTTGTTCCTGTGTAGTTATTCATTAACGAAGGAACCTTATTCTAAAGTGTTAGCTTAATATTGTTTTTGTTGTTTTGTACTTGTTGATTCCATTTCATGCAAGTAATTTAGCATGAATTAAAAAATAAATGTGCATAAAGTGAGAGTAGTTACCAAAAAAACAACATAACATTTGATATCATTGAGCTTTGTAAATGTAATATTGAGGATGATGATGGGAAACACTATTATCTGTCATTAACTGAACCCACCCAGCATAGTTAATCAGAGGAAATGAAACTGAGTGAAACTGATGTGGTCATCTTCGTCTCCTAAATGAACACTTTTAATGGCCATTAGGAGAAATGATGCTCTTTCTTTTAGTCCAGAATTACATCATCTTGTTCAAATCTCTTAAATGGTGGGGTTTTGAAAGAAAACGTACACAAAATCAATCAGTTCTGGCAGGTCACGTTAGTTACGCTCACATTAGCTGATCCTCGTAGACCTATAGGAATACGGCGCCTATCACAGCATCCCTGTTTATGGTCCATCAGTATTATCAGCAGCTTTATTACATTTACAATGAAATTAATAAATACCTAATATTTATTTTTCAGACGCTTTTATCCATAGCAACTTACAAATGAGGACTACAGCAATAGATTCATCTTGAAGAGGCAAATAAACACATGAAGTGCTCAAAATACACAGTTTCAGACATTGCTCAGAGTATCATAAGCCAGAATATGAAGGGATTGAAGGAGAGTGAAAGCATTTTTTTAACAGGTTTCTTTAGTGAAAAATATTATTTAACATCACTGAACCACTTTAATTTATACAAATTATATATATATATATATTATGTATAATTATCATGGTAAAGAATTTGAAATATTTGCAATTTAATAAAAAAATAATGAAAAACCTTTTGACCTGCACAGTAAATGAGCTCTGCTGTATTTGTATTACTCAGACACCATGAGACCAAGGAGAAGGACAGGGCTTTCCTCCTCGATGCCCCGCTCTCACCTTCTGGTCTCCTTGATGCCCCGCTCTCACCTTCTGGTCTCCTTGATGCCCCGCTCTCACCTTCTGGTCTCCTTGATGCCCCGCTCTCACCTTCTGGTCTCCTTGATGCCCGCTCTCACCTTCTGGTCTCCTTGATGCCCCGCTCTCACCTTCTGGTCTCCTCGATGCCCGCTCTCACCTTCTGGTCTCCTTGATGCCCCGCTCTCACCTTCTGGTCTCCTTGATGCCCCGCTCTCACCTTCTGGTCTCCTTGATGCCCCGCTCTCACCTTCTGGTCTCCTTGATGCCCCGCTCTCACCTTCTGGTCTCCTTGATGCCCCGCTCTCACCTTCTGGTCTCCTCGATGCTCATCTTCTGGTCTCCTTGATGCCCCGCTCTCACCTTCTGGTCTCCTTGATGCCCCGCTCTCACCTTCTGGTCTCCTTGATGCCCCGCTCTCACCTTCTGGTCTCCTTGATGCCCCGCTCTCACCTTCTGGTCTCCTTGATGCCCCGCTCTCACCTTCTGGTCTCCTTGATGCCCCACTCTCACCTTCTGGTCTCCTCGATGCCCCGCTCTCACCTTCTGGTCTCCTCGATGCCCCGCTCTCACCTTCTGGTCTCCTTGATGCACCGCTCTCACCTTCTGGTCTCCTTGATGCCCCGCTCTCACCTTCTGGTCTCCTTGATGCCCCGCTCTCACCTTCTGGTCTCCTTGATGCCCCGCTCTCACCTTCTGGTCTCCTTGATGCCCCGCTCTCACCTTCTGGTCTCCTTGATGCCCCGCTCTCACCTTCTGGTCTCCTTGATGCCCCGCTCTCACCTTCTGGTCTCCTTGATGCCCCGCTCTCACCTTCTGGTCTCCTTGATGCCCCGCTCTCACCTTCTGGTCTCCTTGATGCCCCGCTCTCACCTTCTGGTCTCCTTGATGCCCCGCTCTCACCTTCTGGTCTCCTTGATGCCCCTCTCTCACCTTCTGGTCTCCTCGATGCTCATCTTCTGGTCTCCTTGATGCCCCGCTCTCACCTTCTGGTCTCCTTGATGCCCCGCTCTCACCTTCTGGTCTCCTTGATGCCCCGCTCTCACCTTCTGGTCTCCTTGATGCCCCGCTCTCACCTTCTGGTCTCCTTGATGCCCCACTCTCACCTTCTGGTCTCCTTGATGCCCCGCTCTCACCTTCTGGTCTCCTTGATGCCCCGCTCTCACCTTCTGGTCTCCTTGATGCCCCGCTCTCACCTTCTGGTCTCCTTGATGCCCCGCTCTCACCTTCTGGTCTCCTTGATGCCCCGCTCTCACCTTCTGGTTTACACATTTACAGGCGTTTCCCATAGTGTTGTTACAGACGCAGTGCGAGTTCCCTCGAAAGGGAACAGCTCGGGTTACGACTGTTCCCAGTAAAGGGAACGAGACACTGCATCCCTTTGCCACGCCTTCCCCTGCCCGGGAGCGACTTGCTTCATCGCGAAGCTAACGCTGTTGTGTGCCGGTGTCCCTTCGTAGCTTCTGTGTATGCCGTCACACGCTACATCATCACGCAACACCAATCAGGATTGGATTCGTTGAATTCACGCTTCAGACGCGTTACGCTAAGAGGCGTTCCCCAAAGTGTCGTTACCGACGCAGTGCAGTTCCCTTCTCAGGGAACAAGGGTTACAGTCTAACTTGATTTTTATCTCATTTTAACAAAACTGTGATAATATTGACAATCGTGATAATTGTGGTCTCTAATCGTGATATTAAATTTTCATACTATTCCATCTCTACTCATGACTGAATAGCTTTTGTAAATGTAATAATGATTATTCTTTATTTAATGTATACAGTGAAGATTATATGCAATGTTATTTTAAATTTGATTACTTTAATTACATTTCTGTGCCTGAAAACTACTGTTAGATACCTAACTAACCTGAAAAGCACCATTTATTTTATTACTATATTTTTTCTATTGTATTTATTTGTGCTATGGCTTGTAGTTAGATTGTGTTCTTGTTTTCTTTATTTTTCATTTGACAGTAGTCCTTTTTTCCCTGAAAATTCCCTAAAATGTTCCTTATGAAAAGAAAATATATTTCCCATATGAATGATCAATATATTAAATGGTTTAACAGTATATTTGAAAATATACAGAATAATAAGTTGTGGTAATATATTACAATATATTGAATAATACATAAGGAATTGCCGCTTTTCATATTTTTAAAGATCTGTGACAATATATTTACTAATATATCCAGTAATATACTTCATAATATATAGATGTATATGTGATCAGATATGGTACTGCATGTGTAATATATTGCAGATATATTTACTCATGCAACACAAGCACACATATATAGAGAAATATATAATGTAATTTATTTATGTTTTTTATTGTTTACATTAAGCAGCTAGTTGACAACAGCACAAGCACACCTGCATGTATTAAAATATTTAGAGACTATCACTGTGCTGAAGAGAGCACATGTATTACTATTAAAATACAATAATTATAGTCTTAGTGTTCGGCCAATCGTCAACCTCACCACAGGCTCTACTCTTCAGCACAATGACCCCCAAAACTCACACACACCAGAAAACCTTTTAAACTCCAAAATAATAGAACATTAAACAATAGCAGATCTGCCCCCTATATTAATATTGAGCAAAACACATTTAATAGGATTCAAACTGCTGATAGATCCGTAATATCAGTCGCTCAATATAAGAATCTATGAAAACACAATACATGTGACCGTTATATTCGTAGTCTAGACAAACATGTTTATGCAAAGAGGAACTTGACCATTGATTTTGTAGGGCTGAGCAAATATTGGCAGAACTCTTTACTGCCATAAGGCTTCAAAAATCCTTTTAAAGGTGTACATGTGAATTAAACGTGGCACAAAGTCCTTTCTCATCACAGTCCGAGTGCAAGGGATTTCATCATGTGCTGATTGAGGACTGCTGGGACACTCCAGACACAGGACGGTTCTTCAGTCATTTACACCTCAATGACACGTCTGTACCATTTGCTTCACAGGACATATGCTTTCAACTACAGACTGTTTATTTACCAGTGTGTTCTTATATGTAACTATGTAACTCATCTGACAGCTTATAAACTGAAATGAATGGTGGTGAACTTTGGTGGTGAGATATTAAAGTATCCTAATGTACAATCTAGGCACTATTGGTTAATGCATTGAGGAGAATGTTAATGTTCTTCTCCCCCTCTTGATAACCACCATAGTTGCCAAGTCCGCTTATAATACACGACTTTGGGCTTTTTTTAAAAATAAGTTGTGTTAAAACAGCACGGGTTGCGTTCTTTTGGGCTTATTAAAACAAATATGGGAAATATTTTCCAGGTTAGCATCTTCGTTTTCTTTACATCTATGGTCACGGTAGCCGTTTTCTCAATCTCCAATGCACTGATGGACACTGTCCACAGCTATAGCCAATCAGTGCAGTCATATAAGTGCTGTGGCGTAATTCGTCAAGTGGTTTCAGTTTAATATGTTGCAGGCTCATTTATTGACTTCCCTCTCCCTAGACACTTCCTCCAGCTCTTCCGGGGGGACTCCGAGGCGTTCCCAGGCCAGCTGGGAGACATAATCCCTCCAGCGTGTCCTAGGTCTTCCCCGGGGTCTCCTCCCGGTGGGACGCGCCTGGAACACCTCCCCAGGAAGGCGTCCAGGAGGCACCGGAGCCGATGCCCGAGCCACCTCAGCTGACCCCTCTCGATGTGGAGGAGCAGCGGCTCTACTCTGAGCTCCTCCCGAGTGACCGAGCTCCTCACCGATCTCTAAGGGATCGCCCAGCCACCCTGCGGAGAAAGCTCATTCCGGCCGCTTGTATCCGGGATCTTGTTCTTTCGGTCATGACCCAAAGCTCATGACCATAGGTGAGAGTAGGATCGTAGATTGACCGGTAAATCGAGACGTCAAACCGGTACATCGAGCGCATTACTGCAGAAGCTGCACCGATCCGTCTGTCAATCTCCCGTTCCATCCTTCCCTCACTCGTGAACAAAACCCCAAGATACTTGAACTCCTCCACTTGAGGCAGTACCACTCCACCAACCTGAAGTAGGCAAGCCACCCTTCTCCGACTGTATATTTAAACATGTAACTTAATAAATAACTTTGCCTGCTTTAAAGGTTTTGAGAATCTTTCCTTTTATCACTGATTATGTGAAAGCTAAAGTGATTATAACTTTTGTTATCTAAACCTTCAGGTTAAATCTAACGTTTTCCTATTAATTCTAAGAAAAACCTTTATCTTTAAAGAATGAGTTTAAATGATAACAACAACTTTAATGGAGTCAGATTCATTATATTGGAGTCAGATAAATATTTGAATTATACACGTCATCCTTCAACTGCCTTTGTTCCGATTATTGGTTCAAGAAAGCAGCGCAAGCTTCCAGCCTTACAGTTTCATTAATATATGAACCCACCATTTGTGATCTGGAGTTCCCACTCGAATGATTGCTCTTAGTGCCTCCTAACATTACTTGAACGAGAATGTTGTTCTCTCCCTTCTCAAGAGCAAACCTTCAGTAAATCGAGATATGTGACAACAAGTTTCACGTGTAATCCTTTTCCAAAATGTGATAAATTAAGATGTGATATTACGATGTTACATAGCTGTGACAAAATATTGTTTTCCACTGATAAAACTTTCTCTTCATCTTTTATTCCTGGACAAAAGAGATTTCCTCATTGTTTATCCAAAAGCATATGCTAATAGCAGCATCATGACTGTTGTGGTTAATGTTTTTTCCCCTGGGCCAAATCAATTATTCAAAAGCTTTCTAATGTTTGTTTTTTTGTGTGCCAGTGGGCAGTGGGAATTTATAAAGTCCAGCTGTCTCCATATGATGTACTTGTTAACCAAGTACAGTATTGATGTCCTGATATCAATAAATATAGGCCTATGTCAGGGAAACTAAATCATGTTTGCACCATTGCTTCTCCTTGTGACACCATAGACTTTGGATGCTGAATGCAAAATTAGTGCTATTTCCCAGAAGGCTTTGTTAGTATGGGTCTAGGAAACTAGGGAAAGCCTACTTGTCTTGTGCACTGGCTACCGTAGAGCCTTCCTGTGAAGACGACAGCGGTGTATTTCTCTGCTGCGTGTGGCCTCTGACTGTGATGGTACAGTCCCCCGTCACGGCTTTCTCCAGCTCCGAGACACTTACTAACTGCCCTTTTATTAGCAAACACTCGTCACGAAACAAGGGCTTAAAGTGAAGGCCTGATCATTTCAGTGAAGCGAATTAGAAGTTGGATAAATGTCTCTCAAGCATCACATCTGTGAATGATTCAGTGGGCTATTCACCACTTTTAATGTTAAAAAATTACTTCTAATTAATTGTTTTTGTTAAACATACTTTTATACTCACCGGTTAGTCAAAAACCGCCTTTAACTTGCCCCAAAAAGTTTAGTTTTATTTTCTAACATCTGACGAATGTACTCATTTGTGCAACACAATATTTTACCAATTTTATATAATAAATCTTATTTCCCTGATTAATATTTGCATGCTTCTTTGGTAATTGATCAACCAGACTTGCTGGGACATCATATCTTCAAGGACCTCAATGTATATCTATGTCAAGGAGAAATGTGTCATGTTTCGGGGGTGTGCTCGTCTATGCTGATGTACTGTGGTGCTGTGTACTGAACATCTTGTACATTTTTACACCAAGTTGAAGGTGACTTGCTGTTAAGACTCAACATTATGAAATATAATTTTTGTGAGAAACACTCTGACAGTGCTGAGCTGCTAACCCTAACTAAATGTAAAAGTTATCAGTGTAACTCATCAGCAGTGTTTACAGAAACCCTGTTTCCTGAACTGAAAGCGTGCTTCACACAAGCAACTCTTGGCCACAAAGAAGTTTTGATTCAGATGAAATGTCAGAGCATTGCTGTTCACTAGAATCACTTCCGTCTTTGAAGATGAAGAGATAACACAGCAGATATCTCGGCCTACATCTCGCTGTATTGATTTGTTTTTCACTAGAAGTACACTTAAGGCCCACTTCTATGTGTGCACGACTGATTGTCATCAGAGCACAAACTAAAAAACAAAGCAAATGTCATTGATTTGAGAAACATACAGCACTAGAAAACCTTTGAACTTCTAAGTCAAACCATTTCACAATAAATATGTTTGTTAAGTTAGAAATGAATAAAAAAAACTGTGGATATAGACAAATGAAGACAAAGAGTATTTGTGATGCTGTGATTGTCAAAAGTTACATGTCCATACATGCATGAATATGGCATCAAATATCCACTAAAAAGTCAACATTTGCTTAATCATTGCAAATTATAAATAAATAAATAACTTAAGGTAAGGATAACCATTGCCAGTTATAAGTAAATAAATAACTTAAAGTAAGCACAATCATTGCAAGTTATAAATAACTTAAGGTTGAAATGTGCACTGCTCTCCTGTGGTGCAGAAATGAAGACTGTCTGAATGTCAGCCAGAAACAGGAGTTTGCCATTCAAGCAAATATAATGGCTCTCGTGATCTCAGTTCTTGCCAAACACCGCCACTCTCCAAGGGCTCCTCAGAATGGGTCAGCTCACTGTAGAGTTCTGGCTGTAGTTCATCAGCAGCTTCTCCTCTGGCAGACACTGTGCAGAGCATGATTCTGGCGTGAGGGCTTCACCATTACCATTGCTCACACTTCGGATTAAGGATTCTAGATGTGTGTGGATAAGACATTTAGCATTGTGCTAAATAACACCCAGACGACCTTAGCAACCACATAGCAGTGCACTAAATACACTGCACTAAAATTAGCGAGTTTCGCAAGGGCAAAAACCACTCACGTTTTTTTTAGGTTGAGACTTTCTGAGAAAGCCCACAAGCCACACAGACACAGAATATGAATTCGGTCACGATCATTTATTTAGGGAATTTCCATCTTTCATAAACTATATTTAATGTTCATCTTGACATTGCTGGTCTGTGACACAGCTACACTTATACTTGTTTATCTCTTCTCAACAGAATTTCCTTTTTGCCCTAAATCATTAATATTAATTCACTCGGTCTGAAGCTCTCAGTCCACTTAGTGAACAATCGTGTTCAATAATGCTACGTTCTGGAGTCGCAGAGTGTGTGCTTTCACCAGTGAGAACAAAACCAAACCAATGTAGGAAACAATAAATTAACTAATATCATGTAGTAATACTAATGCTACTAATAATATGTACAGTATGTCACCTTTGTTTGATTTATGCTTTAAACAATACAGATTGTTTCAAAGCAGCTTTACAGAGATAAACAGGAAAATGATGCGTTTGGACTGTTGTTCAGCTAAAGTCAGTTGAGTCAGATCAATAATACAATTCAGGAGCATTACAGGTCAGGATTGGTAGCATTAAAACATTCATCCAGTCCTTCGGACACACCACGCCAGCATTTGAAGCTTGTCTGGTTCTCGTGGGCTTTGCTGAGGATCTGTGTCGAGGTTTATATATAATGAAAATACTCAAGTCTGTGTTGTCTAGTCACAATTGTGGCCACAGGCATGTTTATGTATCCTTTTATTATATGAGTCATAGCAGCCTTCTAGATGTCAACAACATCCTGTAAACGTTACATGTACTGTAGCAAATGTTGTAGTTGTATTAGTGTTTTAACAGGTTTTTCCTGCTTCCTTTCATAGAGTTGACACAGACAACATGTCCCAGAGTGCCAAACGGGAATTAAATGCCTCCAGACTTTTGACAACGCACACCACCCATGTTGATATAGCAGTGGCATGCCAACGCTTACGTTGATTTAAAGTCACTCTCACACATCACACCTGTTAAATTAGTCAAATAACAGATTTACCTTTTGTAAAAGAGCTTTCTGTCTTTCATTCATATTAATCCCATTCACGTTTCACCACCAAACATGGTATAAACACATGTGATGTAATATGCTGGAAATCTACTCAGATATGACTCAAAATACTCCATCGATTTCCGTCATATATATCAGTTGCGATCCCTGACATGCAATGGAATTTAAAAAACTCCTCCTAGAAAATTCAACCAATCACCACGAAACTCGGTCAGCATGAAGTCAAGACATGGAGGATGAAAAATTGCCAGGGGATTTCTGATATCTCGAACGGTTTGGCCGTGGTGAGGAAACGAATTTATGGCGAATATTGGAAACAGGAAGTGTGTTATAACATCCTCATACATTAATTGATCTTGATGAAACTTCAGCAGTGTGTTCGCTGTAAGAGGCCGATCACATGGATGTGACTATTGTGAGTCAAAGTTATAGCGCCACCAACTGGCAGCAGGAAGTGTGTCACTTTCAAAATGCTTTGAATTCACCCTCTTAGTTTTACCCGATTTGCTTCAAACTTCATCTGTATAATGTAAACACACGACAGATGTAGACCTGTGAAAGGATTATTGATATCTTAAATACTGTTGCCATAGCAACGCATCAAACTTTAATATTCTTTTTTGATGTTTTGAGACTCTTAGCATGCTTGAAATTGCATGAAACTCGACAGACACATTACATTTATTGCCTACTACACTTGTGCAAAGTTTCAGAAACGGGCGTGGTAAGGGGCTCAGTAGCGCTACCTTTAGTAAAAAATGGGGTATTAGTTTTATCTACAGTAACAAAAATCGGTATCTATATTTATCTCCCCGAGCCGGACAACTTTCTAATTTACAGTCATTAGCTCCGACCAACAGGAAGTCAGATATTTTGGTTTGAATGTGTACTTTTTGGAGCATTTTCCCTCTGCCCCTCTGCGTCTCTGTGTGTGTGTGTGTGAGAGGAGGGGGGCTAGTTTAGTTTAACCCTTTCTCTGCTGTGTGCAAAATCTCTGGCACTTTTGGGGCCCTTAACGTGCTCGAAAACTCTTGAAATTTTGCACACAGGTCAGAACCCGCGGCCATCAGGGCCGGGCTGAAGCTGGTACCCGGGCGTGGCAGGTGGGCTCGACAGCGCCCCCTGGAATGGGATTCGAACACTTGTCCGTATATCAAACACGCTTGCATGTAATAATATGAAATTCGGTACACATATAGATCTCATCGGGCCGAACAACTTTCGTGCTCTAAGTTTTACGCCAGTCCAACAGGAAGTCGGCTATTGTGGGTGGTGTGAAAACGCATGCCCCTGGAATTTGAAACACTCTTTCTAGAAAATTCATCCTATCGCCACCAAACTCGGTCAGCATGAAGTCAAGACATTGAGGATTCTAAATTGCGGACGGATTTTTGATATCTCGAACGGTTTGGCCGTGGCGAGGAAACGAAGTTATGGCGAGAAAAGAGAAACACGATGTGTTATAACGTCTTCATACATTAATTGATCTTGATGAAACTTCAGTAGTGTGTTTGTTGTAAGAGAGTGATCACATGGATGTAACTAATGTGAGTCAAAGTTATAGCGCCACCAACTGGCAGCAGGAAGTGTGTTACTTTTGACAAAAGTGGGGGGGTTAGTTTTACCTAAAGTCTATGTATATTGTGCACATCGAGCCGGACAACTTTCTAATTTACAGTCATTAGCTCCGACCAACAGGAAGTCAGATATTTTGGTTTGAATGTGGTTTTGTCTCTCTCTGCCTCTCTCTGACAGAGTTCCCCCTGCCATTATGTGTGTGGGGAGGGGAGGGAGGGCACACACACACACACATAGACAGCCCCCCCTGTGTGTGTCTGTGTGGGGAGGGGAGGGAGGGCACACACACAGACAGCCCCCCTGTCTGTGTGTGTGGGGAGGGGAGCAGAAAGACTATGAACAATTGTGCCATCTAGTGTTTTATACTATGTATAAATGTGTTTTTTATTTTAAACAAGTGTTTTAAAGTACACTAATTTCAATTAATTATATGCTGCATTTTTATGTTTATTTAAACATTATCAAAGTTAGGATGTCATTTTTTTAGTTTCAAAAGTTATCTGTCTCTCTTTGGCTGTCATTACCCTCCCCTCACTCCCACAGTCTCACTTATTTATTTCTGTATCAAATAATATTACCATAAACAAAAAGTTTGAGTTTCTTTTTCAATCAATGTATTATGTGTAACTTAAAAATAAGCAGATTAAACAGATATGTTTGAGGGCAAGACATGAAAACGATGAAATATAATATAGTATTAGTAAAAGAGTGCAGTATAGGGTTGGATGAATCAGATAAATAACATATTTTGTTAAAAAAACATTTGGTTAAATAAAATCGAGTGATACATAGGGCTATATTGCCCTCTCGACAGTCAAAGCGGGTTACGTTATTGCCCGTCGTGCAAAGGAACCCGAAAGGCAACGGGATTCTTCTTTATTATTATTAGGGCCCAAGCCTTGAAAAGGCGAAGGCCCTATTGTTTTCCTTCGGATTATTATTTATTCTTCTTCTTCTTCTTTATTATTATTATTATTTTACTACCTTTTGGGCACTTTTGGGGGCCTTAACGTGCTCAAAAACTCTTGAAACTTTGCACAAATGTCAGAACCCGCGGCCATCAGGGCCCGACTGAAGCTGGTACCCGGGCGTGGCAGGGGGGCTCGGCAGCGCCCCCTGGAATGGGATTCAAAAACATGTCCATATATCAAACACGCTTGCATGTAATAATATGAAACTCGGTACACGTATAGATCTCATCGGGCCGAACAACTTTCGTGCTCTAAGTTTTACGCCAGTCCAACAGGAAGTCGGCTATTATGGGCTGTATGGAAACGCATGTTCTGGCATTTGAAACACTTCTCCCAGAGAATTCATCCGATGACCACGAAACTCGGTCAGCATGAAGTCAAGACATGGAGGATGCTAAATTGCGGACGGATTTTTGATATCTCGAACGGTTTGGCCGTGGCGAGGCCAACTAATGTAACTAATGTGAGTCAAAGTTATAGCGCCACCAACTGGCAGCAAGAAGTGTGTTACTTTCAAGATGCTTTTGACAAAAGTGGGGGGGTAGTTTTACCTACAGTAACAAAACTTGGTATGTATATTGTGCACATCGAGCCGGACAACTTTCTAATTTACAGTCATTAGCTCTGACCAACAGGAAGTCAGATATTTTGGTTTGAATGTGGTTTTGTCTCTCTCTGCCTCTCTCTGCCAGAGTTCCCCCTGCCATTCTGTGTGTGTGAGTGAGTATGTGTGTGTGTGTGGAGAGGGGAGGGCACACACACAGACACCCCCCCCTTCCCCGTTGTGTGTGTCTGTGTGGGGAGGGGAGGGAGGGCACACACACAGACAGCCCCCCTGTCTGTGTGTGTGGGGAGGGGTAGAGCCCTGCACGGGCCTCAAATCTAGGCCCTAGCCCGGCCCTGGCCCGAGACGCTCAGGCCCTAGCCCGGCCTGTGTCCGACAGCTCATCATAATTATCAGCCCGAGTCCGACCTGAGCCCGTTTTTTTTTTTTTTTTTTTTTTTTTAAATATAGGCTACATGTAGCCTGGTCTAGGGCAAACTAACTATTTGCAGCCATTAAAATAGTTCCGTTTTGTTAGTTATGTTTCTTATCATTTCTTTATTAGCCTAAGTTGATTTAGACAAATGTTCGGTTTCTTTTTGTTTTTTTATTGACGACCAAGCAGCCGACAGCGAGTTAAACATGTTTGATCCATTTAGCCTCTCAAATCAACACTTTACTTGGCTACAATAAAATCCATAAAACACCTTAAGCATATCACACATAGACAGTTATAGTTTAAACGTTTATTATCATTTTTTAAAAGCTGAGGCAAACTGCTCTGCTGCTCACAGTCGCAACAGCGCTCGTAAACGAAATGAGCTATAGCCTATAAACAAATCAAATAAATGGCATTAAATTAAAAACAAACATGCACATTAGATCTTACCTCAAAAATCAAGTCTTCACTACAGAACATGGCCATTCTTATTTCCAATAGTTTCCAACAGACTGATGAAAATAAAGTCGTTTTCAAACGAAAGCCAACAAGACAGCCCCCTAACATGGCTAAGAACAGTTACAGAGCATCGTGAAGAAAAATCACAGCATCCACAGTGGAAGGTTTTAATCCAGTCAGCCCGAACTATCTTGAACTATTCCAGCTGCGCTGAAGTCACGCTCGCTATACTTCTGCTGCTGGCGGGGACACTAAAAACAGCGAGCTGGTCGCGCAAATCTTGGGTCGCGCCGCCGGGAAACCTGTGTGCGTGCGTGTGTGTGTGCGTGCGCGCGAGCGCGAGCAGACTGTCATGTGTCAGTCATATGTCAGTGTGATAGGTTTAAAACGTCTTTCTATGTTTGTTTTTCCATCGTCAACTTCTCATATTTAATTTTAATACATGTCAAAAATAGGCTATAAAAAGAAGGATAAGCCTAAAACAGGCCCGAGGCCCGGCCCGCGTGTGAACTATGACGTGAAAATTGGCCCGAAGCCCGGCCCTAGGGGCGTAAATAAGTCGGGGCCCGTCGGGCTCGGGCTGAAATGCAGGGCTCTAGGGAGGGGGGCAGAAAGACTCTATTAAAAATAGGTATATTGTGCCATCTAGTGTTTTATACTATGTATACATGTGTTTTCTTCTTTTAAACAAGTGTTTTAAAGTACAGTAATTTCAATGAATATATATACCACACTTTATAGGAATTTTCGGTGTTGTGTACTTTCAATGGCTGCTGATTTCATGTGTCCGTTAAGTCCATGAGACTGTAGGGTGTCTAATTTTTCATTTTAGGTTTCAGAAGGGTGCTCACGCATACTTTGTGGTTGATATGTGCCCTCGATGCGCACTTTTGCAGAACCCACACTGATGTAAGCTCTAAAGCAGACTTCTTCTCGACAGTCAAAGCGGAGTTACGTTATTGCCCGTCGTGCACAGGAACCCTAAAGGCACCGGGGTGGCGTTTATATATATATATATATATATATATATATATATATATATATAAATAAATATAGCTGCAAGCAGCGATGGAGGGCCCAAGCCGGTGGCACCGCCACCTCGGTGCCTTTAGTGCACCGATTATGGGTTGTATGGGCTATTATGGGTTGTATGGAAACGCATGTTCTGGCATTTGAAACACTTCTCCTAGAGAATTCATCCGATGACCACGAAACTCGGTGTGCATGAAGCCAAGACATGGAGGATGCTAAATTGCGGACGGATTTTTGATATCTCGAACGGTTTTGCCGTGGCGAGGAAACGAATTCATGGCGAATATTGGAAACAGGAAGTGTGTTATAACATCCTCATACATTAACTGATCTTGATGAAACTTCAGCAGTGTGTTCGCTGTAAGAGGCCCATCACATGGATGTGACTATTGTGAGTCAAAGTTATAGCGCCACCAACTGGCAGCAGGAAGTGTGTCACTTTCAAAATGCTTTGAATTCACCCTCTTATTTTTACCCGATTTGCTTCAAACGTCATCTGTATAATGTAAACACACGACAGATGTAGACCTGTGAAAGGATTATTGATATCTTTAATACTGTTGCCATGGCAACGCTTTAAACTTTTATATTCTTTTTGGATGTATTTGAGGCTCTTAACATGCTTCAAATTGCATGAAACTCAAACATGCATATCACATTTATTGTCTAATAGACATGTGCGAAGTTTCAGAAACGGGCGTGGTAAGGGGCTCAGTAGCGCCACCTTTAGTCAAAAATGGGGTATTAGTTTTACCTACAGTAACCAAACTCGGTACGTATATTCTTCTCTTCGAGCCGGACAACTTTCTAATTTACAGTCATTAGCTCCGACCAACAGGAAGTCAGATATTTTGGTTTGAATGTGTACTTTTTGGAGCATTTTCCCTCTGCCCCTCTGCGTCTGTGTGTGTGAGTGTGAGTGTGTGAGGAGGGGGGCTAGTTTAGTTTAACCCTTTCTCTGCTGTGTGCAAAATCTCTGGCACTTTTGAGGGCCTTAACGTGCTCGAAAACTCTTGAAATTTTGCACACAGGTCAGAACCCGCGGCCATCAGGGCCGGGCTGAAGCTGGTACCCGGGCGTGGCAGGGGGGCTCGACAGCGCCCCCTGGAATGGGATTCGAACACTTGTCCGTATATCAAACACGCTTGCATGAATTAATATGAAACTCGGTACACATATAGATTTAATCGGGCCGAACAACTTTCCCTTGGTCGAGTTTTACGCCAGCCCAACAGGAAGTCGGCTATTACGGGTTGATTGGAGAACGCTTGCTCTCGCATTTGAAACACTTCTCCTAGAGAATTCATCCGATGACCACGAAACTCGGTCAGCATGAAGTCAAGACATGGAGGATGATAAATTGCCAGGGGATTTTTGATATCTCGAACGGTTTGGCCGTGGCGAGGAAACAAATTTATGATTAAAAAAGGATGCATAAAGTGTGTTATAACTTAGTTATAGTTTTACCTACAGTTACAACACTCAGCGTGTATATTGATTTTATCAAGCCGAACAACTTTCTAATTTACAGTCATTAGCTCCGACCAACAGAAAGTCAGATATTGTGATTTGAATGTGGATTGTGTCTCTCTCTGTCTCTCTGCCATTCTGTGTGTGTGTTTGTGTGTGTGTGTGTGTGTGTGTGATATTTTGGTTGGGTGACAGTTGTAGGTTACAGTTTGACAAGAGTTTATAGTTTAACAAAAGCACAATGTTGTGCTTTATTGCGAGTGTACACAAATATAGAGAAACACTTTGAATGATGTCCTGTGTGAACAAAATGACGGAGTATGTTTTTATGTCTCCATTCGATCGAGCCACACACACACACAAACACACCACACACACACACACACACAGCATTCCAATCTTGACATCGCAGCATGTTCATTATAGCCTTAATAAAATGTAATAATAAAATAGTCAACCTAACATAAAAAAATTACACTGCTCTGTTTAAATAGTCAGTTGCACAGTTCGTACCGTTCACAGTAAGCACCGCTCCACTGTGATGTTTCCAAGCATATATATATATATATATATATATATATATATAATTAAAGCTGAGGAGGGCCCAAGCCGGTAGCACCGCCACCCGGTGCCTTTAGTGCAACTAAAGGCACCAGGGTGGCGGTGCCACCGGCTTGGGCCCGCAATCGCTGCTTGCAGCTTTAATTATATATATATATATATATATTTTGTTTCTGTTCTCGCGCTCCAGTTCACGGAGATCATGAACGCGCGCCTGATTATTTTATTTTACAAAAGCACAACGCTTTCTTGTTATTGTGAGTTTACACAAATACAAGTAGTTGCGAATAATGTATTATTATTTTCTGTATGACCAGAAATGATAAGAGTATTTTAAGTTGTTTCCACTGTTGATAGGAAAATGCAAGTGTTCTCGTCCGCGGCTCCGTGCCATGCAGTCTAACCCGTATTATGAATGACATTTGACGAATTGCTTTGTTCCTTTTTTGGATAAAAGCGTCTCTAAATATGTAGCCTAATAAATGTTATAATAATGATGATAATTATTATTATTATTTGCGTACACGGATCCCAAACACACCGCGTCTTCTAAGTCAGGTGACCGTAAATGCGCAAAAACTGTTTCCATTGCAGTTTTGCGAAATATTCCTTTTTGCACAGTTGGTCGCAAGATCTGTGTGCTTTGCAAAGGACAGCTTGGTAAAAAGCAGGACACACCAAATGCCAGGCATGTAATGTTCACTTGTGTCTTCAGTTGAACATTTAGTTCATTTTTTCATTTTTCATTTTCATTTATATTTTTATTTCATTCTTTTGAAAAAGAAATGAAAAGGAGCAGAAAGAAGATAAACTTTTAATAACTGCCCCTCATCAACATAAGTTAAATTACAATTCCAAAGAGGTGCATGTTTGTGCATTGCATGTTTGGAAAACTCCCAGAGAGAAGTGAGGCATTTACCACTTCTAGGAGATATGCTTCTAAGCTGTTTAACACACTTTTGAAGAAAGATGTGGGAAGAGCGTCAAGGGCGCAGGTTGATGTTTTAAGGTGCTGTACGGTTTCTTCCAAAATTTTGCCATCAATTTCTTTGAAATCAGACATAGTAACTACTTTCTCAGGTTGTGGTCTGATCTGTCTGACCCCAGTGCAACTCAAGGATGTGCTGATCACCTTTCTGATATTATTGATTTTCTCAGAGAAGAAAGAAGCAAACTCACTGCACTTGCTGTCTGAGAGCATTTCACTGGGAATCTGGCTCGGGGGGTTTGTTAATCTCTCTACAGTAGCAAAAAGAGTGCGTGTTGTTTAAGTTGCTGTTAATAATATTTGAGAAGAAAGTCTGTCTAGCTTTGCCTAGTTCCATATTGAAAGCATGGATGGTGTCTTTGTAGATGTTATAATGGACTACAAGTTTTGTCTTCCGCCACATGCGCTCTGCTTTTCTGCATTGTCTTTTCATATTTTGCACTGCTGTTGAGTTTCTCCAAGGTGCTTTTTGTCTACCACTCTTCCTGACTTTCACAGGAGCAATATCATCAATTACACTTTTAACTTTTGAGTTAAAAGAATCAAGGAGAAAATCAACAAAGTCAGCAGATATGCTTGGTGTTGAAGATATAGCCTTCATAAATAGTACACTAGTGTTCTCATTTAAGCATCTCTTCTTGACAGACACAGATCTAGCTTCAATGGCAGGAGAGATCAATATATCAAAGAAAATACAGAAATGATCAGACAGTGCCACATCCTTAATAACAATCGATGAAATGTTTAGACCCTTACTGATCAGTAAATCTAGAGTGTGTCCACGATTGTGTGTCGGTCCATGTACATGCTGAGTCAGATCAAAAGTTTTTAAAACAGTTTTGATTTCTTTTGCCATATTGTTTTCTGCATTGTCTATGTGGATGTTGAAATCTCCGGCAATAGCAAAACAGTCAAACTCTGAGGAAATGGTTGATAGCAGTTCTGTAAAGTCCTCAGCAAAGGCTGAAGAGTATTTTGGAGGCCTGTAAACAATGATTAGTAAAATGCGTGGAGCACCTTTTAACACAATACCCAGATATTCGAAAGACGGGTAATTACCAAATGATATTTGCTTACATGGATAGACATCTTTAAAAAGAGCAGCTACTCCCTCACCTCTCCTAAACGCTCTGCAGACACTCATAAAAGTAAAGTTAGGAGGGGATGTTTCATTGAGGACAGTTGCACTGCAGTTGTCTTCTAGCCAAGTTTCATTTAGAAACATAAAATCCAGGTTGTATGTGGTTATTAAGTCATTGACTAGAAGTGATTTATTTTTAAGTGAGCAGATGTTTAAGAGTGCTAACTTAACAGTCTTACTTTTTGTCCCCACAGCAGTCTTAGTTTGGCGTGTAATAGGCACCAGATTAGATGGGTTTGCTGTACGGCTTTTGAAGGCCTTAGACTTTCTATCATGTAATCGAACAGCAATAGAGAAAGATTCAGGCACACAGGGTTCCCGCTTGTTCTGTAAACATTTGAGAAAGTTACTGTTATCATAGCGGGGACCCGACACATATCAATGAGAGCTGGTATCAGTTGTTTTTGGTTCACCTCGAGCCGGAGGAGGAGGGTGTGAGCCCTGTCGTTGTGGCAGAGCCCGAAGAACTCTTGCAGGAGGAGGGGGAGGGCGAGCGGGGCCCGCAGGCTTTGGTGGATGTGGGGCCTGCCGTTTTTTGGTTGATATCTGGGGGCTTGCAAAAGAGTGGGATAGTTTGGTTCCAACGTACACCAGTTTTTCCATTCTCTCTGAGAAGCACAGAAGTGGAGATGGTGGAGATAGAGATAGCGTGTCTGGTGAGAGGGGCTGTTGCTCTGGTGTTATCGGAGGCTGTAATATGCTGTCCTGGTTTCCCTGGCTGTTTTCCAGGAAGTCGTCCTTGGGTGCTGAATCTTGGAGCAGTTCTAGTATGTCACAGTCTGTCTGTGGGCAGGGCTCAGCTGAGATTGTGTCCGTGAGCAGAAGTTGTTGTGGCTGAGAGGTGTTATCATTGTCCTTGTGTGACGTGTCAACCGCATGTCCATTCAGGTGCTGGATTGAAGTCCTGTGGTCATTCATACTGTGTCCAGGTGTGTGTGTGCCATTCAGGTTGAGTGGATTGGCACACACTGCAGAAGGATGATTGAGGGAGAAGTAGATATTGTCCTTTAGCACTCTTGAACCAAGTTTGTTTGGGTGGTAGCCGTCCTGTTGAAACAGTTGCCTCTGACTCCAGAAAAGATTGAAGTTGTCAATGAAGTTCACTCCTTTTATATTGCAGGTTTTTTGGAGCCATGTATTAAGCCCAAGCAACCGTGAAAACCTGTTTGTTCCTCTTGCTGGGAGTGGTCCACTGATGAATGTTTGTACTTTCAGTCTTTTAAGTGTTTCAAGAAGTTCATTGAAATCCTTCTTAAGGAGTTCTGACTGCTCTTTATGAATATCATTTTTCCCCACATGAATGATGAGTCGATTTGCAGTCTTATGTTTCATCAGAATGTTCTCAAGTTCCCTGTTTACATCAGAAGTTGTTGCTTGTGGAAGGCAGCACGTAGTTGTATCCCTGCTACTAGTGTTTCGGATAATGGAGTCTCCTACTATCAGAGTCGTGTGCTCGGCTGCGCTCTGAGCTGAGTGCCGCTGTCTGCTCGACCTTGAGCGCCAGTTAGCATCAGTGTTAGCTACTGGCTTATTCAGTCTGTGTTCGATCACATTCATCACGTTTGGAGATTCCTCATTTACATTCATTAATACTTCAAATCTGTTCTCAAGATGTATAGGCGGTGGTAGGAGACCAGTGTTTGCAATCCTTGTCAGAGCCGTATCTGGGGTAGAGGATGCTACTGCAGCAATATGTGATACTCGTGACAATCTGATGTCTCGAGTGCCTTTGGGTCTCGCTCCCTGTGTGTGCCATCGATTTGTAAGTCGATTGGCTTGTTTCTCTACACTCAGTATGGCCTGTTGAGGAGCAGTAGATTCATGAAACTCACCGGCTGTATGCTGAGGGCGTCCATGACGGAGCTCTGTTGTGTGTTCCGTCTGGTTTGGTAGTCCCGCAAATAACTTTGTTTCAAGAGCTGCAATCCTTTGTAAAAGTCTGTGGCAGTTAGTGCAGCAAGTAGATTCCAGAAGAGGCATTTTCTCTTGTCCTTATGCAGTTGTGTTTTCTCTTCCCCGGAATGTAAACTTTCAGTGGGAGGCTGGTCGAGTAAAATAATTCAGCTTTTTTGTAGTAATCCAAGCGTTTGAGCACTGTGCTGATTTGCTGAGGTTAAAATTAGTTGATAAAAGAAGATAAAATATAAAAATATAAAAGCGATAGAGCAAAGCGCGGAGCAGTAAGCAAGAGCGTCCGAACAGTAGCTGAGCAGGAAGTGGAAAACCTTCCTTTAGGCTTTATAATCGTGCCCTAAAAATTTTAGATAAAAAGCCTATTCGATTCCATCACTGTTACATTTTAAGTAAACATAAAATCTTAAACTTTGTTAATTTTGTTAATCTTGGACACATAAAGTTGTTTTTTAAATGTCTGACTGGACTTGCACCTGAGCCACTTTGTAAATTTGTGAACAGGCTGGAACCCTCCAGATCAACAAGAGCTGCCACATGTGGAAACTGTAAAGTTCCATTTTCTAAAACATCTTTTGTTCAAAATGTTTTTTCTGTGAAAGGAGCCAATCTGTGGAACTGGCTTCCAACAAATATAAAGACTTTAACTAAACTGTCCACCTTCAAAAAAACTAACAAAAGCCTGGCTCATACAGCAGCAGCAGTGTGATCATGTCAAATGAGATGTATAACTGTGTGTATGTGAGGTGTTCATCTGTGTGAGTTACAGTGAATGTGTTCATTTACTACACTTACTTTTTGGTGTTAACTGGGTTATGGACATTTTATTGTATTCACTGTAAAAACTTTTTTTACTCTTTCACTCTTTTATTATCTTAACTGTTAAAAGCTCTTCTAGGGACAGGTGTTGCGAATTAGCCATGGTTATAAACACTGTGATACAAGCATCGGATTGTTCTTTATGTAATAATCTATGTTTCTTTTGTATCTGTCCCTATTCAAATAAAAATAAACAAACAAACAAACTCAGCGAATACTATTCACCCAGGCTTTATAATCATTTGTGTACTTTTAAATTATCTAATTCAAAACTAAAACATATATTCTCTGTTTATGTAATCTATATTAAAAGAGCAGTTCTCATTTCAGCTCATTATAGCTCGTTATCTTTTAATGTGACCACGCCCACTGAGGCGCACTATTCAAATGCAAATGATCTGAGGCAATACATGCAAACATGCAAACCGGCCACATCAGCTCGATAAAACACATCAAGTTTAATCAGATGAATGTACTGTGTCATCTTGCTCACATGCAAGCTCATTATGCAGGGTCATTATGCAAGCTCATTATGCAGGGTCATTATGCAAGCTCATTATGCAGGGTCATTATGCAGGTCATTGTCTTCTCAGGTGTGAACCACTTACTATACATGATGGTGTTGGATCGTCCACGCCCCTGCGCATATTGCCTTCCCAAACAAAAAGTGTTTTACAAAATGTAAATCAATATATTGTTTTATGTGAATGATTAGTCAGGATTATTTTCTGATCATTTTGAAGGAGAAACTCTAGGCGACAACATCCATTACTCAAAAGTATTGTGAACACATATTTACTATGGGTTTTGTGGCGTTATTTTAACCACGCATAAACATTATTCTCTCAAAAATACAAACATGTACATACATGTTGCTCACATATTATGGTAGCCATGTTTGTGATAATTAGAGTGTAATTACACCTTTGCCATTAATATGTTTATAAGCAACTGAAAAAAGCACAAATGTCAGGGCATGTCAGAACCAGTGATGGGCAGTAACGCGTTAGAAGTAACGCGTTACTGTAATCCCATTACTTTTTTCAAGTAACGAGTAAAGTAAGGGATTACAATTGCAAAAACAGTAATTAGATTACTGTTACTTCCCCGTAAGGAGGCTGCGTTACTGCGTTACTGTGATTTTGTTTCGTTAGACTGTCTCGTGAGTCGTGGCTTAATTTGAGCCGGAACACGCCCGACGTTGGATACGGAACCTTTTTTATTGGATCCGGCACCTCCTATGTCACTATGGAAAATGAATCGCCTAAATAAAATAAAAAAATACTATTTGAGTAGCCTAGTGTTCAATGTTGTTATCGATAGAGCTGCGCGAATGGGGTATTATTTATTTAATCCGCAACCGCATCACAAAACTCATCATCCGTAAATGCTGATGCGAGCCGCGAGAAAGCCCTAGTCTGTTCTAGAAAGGATGCAGCAAAGATATTTAATGCTAATGTATGAGACATCGGCCTACGCTGAGTTTCATTCATTTATGAGGTGCGCGCTCTAGTTAACAGTGAAAGTGAAAGTGAACGTGGCGCGCCGGCTCCTCCATGTCACGGTTATTGTCTGCTATATTTGCCTTGTATTTGTTAAATACATGCAAATGGTTGATGAAACATTTATTAAAATAAGATACAAAAATAATTGAATTTATACAAAACGAAATTCACTTTAAAGAAAGGCTTTTAACAATGCAATGCAAGTGAACGCGGCGCGCTACCCGCCTCAATGTCACGGTTATTATATTGTCTGCTATATTTGCTTTTTATTTATTAAATACATGCAATTGGTTGATGCAATATTTATTAAAATTAAGATACAATTTATACAAAACGAAATTCACTTTAAACAAAAGCTTTCTACAAAGGAAAACTCAATGAAATGGTAAAAACATGTCTGACGATTCAGAAAAACAAAACGAATCTGCTCTTTAATGTTAAAAGACGTAACTGTTAATAATTTGGAATACAGTCATGAGAGACTTTCATTTTAATTATTTTATTGCTGTATTTTATTTGAATCTAATCGAATAGAGGATTTTACAAAAAAATATTTGCATTTTATATGCTGGAATATGCAGAAATATAAGTTAACAGAAGAAGGACTTTGTGTATTTCGTTAAAATATGGTGGAATGTGCAGAAATTGGTTAAATGTTCAACAATTTTCTTCAAGTCTGAGACTGTTGCATTTAATTAAATTTTTGGTTGATGCAATGTGCATAAAGTTAAAATATTGAAACTAATTAAACAAGTTTTAAAAAAGAGAATGTTTAATTTGATTCAATTTTAGATGATGGAATATGCAGAAAGAATAGAATTAGGCTGAAAGGTCTGCTTTTATAGCATTTTCAGGTCGTGCATCATGTTTTTAAGTAACTAGTAAAGTAACTAGTAAAGTAACTAATTACTTTTGAAAATAAGTAATCAGTAAAGTAACTGGATTACTTTCTTGGAGAAGTAATCAGTAATCAGTAACTAATTACTATTTCCAAGTAACTTGACCAACACTGGTCAGAACATCTCAAGGACCCCAAAAACACCTTAGACCCCAGAGGGTTAATTAATTTGTTAGAAAGCTAGGTTAGTCATGATGACTCATAACGTTATTCAATTTGTGTTTTAGGGTCGATAAGAAAAATGGTCTGAAAGTTGGAAGTACATAATATGTATCCGCATTCCTGTAACTCTAACAGTTACAGGAATGCGGAAGGTGATGGGACTTTTTAACTATTGTCGTCCGTATATACCTGATTTTGCCAGCATCACTAGCCCACTCATCGACCTGTACAAGGGAGGAAAGCCTGGAGTGGAACAGATAAACTGGACACCGGAAGCTGAGGAAGCGTTTACTTCTATGAAAGAGAAACTGACTTCAGCCCCAGCCTTGGGACTTCCTGATGGACGATTGCCATTTCATTTGTGGACCAGGGTGGGAGATGAGACGTACTCTGCAGTACTGTGTCAAAAACCAGGTGATCAGTACAGACCCGTTGGATACCTTTCTACAAAGGTTCTTGTCACAGTAGCTGTGTCCCAATGTGAAGGCTGCGTCGTTCGAAGGACGCGGACTTCAAATTATGCAGCCTACTCAGCCGCGAAAGACGTTCCGAGTCTAGCCTTCGTATGATTTGTAATTGCGCCAACAGGTGTTCTCCATTATGCTGTCGCCTAGCAACGCTGCGACCGGAGAGCTGCCATCCTACACTGCATTATTTGTTAAAATGGAGCAAGAATGAATTATTTTTATTTTTATCTTTTATGTTTTACTGGAGGAGATGGTGGGGATGTTTCATCATCGCCGCCGCCGGGTGATGTATCTCCGGCTTGGTCAAGACCGTGGCCAGGTAAGGTTAACTGGTTTGCTGCATCCCAATTCAGAAGTTGCGTCCTAAATTGCTGGAGTAGCTACACTTTAAAATGTACATAAGTATTGGGTGTACTTGAGTAATGTAATGATACTTATGAAAATACAAAATAAGCACACACTGTAAAAAAAAATTTGTGCACTCAACTTACATTTTTTAGTTACCTTTTTGCTTTGACTCAGTTAAGTTTTATTTACTTAATCTACTAAGTATTTTCAACTTAAAAAGTTTAGTTGACATAGTTAAAATAATTGACCCAACAATTTATTTCAAGTATTCTGGACTTGTAAAGTTTAGTTGAAATAGGCTAACTTACATTTTCAAGTTATCTGTACTAAAATGTATGTTCATTTAACTCAATTAGGCATATTTTCTCAACTTGCAATAGCACATTCAACCAAATAAATAACAGATTTTTCCATAGAAACGATTTTATTGTCCCTTGCAAATCAATAAATGTTAAGGGCTAACTCAGTTAACATATTCAAAGGATTACCATAAATTTTTTCTTTGTTACAACTTTTTAACTGTAAAATACAGCTAATAGCTAACACTTCTCTTAGTAGAAAGGCAAAACAATTCTGAATATTTGTAAATACAAACTAAAAACAGCATTATATAGAATGTAGAAATTACAGAAATAATGACAGAAAAATAATTTCATTTAGAAATAAAACAATAATTAATCTGTCAAATAAAATGGTATTGCAATTTCATAAAGTTTAGAGGTGAACATTTATTTTAAAATAAAACAATGGTCCCGTTTACACGATGGGAAAACGCAGATATTTCTCTGCGTTTTGGCCTGTCATTTACACGAAAACGCCGTTTTTATCCCAGAAAACGATCATTTCTAAAAACTCCGGCCAAAGTGGAGATTTCTGAAAACGCCGGTTATATGTTGTCGTGTCAACTGGGAGAAACGGGGTTTTAGGTTCTCTCTTGTCGATTCTGAGGATTCTGATTGGCTTGCATGGCTTTATCCTTCTCCCTACACTGCCGCCCATAGGTTTAGCATAGTTATAAAGGCGCTCGACGGCGTATTTATGCGGGTTGTGTGCACGATGTTATTATTGAAAACGGAGGGGGAGAAATATTCGTTTCTCTAAATACCCGGCTATGTGTAAATGTGGCAAATAATTCATCTGTCAAATAAAATGATATTGCAATTTCATAAAGTTTAGAGGTGAACATTTATTTTAAAATAAAACAATAATTCATCTGTCAAATAAAATGATATTGCAATTTCATAAAGTTTAGAGGTGAACATTTATTTTAAAATAAAACAATAATTCATCTGTCAAATAAAATGATATTGCAATTTCATAAAGTTTAGAGGTGAACATTTATTTAAAAAATAATAATAATTCATCTGTCAAATAAAATAATATTGCAATTTCATAAAGTTTAGAGGTGAACATTTATTTTAAAATAAAACAATAGTTCATCTGTCAAATAAAATGATATTGCAATTTCATAAAGTTTAGAGGTGAACATTTATTTTAAAATAAAACAATAATTCATCTGTCAAATAAAATAATATTGCAATTTCATAAAGTTTAGAGGTGAACATTTATTTTAGAATAAAACAATAATTAATCTGTCAAATAAAATGATATTGCAATTTCATAAAGTTTAGAGGTGAACATTTATTTAAAAGATAATAATTCATCTGTCAAATAAAATGATATTGCAATTTCATAAAGTTTAGAGGTGAACATTTATTTTAAAAAATAATAATAATTCATCTGTCAAATAAAATGATATTGCAATTTCATAAAGTTTAGAGGTGAACATTTATTTTAAAATAAAACAATAATCTGTCAAATAAAATGATATTGCAATTTCACAAAGTTTAGAGGTGAACATTTATTTTAAAATAAAGAATTTTAATTTTGGGTAAACTAACACTAAGATTTTTCACATTAATAATACACCTTTAACTGTATAATAACTTTAAAACATGAAATCTTGTTGAAAATTGATGTCAGGCTATTGATGCATAGAACTTGTAAAAACTGAAAAAACGTGAAAAAACTGTTAAATACACCACAAACACAGGCCTTTGGTCAAAATACACAACACCTTACCTCAACATCATCTTTAATTTAACAAAGTATTTTTAAGTGAGTGCACTTTTGCACTGCAGGTATCATCAGCTCCAATGTTCATCAGCAGCCTCTGAATCACCTCAAAAGAGTTTCTGAGGTTTTTTGGGTAATTTATATTGAGAGTATAAAGCAATCCCATCATATTCACATACGCATTTGGTATGTCACCAAGTCCCCGCAGAACAACTGCTTCCTCGAGTACAAGGGCCACATTACTTGGGTTGCTTGGAATGGGGTCTGCCACATCTTCCACCACTGTGATGATTCCTAGAGTCATGGCCTTGATCACATCATCTTCGGAATCTGTGTGCTGTATAAAAAATGACAAACTTCAAAATGCTACTGTGTGCACAGGCTATTTAAGTGTAGGCTATGTATTGGCAGATTAGATGGCAAATTACCTCTATCTCTCTCAGGTCCCACATATCTCAGTCAGACATCACATCTACATATTTTATTCACACACACATTCATATGCACTTGAGATAAACTTGAGATAAGAACACAGAAATGATCATGCATGTGAACTGGTCCCCAAAGAAGCTATCTAAAGCTTATACTCGGGGGCCATGACAAACAACACAGCAAAAATTGGAGTGTTAAAATTTGGGTGTTAAACATTTCCGAATTGATTTCAACACCCAGAGAGTAATTTTAACTCATTTAGAGTAAAATGGGGTTCGGAGTTGGAGTTATTTGACAGAGTTGATCATCAGTGTTAAACCAACTCCTTAGAGATGTAATTACACTCCGCCCAGTGGCGCCGGCGCATGCGCAGTTGCATTTCACTTCTTCGTTCGTTGGAGAAAGCGCCGTCAATGTCCTCGTGTAGGTTTGAACGGTAAGCCGAATTAAATCAAACTACTTAAACATTTATGATTGATGCTATGAATACAACCGTAACATGTGCAATTTTACATATAGTACGTAGCTCTATACAGAACATGCGGACAAGTTAATAATTTAAATCAAAACGAGGACGTGGATTTTAGGCCTACAACGTGGGTCACGATTTAGCCTAGCTAACGCTGCCATTTACTAAAAGGAGGGAACGAATTCTTCATTCTTCACTCACTTTATATGTATATATAAGAAAATGAACACGATATATCCATTTATGACCATGCATAACGTATGTAAATCGTGGTCATGTCGTACTAATACGCTCCCTCGTTTTGATTTAACTAAGAAGGGATCAATTTATTACACGAGACTTGGGCGCATCCTCACATCGAGATATTGAGGTTTAAATTATATGTCGTGCAGCCGTACAGTGTTCTTCCTTTACACTGATTTACATTGTCAAATGCATTGCAGTTATAAAAATGCTGGTCCAGGTGAAGTACAGCGAACAGCAGAAGTATGTGAAGCTGGATTGTATTGAAGGACAGTTTGACTTCATGCTATTTCATCTAAAAGGTATGTTTTATTTCACTTGATTAAAATATCGTAGCCTATATTTTATATATAAATGCTGTATACAGATTTCTTTACATGTGAAAAGTGTATTAAGTTTTATCTTCTCATCTTTTTCAGTCATCGAGAGATTTTGCTTGCCTCCAGATGCAAAAGTTATATACAAGGATGCAACAGGGACCGAAGTCGATGCAGAAATATTCAACGACCTCGTTGGACATGGAAATGTGGTGCTGACTGTTTTCTCAAATGATGGTAAGTTTGATTGAATTTGAAATGAGGAAGGTATCATCAAGCACTCAGAAATAAATATAATAAATGAGCTATTTCATGTTTCTGATCCTTGTGCTGGTAATCAAAATATTTTAATATTTTCTAATTCTTTAGAATTTTCAGACTACTCTTCCATATCTGAGACATCTGAATCAAGCAGCTCAAGTGCATCAACTGTAATATTAGATGAGGTCCCTAACAAAAGACAAAGAAATGAGTATACATCTGCACTGTCTGCTAAACAGGTTAGCACAAAACTTAGTAATTAGTGGCAGGATTTTCATTTATGTGTGAACTATCCCCCTTAACACTTTCTCATCTGAGTTTCTAAATATTTGTGAATCACCATACTCATGTTTTTATTAGTTGGTTGAAGATGTGCTTAAATCCAGGTCTGGTGGTGAAGCAGTACTACAGGAGTATCAAGAAACAGAAACTCTTACAGATGCAACAAGAAGACACATGATTAATATTCTGGTGTCTCACATGATTGACACACACGGGTATTTGTTTTAGCATGTTTTTCTTTTTTACACACCAATAACTGCATTGTCATTGTGTAAATTACGATAACTAATTTGATACTTTCTCGTAGGCAACTCCCTACTAAATCAGTCAGAGAACAGTATGCCCATGGCATCGTGATGCTGTTCCCTTCCCTCAGAGATCCATATTCTAAGAAAGGCTACGTAAGTCATTGTTATTGTTTGCATGGCACTTTAATTCGTACTTGTAATGTTATGACACAGGCTGTTTCTATGACATTGAAATTTGATTGTTTGATATTTTAGCCTGAACATGATAAAGGATTAAAACAAAGTCTATTTTAGGAACACTTCTATGATGCTGCAAGCAACACAGGATACATCGCCTGGCGTATGAAAACAGTCCACAGGAAGATTCGTCGAGGATCTGTGCTACCAGACAGCCCTCTTGATGTTTCTCCAGGAGGCCCCAGATGCCAAAGGCTACTAATTTTGAAGATCAGCTTGATGGCGATGCTTGCAAAGAGGCCATGTCTTTGCTCAACCATGCCACAGACAAGTCACAAATTTTCCAGAAGATGAGACAGACCTTTCAGCATCGCCAGAAGCTTGTTAAAGATCCAGGCTCTAGTGTTGATATCCTCTCCACCTTCCCAAGATTCCTGGATACAACGGGGCTGGTAAGTTTGGAATAAAATGTTTTCAATGGCATGCAATTTGAGAGTATTGTTTATAGTTTAATATCTTCTTTCTTAAAGGTGGATCAGGACTTCACTCTCCTATTTGATGCCGAGATATCCACCAGGCTGCTTCAAAAGTGAAGCCAAGCGTCTATCATCGACAGCAGAGTCGAGTCAGTTGTTGCTGTCAGCAGAAGGTGATCTTGATGAGGCAAGAGGTAAGTTGTATTTGATTTAATTGTTTTGGAGAATTTGCAGTTATAGTTACTTGTATTGTTTTGATGAGAAACATATATAAATGAGCAACATCACAACCTATAAGACGGGTGTTTCCCAGATTAATTTGTTTAATCTGGAAAACGAATTTCTGGCTAAACATGAATGTTTAATATGCTCTCTGTTCTTAATCAAATTTAAAGTATTACTTTTGAAGTTTTCAGTTAATTAATTCATGTTAATCTTTGTCTTCAGTCTATGACCAGGAAATGGCATCCCTTCTGTTACTGATACATCTTCTTCCACCACCACCAGGAGGACCGAAGTCTCCAAAAATCAGTGCATGTGATGCTGTTGAAAGACTTGTAATCTTTCATAAGGTAGTGGCATTTGAATATGTTGTTGGTTGCTCAAAACATGAATGAGATTATAATCAAGTCTAGTAGGCATTCACATATTTCTGAGTCAACGTTTGAACAATCATTTTATAATGTTGTTTTCTGTGACTGCAGATTGTTTGTGTCTAATGTTCTGTGTTCATTCTAACCCTAGTCATGCTGCAGTTTGGAGGAGCACCTCAGAAACAACCAGCATCAGCACCCGTACCTCCTTGCCGTTGGACGTCAGAGAAGCAAGATTGACAGCTTCTACATCACCTTGGATAAGCATCTCATCCCATGCCAGGCAAACCGCTCCCTTGGGGCATTTGATGAACTTTTCAAGGCACATTTTGTGTTCAATTTGTCCTATGATAGTGCACTTGTGAGCTTTTACACATTCCTGCAGACAACAGTGTATAACATTGATGTAGGGAAAATGAAGGAGTCACCCAGAGTCAAAGACTTGAGAGCCAGACTGCTTAACCAGACAGTAACCTTATCTTAGTCTAATTTTATTGTTGAGAGAATGCTGGTCTGTTTTATTTGTCAGACACAGCACCACAGCAGTCAACAGTTGATTTCACATTTAAGAGGTGAACATAGTTACTATCCTGGATCTAAGTTCAAATTGATTTGTTCGCACCAAGGTTGTAGGCATCAGTTCCAAACATATGCAGGTTTTCGTAAGCACCTTAATAATGTTCATAGCAATGTTCAGAGAATTGCTCAAACTTCAACTGTTGGTTGTCTGAGTGAGCCAGTTGCAAGTTCATCTCGAATAGATGCTTTAGAGGACCAAATTAATCCCCAGCACGAATCCCCTTGTTCCAGTGTTTCCTCTGAGAACAATGATTCTGAGCTTACTAAAGATTCCACTAAAGAAATGTGTGAATCCATTGTGGCAAAATTACAAGTGGAATTTCAAACAGTTTAGTGACCTCAATTGTAGGAGATTTAGAGGAACTTACAGATACACTTTACTCACAAGCAAAGCATAACATGCTTTCTGCTTTACCTACAAGTGACCCCTACAAATCTGTGATAAACGAATCTTTTGAAAAATTTGAAAATCCATTCACAAATCTGAATACCGAATGGAAACAAAATAAATACTTTAAAGAAAAATGGGGAGTGGTTGAACCAGTTGAGATAACACTTGGACTGAGATATGACAGCAGACTGAATCAGAAATCTGGTACTTATGACCAAGTACCAGTTAAAGATACTTTTATTTATGTGCCAATTTTAGAAACTTTGAAATTCATGTGCAGAAATCCAGACATTTGTGAACTCCTAAGTGAAGACTGTAGATCAGAGACTGACACTTTTAAAGATTTTAGCGATGGCAGTTATTTTAAAACTCACCCTTTGTTTACAACCAAGAGACATGCATTACAAATCCAAATATACAATGACGATTTTGAAACTGCCAATCCCCTTGGCTCCAAACGTGTAATTCACAAAATTGGCTGTCTTTATTTTATTGTAAGAAACTTGCCCCCCAAATTTAACTCTGTTCTAATGAACATTCATTTGTTATCACTTTTTCACACACAGGATATAAGTAAGTACGGTTTTAATGTTATACTATAACCGTTGATAAACGATATGAAGATACTGGAAAGCCAAGGATTAAGTCTTCCATTTTCAGATGAGCAGATTTATGGCACCGTTGCACAGATCACTGGCGATAGTCTAGGAATGCACTCAATTCTTGGTTTTAATGAGTCATTTAGTAGCCGTCATTTCTGTCGCCTTTGTTTAATTGAAAAGCAGGATACTCAAACAGTATACAGTGAGGATGATCCTAAGGTGGTCCTTCGTGGAAAAGAAATCTTTGAAATGCATTGCCAGTATCTTCAGGAAAACCCACAATTGAGGTCACTGTATGGTTTGAAAAAAAATTCTACACTTAATACGCTGAAGTATTTTCATGTTTGCAATAACTACTCATTCGATATAATGCATGATCTTCTAGAGGGTGTGGCTCAGTACGAAACTAAATTGCTTTTAGGATATCTCACACAAAACTTTATCTCTGAAGAGGACTTGCTTTCGAGGATTTATTCTTTTGATTGTGGATTTTTAGAACGTAAAAACCGCCCCACAAAGGTTATTTTGGAGAGTGCTGGTAATAACGTTGGTTTAAATTCCATTCAGGCATTATGTCTTGTGAAAAACCTGCCTCTTTTGTTTGGTGACATTGTTCCTCCAGGGGCCTGTTTCAGAAAGGAGGTTAAGTGAAAACTCTGAGTATGTTAACCCTGAAATGGGGGAAACTCTGGGTTTTCCGTTTCAGAATGGGAGGTATATCAAACCCGAGAAAGCAGAGTAAGTCAAGCCCGTTTCTGAAAGAGAGGTAACTTATACTCAGAGTCAGTTACCATGGCAACTTACTCTGTGAACCTAACCTGGTGGGGAGCAGGTTTTCTTCGGTAAACCCAGAGTTTCTTGCGGTCTCCTCCCCTTTTTTAAAGAGGAAGCGGTGTTTAAACTCCTCATTCATTCTTTCTGTACATTTATTCATTGCCGTTTTTACTGTTGTTTTTCAAAAAAGAAATGTATAAGATGAATATAACTCCTTAACTGGCAACTGAAAATACAGTAGATTAGAGTTACATCATGTAGTCCTAAACAAATTCAGAATTAAACTGTGGAATTTACTGAAAATCACTGCAGTGTGTTCATCTGTGCACCAGAAGTTGATGGACCCTGGGGGGTATATATTATAAATATATTATATTAATAATGTTATTATTAATAATGTTATATTAATAAACATTATATTAATAATATTATATTAATATTTAACATGACCTCTGGCCTCTCTGTGGCAGCAGAAACTGTTTCTTCATCCCCATCATCCTGTGAAGATGAGCATTTGGTTGAGAGCACTTTATAATAGGCCTACCATTTGTCATAATTTCTGGTGTGTTGAGTCGGCTACTTACAACTGCCTGGGGTTCTGTTGGGACAGGAGGCTCCAAAAGACAGATATTAGATATTATTATCAGAATCTGTTGGGACCAACGAAAAACCCAACCCAAAGTAAAATAAATGAAAATATCAAAAATACCCCATATAAAAAATAACATGTCAAATGTTTGTAAAGTCAGGTAGCCTACACCCATGATATGCTCAAGCCTTACCTGATTGAATTATGTTTTTATATTTCATCTTCAGCTGCTGCCACGTTCTTTTAATGCCTGCAGGATTGCACATAGCCTACATGTAAATTAAAATTAGGTAGAATAACTGTTCTTCCAGTTTCACCTCTGATATTATAACAGTTGGGTAAGTTACTCTAAAATAGTTATTAATTACTACTACAAATGACATCTTCAACAGTATAATTAGATTAATGTAATAATTACTATCTTTGGAAAGTATTGGTCTACTTATTATTAATTACTAAGTCCCATATCAACCTCAACCACTTGAACAATACAACGAGGAGAGACATGAAACTGCACTTCTAATGCTTTCAAATTAACAATATACAAATGCATGAATTATTCTTTAATTGACCAAAGTGTGTAGAGGGAGAAGGTTACATTCAAAATATACCTTTTAAAGGGTAACTAAACCCCTGGTCAGAGCCTGACTCCACCCACTGGCAATATTTGAAAAATGCTGGAAAAGTGGGCAGAGCCCAACGGACGAACCGAGGGCGGGGCTGAGCGGGTGATTGACAGACACGCAGTGATTGACAGCTGCTGTCAGACTCGCTAAGATGGAGAGTGACTGGAGTGACGCAAGTAGCTTTACAACAGAGCGGTCATTTAAAGTCGAGGACTTTTCTCCCCCACATTCCCCTGAAGTGGAGGAATTGTCTGTGAACACAGAGCTAAAACCATATCAATTCGAGCCGCGAGCTCAAACTGCGGTGTCGCATCGCATTAACTCCCGCATCGCGATCGGCAATCGACGATGCTAGCGAAGCAGCCGCGCAAGAGAGAATGGGTCCAGTATCTGAGTGGATTATTAATACTATTGACCTACGTTAAGCATATTTTGCCGCTATGTGAAAAAAAATATCCAGCAAAACGCGCCGGCGGTTGTGGAGTCCATGCAGGAAGAGCAGCGTTTGGCACACAGGTGCATGTAAACACTGGCGCCTAATTTTCAAGTCTGGTGGAAAGTTATACAGTCCAGCAGCGCTAAAATACGCTATCCTGATCGTTTTCAATACTCGTAATTCCAATTTCCAACTCCTGACTCGCTACAGTACAGTGGTTTTGACGGAAGCAGATGCTTTTATACCAGGGGCTGCCAAGGGGGGCGTGGCAGAGTAGCGTCACAGAGTACCCTACGTCAGAGAGTACCCCTACTTCAGGAGATTCCGTTTAACCTGAAGAGGGCAGCACTCAGACGTTTTTACACCATATATTTGAAAAATAAAACACTTTATACTCAAATGTTTAAAAAAGTACTCGAATCAATGAACAGCATTTATGAAGCTCCATTCTTACAGATCATTAACTAAAAAAAGTTGGTTTAGTGTTTAGTTACCCTTTAAAAATGTATGTTAAATCCACTATTGTTTTATACAGAATTGTTCTATAGTCTATGCAGTAGCCTATTTAATGTAGGCTAATTATAATACATCAGATTTTATTTTAAATTACAGAAGAATTAAGAGTAATCCCTTTAATTAAATTACAATATTTAGATTACTTGGTAATTACTTACACCCAACACTGTATAACAGTAATTCCTCTTTGTGTCTGGTGCTGTTGCCATGGTGACTCATAATATCTGCGCTCCATTGATAATGGCTTTTTATAGTTATGGTGCACACGCTCAACTCAGAGTCAGTCAACTTAGAGTTAACTAATAAACTAACTAATGTCAGCTGATCTGTAACCGAAAACTCAGAGTTTCCCATCTCAGGGTAAGTCAACTCAGAGTTCAAGTTTTAACTCAGAGTTGGTTGAACCTCCTTATTGAAACAGGCCCCAGGTAACAAACACTGGAGTTTGTTGTTATTGTTACTTCAAATAATGAACATTGTGTTTTCGCCTTGTCTCACTTTAGGCATGACAGTTTACTTGAAGCACTTGATTGCTGACCACCACAAACTATTTAAGTACTTTACCCACATACAAATGTAATACCCAAGCATCATTTTATGATCCATTACCCCTCTTCAATAAGGAAAATTGGCCCTTTATTATACATGTGGTCTATGAGGTTTGAGGCCAAACACAAGAACATAACAAAATCGTTGGCTAAAAAGCATCAGATGGCCATTGCTTATCATTGGGAATCCTTTACCCTCAAACATAAGGAGTTTGGGCCAATTAAATCATTTTCCCTAAGAGATGAGAATGTGGTCAGCAATCATATCCTTGAAATGATCTTGTCAAAAGATGTCTTCTCAACCAGTTGGGTTAAAGTTGATGGTGTCGAATATAGAGCTGGACTTGTTGTTTGCAGTTCAATGGAAAATGAAATGCCAGTCTTTTGTCAAATAAATGATGTACTTTTGGTTGACAATCTCATTTATCTATTGGTAAACAAACTATTTACAGAGAATTTTGATGAGCATCTTCATGCATTCAGAGTACTACGAAGTGAGGAAAGGTGTGTTATAAAAATGTCAGAGATTAAATTGTGTAAGCCATTTGATATTCAAAGCTCATACAGTGTTGCAGATGAACGTTTGTATGTCATACCTTCTTTTGTGATGTTTTAAATCAACTTAAAATTGCACTGCGAAAGAGAATTAAAAATAAACAAGTTGATGGAAACATTTTTGTCTGCTGGAGTTTATTTTAACTGTTTTGTAGATAAAAAAAAAAATTATACTACAGATTGAAACTAATTAATTAATAATAAAACATGTAACTCTGAACAGTGTTGTTTTTTTGTATCCATTTTAGTGTTATTATAAAAAGAAGGATAAAGAAGTCAAAGAAGGAACTCTGGTATAGTGTTAAATATTTAACTATTGTGAAAGTGTTAATTTAACTCCGGAGAGTGTGGAGCTATAGAAACTCTCAAAAAGTGTTGAAATCAACTCTGTGAGAGTTAATTCAACACTCGACTTTTTGCTGTGAAGGATGAAAGAAGAATGAAAGATGTGTGGCCAACATATAATACATTTCATACATCTCATTTGACATCAAGTAAATAAAATATGAACCTTTATAGAATAAGTGTGTAGTTCTTATTCAAACAACAAGAGATCTTTGTTTACCCGTGCAAACTTCGTTCATCTGCTGTCTGCTGTCTGTGCGGCTGCTGCTGCGGAGCATCAGTTCATTCAGTCACGATAGAGGGGGCGGAGTTATCAGGTTTACTGACAGTTTGAGATCGATAAGATTTACACATCGATAAATTTAAACTCTTTTTAAGAACTTTCATTGGCTAAATATTTGTATAAACAGACAGACAAACGTAAATAGTGTAGGAAACTTTTCCTTCTTCTAAGCAAATACCAGGAGACGTTTGGATCACGTTCAAGCAGAAGTTCTTCTTTATTGCGCGTGGCTGCAATTCTTTCAAACAGTCTGAATCTAAACAGTATACATTGAAGTTATATACCTTCTAAGGGGGAGGGATTACATAGAGGTGGAGACTTCTGGGGGTGGAGCGACAGCAGGGAGGAGTTGATTCTCTCTAGTGAAAAACCTGTATTGCATCTGGAGTGCTCCAGAACCAATCAGCATATAACACTCTATTGTATTGCTAATCCAATCATCATGATTCTTCAACGTCTGAGCTAGGAATCAGCATAACTATTCACATGCTGATTCTTGCCAGGAACTCCGGTTCCATGGGCCATCCTAGAGCCATTAAAGACAAAAGGTGAAAGTCTCAATGACTCATTTACAAGTTGTGCAGGATCTACTGCTGGAAACTCAATAATCATCATTTATACCTAAAACAAAAAAACTGTAGGAAACTTTTCCTTCTTCTAAGCAAATACCAGGAGACGTTTGGATCACGTTCAAGCAGAAGTTCTTCTTTATTGCGCGTGGCTGCAATTCTTTCAAACAGTCTGAATCTAAACAGTATACATTGAAGTTATATACCTTCTAAGGGGGAGGGATTACATAGAGGTGGAGACTTCTGGGGGTGGAGCGACAGCAGGGAGGAGTTGATTCTCTCTAGTGAAAAACCTGTATTGCATCTGGAGTGCTCCAGAACCAATCAGCATATAACACTCTATTGTATTGCTAATCCAATCATCATGATTCTTCAACGTCTGAGCTAGGAATCAGCATAACTATTCACATGCTGATTCTTGCCAGGAACTCCGGTTCCATGGGCCATCCTAGAGCCATTAAAGACAAAAGGTGAAAGTCTCAATGACTCATTTACAAGTTGTGCAGGATCTACTGCTGGAAACTCAATAATCATCATTTATACCTAAAACAAAAAAACTGTAGGAAACTTTTCCTTCTTCTAAGCAAATACCAGGAGACGTTTGGATCACGTTCAAGCAGAAGTTCTTCTTTATTTCACCCACTGGATTTCACCCACCCAAGTGCACACACACAGAAGTGAGTGCCTGTCAAGAAGAGACTCGCTGATGACGTCTGAGTAACGCGCGCGCGTAGTTCGAGACACTGTGCGGAAGATGGCAGACCACTAAACGCTGAACAAACTATCACTTTCTACTCTCTTTTGTTGCTGTTCGTTTGGAACTATATTACACTTGAATTTACACTCCGCAACTGTTTTTTTTTTTTTATACCTCTCGCCACACTGGAAGAACTCGAGGACTTTATCGACTCACACTACAACAAATACTCCATACTGGAAGATCTTGAGGACTCTATCAGCTCACGCCACGAACAAAACATGTCACACGGATTATCTGCTACCGGTAAAGTTACCAAGAACACTCCTAAAAGAGCTCGCAATGAACGATCTATTTCGGAATCTCCAACACCTAAATGCTGTAACGAAAATAAAGAAATATTACTCTCCATTCAGACTCAACTCACCGGCTTTGAAGCCAGACTGTCACTCATCGAAGTATTACACAAGGAGATCCAAGCTCTACGATATAGCCTCGAATTCAGTCAAGAACAAATTGACACTCTCAAACAAGAAAACAAATCACTAACATTATCCGTTCAGTCACTCACAACACAACTTTCCAACAACACTGTTGACTTGAAAAATGTGAAAGCTACCATCTTAGACCTTCAAACACACAGTATGAGAGACAATATGATTTTTTCAAACTTACCGGAATCGACTCACGAAAACCCTGAAGCAACAATACGAGCGTTCATGTCCGAACAGCTCAAGCTCCCAGCAGAAACGGTGCAATCCGTCAGCTTTCATCGGGTACACCGTATCCAATCCAGAAACAACCGAAATGACCGTCCCAGACCCATCGTTGCAAAATTTGAACATTACAAACAAAAAGAACTGGTTCAACGTCAAGGTAAACATCTTAAAGGCACGGACTTTGGACTCAACGACCAATACCCAAAAGAAATACTACAACGCCGCAAGCAATTATTCCCCATTCGCAAGCAAATGAAAGAAGAAAACAAGAAAGCAGTTATAGTTGTCGATAAACTTTACATAAACAATCAGCTGTATCGGGACAAGATCACTACCCCCTGGCTGTTCTAATTCTCACACTGGTAAATATGCAACATCCATTTTTCATTTCTGTGATGTTTTCTCTTTCTCTCCCCCTCTCTCTCTTTCTCTCGTCTCCATCATGCCTATCTCTATATGATAACTATTGAAACAATAGCACAGGTCTTGTAACTACAGTTTACCTCCAGTAAACTTTGGCTACTATACTGTCATTTTTAATGTCTATGTTGGTGTATTTGTCTCCGGTGTTATTGTTATTGTTAGTTATATTATTGTATCACTGTCACTGTTATATTAAAGTATCACCAACTTTAGCAACCATGCTGTCATTATTAATGATAGATGTATTATTGTCAGGGTTAATCACTGTGTATAGCCTGGCCTATACACCTTCCCCACCACCACCTATATCCCCCCCTTGTTCCTCATTCTTTTTCATACTAACTTATGTTTTCATAATATATGCTCCCATGCATTCACAATCAATCATTAATAACATTTCATACACTCCCATCCACTCATGTTCATCTGTACATTACATTAAATTAGACAGAAATTATTACAGTTGAAGTATGACCAAACTGTCTTTCCTAACATGGAATATTCGAGGTATTGGGTCTCGGGCCAAGAGGGCCAAGGTGTTTGATCATTTAAATAAATTACAGGCTGACATTTGTCTCCTTCAAGAAACTCATTTGGCAAAATCTGATTGTAACAAAATTCAATCATCTCAATATAATCAGGTATTTTCTGCAAATTATAATACAAAACAAAGAGGAGTCTGTATACTGATACATAAAAAAATTTCATTCATTCACAATACTACAATTGTTGATACTGAAGGGCGCTATATTATCATTAATATCTCAATAGATAATAACCCAATTACAATTGGAAATATATATGGCCCAAACTCAGATGATCCAACTTTTTTCCAGTCTTTTTTTTCTGCCATATCAGATCTGACTGATTGCCCAGTAATAATTGCAGGAGATTTCAATACAGTCCTTGACCCTTCATTAGACCGTTCTGATAGCTCAAGAAAAAAACCAATATGGCAATCCACATCAACAATAAAACAATTCATGTCTGATTATGGTCTTGCTGACAGTTGGCGCTTACAACACCCATGCAGTAGAGAATACTCATTCTTTTCTCCAGTCCATCACTCATATTCCCGCCTGGATTTTTTTCTCACAAGTAACTCCATGATTTCTAATATATCTCAGTCATCAATTCATCCGATTATCATTAGCGACCACGCCCCTATCACAATTAATTGGACAATGACTCGTACACACAAAACAACACCTAGATGGCGTTTTAACACCTCTCTACTCCAAGATTCACAATTTGACGTCCTCATTAAGAAAGAGTGGACATTCTTTCTAGAAACAAATGACTCCTCTGAGTTATCGCCCTCTCTTCTATGGGAAACAGGAAAAACAGTACTTAGAGGAATTATTATATCATTCTCAGTCCACAAAAAAAAAATTGAACTGGAAAAAGAAACGCATTTAGAACAAAAAATTAAACATCTCGAAAATATTAACATGGCTAAACCAACAGTGGAAACCAAGAATAAATTAGATTTATATAAATTAGAACTCAATGGAATAATTAACAAACGAACCCAATTTCTAATACACAGGTTAAGACAGGAAAATTTTTATCATAGCAATAAATCGGGTAAATATTTGGCAAATCAAATAAAAAGAAACAAAGAAAAAACTATGATAACAGCATTACAGGACTCAGCAGGGAAGCTTACCCACTCACCAAGTGAAATCAATCAAATCTTCTATCAGTTTTACAACCAGCTCTACTCATCAGAAAAAGATCCAGACAATAAAGAAATTAACTACTTTCTTAAGAAAATTAATTTACCTAAAATTGACGAGAACCAAAAAAATGAGTTAGAAATTTCAATATCTCAAGCTGAATTTCAGGCTGCACTTATCTCAATGCCAAACAATAAAGCACCTGGTCCAGATGGCTTCCCAGCTGAGTTCTATAAACACTTTTGGTCAATATTGGCCCCACTCTTTATCCGAATGATAACCGAATCAATACACAACTGTAGGCTTCCGGCGACCTCCAACACAGCATCAGTTTCGCTTCTACTCAAACCTAATAAGGATCCGACCTTACCATCGAGTTATAGACCAATTTCATTAATTAATGTAGACACCAAAATCATGGCGAAGGCTCTAGCAATTAGATTAGAAAAGGTTATTCCATCCATAATTCATCCCGATCAAACAGGCTTTGTTAAAGGCAGACTAGCCGCAAACAATACACGTAGACTGTTCAATATTATGCATCAAGGTACAATTCAAGAAAATAACACAGTCATTGTCACATTAGACGCTGAGAAAGCATTTGACCGCGTCAACTGGAAATTCTTGTTTTCCACTTTAGAGCGGTTTGGCTTTGGGGAATCATTTATTAAATGGGTTAAACTATTATACACTTCACCGACAGCCACTATCACCACAAATGGACTGTCCTCACAAAGCTTCACGTTGCACAGGGGGACTAGACAAGGATGCCCACTATCACCTCAACTGTTTACTATTTTTATCGAACCTTTAGCAGCCGCCATACGCCAAGACATACTCATTACAGGCATCAGGACCAAAAATATGCATCATAAAATTAGTCTCTATGCAGATGACATACTACTATTCTTGGAGAACCCTCAAATTTCAATACAAGAAACAATCAAAATCATACATTCATTTTCCAATATATCAGAATACTCGATTAACTGGGATAAATCATCTGTTCTCCCATTACAATCCCAAAGCTGGGATGCAGCGGCCACCACATTACCTATACCCCTGTGCACTGACTGTATCACCTACTTGGGCATAAGAATTTCCCCCAGGCTGTCAGATCTTTTTACTCTAAATTTCACCCCCCTTCTAAAATCAATTCAGGAAGACCTCCATCGTTGGGCAAACCTTCCACTTTCCATCATGGGCAGGATAGCCACAATCAAAATGACAATACTACCCAAAGTAAACTATCTACTTTCAATGACCCCAATACAACCAACCACCGCCTGGTTTAAATCCCTAGACACAGCAATTATAAAATTCTATTGGAAAAATAAGACTCCAAGAATAAAACTATCCACCCTTCAGAAACCAAAGAGCCTTGGAGGATTAGAAGCACCAAATTTTTCTTTATACTGTTTAGCAAATCACCTGCAATATGTACACAGATGGATTCACCCCAACCAATCTGACGTTACCTGGCTAGATTTAGAACAAAATGTGTGTGATAACTTTCAGATCTCAGACCTGCCTTTTTTTACCCGGACAATTAAAAAACACTCCTGTTTCAAAGCACCTACAATCAGCTCAACTCTGACAGCCTGGTGGAAATTCCACAATATTACTAACACAAAGCTTTCCCATCTGAAACTCACCCCAATTTGGAATAACCCTGATTTCATTTGCAATAATAAAACACTCAATTTTAATTCCTGGAAAGATAAAGGTATTACTCATCTGCAACATATTTTCATCAATGGCAATTTCTCTACATTTGAGGACTTGGTCCAGAAATTTGGCATCACCGATAAACAATACCTACAATATCTACAGATTAAATCAACAATTAAATCATCAATTAAACCAACCACTAACACTCCAATGGTCAATTTAGAACTCGCTCCACCTATATCAAAACTAATTAATATTTCATCCTCAAAAAAACTACTATCTAAAATCTACAAAATAGTGATACAAACAGACATTATCATAAATCTCCCCACTGCTAAATGGGAATCGGATTTATCTATTCACACTGATGCCGATTTCTGGACTCAAGTCTGCAAAAACACTTTTTTCATGACCAAAAATACTAATTTACAGTTAATACAATACAAGACTATCCACAGGACTCACCTCACTGGACGGAAATTATTTCATATGGGCTCCACTTCAGACATCTGTTCACACTGTACTCAGAACTGCAGGGACACATATATTCATGCTCTCTGGCACTGTACTCCTATACAACAACTATGGGAAAAGGTTACAGGGATTTTATCCGCTTTCTTTGGTTGTTCCATCCCGTCGTCCCCATCTCTTTGTCTACTTGGAGACATCTCCACAATCAACCTAAATATCGTGAATAGTAAAACTCTGCTGGTCGCGTTAGCTGTCGCCAAGAAAACTATCTTCATAAATTGGAAAACAAAAAACAAAATTCATATCTCTATTTGGAAAAACCTACTTTTGGATCACATCTCAGTAGAAATATCAAATCACTCCCCTGGAAAAAACTCAATTGATTCACCATCCATTTGGCTAGCACTTTCTAAATTTCTAAATTCTTAGCTCCGTTGGCCCCCTCTGCCCGAGACTCAGTTTTCGAGACTCAGTTTTCGCGATTTCATTTATCACTCATCAATATTAGTAAACTTGCTCTATTGTCGTTTGCCATACCCCTTTACCACTTAGATAACTCATTTCTCACAATATAACATATCTACAGCATTAGGGACAAATCAGCAGGACGGGGATAATTTTTTTTCTCTCTCTCCACTACAAACCTTAAAACGCCTCCCTATATCCTATTTCCAGAATGGCACACCGACAACCTGTAATTTTCCTCTGTACGGCTTTAGCCTCCAGGGGCATGAGACTGGCTCCCTGGTGGGGGGTGGGCTGGGGTTACCTTGAGGGAGAGCATGCCTCACCTCTTAACCGCGCCTCCACGAACCTCCTCCTCCACTGTAACTGCTGGGGCCGGCTCCACTCTGCACACCTCACTTTTTAATGCTCCTCATTTTAGATGACCAACAATCACATACATATTTAAGAACTGGGATGTGCTGTGTGGAGGGCCTGAAGAAGCTCTGCACTGCTGTCCTCTACCTCTTTTTAATGCATCTCATCATACATTTAATCACACAATCAATAGGGAAAAGGGTGGTGCTTGGGATGGATCTGAATAAGTTCTACCCCCTGCGCTGCACCTCTTTTAATGCACTTACACCTCATTTAGACTTAGAAGGCACATATTACAGGGACAGTGGGGTGTGTAAATGAGCTGGCCCGTCAGTAGGACAACAACTGATGTTGGGAGCAGGGGAGGGCAGAGGTGGGGAGGATTTCTGGGTTTCCCCCATCCCCACGAAGCCCCACTCCACCCCTGGGTTTACTGTGTTCCTCGGCCCCGGTGAGGGCTGGAGCAGTCTGAGGAAAGATCCGTTGAGCCTGACCCAACCCAACCCAACTCATCCCCTCCTATAACTATGGGACAGTACTTTAACTTTAATTATAACAACCAATACTACACCCGTCCTGCTGATCTCAACATTCAAACACAGAACACTTAATCATACACAAACATACACGCACGGTCATGTTTATTCCTACGCACTCACACACACACACACACACACACACACAGGTTTATTCATACGCGCACACACACACACACACACACACACAGGCACTCGCACGCACATACACGCCCTCCTTTTCCACCCTTATGGTAACCAACCCCTTTTTTTTATTTTTATTTTTTTTATTTATTTTTTTTTCCTCTTTTCTTATGTTGAATGTGTGAAACATGCTCTCTCCATATTTTTCCATATAATATCAAACAATCATTGTATGTTGTATGTTTTATGTCTTTTACACTTTGTTTGGGTTTTGTACGTGTGAAGTTTTGCCAATAAAAAAAAAAAAAAAAAAAAAAAAAAAAAAAAAAAAAAAAAAAAAAAAAAAAAAAAAAAAAAAAAAAAAAAAAAAAAAAAAAAAAAAAAAAAAAAAAAAAAAAAAAAAAAAAAAAAAAAAAAAAAAAAAAAAAAAAAAAAAAAAAAAGAAGTTCTTCTTTATTGCGCGTGGCTGCAATTCTTTCAAACAGTCTGAATCTAAACAGTATACATTGAAGTTATATACCTTCTAAGGGGGAGGGATTACATAGAGGTGGAGACTTCTGGGGGTGGAGCGACAGCAGGGAGGAGTTGATTCTCTCTAGTGAAAAACCTGTATTGCATCTGGAGTGCTCCAGAACCAATCAGCATATAACACTCTATTGTATTGCTAATCCAATCATCATGATTCTTCAACGTCTGAGCTAGGAATCAGCATAACTATTCACATGCTGATTCTTGCCAGGAACTCCGGTTCCATGGGCCATCCTAGAGCCATTAAAGACAAAAGGTGAAAGTCTCAATGACTCATTTACAAGTTGTGCAGGATCTACTGCTGGAAACTCAATAATCATCATTTATACCTAAAACAAAATAGATTCTTAAAATTTGTTATCCTTCAGTCCCCCGTTTGAGAGTTCTTTAAAACTCTCACATAATATACAAATTTAAACACTTAAAAGTTCATTCTTGTAACTGGTGTAAGTTACAGGCACGTATAACTTATTCTGTGTAGTTCTTCTGTAATTACATGCGGACACAGAAACAAACATGCAATTAGGTTTCGTGAAACTTCCAGTCATCTGGTGTAATTTTGCTGAAAAATCAAGAATGTCTTGTTGGATTTTGTTAAAGTTCTTTCACCACCATGGTTGTGCACAAGTGAGTCCTGGAAAGCAGCCATGTTCTTTGTTTGTGGCAGAAGCTGAAGTTGCGTGTGCCATGCAATGTTCTTTCCAGCAAACAATGCGTTCTTGACATATTCATTAGCTCTAAGAATATGTTGTTTCTGGAGTCTACACTTTGCGCGATGTCCATGATGGTTAGTAGTGTGACAATCTTGATCATGTTCGATGGATGACTGAAGGTTCCACTGTTGACATACGGAACGTATGTGAGTCTCTGCGTTGTGTATTTTTTTCTTTTTCTTTGTGATAGTTGGCTCAGCAGTGGATCGAGTCGTTTTCTGGAAGGTTGTGGCTTCATACACAGGTGAGGAGGTCAATGCATATGGGTCTCGGGACAGTCATCCAGTGGTATCTGCACAGAGGAAGAAAGAAAACAAAAGAGAAAAACGGCAACAGAGCAGTATTCGTTGTAAAGACTGGTTGTATCCTCTGTTCCATCTGAGTCTGCTATTTGTTGTTCCTTCTTTCCCTAATACTTAATTCATGAGACACCTATATGAACCAGTGAGGTAAGGATGGACTAAGGGAGGGGAAGGCCTAAGAGGGAATCTTCACCCTGGGTTGGCCCCCGAAGCCTGTTGCGTTCAGTTCTTCCCAGGGCACCTCACTTGTCCGTGTGTCCTATCCTATCCCTGTAGATGGGGGAACAGTGTGACATGTTCATTTACAAGTTTTCCCTTCCCTGACACAATACTTCAGCTGCTGTAATCAACATCACTCGATGTGGTCTGTACCACTTAGGTTCTAACGGCTTGTTTCTTGAGCTGAACCATCAACAAAACAACTATTTTCAAACAAAATTTTCTATGGGAGTTTCTTTTACTTCCCTCGTAGGTGTGTATGTAAACGTAACACAATTGTGAGTCATTTCTCCTTCATCCTCTAACACAACTTCAGTCATTGCAGACATCATACATGAGGATGGGTTCGTAACTGGTGCACGCTGTAATACAATATTCGGAGCTGTGAGGGTCGTTAACCAATTTCTTTTGCTTGATTCATTAGTACCTGCATGAGGGCTTTTTACATTTACAGTCTGACCTAACACCATTACTGATGAAGCCTGTGCTGTAACTTAACATTTTAGGCTGTGAGTTTACTTAATCAGTGTCCCCCAAAGGAAAACTGTGACAGTCACTTTCCTTTTTGTGCTATTAAACAAAAACAAGTCTTTCATCTTTGTGGTAAGTTACTGGGGAAATTAAGCACTCACAGCCCAAATGGCTAACACCTCAACAAGTTGCCCCACGAGTTTAATGACGAGGGGAGCGGCTGCTTCAGAGTAGCAAACAGACTGAGTAAAAGCTGAGCAATATTGGTTACGTCTCTAAAATTCTTTTTGTTTTTTCTACATTCTTTCCCAAAATGTCCGTGCTTGCCACAGTAAGAACAAGTGGCTTCTCTAGGACTTTTGCGTTTCTTTGGCTTCTCTGAGTTGAACTTAACAGTAACTGCTGCAATTCTTACTCTCTCTCTGACATCAGAGTCTCTTTCCCAAGTGACTAAACTGTCCAGGTTGTCTTCCAGGGTTCTACTGGACCATGTTAATTCTAAGTAAGGCAATGCATTTTTATGTTCTGACAGAAGACCCTGAAACCATGTGCGAACTAGGGGACCATTATCACCTAGCACCTTCTCTGACGTGTCTGCAATTCCGCTGTAAGCTGCAGCGGACTGACAGAACCTTTCTGTGTACTCACAAACAGATTCACCTTTCTTCTGTACACAATTAGTGAGCTTTGACCAGTCCATGTGTGGTCCAACAATGTTCTTTAGAATTTTCAAGACACCTTCTCTCAACTCATCTTTACTGGTATGTAGCAGTTCAGAAGTAACAGCAGATTCAAAACTGTTGAATTCAGATTCAGTTAAAATTTGTGACATCAACTGTGTGACTTCTGTTACCGCCATGTCATATAGACGCATTTTGCTGATCAATGCCCTTCTAAATTCAGAAAAATTTGTGCGTGCTGGAGGTAAGCTCTGAGATATTCTCTCTATATCTTTAGGAGCTAACGTTGAAATGACTGCTTGTGGCTGCAGTACGGAGGTTGCAGATGGAACTGTGTCAACCCCTTTTACCTGAGGCTTTTGTCTAGCTACGCACACTTCAACTGCATTTACATCTGCATTGACATTGTCCTCTATACTATCAAAAGACTGTAGATCAGGATAGCTTTCATCTGACTGTTGGTCTTCTGAGTCACATTTGGTTGAGGCCGTGTTATGGCCCACCTTGTCTGTGAGACAGGACATTCGAGTATGCAATTGTTTGTTCTGTTCTTTTAACTTATCAATACAACGAGCTTGTTCTTGTACAATGGATAAGCTAAACTCTCTGTGACATAAGATAATACCTTTCACATTTTTCTTCCTGATACATGCACCCAACACCTTCTTGCATTCTTCAATTGACCATACTTTGTCTGCATCAATGCCAAATTTCTTTGTTAAATTCAATCTGACTGGCTCAGTCACGATGGAGTCCATGTGCTCTGATAACAAAGACTTGAATTCACTATCTGTCCATAAAGGGGTAGTCAGTCTAGTACTTTTCCTAAACATTGTGAATTTCTATGTTACCACACAAACAAACACTAAACTTCTCTCTACTGTCTTACAAACAGAGGGTACAATCTTATTAGCACATCACGCTAATCTTCTCTAGCTTAATTTATGCTAATCTTCCCTGCCTGAACAGAGGATACCAAAATATTATAAAATGAATCGTCTCTAGCAAACGTAGAGGGTAACAAAATATTAGCACGTAATGCTATTCTTCCCTGCCTGAAAAAACAGAGGATAACTTTCATCTCTAAAAGACAACTTTAGAGGATAACTTAGTTAACAAAACTTGCAGCTGTTTCTTAACGCTTCTCTGACGGCGCAGAGGATCACACTTTTGTACTGGTATTGTAGGTTCTTTTGGATAGTCGCACTCACCAGACCTTGCTTTGTTCAGCTGGAAGTTTTGCTCTGGATTCCAAAAGATGCAGTCTGGAAAGCAGATCTTTGTTTGAGCTTGCTGGATTCAGGTTGGAGGAAGCTGGAACTCAGTCAGATCTTTGTGAGTAGCTCTATCCGGGTCACGGCACCAAAACTGTAGGAAACTTTTCCTTCTTCTAAGCAAATACCAGGAGACGTTTGGATCACGTTCAAGCAGAAGTTCTTCTTTATTGCGCGTGGCTGCAATTCTTTCAAACAGTCTAAATCTAAACAGTATACATTGAAGTTATATACCTTCTAAGGGGGAGGGATTACATAGAGGTGGAGACTTCTGGGGGTGGAGCGACAGCAGGGAGGAGTTGATTCTCTCTAGTGAAAAACCTGTATTGCATCTGGAGTGCTCCAGAACCAATCAGCATATAACACTCTATTGTATTGCTAATCCAATCATCATGATTCTTCAACGTCTGAGCTAGGAATCAGCATAACTATTCACATGCTGATTCTTGCCAGGAACTCCGGTTCCATGGGCCATCCTAGAGCCATTAAAGACAAAAGGTGAAAGTCTCAATGACTCATTTACAAGTTGTGCAGGATCTACTGCTGGAAACTCAATAATCATCATTTATACCTAAAACAAAATAGATTCTTAAAATTTGTTATCCTTCAATAGCATTGATTTATAAAAAATAAAAAAAACACCACCAAAAAAAAGGGCATGTGCTCTGCACAGGTTGAGCCCGACCTGTGCACGTGCCTGCCGCTATACGCCAGGCTAAGCAGCGCGTCTGAGACGGGCTGCTCAGAGATGGCGGTCAATTCTTCTCAGGAGGTGGTAGCAGGGCCCCTCCTTCCCCCGGTGGAGGGCCGGGGGAGAATATTTTGTTCTCCACTCCCTGCTGCTCGCCCCCTGGCAGGTAGCACCCTAATGTGGTTAGAGAAAGAATTGACACTCCCATCTCTGAGCCCCCAGAGGTCCCTCGCCACTCTCGTCCCCATCTGTCGCCAGACCCCTGACAGAGCACGCCCCCATGGAACGCTGGTCCTTCCCTGGCCTCCTCTGGCAGGACGCGGCTAATGACTGTGCCCCCACACTGGGACGCTATGCCTCCCATGTCCGGGCCGGTCATTCCGCCTCACTGCACCACCGAGGGTACGTGGTTCCCATGACCCCAATGGTTCAGTCCTTGGGAGCCTGGCTAGAGCTTCCCAACCTGTTCCGCTGGGTCGCGAGAACCATCAGGCTCGGCGATGCGATTCAGTTTGCACGATCTCCTCCCCGCTTCAGGGGAGTACGCTCCACTATGGTTGGTGCCAATGCCCCCGTCATGAGAGCGGAGGTCGCCAACCTACTGGTGAAGTGTGCGATCGAGACTGTCCCTCCAGCCGAAATTAGGTCCGGCGTCTACAGCCCCTACTTCATTGTACCCAAGAAAACCGGTGGGTTATGACCAATCCTCGACCTGCGTGTCTTGAACCGGTCCCTTCACAGGCTACCGTTCAAGATGCTCATGGCCAAACGCATTTTCCAATGTGTGCGGCCACAGGATTGGGTTGCAGCGATCGACCTGAAGGACGCCTACTTTCATGTCTCCATTCTTCCTCGACACAGACCGTTTCTACGGTTTGCTTTCGAGGGGCGGGCATACCAGTATGTGGTTCTCCCATTCGGGCTGGCCCTGTCTCCTCGTGTCTTCACGAAGGTCGTCGAGGCAGCCCTTGTTCCACTACGGGAACACGGGGTTCGCATCCTAAACTATCTCGACGACTGGCTGATCCTAGCTCGCCCTCGAGTCCAAGTTTGCGAACACAGGGAGCTAGTGCTCCAGCACCTAGCTTGTCTGGGCCTTCGGGTCAACTGGGAGAAGAGAAAACTTTGCTCAGTGCAAAGGATCTCTTTTCATGGTATGGAAATCGACTCGGTCGCCATGTGCGCGCAGCTTCCGAGCGAGCGCAGTCACTGCTGACAGTTCAAGGGCAGGAGTGCGGTTCCACTGAAACTATTTCAGAGGCTCCTGGGGCATATGGCATCTGCAGCAACGCCGCTCGGATTGCTTCAGCTTTGGCTTCGCGATCGAGTCCCGAGGTGGGCATGGCAACACGGCAAGCTCCGAGTACCAGTTATTCCGGCCTGCCGTCAGACCTTCACCCCGTGGATGAACCTCAGCTTTCTACGGCCAGAGTGCCGAGTGCTTAGAATGAGTTTCCAGGCATGTTGTTGTCTCAACAGAGGCCTCACCCATGGCCTGGGGCGCCATGTGCAATGGACAGGACCCCAGCACCTTTGGCATGCATCAATTGCCTCGAGTTGCTTGCAGTATGGTAAATGGACTGCATTTATATAGCGCTTTCACAGACCCAATGGCCACCAAAGCGCTTTACAATATTGCCTCACATTCACCCATTCACTCACTCATTCATACACCGACGGCGGTGTCAGCCATGCAAGGCGATCCAGCTTGTCGGGAGCAGCTGGGGTTAGGTGTCTTGCTCAAGGACACCTCGACACTTGGTCAAGTGGAACCGGGGATTGAACCACCAACCTTCCGGTTTGTAGACAATCTACATGAACCACTGAGCCACTGTCGCCCCAATTATTGTAATTATTGTAATTTCAAACAGAGCTATTACAGCACATTTCTGATACTCTATTTCTGTGCATTTGCTGCACAGCTGTTGTGGTGGAGCAGGACCTGCAAGGAAAGATGATGACGGCATTTGTGGGGGAAAAAACAACACGTTTTTGTCTTCTAAATAATACAGAAATCAAATGACATTGTGCTGTTAAAACTACTGCTTTTGTGTTATGTTTGTGCATTTTTGTAGGATCTGAAATGTCAGCAGACTGGTGTGAGCACTGAGGATGAGGAGCACAGAGCTGAATCCTGGAGATGGTGCCATGGACGAGACCCTCCATCACTCCACCGGCCCTTATTTCCTCAGATTGTGAAGCACAACACATCACGCAACAACCTCCGGCACTCCGGCACGGCTCACCTCTGGCGGTCCGCTGGTTCATCAGAATAAAGCCGCAGAATGGGAACCGCTGTGTTGAGATGGCAGTAGATGTGGTTCAGTGCCTGTAGCCTATATACATGATTGTAGTTTGAATAAAGCTTTGTTTCATGTGTTGACTTGTATATGCATTTGTTTATTGTGTGATGGTGACTTTCATTCATTCATTTACTCATTTATTCATATTTATCATTGTTGTCAGTAAATAAAATATAATTATTTAATTAATTCATGCTTTAATTAATTGTTTGAATGAAAATGTAGTCATGAGGTGTGTATATATATATATATATATCATATATATATTATGTTTGCATACATAATATGAGATTTTATACACAGGAAAAAGGTTGAATATTAATATATATTTTCTTAAATAAGTAATTATAATACATTTAAAAAATGCATTTTTTGTTATTTATAGGCCTAGGCCTGAGGGATGAAACGACAGGAAAACAGCAGTAAGCCACTTTTGCTTGTGGATGAAAATGTTTGGATATAAAATAAAGAAATTAACAACATATTCAAGAGATGACAATTTGGGGTTTTCGTAATAAAAATAAATAATATCGTTAACGATAAAACGGTGGGTCACATAAGTAGGGTTAAATATAAGAACTTAAATCAACCCTAAATGTATTCACAAAATAAATGGGCAGCAGTTTCTTTAAAAAGACCATAAAATGAGCAATTAATCAATATCAAGATATTTACAGATAGATGAATTAAACGTGTCGTTCAAATCTTTTAATTTGTTGCACTTGTGATAACGCGTCGTAGGTCACATGATAACGTCAACATGGCAGATGTCCGGTTCGCATTCATACTTAACGAGATTTGGCTATAAAGTACCTACTCTTTTAGCGCTCGTTAAGTAAGTACTTATTGAAATTAAGTACCTACTCATTGAGTATGCGGTTTCGAATGCAGCCATGGAGTCTGCTAATACTAGGAAACGACTAGCACAACACAGAGTCCAACACAAACTCCACATAATAATAAGCACGTGCACGAGCACTCGCTTGTAAACGTATTGGTAGATGCCGCTGAAAACTCCATACAGCACCTTTAATCTCAGTAAAACATTGAGAAAGAAAAGACACAGGCATATTGACATCAGGTTTTGAATGTATATAAATCTGAGTATCATCAGCATAAAAATGAAAGTTAAGTGTTCTTAATAGTTGCCCAAATGGAATAATGTACATACTAAAAAGTAAAGGGCCCAAAACTGATCCCTGGGGAACACCAGAGTGCGCCACACCAACCTCAGACTTGCAATCACCCATCACAACAAACTGCTTGCGATCAGAGAGGTAGGACTTAAACCACTTCAATGCAGAATCATAAACTCCAAAGATAGTCTTTAAGCGGGTAATTAAAATGGAGTGATCTATAGTGTCAAAAGCGGCACTAAGATCAAGAAGAATCAGTATAGATAGGCCAGAATCAGAAGCCATTAACAAGTCATTATTGACTTTAACTAGCGCTGTTTCAGTGCTGTGGAGTTTACGGAATCCAAATTGAAGTGGCTCAAAAAGATCATTAGAGGAAAGATGGGAAAGCAGTTGAGAAGACACTGTTTGTTCTAAAATTTTGGCGAGGAATGGAAGATTAGAGATCGGACGAAAATTATTCAGACTATCAATGTCCATATTGTTAGTTTTTGGTACAGGGGTCACAGCAGCAATTTTAAGTGATGCTGGCACAAAACCGGTGCACAGATAATTATTGATAATTCTCAAAACAACAAGAGAGAGGGAATAAAAACATGATATAAAAAGACAAGAAGGTATCGGATCAACTCTGGAAGTTGAGGCTTTGAGTTTTGAAACCATATTACATAGAGACTGGGAGTCATGAATTGCTAAGTTAGAGAGAGAGCTTTGATAAGTGTGATAAGAGATATTATAAGTGTGATAATTGCTTGGTTTAAGGAGGGAGGTAATTTGCCAAATTCAAATGCTTCTGCAAGCATATTTCAAAAAAGAAATCTGCTGTAAACCCGTCTTGGCCTTGAGATTTACCTGATGGTAGGGCCTTAGTTGCGTCAAGTATCTCCCGTGAACTAATAGGTAAATCTAAGTCTTCCTATTGTGAGACACTCAGCTTAGGAAGGTTTAATTTGTTGAGAAATTACATTAGGGACTGTTCGTTATTTATTTAAGGGGCCACTGGAGGGGTTTTGAGATCTATAGTCAAAATAGACTTGACCCTCCCTTCGCCAGCAATAAATTTTTCTATGACCCTCCAAAATGATTGTGAAAAAAGGCATGACCCTCCCCGATAATTTATTGATTATTTCTGTACTAATTTAGTAATTTAATTTATTGACTCCTGCACACCCGCCTTTTTCAAACTAGCGCAGCGCTGACTCGCGGTAGAAAATGCATGATTTGATTTGTTAAACATGAGGATTATCCGTCTGGCATGGCCGCTCACTCTAACGTTAACCTAGATAATTGTTCGCTATTATTAGGCACATAACCAAGTGTGTGTGCGGAGTGTGTAGCGCGCGCACTGCATGACACGGAGGCGCCGACGCGATTACTTGCACTTTCCTATCAACAGTGGAAACAACTTAAAATACTCTATTTCTGGCCATACAGAAAAGAATAATGCATCAGTCACAATACTTATATTTGTGTAAACTCACAATAACAAGAAAACGTTTTGCTTTCGTAAAATAAGATAAAACAATCAGGGCGCGCTTTCATGGTTTCCGTGAAATGTAGCGCGTCAAAAAAAAAAAAAAAGCAGAAACATATCATAGGCTATATAGCATACTAGCCTCAAATATATGAGAAAAATATCTATATAAAGCTTGATATGTCCACTTTTAAACGAAAAAAATCAAATCGAAAGCAAATATCATTTGATTATGTAATCCGTATAAGATGCATTTCTCTTAAAGGCGCACTTTACAGCGGAGATGTATGGAGACATGTTTGCAACGGACACTGATTTAGAAAAAAAAAAGTTTATTAATAAACAATTAAAATGCATCGTTATTTTTTAAGACATATTTATTATCATTAGCCTGCTTTTGCGGCAAGATGTATACATGCGCTTGAGCGCAGAATGGGCTATATCCCTCCAGGCAGTATGGGCTATATCCCTCCAGGCAGTATAAGCAGAATTTAACGTGCGACTAGTCAAATCTTTAGTAGGCTAAATGGCAACTCTAATCATTACATTTACTATATTTAATTAGTAATAAATATCCAGCTCTTTACATTAAATTTGTTGAGTTAACAATTAGTTAATGAACTAATAAAATAATAGAACAAAGATTAAATTAAGATGCTAACTATAATTCTATTTAACATGACTTGTTCCACCACGCAAATGACTGTTTTCAAGGTGACAATCTGTTACACATTTGAAGATTTACTGTATCTTGAAGATTGTTGTATTGTGTTGTATCTTCTGTTAAAGATTGACATTTCGTTAATTAAAAAAATGAGCACATAATGTTGTTAAAATGTTCTGTTAGATCTTAGATGTTCTGTGTTTACTACTTTTTGAATTTTGTATAATATATCTAATGAAGATATATTAACAAAAAAATCTTACATATTATATATAAAACATATATAAAATAAAAAAGGTAATTGGTTAATTTTGCCTTGCGATGAATAAGGGCTGTTTACACCTGGCCACTTCATGCGTGTTCTGTGCTGGGATAGCTATCCGATCGTGAGAAGACCAGGTGTAAATGCCCTCCGAAACGCATTCGAGACGGATTGAATCCGATCGCTCAAACCACATCAGGAGGTCTGGGCCACATTCCAGGCAAGTGTAAATGCATCTGGTTGTGGAAACCACATATGTAAATTGTACTCCTTCCAAAAAAATGCAATAAAATAAAATTAAACGTGTGAGAGCGTGTTATAGGCTATATGTCATGTTATATGACGACACTACTGCAAAACGCATCACAGATGAGCCAACAATTTGAAGAATCGAAGATCGGATTTAAATCCGTTTTGCAAAAACGCATTCATGCGACCACACCAGGTGTAAATGGAATCGTTTTGATAAATAAGATAGCTATCCGATCTGAGAAAACGCATGAAGTGGCCAGGTGTAAACAGCCCCTATGTAGCACGCGTTATTTGTGTTTGTTTTCAGACATGATAACAGTCGTTTTATACTTGTGCTTATGCGATATCACAGTTTTTGATCGTGGAGTATTTAATGTCTCCACGATCTGCTTTTGAAGAAGTATGGTAGTATCGTGCTATATATATATATGCTACAGCGCACATCTATCAGCTGCAGTTCGGCGCCTCAGTCCCTGTAAACTCGACGTAGGCTACATATCACATGCAGCTGTAGAGTTACACTCACAGGACACTGCTTGTGATTCGCACTCACAAAAGTTCATTATTTGCTCGTGCTTTAAAGCTTTGCCGGTTAAACATTTCACTGGACATAATGCACTTTTTCTGTGCCATATGAAGACAAGGCATCATGGCTCAGACTAAAAGGCTTCAGTCAGATAGTTAACTCCACATCAGCTTCATAAATTCATCAGCTAACCATTCAGAGACGTCCTGTTGCTTCCACATGTTGTCACTTCTTCTTGAGTCTCTCCATCATTGTCTGACTCCGTTTAAACATAAAAGGCAGAACAGTTTCTGTCATTTTAGTGTGTGTCTGCGTGAGGTAGTCGGAGCTGCTAACAGACACACACACACACACACACACACACAAACACACACACACAAACACACACACACACACACACACACACACACACACACACACACACACACACACACACACACACACATTTATTAGTTCATGATATACAAAATATTTATAAATAGTCCAGTCTTGATAAATGGATTAGTTAACAGTTCATGCTAACTGGCACAGATGTGAAAACAAAGCATTGCCAGTAAACTTCGTAGTTTTATTTAATCATACGTTATTTAAAAGGAAAAAATAAAGAAATGAAAGGGAATAAAGCGGTACCTTGGTAGACAAACAAATGCAGAGAAGTAATCCGAATAAAGAACATGCTTAGGAAGGTAAGAAGATCCTTTTCTTTTGATTACTTATAAGAGAGCAGAGTAATCCGAACAAGCAAAAGGGAGTATTGGAGGAAGTTCTGGGATAATATTGGGGAACAATAGAAGTCCATGAAAAATAAAGTCTGATCAGGAAGATGGGTGGGAAACAAAAATATAACAGCATACCTGTGTTCATAATTGAAGAACGACCAATAAGAAATGATATTGAAAAAGCATAGCAATATTTCTGATGGTAGAGAACAGGAAAGAGGTTCCTCTGGTTGTACATTGGATATTAATTTTACTACTAAAGAGGGCTCACAGACTAGCCTGGGAAAACCCAGAGCACTCTCAGTTGTAACTGAGTTAGGGTCTGGCAAAGCTCCATAGACAATTCATTTCCACAGGGGCGTCACCAACGGACGTCGGATAGATCTAAAACCAATCAGAGCGATGAATGACATGACGTATGCAGAGCGACGGAGAAACATCTCGAGACTCTCAGCAATTCTCTGTTTGTGTTAACAAAAATGACCATTTTAAATCGCTTGAAACAGACGCGATAGCTGATTCAGACGAGTGATGTTGTGATGTTCCACGGCGGCATCCATCTTTGTAATATACAAAATCTGCGTCACCGTCTCTGCTCTGTCGTCATCGTGTAAAGCCCGCCCCAACGTTTCTGATTGGTGCCGCGATTTTGACGGATTGGAAATGGGTTTCAATGGACTCTTTGCCAGACCCACTTGCAGAGCAAATCTAAATTTGCCGGAAGTGGTCTGGGTTTTCCCAGGCTACTCACAGACATCACCAGGAAATTATGAGATATGTAATGAAATGATCAAGCACTTATCGGACATATCATTGAATGTTATTTTGTCCCCTTTTAATAAGGTATGGGAAAAAGCTTTCATCTTCTTGGAAACATGGAATTATACCAGTTGCTAAGCCAGGGGTCGCTCACAAGCATCCAACTATCGGCCCATTGCTCTAACATCAAATATATGTAAATGAATGGAGCGTATGATCATGAATAGGCAGTATTTGCGGTAAAATAATTGCTGCAAAGACCGGTACCACGACAAATATGATGAAGACCTTGACAGTGCACGGAGTAAACATAAGAGCAGAAAGTTGCTTTGTCTTCGAATGGTAAATAAAAAGATACCTTGTTGATGACTCTGACAGTGTTTATATTGCAATAAATAATAACCTAATGAAAGTACACTGTTCAAAAATGTGTAGGTTAGTCAGAATTTTTTTTCAGTAAGGATGCATTAGTTATCAAAGGTGACATTAAAACGTGTAATGTTACAAAATATTTCGTTTTTAAATAAATGCTGTTCTTTTTGATTTTTTTATTAATCAAAGAATCATGAAAAAATGTATCATAGTTTCCAAAATATTATGCAGCAAACTTTTTTCATATTTCTGAAGGGTCATGTGACACTGAAGTAATGATTTTGAAAATTCAGCTTTGACATCACAGGAATAAATTACATTTTGAAATATATTCAAATAATATTTTCACAATATTACTTAAGTTTTACTGTATTTTTTATTAAAACAAAAACAGCTTTGGTTAGCTGTGAGCTCTTTATAAAAAAATTGTTGTTCCTTTGTGCTTTTTTTGTTCCTTTGTGCACTGGCTAAGGAGCATGAGTCAAACTGAAAAAATAAAACCAACGTTTTTCTGAGGTAATGTGTTATGTAATCATGTTAAAATGGATTTCATAAAATTGGTATCGAAAAAAGTATCGGTAGGAACCGGTATCGAAACTGAGGTATCGGAATTGGCACCGGATCGAAAGATTTTGAACAATACCCAGACCCAGCCCTATGCGCGTGCGACATGTTGTGATAACAATTTTCAGCGTCTCAGAGCGGCTCGGTTCGTTATGCAGTTCGCTGCGCATTGTCATCAAGAAGAAACACGTTTACTCCAATCACTGCTCTGAATTGGGCATGAAATCACATGAATTCTAGGTCATGGGCCTACTGTCAAAGAAAAATTATTAGTCTATAATTTTTTTATATTCTAATTTTTTGTCATATCAAACCTTTGGCTAAGATTAGGCTTACTTAATCTTTTTCCATTTCTTTATATTTGTTCTGCCATATCTGGGTAAATAAGTTGAGGCAGCAGACAAAAACTACTTAGTATTCTTCACATTATTTCAACAGCCATTAGGCTGTTAATTCTCAAAAAAAATGTATAATGTACCAAACGTTTGTACTGCAATTAAACTTATGTCATTCATACTATGACAAGGAAAAAAACTGCTCTAAAGAGAACTAACGCCTAACATTCATGCTTTAAGATTATTTGGGTGGGTCTTGAGATAGATTATTCTTGTCTAGGTGGGTCCTGGAATGGAAAAGTTTGGGAACCCCTGTGCTAGAGAGTAAAGGGCTAATATCTCATTATCAAAGTGGTTTTAGGAGAAGGCAAAACCTTTTGGATGCAGTTCTCTGTTTAGTAGTGCTGTCAACGTTAATGCATTAACACATGCGATTAATTCAAAATCCTTCACACGTTAAATTAATTGTATTTCTTTATTGTCCACCAAGGTTGAAAATTGTCTTTGGCTCAACAGCACATAAAATAACTAAACAAGCAGTAGTAAAAACAAACAAAAAACAGATCGATTCACATTACATAGATATAAAAATTCAGTTCATGCCACTATCATTTGGTTTATCAAATTTGGTCTCTCACTCGATTGCTCCTGTCTGCCCTGCTGATACTGCTGAGCTGCTAAGTTGGTTTGCGTCTGTAAGCCTCATATTTTTTTCTGTTTTGAATCTCTGTTTACTATCATTCGCCGTTGTTTAAGCTAAATATAACTTACTCAACATCACATATTGTAACGATGAGGCAAGGACGAAGCGGAGCGAGAATCCACATGCAAGCACTTCTCTAATGAAACAAACAGGTAATCCAGGACAAACAACAGAACAGGGAACTCAAGACAGGAACAAGGAGCAGGAAACAGCTACAAGCAACAACGACCGACAAACAACAACTGAAGCACAGAGGTTTAAATACACAGGCAAACAAGCTAAACAAGATAACAAGGGGGCGGGGCTAATTAGAAACACCTGGAGAGACTAATAAACAAGAAAAACTACAAAGGGCTACAAAACATGGCACAGAACAGGAAATAACAAAAGTCCACACAAGACAAGGGGAACACAAGACAGGAATCATGACATAGCCCCCCACTTAAGGAGCGGATTCCAGACGCTCCTCAGGAAACAGTTCAGGAGGGTGGTGGAGCGGAGGCGGGCCCGGGGGCGGGATGGAGGGCCAGGCCCGTGGAGCGGAAAAGGGCCTAGAGACTGCGGTAGGACGGGAGGCCAGGGCGGAGCAGGCAGTTCAGGGGGCCAGGGTGGACCAGACCAATCGGGCGGCCAGGGCGGAGACGACAGCCCATCGGGCTGCCACGGCGGAAGCTCAGGAACAGACACCGGCTCAGGCGCAAGAACAGACACCGGCTCAGGCGCAGGAACAGACACCGGCTCAGGCGCAAGAACAGACACCGGCTCAGGCGCAGGAACAGACACCGGCTCAGGCGCAGGAACAGACACCGTCTCAGGCGCAGGAACAGACACCGGCTCAGGCGCAGGAACAGACACCGGCTCAGGCGCAGGAACAGACACCGGCTCAGGCACAGGAACAGACACCGGCTCAGGCGCAGGAACAGACACCGGCTCAGGCGCAAGAACAGACACCGTCTCAGGCGCAGGAACAGACACCGTCTCAGGCGCAGGAACAGACACCGGCTCAGGCGCAGGAACAGACACCGGCTCAGGCGCAGGAACAGACACCGGCTCAGGCGCAGGAACAGACACCGGCTCAGGCGCAGGAACAGACACCGGCTCAGGCGCAGGAACAGACACCGGCTCAGGCGCAGGAACAGACACCGGCTCAGGCGCAGGAACAGACACCGGCTCAGGCACAGGAACAGACACCAGCTCAGGCGCAGGAACAGACACCGTCTCAGGCGCAGGAACAGACACCGGCTCAGGCGCAGGAACAGACACCGGCTCAGGCGCAGGAACAGACACCGGCTCAGGCGCAGGAACAGACACCGGCTCAGGCGCAGGAATAGATACCGGCTCAGGCGCAGGAATAGATACCGGCTCAGGCACAGGAACAGACACCTCGGCGGAGGCCATCTTGTCCGGAGACACCGGCTCGGCGGCGTGACGTGAACAGTTTCTGGATCGGCAGACGTGACGAGGAGCTCAGGCTCGGCAGACGTGACGTGGAGCGCAGGCTCGGCAGATGTGACGTGAAGAGGCTCAGACTTGGCGGGTACTCTGGGGTTGTGGAGCTCCTCGTCCACCAGACCCACAGTAAAAGTTGAGCCGCTCAGTTGCAGGGCCAAGTTAATATACAATTCGAGAGTCCCATGAGGATGGTGCAGTGGCATGATTGAACCGAGCGGCTCAGATAGCCCCCCTCTAAAAAAAATCATGAGGCATACAGAGTCCATCCAAGTCAAATTTGCCAATTCGATAAAATCGCTAACATACTCCTCAATAGAACGTTCTCCTTGACGGAGCTGCAGGACTTGTGCTGCTGGATTCATCTTTTGCCTCTGACCCCTGCCGGTTTTGTGTGTTTGTTTGTACGGACTGCCTTCCTGTGTTTGACCCCTGCTTGTGCTGATTACGATTCTGGATTACACTTCAAATAAAGCTGCAATTGGATCTCAACCTTTGTGTCTCGGAGCAGTTCGTAACAGAAAACTTCGCCACACCAAGATCCAGCAGCGACGACCGACCAAAGATGAATCCAGCAGTACAAATTATGTGTCTCCGTCAAGGAGATTGACCTATTAAAAAGTATGTGGTTGACTTTTTGGAGCTTGCTCACCTGACTAGAATGGATGAGGTATGCCTTATGATCTTTTTTCGGGGAGGACTATCTGAACCGCTCAGTTTATTCATGCCCTTGCATGATCCTCACGGGACTTTAGAGCAGTATATTTGAACGGCTTATCGTTTACTGTGGGCGGGGTAGAGGAGGAGCTCCGTGAACCCACAGTATCCCCTGTCGAGCCTGCGCTCCATGTCAGCCCTGCCGAGCCTGAGCTCAACGTCAGCCCTGCCGAGCCTGAGCTCAACGTCAATCCTGCCGAGCCTGAGCTCAACGTCAGCCCTGCCGAGCCTGAGCTCAACGTCAGCCCTGCCGAGCCTGCGCTCCACGTCAGCCCTGCCGAGCCTGCGCTCCACGTCAGCCCTGCCGAGCCTGCGCTCCACGTCAGCCCTGCCGAGCCTGCGCTCAACGTCAGCCCTGCCGAGCCTGAGCTTCACGTCAGCCCTGCCGAGCCTGCGCTCAACGTCAGCCCTGCCGAGCCTGAGCTCAACGTCAGCCCTGCCGAGCCTGCGCTCCACGTCAGCCCTGCCGAGCCTGCGCTCAACGTCAGCCCTGCCGAGCCTGAGCTCAACGTCAGCCCTGCCGAGCCTGCGCTCCACGTCAGCCCTGCCGAGCCTGCGCTCAACGTCAGCCCTGCCGAGCCTGAGCTCAACGTCAGCCCTGCCGAGCCTGAGCTTCACGTCAGTTCTGCCGATCCAGAGACTGTTCACGTCATGCCCGAGTCAGTGTCTCCGGACAAGATGGCCGCTGCCGAGTTTGTGTCTCCGGACAAGATGGCCACCGAGTCAGTGTTTCCGGACAAGATGGTCTCCACCGAGCCAGTGTCTCAGGACAAGATGGCCGCCGCCGAGCCAGTGTCTCAGGACAAGATGGTCTCCGCCGAGCCAGTGTCTCAGGACAAGATGGCCGCCGCCGAGCCAGTGTCTCAGGACAAGATGGTCTCCACCGAGCCAGTGTCTCAGGAGAAGATGGCCGCCGCCGAGCCAGTGTCTCAGGAGAATATGGCCGCCGCCGAGCCAGTGTCTCAGGACAAGATGGTCTCCACCGAGCCAGTGTCTCAGGACAAGATGGTCTCCGCTGAGCCAGTGTCTCAGGACAAGATGGTCTCCACCGAGCCAGTGTCTCAGGACAAGATGGTCTCCGCCGAGCCAGTGTCTCAGGACAAGATGGTCTCCGCCGAGCCAGTGTCTCAGGACAAGATGGTCTCCGCAGAGCCAGTGTCTCAGGACAAGATGGTTTCCGCCGAGCCAGTGTCTCAGGACAAGATGGTCTCCACCGAGCCAGTGTCTCAGGACAAGATGGTCTCCGCCGAGCCAGTGTCTTAGGACGAGATGGTCTCCGCCGAGCCAGTGTCTCTGGACGAGATGGCCGCCCCCGAGCCAGTGTTTCCGGACGAGATGGCCGCCACCACATCGCCTGAGCCCTCAGCAGAGATGGCCGTCGACACGCCGGAACCTGAGCCCCCAGCAGAGATAGCCGCTGCCCCGGTGTCTGTTCCTGTCCCTGAACCAATGTCTGTTCCTGTGCCCTAGCCTGATCCGCCCTGGTCGCCTGCACTGCCTGCTCCGCCCACCTTGCCGCAGTCTCCAGGTCCATCCCGCCCCCGGGTCCGCCTCCGCTCCACCTCCCTCCTGGTCAATTTTAGAGCGTCTGGAAGCCGCTCCTTAAAGGGGGGGCTATGTAACGGTCACCAGCTGGAGTGCCCTTGAGAGCCACCAGAGGGCACTCCACATCAGACTTTCATGTTCACTCACAGACTACATCTCCCATCATTTTCTGCCTGGACTCATCAGCACTCGTTATCACATTCACCTGTATCTCATCTTCTTGTTTAGTTCACCCCATATAAGCCTGGTTCACCACATCACTCACTGCAAAGTTTTGTATGTTGTTGCACTGCATTTCTGAGCGTTTTCCCTGGTTTCATGTCTCTTGGTTTTTGGATTTCTTGCCCTGTTCCCTGGATTACTCTTTTGCCTCTGACCCCTGCCTGTTTTGTGTGTTTGTTTGTACGGACTGCCTTCCTGTGTTTGACCCCTGCTTGTGTTGATTACGATTCTGGATTACACTTCAAATAAAATTGGATCTCAACCTTTGTGTCTCGGAGCAGTTCGTAACACATATTAACCTGTGATCGCTAGCTTCAATCTAATTCATTGCTAGCACAAAACGCTAGTATTTCGCTAGCCTGTTAGCGTGCCATCCTTGCGCTCTTTATTTATATAATTTGCTCGAGCCAGTCAACAAACACGGTAAGTCATGTCTTCTCCTCTTATTGTCACCTGCACTTCATGTAAGATGTATAGCATAGCTTTCTCTGTCAGCACAGGATTTATATGTAATAAATGCAGGGAGACAGTCAGGCTGACGGAGAAGATTTCAGAACTAGAGACACGCATCCAAACTTTAGTGAACACTGTACATTGTTCGGTTCCGGCTGAAGTAGAGCCTGTGCAGCAGGGCAATTGACCTATGGCTAAGCCACGCCCCCAAACGTGATGAGCCAATCACAGTGCGCATAGCTAACCCAATACACTCGGAGATTCTCTGCTTCCACGTCCATTGAAATGCATTGCAGTTGGTAAGTTTTCATTCGTTTTTATATGTTTTTTCTTGTCATTTTAAGTTTAAAATGGTCAAACGTGTGCATGGGGTACATCAACTCCGACACTAGGTATCCCGAGAGGCTGGGCGACGGTGTGTGTTTTTGACCCTTTCCCAAGCCACATCTCAGCCAAGATAAGTGTCTGCTCTGGATTGTTATGCGGTAGACTACAACACCAACTAAACGTGGATCAATTAAACAAGGATGTCTACATCTGTTCTAAGGAAAGTCAACAACGTATTTGAACGTCATTTTTAACATTTCTAACGTAACGTTAGTATAACATTAGAAAACGTTAACGTTAGCTTCAAGCTGCGTTGTGCATCCTGTCACTTTGCTAACATTTGTTATCTCGGTTATTTACAGATACGTTAATGAAGCTATGTTGTGCTGAATGATTCATAAATACTGTAGCATCAAACTAACGGAGAGGTAGGCTACTCTTGGTAAAAAGGCTTGTCCTTCCTGGAAACGTATGCAACTTAGACTTGTACATATTTAATTTGATCATGAATGATTATTTACATATTGAAGCACAACATTTTAGACAACTTTCTACCAAAACAACTGGGGAACTTTGTGTGTTTTTTGTTTTGTTTTGTTTTTGTGGTTTATCACGTTTACACTGACCTGTACATTTTTGCCTAGAGTTGAAGCTTTTCATCGACCTTCTCAACAATAAAATTATTAATATAACCCTCCAATGCATAGTTAAGGCCCTTTTGGTGACTTCGAGATGATATAATCTTTCTGTCTCCAAAAATCATGAATTGCCTCCTCTGAAATGTCTCCTACTGTGACAGTGGCCATAGCGCCCGTCACCGAATGTTGACTGTTTGTCCGCGTGAGTGGAGGAGGCGTGGCTTAGCCATAGGTCAATTGGGTGACGGTACGATGCTATAGTCGCGGGACAAAACACCGCTCTTCAGAGCGCCTGACATCAAAGCAAATTTAAAAGTGCTGGCTAATGCTAATCGTAAATTCTCTAAGATTACTATTCATGTCGGCACTAATGATGTTCGACTCCGCCAGTCGGAGATCACCAAAATTTATATTAAAGAGGTTTGTGAACTTGCAAGTACGATGTCAAGCACTGCAATTTGCTCTGGCCCCCTTCCTGTTCGCCGGAGTGATGAGATAGTTAGTAGATTGTGTTCACTCAATGGCTGGCTGTCTGGGTGGTGTCCGCAGAATAATACAGAATTCATAGACAATTGGAAAAGTTTTTGGGGCAAACCTGACCTGTTGAAAAGAGATGGTATTCATCCCTCCTGGGATGGTGCTGCTCTTCTCTCTAGTAATTTGGCTCATAGTCTTAGAGATAAAACATGACAATCTGGGCCTCAGGTCAGGAAGCAGACAGACTGGCTTAACCGACCGTCTGCTAGCGGCCTCACGTCACCAAGGTCAGATAAATCCCATCACATAGAGCCTCTTTCACCTATATATCATCATATAGAGACTCTTTCACCTAGATATCATCATATAGAGACTCTTTCACCTAGATATCATCATATAGAGACTGTGTCTGTTCCCCGAACTTGGAAATACAAAACATTACCAAACCCATTTAAGGTTAAAAATTTAATTGATGTTCAACAAATAAAAAACAGATATAATACAAATGAGCAAATGATAAAGCTTGGGTTGCTGAATATTCGATCTCTTACTTCAAAAGTGCTAATAGTTAATGATATGATTACAGATTATAACCTAGATGTGCTGTGTTTGACAGAAACCTGGCTAAAACCAAACGATTACATTGCTTTAAATGAGTCAACCCCACAAGATTACGGTTATAAACATGAACCTCGTCTGAAACGCAAAGGAGGAGGTGTTGCTGTAATTTATAGTAATATTTTCAAAACCACTAAGAAATCTAGTTTTAAATATAATTATTTTGAAGTGTTGGTGCTTAATGTAAAAATATATAGTGTAAACGATAAATCACGTTTGAAAATTCTACTGGCTACTGTATACAGGCCACCAGGGCACCATACAGACTTTATCAAAGAATTTGCTGACTTTTTATCAGAATTAGTATTGGCTGCAGATAAAGTGCTAATTGTTGGTGATTTTAATATACACATATACAATGAAAAAGATGCATTGGGATTGGCATTTAAAGACATTATAAACTCAATTAGAGTTAGACAACACGTGTCAGGACCGACTCATTGCCGTAATCATACTCTAGATCTAATACTATCACATGGAATAGATGTCGATGCCGTTGAAATACTGCAGCAGAGCGATGACATCTCAGATCATTATCTAGTCTCGTGTAAATTACATTTAGCCAAGGCTGCAAAGCCGACTCCGTGTTATAAATATGTTAGACCGATCACTTCTGCCACTAAAGATTGCTTTATCAATAATAGGGCTGTCACTTTTGTGAAAAAATCCTTTTCGATTTTCGAGACATAAGTGTTCATTGAATCGATTGTAAAATCGATTTTCCATGTTTAACCCCCTGGGGTCTGAGGTGTTTTCTGGGTCCTGGAGGTGTTCTGACATGCTCTAACATTTGTGCTTATTTCTGTTACTTGTGACATTTTCATGGCTAAGGTCTTATTACACTGCATTCAGCACAAACTCTGCTACAATAATATGTCAGCAGCATGTATGTAAAAGTTTGTAATTTTGAGATAATAACATTTATGCGTGGTTTGTGAAAATGACCAAAAAAAAAGTCACTGAAATAATGTCATGAAACACAAACTAATTATTTATTCGCAAGGCTTTTGAAAATTGTATCACGTAGCCTAGAATATTTGCTTCAAAACTATGTGAAAATCATCCTGAATACTCATTCAGATAAGACAATATTTTGATTTAAAATTTGTATGACATGTTTTGTGTAAGAAAGCTTTATGCGAGGAGGCGTAAACTACCATGAATATTGAGTGTTTCACACCTGAGAGAGACAAAGGCCCTCCCATAATGGCCCTATTAGGAGCTCTCAGGCACTATCATTACATTACCTTGCACAAAGAATGAGGAGATTTAAAAAAGAATGGCTTTTTGATTGTTTGAATTTATTTACAACACAACATAATCCAAAGATACACAACAAATGGCAAAAAGCACATTATTTAACACACTGAACTAAAGACAGAGACTTAACCAGTCACACACCTTTCCTTTCCTGAAACATAGTACATAGCCTACCTGTCATTTCCAAGGTGTTTGATTTTTCACTTTACCTCCTCATGCTCATGTTGAAGTCAGCAGGACGGGTAGCTACCTAAAATAAATATATATATATATAAAAAAGCTGTGAACATGCTGATATCAAGAAGAAACCAGGGCTGCATGATTGTGGGAATACATTTTAGATTTCTGGTGAAAATTCCTTTTTAAAATTTACAAAATACACACACACACACACACACATATATATATATATATATATATATATATATATATATATATATATATATATATATATATATATATACATATATATACATTTGTTGTGCCTTGTAGGCATATACCTGCAGGGCTGAATCAAATAATAAGAACAATAGTATAGCAGGCATAGTTAAAAAGGAACACTTCAGTAACACTACACTAGAGAAAAACATATTGATTATCATATGTTACTTCAAATGTTTACAATCGATATGACGTTATGAAATGAGATTGGAGTAAAATCATGGTGCGTTTTGCTTTTCAAATGCACGTCGCGCGAATGACTCAAACTCACAGCGCGTGCAGGGAACATTCACTGTAGCATCGAGCAACAGTTCAATGGCAATATGAAGTTTATGCAACAATAACACTAACTAATATAATTCAGAATTATTTCTTACCTTAAAATCGTTCTTGTCTTCAAATCGCGATCTTCTTCTTCAGATGTAAACCCAATAATCTCACAGCATGTCTTCCAAACTCGACGCCTGCAGAGGACTGATAAAGTTTGCCGCTTTGTTGTTGAGGTAATGGGGGCGTTCGCGCGACACATGGACGATTTGCATCTCTATGTTTTGCGCGTGTGGGTGTGGTCACATTAAAACTAATGAGGAAGGGTTAGAGAAACTGAATATCTTGTTGGTTTTATACAAATTACTTAAACAGAGAATATTTGTTTTCGTTTTGAATCAGATAATTTAAAACTACACACTTAAATGATTATAAATATATAGAGCTCACAAATGTGTGACAAGTATTCGCTGAGTTTTGTTTATGTTTAGAGACGTGCTCAAGAAAAAAAAAGTTCACGAGACGGAGAGGCAGAATGCACACCCTGTTTAATTTCTTTATTTTACAAAAGCACAACGTTTTGTTTTGATTGTAAGTGGACACATACAAAAGTAGACATCTTACAGATTCTTTTTTAATTTTTATTAAGTCTGTATGACCATATATGACGGAGTATTTTAAGTTTATTCAGCTGCTATGTGAAAAAAAACGTGCAAATCACGCCGGCGTGATTGCCGACCCCAGGGGGTTAAAGACGTTTCCATTTTTAACGCCAAATATAGTAACACAGCCACGTCGAAGTGATCTGAGGGCGCGGGCGCATCCTTCTGTGTGACGTGTACGCAGACTGGTGCATAGATATATATACACTAGATTTCGCATTAAAGACATTCGTTCCAATGAACTGCCGTAGCCAAGGCGACATCTAGTGTATACATCTATGCACCAGTCTGCGCACATATCACACACCAGGAAGCGCTCGCGCCCTCAGATCACTTGGTCGTGGCTGTGTTACAAGAGGTAAAAACGATATAAATACCGTTCGTTTTCTCACACAAACCGCTCGTTTCGGGGATACGATGGGGAATTGTTTAATTTGGACGATGGGGAATTGTTTTAATTTGGACTCTGTGCATGCTCTTTGAGACAGTGACCATAGACCTGCATGATATGACTGTCAGACAAGAACGGTTTGAGACAAACAATCTGTTACCTTAAATTATCCGTTTATCTCTGTAAAGCAGCTTTGAAACAATCTACATTGTTAAAAGCGCTATATAAATGAAGATGACTTGACTTGATTTTATCAATCAGATTTTTAATAGCGTTTGGAATAATTAATTTATCACAAATAAATGACTAAGAACATGCAATTGTGTCATTAAAGTAATTTATGTCACACAGATGATCTTAGAAGTCATGAGGTTTTCACACTGAGCATCTACAATGAACTGGAAAGCGGAAATTTCTATTCTAACCCTAAATCAATTTTGTTTATCTGTTTGCGATCAGATCATTTTAAACCGCTAAACTCTGGGAAAGTTTTCAGTCCAGTGATCCAGTAAGCGAATTCATTTAAACAATCAGTCTAAAACAGCGCTAACGTACAGCCTGGGACATCAGCCGCCGGGAATGTTGGGCCGTTTTTGAGTGCCGGTCGGCTTAGAATTTCTGTTCCGCACTGTTGGCTCTATCCGAACGCAGTCTGTGTTTCTGCCGAATTGGTGGTGGAGCTCATCGGTGAGAGAGATCACTTTGATTGGCTGTTCAGCTTAGCGAATCAGCGCAACTGATGAAAGCAAACAAACGACGGAGTAAAGAGGGAACATACTACAGACGTTTGTCATTCATCTCATTTCCCAACACGGTACAACCAGATGATATGCAAACTTCTTGACTGGATAAAGCAAACCAGCGTCTCGCTAGTAAAGTTCTGATGGATGCGGATTGCAATCAAGTTGAAGACAATTCCGGTGATTCACGATGCTTTCTGCACACATTCAGGATAATGTTTTGTCATGTGTATGTTGCTGTGTTTAGTGATTATGAATGGCTCGGAGTACTGTAGTAAGTATATGCAGCCGGGTCCAAGAGGTTTGTTTTAGTTTTTTTTTTTGCCATTGGTCCTGTTGCAGGGTTCCCACTCTAAACCAAATATCAAATTCCCTGACTTTTCCCTGACTTTCACTGACTACAAAGATGAATTTCCATGACCTAAAATGAACGGCAAAACAGGCTGCTGTTTTGCGGAGCATCGAGCGGTTTTGTTTTGTAGAAAGCCTTTCTTTAAAGTAAATTTGTTTTGTATAAATTGTATCTTAATTTTAATAATTTTTGGCCTGTATTTAATAAATGAGAAGCAAATATATAGCCGACAACATAATCATGGAGGCGCGCCGCGGTCACTTGCATTGCACGTGAATTGGAGCACATCTCATCATAAATTAACCGAAACTCTGTGTATGCCTCACATGAGAAATACATCTGAAGATAGCTTGGAATGTCTTTAAATGAAACAATTCAAAACGAAAAGAAATAGGCTACTCTCGGATTATGTAATCAATGATGTGGGACCTGATATTCATTTATGTGATATTCATGCTTTTTTTCTTACAGTAAAGCACAGTCCACAAACAACCTCCCTATAATAAGACAAATCTCTGGAGGAAAGACACTAAAATTACCTTGAAAAAAAGCTTGCAGAAAGTACACTTTTGTGAGTATAGTTTATGTACAAATATGTACGTATATATACACAAGTCAAATACAATGTGTTTCGGTTCATGATATGAGTCTTAACATGTGTGTATTAAGTGCGTGACTCACATCACATCTCTCTCCTCCAGGGAAGCAAACATAATGGAGAACAGGTCATTCAGGTTTGGAAGATTTAACACCTACAAAACTCTACAGAAGTGCATTCAGAAAATAGTCAGACCCCTTCATGACACTTGTGTTCCAGTTAATTTAGCTGGTTCATCTTTCAGAAAGTCTATACCTGGAGTCCACGTGACAAATTAAACTGAAAAACAGCTGGAAAATGCTTATCAGAGTAAAAAAAGTCATGAGGTCGAAGGAACGGCCTGTAGAAACAGACAAACTTCTCGTTTTAAATGGCAGCTGGGTTACCAGCCACTTACTGTATTTTACAGGACTACTACAGTAAACATTTACAGTATAATACTGTTATTACCATCATACAGTATCTTGCCACAACATGTATTTTACCGTATTGTACTGTTTTGTCTACAGCAACTCATTGCATTTATACAGGAAATAGTCAATACTGCTTTCTAAACTGTACTTACATTGAATGTGTCATTTTATAAATATGTTATAATGTCATTTGTTATGACAAAGGAAATGGAAAACAACATACACTGAGTTTTAAAACAATTATTTGTTTTTAAAACATTTGTATTTGTTTAAGGAAAAAAGCAGAAAAATGCCTTTTATGAACACATAAGCTGAAATGTCAATATTTAAATACATTTAAAGTGCGGTAAACAGTTACAGTATCAATGAACCATACAGCAAACTTATTCTCCCATTCTCCCAAATGCGGACTGAAAACAGTTTTTCAAAAATATATTTTTCAGTTCTGCTATTTTTGCACAATGTTGCCAGTCTTGGAAGTCACTTTCCCTTTCTTGGTTCTTGAGCTACATTCAGGGTTGATGTCAAATTGCCTAAAATGCAGAAAAGGAGAAAAAAGAGGGAACTTGTGGGTTGCGGGTTTGCATGTGTGGGTTTGGTAATCGACAGAGTCACAGATATGAGCTGTGTGTCATGAGAAGGTTTTAGAGACTGTCTTCCACCGGCTCTCCACACAGCTGTTGGTTCATTTAGATCTGAGTGATAAGCTTGCACCAGGACTTTTGTTGTTTGCAAATGTAATGAGACTTTACAATTGTATTTACATTGGCAAATTTATTACTTCAGTCACTGTCACTATGCTGACAGGTGCTTTTCCACTGAATAAAGAAAGACATAAGAATATTTTGGATGACGTGGGGAAAGTTTAAATCTGAAGTGAACTAATCTTTTAACAGAGTTGCACTGCCTATACACGTAATTTTCTTGTATTAAATATGAGCTATTTTCACATGGATTTTGATCGAATCAAAATCTATAATATTTTCCAACAATGCACTTTAATGTTCATACATTGGTCCATCAGTGTCACCTCCTCTCAGTTGTGTGGTTCCACCATGGATCTGCGAGGAGCCAATCCCTCCTGGGCGGTATGAGGCCGGTATCCAGCCCCGGAGCGCTCTGCTCCAGCTCGACCCGTCGCCCCGGCTCCTGCGCTCCTTCCCCCCTCGACTCCAGCTCGAACCGTCGGCCCGGCTCCTGCGCTCCTTCTCCCCTCGACTCCAGCTCGACCCGTCGCCCCGGCTCCTGCGCTCCTTCTCCCCTCGACTCCAGCTCGAACCGTCGGCCCGGCTCCTGCGCTCCTTCTCCCCTCGACTCCAGCTCGACCCGTCGCCCCGGCTCCTGCGCTCCTTCTCCCCTCGACTCCAGCTCGACCCGGCTCCTGCGCTCCTTCCCCCCTTGACTCCAGCTCGGCCCGGCTCCTGCGCTCCTTCTCCCCTCGACTCCAGCTCGACCCGTCGCCCCGGCTCCTGCGCTCCTTCTCCCCTCGACTCCAGCTCGACCCGTCGCTCCGGCTCCTGCGCTCCTTCCCCACCTCGATTCCAGCTCGACCCATCGCCCCGGCTCCTGCGCTCCTTCCCCCCTCGACTCCAGCGCTGACCCGTCGCCCCGGCTCCTGCGCTCCTTCCCCCCTCGACCCATCGCTCCGGCTCCTGCACTCCTTCCCCCCTCGACTCCAGCGCTGACCCCTTGACCCGTCGCCCCGGCTCCTGCGCTCCTTCCCCCCTCGACTCCAGCGCTGACCCCTCGACCCGTCGCTCCGGCTCCTGCGCTCCTTCCCCCCTCGACTCCAGCACTGACCCCTCGACCCGTCGCTCCGGCTCCTGCGCTCCTTCCCCCCTTGACTCCAGCGCTGACCCCTCGACCCGTTGCTCCGGCTCCTGCGCTCCTTCCCCCCTCGACTCCAGCGCTGACCCCTCGACCCGTCGCTCCGGCTTCTGCGCTCCTTCCCCCCTCGACCCGTCGCTCCGGCTCCTGCGCTCCTTCCCCCCTCCACTCCAGCTCGACCCGTCGCTCCGGCTCCTGCGCTCCTTCCCCCCTCCACTCCAGCTCGACCCGTCGCTCCAGCTCCTGCGCTCCTTCCCCCCTCGACTCCAGCGCTGACCCCTCGAACCGTCGCTCCGGCTTCTGCGCTCCTTCCCCCCTCGACCCGTCGCTCCGGCTCCTTCCCCCCTCCACTCCAGCTCGACCCGTCGCTCCAGCTCCTGCGCTCCTTCCCCCCTCGACTCCAGCGCTGACCCCTCGACCCGTTGCTCCGGCTCCTGCGCTCCTTTCCCCCTCGACTCCAGCGCTGACCCCTCGACCCGTCGCTCCGGCTTCTGCGCTCCTTCCCCCCTCGACCCGTCGCTCCGGCTCTTTCCCCCCTCCACTCCAGCTCGACCCGTCGCTCCAGCTCCTGCGCTCCTTCCCCCCTCCACTCCAGCGCTGACCCCTCGACCCGTCGGCTCCGCCTAGGTCAGACCTCTGCTGTGGACTTGTGGGCAGTACGCTGCCCTTCGGCTCCAGCAAGCTCCGTCTTCCCTCCGGCCCCACCTCCACCCTCGGTCACACCAGCTCGTCCTCAGCCCTCATGATCCCCACTTCCAGGCGTCGTTGCTGCGGACGGCTAGGTCATAGGCGTTTCATCGCTCCCTCTGCTCTACGTCTGGAGTCGAGTGGTGACTTCTTCCTCCATGCACTATCGTCCTGGTCGCGCTGTAGGTTGGCAACATCCCATCCCTCCACAGTCCCATCTGCCGGTGTCCGCCATCCCTGCCCCATCTCCTCGGCCACCTCCAGTCCCTGCCATCCCTCCCTCACTTCTTCTTTACGGCGAGAGGTCGTGCCTGCTGGGAGGGGGCGCTGTCAGGGATATCTGGTTATGTTTGTTCCTAGTTTCACTTTCATGGAGTTTAGTTGGAATTCATTGGTTCCTGTCTTCCTTTGTTCAGTTCCCGCTCCTTGTCTGTTGTCATGGACACTAATTGATTTGTCAATCGTATAGTATAGTACAGTAGTATAGCTTAATAAAGCATATTTACCTAAATCTTCATCTTCGTGTTCCTGTCCTCAACCCTGAGGGTTGACAATATCATGATGTACAATGACCAATTCTTTTTTTTTTTATAATCATACAAACAATAATTTGTTGTTATACTGCATAAGTAATGAAACTAACGAGAACAAACACTTTTAACTTTTTTAATTTGGAAAATATTATTATTGTGTAGAATGTATCCCATTTGACTGTGTTATGCATTAGGCTAATACTGTATTGTTGTTGTATAGAATAATTAGCCTGTGTGGTCAGTTTTTAGATTGTTACTGTATGCTTTGTATTAATTATTAATGAATCAAAATCAATTATTAAAGTGATTATTAAATTCATGAATTAAAGGTAATGAACGCTCATTTTATATTTGCATTGTATTTGTCGTTTTCAGACATGACTGAGGTCTTTCTTCAGAAATGCCATAATGTGGGCTTTAAAATCTATTATTTGTTGTATAAAGTTTGCATCTTTTTTTAAATAATGAGCGGTGTTTAATTATTAGCTATGTTTTTTAAGATATTATTGGATTTCATATAGAGAAATGCAAGTTTAACTTGTTCAAGGCTTTGTTTCAAATGTTTATTTTGACTTTCATATGATTAAGTACAGTAATATTTGACATTAAATGCATCATACTCTGTTTCTTTACTTACTATTTTGTAACGACATGAACATGGAGGTAATATTATCACGTGATGCAGTCAGATGGAAAACACTTAACATGGTTAGACTTTTATTAATATTAAAAAAAGTTGTATAGGCTAGATATCATACTAACAATGAACTATATTGTCTCCATTAACTTTAAACATAACAAATAGGCCAGGCTTTAACATATTGTTCATTGTAGCTACTACAAAGTGACTTAAAATATTTAAATATTGTCTGTGTGAAATAGCTCATATCTAATGAAGGAGAATCCCAGTCTGAAGCAGCTGGATAGACCATGTCTAACTGTTAGTGGTTAAGAGAAGACACTGAACACGGTGGGTTTGGCTGTCGCGCGTGTGCGTGTGCGTGTGTGTGTGTGTGTGTGTGTGTGTTCAGTTAAACATTACCCGGAAACTAGCGTGCCCTGAGGCTTCAGTGCGACAGCAGAGAGGCAGTGCTCACTCGATCCTCGCCAACTCCTCATCGCTCCAGATCCAGATCCTGATCCAGTCAGGGTTTATGTGGAGGGACGGAAGCCTGCATCTGACCGAGACGGACGGCGACCGAAGACGGACACATAACGGTCAGACAGCGACTTTCTTTATTCGCTTATTCTCAGTCGATCGCAAGCATTATTATTTAAACCTGAACGCGCCAATTTAAAGTTTGTATGAAAGCTGTTTTTAGAATAATCACAGATCCTGAAGTACTTTGAATGACGTCTGGATTAAATCGTGTGTAATGAGGTGTAAGAAGCATTTATGTCGATGTTTGTGAAACACATCCTGTTGAATGAGGAGATAAAGCTGAGTATCGCTGATCTCCTCAAGATATATCGACATATATTTAATATACATTATTAACAAGTTAACATATAACTTTATATCATTGCCACATATTAGATATATTCTTACTGCTCAGATCTGATCCTGAACTAATTATTTAAATGTTATAAAATTAAAAATGACAGTTGACACCCATCAAAGAAAAGCATAAAACATTATCAATAGGTTATTTGTACACTTTATTCTCCACCCATGACAATTCTGTTGTCATGTTGTATTAAAACGGTGTGACTTTCTCCTGTTGAACATGTATAAGCCTATATACATATATGTGTGTGTGTGTGTGTGTGTGTAAACTTGTGTATAGTGGAAGTCAAGGGGCTCCAGTGTAGTTTGGCTCCCAATGTTTTCCCCTTTATTAAACTTCTTTACATCGATGATGTGAAACTGATCAGCATGAGGAGAATCTTCTCTGATGAAACACTTTCTGTAATATAAACACAACTATTCATCTAATGACTGTGCATTTGCAACTTTATTATGATCTAACTCATATGGTCCATGGTGGGAACATTGTGGATCAATAATTGTGTATTGGAAATTGTAGTTTATTTGTTATTGTTTATTTCATGGCCAGGCGTTTAGCAGTTTAATCTCATTAATGTCCTCATTTGGCCAAACTAATTACAGTTAACATCCTAAAAAGCATCTGCACTCAAAAAGTTTATGTATATTAAAGATTTGTGTATTTTAATTATATACAATATTGCCATCCATTTGAACTCAGTTGTAATAAAACTAATGAACTTAAAGTGATGCATATTTGTCAGTCAGTCTAACAATGAAACACATTATGTACTACTCAACTAATTGGTTTAAATACACAATAACCAGGTGTAAATATTTATCATCACTAAATCAATATTATTATATATGCCAATCTCATACATATAGATTGTTAGCTATACATATAGCAGTCAGCCATATTTAAACAATATTCACACTTTTTAGCTGCTTATTTTTTCATAATTAACAGATTTATTCGGATTCTAAGGAATGTAAATGAATGCATTTCGAAAACATTGTTATTTAAATAATTTTTATTATATAAAATAAAAAAATGTCCAATGGATACAAATACTTCATAATAACAGATGTTTTTTTGTTTTTGTTTTTTTTGAGTGTGTGAATGATGAATGCAGATCTGAATAGCAACAGTGTATAATGAAATATAATGATGTATTTCATGCACCTCTTGATTTAAGTTCAGTATTCTGTATTTTAGGTCACAGTCAAACTGTCCTGGACTGAGACATTGTTCAATGTGCAAATTATCCAATAATGAAGCACAGTTATTTTTGCCCTATGATCAATTAAGTTGAGAAGTTGCAAAAAGGAAATTACATTACAATTCTATGGATTCCATATTCAGCTGCACTATCAAATTATATTTTAATCAACTATCATTTTTAAAATACATGTTAATGAAATGTGCAAATATTACTGAAAAAAGCAGTATTTTCCTTTAGTTACAGTAGCATGAACCAATCAGGCTTTTACACAAGTGTGTATCTGTCCCGGGTGTGTGTGTGTGTGTGTGTGTGTGTTGGACTGTGGGTTTCCTGTGTTCATTGGTGTAGTTTTCATTAAAGAACTGCTTGTGAATAGATCTAGCCTTGTATTACCGTCTTTAATTCACCCGTCGCTGACAGTAACAGGTTTTCTTGTCAGATGTGACAAAACTATAAAACCCTCTCTAAAATAACTCCATCAGGTTATTGTTGTTGAAAACACGTCACTGTTGTTTCTCTAGAAACTGTCGAAGGAAACTTGTGAGCGTTTGTAGAGTTCCTGCTATGGAAGTTTTGTGTCTGTGTGTTACATTTTAGTTTGTTTGTTTTCTCTTTGTCTTTAACATCAACCTGCCAAATATATTACAGATGAAAATGAGCCATTTTGGCTTTTTACACATTGTCATGTTGTAGTGATGTGTATTGCCCCTGATTAAATAAACAATAATAAATAATCAACACATTTAAAAAGTCAGAATTATAAAGTCAGCTCACAGTTCAGAGATTTTCTTGCAATTTCAAGTTTAAATCTAGTAATTGAAATTACCCCCCCCCCCCACCCCCCGTTAGTTAGAAAGTAAAAATGAGAGATATAAAGTCACAATTACCCTTAAATAAAATTTTGTTCTCTAGTTCACTTTAAATCAGGGTGACCATACTTGAGTTAAGAGGACGGAGGCGTGGTTAAGATGACGGGCATGATTTTGGGGAGGCGTGGTTAAGATGACGGGCATGATTTGGGAGGCGTGGTTAAGTGGATGTGGGCGTGGTTAAGATGGCATGGGGCGTGGTTAAGAGGTGGGGCGTAGTTTGAGGAGGCATGGTTAAGGGGTGGGGGCATGGTTTGGTTAAGGGGTGGGGGCGTGGTTTGGTTAAGGGGTGGGGGCGTGGTTAAGGGGTGGGGGCGTGGTTAAGAGGTGGGGGCGTGGTTTGAGGAGGCATGGTTAAGATGGTGTGGTTAAGATGGCATGGGGTGTGGTTTGGTTAAGGGGTGGGTGTGTGGTTAAGGGGTGGGGCGTGGTTAAGAGGACGGGGGTGTGGTTAATGAGTGGGGGTGTGGTTAAGAGGTGGGGGCGTGGTTTGAGGAGGCATGGTTAAGGGGTGGGGGCGTGGTTTGAGGAGGCATGGTTAAGGGGTGGGGGCGTGGTTTGAGGAGGCATGGTTAAGGGGTGGGGGCGTGGTTTGAGGAGGCATGGTTAAGGGGTGGGGGCGTGGTTAAGAGGATGGGGGTGTGGTTAATGAGTGGGGGTGTGGTTTGAGGAGGCATGGTTAAGGGGTGGGGGCGTGGTTTGAGGAGGCATGGTTAAGGGGTGGGGGCGTGGTTTGAGGAGGCATGGTTAAGGGGTGGGACGTGGTTAAGAGGATGGGGGTGTGGTTAATGAGTGGGGGTGTGGTTTGAGGAGGCATGGTTAAGGGGTGGGGGCGTGGTTTGAGGCGGCATGGTTAAGGGGTGGGGACGTGGTTTGAGGAGGCATGGTTAAGGGGTGGGACGTGGTTAAGAGGATGGGGGTGTGGTTAATGAGTGGGGGTGTGGTTTGAGGAGGCATGGTTAAGGGGTGGGGGCGTGGTAAAGAGGACGGGGGTGTGGTTAAGGGGTGGGGGCGTGGTTACGAGGAAGGGGGCGTGGATGGGGGGGTGAATGCATCAAACAGTACTTGACAGATGCATTCACAACCTTGCAACTATGTTATTGTATTTTCATACATAAAGTAATACATCCTTTCGGTTCAACGTTTGGCCCGCAACAATAAAATAATATAACAAAAATAGTTTAGCTTTTAACACCTTTTACATTACACTATTTCTTTTCATGGCCATAGGTTAAAATAAAATAAAAATCTACTACACTATTTCAGTAAAAAAATATTAAAATTTTATATACATGTAAGTGCATCCTGCTCTACCCGGATCCCGACCGAAACGAAAACACAGGAATTTTCTCTGTAAATCATCTGTGAATTTACAATGGCTTTTTTTAACGCTGTTAGCTACTAACATCTTATCTCGCACGCGGCCGTAAACTGGAGCGTCGAGTCGCTGCTAAACTTCTGTGAACATAAAGTCCGCCTACTGTGATTGGTCATTTCAGATATTCTGACATTGATGAGCAGTGACAGACCAATGAGGATGAGATGAACACACACACACACTCACTCACTCTCACACACACACACACACACACACACACACAGCTGTTTTCTGACGGCTCTCTGCTTGGAGCCGTTGTGGATTGAGGAGCGCACTGATTATAACCAGACGGGCCGACGCCGGTTTCATGTGTGTTGTGTTCAAAGGCAAGCGCCAGTCAATTAAAAGTACGCTTAATGGTCCCATGAAAAACAGTGAAAACCGGACATTGTCATGAATTTATAAAAAAAAAACAGACGCCCCGGACAGTACGTAAGTGTGTCCGTGCAAAAGAGGACGTTTGGTCACCCTAGTTTAAATATTCTTTCATAATGGAGACAGTCCATTTCTCCATTGTGCAAATGAGACTAATGCAATCATTACGTCTCTCAGTGAGAAATAATCCGATTCCCAGAGCTCATAACTTCTCTACTTTACATTTCTTTGATGCGCCAATAACAAGCTGTCTCCTCTATAATGATCACACACACACACACACACACACTCAGAGCAGCACAGGAACAGTTTAAGAGAAGCTACAACTGGACGAAAGTTACTAGCCTTTTTTGTATGAAATACTTTCAAGAAAGAAAAAAATATGGATTTCCGAGGCCTGAAAATATTTGAAATAACGGTACATGTTTTACCAAGTTGTAGTTTGAGGGTGAATCTCACAGCTGTTTTCTGCACAAGCTCTTCTTCTCACTGCGTGTGCCGGTGTATGGAGTCCGTGATCCAGAAGCGCCGTGCACAGGGTTGTGCCGGGGCTTAAACTCAGGGCCTTACATTTAATAGTTATCCATTTCCCGAAACACTATGTCCTCCGCGGCCATTGCACCATATTCTACTTGAAATCTCCAATGGCGCCGTCATTATTTTTCAAAGGGCGGTGTGCCCGACACGAGTGTGTTCAGAGGACTTCCGTTGCTCAGTGTCAGTCACGCTCCGTCGGTCGTCTACTGTCCAAGAGCAAGCCATTGTAACTTGAGTGTGTCGAGTCTTCCGGCTGCACAAAAACAGTCCATGATGCTGCAAACTGTTCATCATTATCATATTATACTTTAGATTATTATCATAATCATAAACACTCCACCTCCACTAATATCCCTCTATCAAAGACTACATTACCCATAACCCCCTGCCCAGACTCTCAGCATGACTGTATCAGCTGCTGCTCATCAGCTTGTTAGTTTCTGCCTGTATAAACCTGGCTAACTCAGTCACGCTTCACTAGTCTTGTGATTACGGCACTTCTGAGCCCGGGTCCCAATCCAATCCACTTTATTTATATAGCTCAATTTAAACAAACACAAGGTTTCCAAAGTGCTGTACAACACAACAATAAAAGCCACAATAGGATAAAAGTAATAAAATAAAATAAAAACAAATAAATAAAATGCACTGCCCACACAACACAACACAACACATTTAAATCACATCAATCACGATTACCTGGGGCCTGTTGCACAAAACTAGGATAAGGGATTAAGCCAGGATATCTTGGTGATCCTGGCTCAATTGATCCGTAATCCGGTTGCACTAAAGCTGGATAGGGAGCAGGAGGATATGTTATGGTATAAATTACCATGGAGATTTATTCTGTGGAGCTAGCCTGCTCCAGACCAGGCTAAATTCCAGGATCTATTTAATCTCATCCCTAATGTCAGTCAGCAGTCACCACAAATGGAAACCAATAGTTATTTCACTGCTCACTATACATTATCACATATAACTAGACCCATTGTCATTATTTAAACGTTTGTGATCATTAATTTCAATCATTTTGGATAAATAATGATTTTTAGATGATGTTGCTATCATTAGATAATTTACAGTTTTTTATAAGGCTATATATAAAATGATAGAATATTAGGGCCACAGAGGGGAAAAAAAGACAAGTCATAATATTGTAACCAGTTGTTTTAAAGGAGGATAGTTGTTAAAATGACAGATGTGGGGCATTTCGTGAAATTGTACTTCAGTATGGTTTCATAAACAAAGACATGCTGATGTGCCAGAATATTAAGTATCACATTGTCATAAGTATCAAAACTGTAAAAAGAATATGTAGCTTTTCTGCAGAAAGAACCAGCCTCATAAATTTATGACTTTATCCTTGTTCTTCAGTGTGGCCCTAGTACTCTGTCATATAAACAAATACACAAATACACATTCCATATGAATATAAAAACACAATGTGTAACATTATGTTCCTTTATTGAATAAGGACAAAACAAAGCAGGTAAACCATCAGCTCCTTTCGAAACTGAAGTCACAGTGACTCTGTGTCAAAGCATATTATACTATTATACACATACTAACTAAAATAATTCAACACATATTAGTGTCACGACACGCACACACAGGGAATTAGAGATCCAAACGCAATGATATTTATTGGGTAATCCGTACTCACGATCAGTCCAGGCAGGGGTCAAATACCATGTAAGCAATCCAAACATAAAAATAAACAAACGACAGGGAAACAGGCTCAAAGCACAACGGAAGTGTGGGGACAATATACAAGGCTTCCGTGACAAACACTGAAACAGACAGGTATATATATACAAGTGCTAACAAGGTGACGAGAAACAGCTGAAGGCAATGAACAATCAGTGACAGACAGGATTATGGGAATTGTAGTGAGAATGTGGATGACACCGTTGGGAAGAGGACATCTAGTGGACACCAGGAATACACAAACCAGACACTGTGACATAACCCCCCCTCTACGGAGCGGCTACCAGACGCTCCAAGACCCACAAAACAAACAAAACAAGAGTCCAGGCGGGAGGTGGAATGGTGGAGGATCAGGGGGTGGGATGGAGGGCCAGGACCATGAAGGGGAACAGGAACAGGGGAAGACAACTTAACCGGCGGCCGTGGCGAAGCAGACAGTCCATCGGGCGGCCAGGGCGAAGGCGACCCCTCGGGCGGCCACGGCGGTGAAGATCCCTCGGACGGCCACGGCGGTGACGACTCCTCGAGCGGCCACGGCAGTGAAGACCCCTCGGGCGGCCACGGCGGAGAGACGACCAGGGTGAAGACGACCACTCGGGCGGCCATGGTGGAGACGACCAGGGTGAAGCCGACCACTCGGGCGGCCATGGCGGTGAAGACCAAGGCGGAACAGAGACAGACCCTGGCTCAGGAACAGTCACAGACACCACCGGCTCAGGAACAGTCACAGACCCCACCGGCTCAGGAACTGGAACAGACACCACCGGCTCAGGAACTGGAACAGACACCACCGGCTCAGGAACTGGAACAGACACCACCGGCTCAGGAACTGCAACAGACACCACCGGCTCAGGAACTGCGACAGACACCACCGGCTCAGGAACTGCGACAGACACCACCGGCTCAGGAACTGCGACAGACACCACCGGCTCAGGAACTGGAACAGACACCACCGGCTCAGGAACTGCAACAGACACCACCGGCTCAGGAACTGCAACAGACACCACCGGCTCAGGAACTGCAACAGACACCACCGGCTCAGGAACTGGAACAGACACCACCGGCTCAGGAACTGCGACAGACACCACCGGCTCAGGAACTGGAACAGACCCCACCGGCTCAGGAACTGCAACAGACACCACCGGCTCAGGAACTGCAACAGACACCACCGGCTCAGGAACTGGAACAGACCCCACCGGCTCAGGAACTGCAACAGACCCCACCGGCTCAGGAACTGCGACAGACACCACCGGCTCAGGAACTGCAACAGACACCACCGGCTCAGGAACTGCAACAGACACCACCGGCTCAGGAACTGCAACAGACACCACCGGCTCAGGAACAGTCACAGACACCACCGGCTCAGGAACTGCAACAGACACCACCGGCTCAGGAACTGCAACAGACCCCACCGGCTCAGGAACTGCGACAGACACCACCGGCTCAGGAACAGTCACAGACACCACCGGCTCAGGAACTGCAACAGACACCACCGGCTCAGGAACTGCAACAGACACCACCGGCTCAGGAACTGCAACAGACCCCACCGGCTCAGGAACTGGAACAGACCCCACCGGCTCAGGAACTGCAACAGACACCACCGGCTCAGGAACTGCAACAGACACCACCGGCTCAGGAACTGCAACAGACCCCACCGGCTCAGAAACTGCAACAGACCCCACCGGCTCAGGAACTGCAACAGACACCACCGGCTCAGGAACTGCAACAGACACCACCGGCTCAGGAACTGCAACAGACACCACCGGCTCAGGAACTGCAACAGACACCACCGGCTCAGGAACTGCAACAGACACCACCGGCTCAGGAACTGACACCACCGGCTCAGGAACAGACACGGGCACCGGCTCAGGAACAGGCTCGGCGGGCGTGACGTGAAGCTCAGGCTCGGCGGGCGTGACGTGAAGCTCAGGCTCGGCGGGCGTGACGTGATGCTGGATCGGGGCCGGCAGGGCGAGCAGCTCGGGCGGGGCCGGCAGGGGAACTGGCAGATCAGGTTGAACGGTCTCTGGATCGGCAGACGTGACGTGAATGGTCTCTGGATCGGCAGAGCAGACGTGACGTGAACGGTCTCTGGATCGGCAGACTTGACGTGAACGGTCTCTGGATCGGCAGAGCAGACGTGACGTGAACGGTCTCTGGATTGGCAGACGTGACGTGAATGGTCTCTGGATCGGCAGACGAGACGTGAACGGTCTCTGGATCGGCAGACGTGACGTGAACGGTCTCTGGATCGGCAGAAGTGTGTTTCTTCCTCCTCCGCCTACGATGGCAAGACGGTGGCATCGAGCCCACCGCCTCAGGGGAAGTTACACTCACCGGCAAGGGTATGTCGGTCATCCTGTCACGAGACACAGGCGTGACTGATGCATCCCACTGGCTCCGATGCTGAAGGTATCTGGTAAAACCCCAAAAGTCCAAGATCTCCAGCCCCTTCATTTCCCACCCAGGCAATGGATCATCAAGACAGGAATTAAAAACATCCTTTAATGCTGCCTCATTGTAGCCCATACCTCTCGAGAGTGTCCAAAAGGTCTGAGCAAGGCAACCCACCGGCTGGCCCCGCTGGCGTAGGCTCATCAGATTTTGGACTCGCCCCTTCCTCTCTTTCTCCGTGTTAGGAGAAAGGATACGAAACCCCATCATGCTGGATCTCTTTTGTGACGGAGTCCTTCTGTCACGACACGCACACACAGGGAATTAGAGATCCAAACGCAATGATATTTATTGGGTAATCCGTACTCACGATCAGTCCAGGCAGGGGTCAAATACCATGTAAGCAATCCAAACATAAAAATAAACAAACGACAGGGAAACAGGCTCAAAGCACAACGGAAGTGTGGGGACAATATACAAGGACTCCGTGACAAACACTGAAACAGACAGGTATATATATACAAGTGCTAACAAGGTGACGAGAAACAGCTGAAGGCAATGAAGAATCAGTGACAGACAGGATTATGGGAATTGTAGTGAGAATGTGGATGACACCGTGGGGAAGAGGACATCTAGTGGACACCAGGAATACACAAACCAGACACTGTGACAATTGGTCCCTCAGCAGCCGACCACTGATGTCATCAGGGAAGATTGCCGGATTGTCCCAGTCCATGGCTGGTGGCACTCTGGGGGCCCTCTCCTTCCTCAGGCAGGCCACATTGTGGAGGACAGCACAAGCCACAGTAATAGCACATGCCCTAACAGGGCTGAGCCTTAATTTGTGAAGGCAGTGAAAGCGTGCCTTCAGGAGGCCAAAGGTCATTTCAACTCTGGCCCTGGTCCTGGCATGGGCGTGGTTGTTGGCCTGCTGTGCTTCCTGGGGGTCAGTGAAAGGTGTCAGGAGAAAAGGCTGGCAGCCATACCTCCTGTCTACCAGCAACACACCAGAGAATTCACCTGTCAACACAAAATCTCATCATTACTACCTCATAAACACAGTGATATTCTTGACACAGCCATGATGGTTATAAATAGGGGTTGTGTGGCTTACCTTGTGATAGGCACTGATAGATTTCAGAGGAATTTTAGAAAAGTTATCTTGTTTCACTGGCAGATTTTTTTGCTTATTTTCCTAGGTAATTTTGCTCAAGAAAATATTTAAGATTTTTTTTAGATTTTTTTATTTACTGAAAACAAGACAAAAATACTAAGTAAGAAAGACATTTTTGCAGTGCAGTGAGCAACCGACCTTGGGTCCTTTGAAAGGTGCTATATAAATTAAAGTGATTATTACTATAGCTCATCTATTTATTCAATTAAATGTTATTTATATAGCCTAGCACTTTTCACAATTGTTTCATTCTGTCAAAGCAGCTTTACATTAATAAAAGCAGGAGAAACACAAAAAAAACGGTGGACAACATAAGAAGCAGAGTACAACAGCTGAGATTAAACCGCACTGAGCGTAGTAACGTTAAATAATAATGTAAGGCTTTAATAATAACTTATCATAGCTTTATACAGTGTGATGGAGTTACTTTACACAATTTCACGCATATCTGCAGTGCATTTCAATTAAAAATGTAACCGTTTCATAATTACAGTACAACTGCGTTTTTGGAGATGTGAATTAAATATTTGAATTGTAATTGTGATGTTTCAGCGGAGCGGTGAGTGTGTAATTGTGATGTTTCAGCGGAGCGGTGAGTGTGTAATTGTGATGTTTCAGCGGAGCGGTGAGTGTGTAATTGTGCACTACTTACGCATTCAGGCGGTCTGCAATACTTTGCCACGCTTTTTCTCTTTGCTTTATGACTGTGGCGGTGTTGCCTTTCTTCTTAATTATATATTTTACCTCCTCGTATGCCTCCATGAGGATTTGCGCTTCCGACGGGGAAAAGTACGCGGCTCTAGTTGCCATGGTAAATCAGTTAATCTGTGATCTGTGGCAGGGTCTATTTGAGTGAGCCGTGAGCGCGCACCTATCCAGGATTGGTTTCACCTGGCTTAATGAATCCGTGTCTGCTCATCCTGGCTTGGTCTTTGTGCAACCAATTAAGCCTGGACGCACATGTTTTGGCTTCATTGAGCTCAGCTGAGTCATTTATCCCGGATGTCTTAATTCTACTTTTGTGCAACAGGCCCCTGATGTTAAAAGCTAGAGTAGAACGATGGGTTTTAAGCAGAGATGTAAATTGAGGAGCTTGTCTGATGTGTAGTGGCAATACATCCCATAGTTTTGGAGCTGCAACAGCAAAAGCTCGTTCTCCTCTGGGTTTTAGCCTAGTTCTAGCTGGTCAGCTGACCTGAGAGAGCGGCTGGATTTTAGAATGCGTGATTTTTTTAAAACTTTATTTAAAGGAGCCGCAAAGCAAATACAAACTGAACATAAATCAGTATCCTATTTTGTGCAGACTGGCTACACGTAGGGTATAAGTTAACTATTAAAATCTTTTAAATGTGAAAGTAACAAAACACCAACAATTTCAGACACCTTTTTCCATTCGTCGTTCTTTTTATTAATGTCCCTGTATGTAAACAGGGACACGTCGTACAATACGGGAAACCCGCAACAGAAATAATCAAATTTTCCTCCATTTTGCTTAGGAACTAATGTGGTCGGAACTAAAGTTTACAGGATTGTGTTCTCTGGTATCCTCTCAGGCGGAGGACTTCTACATTCTGATTGGTTGCCGCAAAACCGCGTCATAGCTTATTACCATAAATTTGATTTGATTTCAACTCTTCGCGCCGCTCTCGCCGTCCAAGCCGCGCCGCCCCCGCCAGAGCTCGCCGCCGGCTCTCATTGAAAATGAATGGCTTCCGGCCACTTTGACGCTCTCGCCGCCGACGGTGTGAACGCACAGCTAGAATGACCAGGCAGCCAGTGGAGTGAAGCTACAATTAGTGAAATGTGCTCACACTTTCTTGTGCCAGTTAGAAGACGACCAGCAGCATTTTGAACCAGTTGCAGACGGGCAATGGAGGACCCGCTAACCCCCAAATACAGTGCATTGCAGTAATGCAGCCGAGTGGTCACAGAGGCTGGATCACTGTCTCAGTGCTGTCTCTGAAGACTCACTACGGCTTTAATCTGGGTGTCAGACTTAAGGTCAGTGTCCACCTTTACCCCCAGATTAGTAATGATTTGCTTGTGATACTGTGCTAAGGAAACCAGATCAACCAGGGGGGTCACAGAAGTGCCACTACCACTGAAGACCATGACCTCCCAGCGGCTCTGTGGTATTCACGGTCCCTGAATATCCTGGCCTTTGCCTTAGCCCTGGACATTATCTTCGTATGGACTGCTCATCTGTGTTTCGACCTTTGCCTGGCCTGTGTGTGTGTGTGGATTAACCCATCACACTGCGCTTGGATCCTCAACCTTCGAGTCTCGGAGCAGTTACGTTATAATTACGTTATTCTTCCTGTGATTTACTGTTAGCAGCGAATGAAGTGAAGCATCCGCACACTCGCAGAAACCAGCTTACTTCTGTGTGCAAATAAGGTGTAAACAAATAAGAGGTTTTGACAAGGACAGTTACCAAATTACTTGGCACTAAATAAATGTAACAAATGATTATTATTAATACTATGTGCTCATGTGTTTCGTTCCTCATCTCTATCAGCCGGAGTGCTTGTGCTTCTCAAAATGGTTTTATGAGAAGAAATTAATGTAAACAGTCAGTTATGTCTTAAGGAATTAAACAGCAGGACAAACCATATCTTATATTTCATAAGCGATCTGTGCATTAGTGTGAATGCAGTTCATCGGGTCTCCCGCTGTCTATGATGTGCTCGTTCATAACCAAACCGCAGTAAAGATGAGGAGTCTCCACAGCTCTCGAGAGAAGGCGTTCAGGCCCACTCCTAAGTGCTGAGAGCACTGATTATTGCTTCTGATGTTTTATCCTATTTATTATTTACCAGCTTTTACGTTTTGAAGCTATGTTAGTTTAAATATTTAAAATTAACATGCAGTTTTAATTAAATTGTTTAATGTCCAATTATTTTATATATGAAATTAAATAATAAAAGATTTTAAAGGGGACATAGCATAGTTTCTGCCAATCTCATGATAATCTTGAGTACATGATTGTGTGTGTGTGTGTGTGTGTGTGTGTGTGTGTGTGTGTGTGTGTGTGTGATCTTCCGGGAGAAGTTCCCATGCGAGGAATTCCTCCCTTTAAGACGTCATACAGGGCCATACTCGAATAAAACAGCAGCAACCATTACTGTAAATGATGATCTCATCCAGATAGGCAGTGGCACATGGGGAACGCGGCCGGAGGATCCCGTCCACGAGCCGGTGCCCTGAACAACCCAAAAGGAAGCATAACTAATTGGTGTAATCCAGTGTTATTAAAATGGCGGACCGCGGTCCAGATCCAGACCATGGCTTGGTTCCATCCCGACCACAAGACATAACTGCGCATTTTACCATTTCTACAGATTAAAGTGAGCAGTGCGTCAAAACAACGGAGGGGTTCACACCACAAGCACTCAGGGTGGTTTGTAATGATTTTTCAGAGCTACATCTATATCAGTGCTTCATTCAAGCCCTATCCGCTCTATGTGCTTTTCTTCTCTCCCTTGCTGAAAACGTAAAGTGCCGCATTAAGAGCTGCAGACGCCGCGGTTATTTTAACAACAGTAGCAGAAACACGGCGAGCAGCAAACATAGAGTATTTAATAATAAACAATGTTAGAATTTGGGAAATTATTTAGAGATGGTAAGGAAAGACAAAAAAAAAACTTACTTACCTTTATTTTGTCCTTATGATGAGATTTGATTATTAGATTATGCACATTGTTAGTTTTTAGTAGTTTATTGCTTTGAGTAAAATATCAAAATGGTCCACACTTTTCTTAAGAGGTAAACCTGAACCTCCAGTGTTTCTCAGTCCCAAGGCCTTCTATGTGCCATACACGTAGGTGTCTAAATGTAAAATAATAATACAAATATCCTGTCAAAATATCTGATCTAACCTTTTTATATTCATATCCAGTTGGGAGAAATATTTTTGGCAAAAATTCTTACATCACTATTTTTGCTCTCTGGGCCCAAGATTCTCACATCAACTTTCTTCTTTCTTGAAATTGAAAAATTGTTTTTTTTCAAAGTGCAAACCTGCAACATAAGGTAGCTTATGCCCTGCCCCATGTGACGACATTGCCCTCCTTCTGGCTTCAGTGCTGCCCTGCCCCATGTGACGACATTGCCCCCCTTCTGGCTTCAGTGCTGCCCTGCCACATGTGACGACACTGCCCCCATTCTGGCTTCAGTGCTGCCCTGCCCCATGTGACGACATTGCCCCCCTTCTGGCTTCAGTGCTGCCCTGCCACATGTGACGACACTGCCCCCATTCTGGCTTCAGTGCTGCCCTGCCCCATGTGACGACATTGCCCCCCTTCTGGCTTCAGCGCTGCCCTGCCACATGTGACGACACTGCCCCCATTCTGGCTTCAGTGCTGCCCTGCCCCATGTGACGACATTGCCCCCCTTCTGGCTTCAGTGCTGCCCTGCCACATGTGATGACATTGCCCCCCTTCTGGCTTCAGTGCTGCCCTGCCACATGTGATGACATTGCCCCCCTTCTGGCTTCAGCGCTGCCCTGCCCCATGTGACGACATTGCCCCCCTTCTGGCTTCAGTGCTGCCCTGCCACATGTGATGACATTGCCCCCCTTCTGGCTTCAGTGCTGCCCTGCCACATGTGATGACATTGCCCCCCTTCTGGCTTCAGCGCTGCCCTGCCCCATGTGACGACATTGCCCCCCTTCTGGCTTCAGTGCTGCCCTGCCACATGTGATGACATTGCCCCCCTTCTGGCTTCAGTGCTGCCCTGCCACATGTGATGACATTGCCCCCCTTCTGGCTTCAGCGCTGCCCTGCCACATGTGACGACATTGCCCTCCTTCTGGCTTCAGTGCTGCCCTGCCACATGTGACGACATTGCCCCCCTTCTGGCTTCAGTGCTGCCCTGCCACATGTGACGACACTGCCCCCATTCTGGCTTCAGCGCTGCCCTGCCACATGTGACGACACTGCCCCCATTCTGGCTTCAGTGCTGCCCTGCCACATGTGATGACATTGCCCCCCTTCTGGCTTCAGTGCTGCCCTGCCACATGTGACGACACTGCCCCCATTCTGGCTTCAGCGCTGCCCTGCCACATGTGACGACACTGCCCCCATTCTGGCTTCAGTGCTGCCCTGCCACATGTGATGACATTGCCCCCCTTCTGGCTTCAGCGCTGCCCTGCCACATGTGCCCACTCAATGCCCTCTGAGTGGGCACATGTGGTACTTCTTTGCCAGACAACTCAAACTTGGGAAATTAGATCCATGAAATTACCACCACTCCGAAGGATCATTCCAGGGCCGGCCCGTGGCATAGGCGGAATAGGCACATGCTAGGGGCGCCAAAATTAGTGAACAAGTTATTTTTTATTTATTTATTCAGTTTTTTACTAATACTATTTTAAAACCATTAATTTAAAATACTACATCAATCTCGCGCCACGTCTAGACACGGTGAAAGTTCCTGATTGTGACGGATGGCCGAATTTATATGACACATTATAAATTAGCATTATAGTCTGCGATAGATACAGTGCCAAAAAGAAGAGATGATAAAAGAAGATAAAGACAGAGGTAAAGTTATGTAATGAATGAACTGTTTATCTAATTGCATAGTAGTAAGATACTATAATTTAATGGCAGTTATTTTTACCTCAAACTTTAGGCTAACAGTTCTCCAGAGGACCCAGCCAGTGTGATTTGTAACAATCATGTCAGTTTTAGTTTTGCAGTTTTGTGGGGATATGGGATTTTTCTAATTTATTTGCCAAAATTAGTATCTATGTATACAGGTTTATAAAAAAATAGCAACGTTTTATGTAAAATTCACATTAAAGAAGACATTTCGCAGTTTCATTCAAAGTGAAAACATGAAACGTGCCATAGTTTAGTGGAAGATTGACACTTTTGCTAGTGCTCAATGAATAGTTTGTGCATGAATGACGTTTGGACGATGACATCACTGTTTTATCCAGAGCGGCTATATATAAATTAACTAAATGAATAACTTTTTTACAACAAAAATAAACAATCACTGAATTTACTTAACCCTCTGGGGTCGGCAAACGCGCGTGCGCGTTTTGCTCGTTTTTTTTTACATAGCAGCAAAATAGACCTAAAATACTCCGTCAGTTTTGGTCATACAGCCTTAAGAAATATGAAAAAATAAGCTGTTAAATGTCAACTTTTTTATGTGTCCACTTACAATCGAAATAAAACATTGTGCTTTTGTAAAATAAAGAAAGTAAACAGGGTGTGCTTTCTGCCTCTCCGTCTCCGTGAACTTTTTTTCTGAAGCACTTCTCTAAACTCAAACAAAACTCAGCGAATACTATTCACTCAGACATGAGCTATATATCTCTATAATCATTTAAGTGTGTAGTTTTAAATGATCTAATTCAAAACTAAAAGAAATATTCTCTGTTTATGCAATCGATATAAAAAGAGCGAGAGATCAGCCGTTCTCATTATCGTTCTGGCAGCTCATTACTCTGCTAATGTGACACGCCCATCGTGATTAATATCGTGATAATCCTGGAAATTTTACCTCAAACGTGCTGGAGTAGCCTAACAACGGATCCAGCTGCAGATCATCAGTAAGTGCTTGCATGTGTTGCTTCAGATAATCTGTGTTTGAATAGCGCGCACTGTCGATGGGCGTGTCACATTAGCAGAGTAATGAGCTGCCAGAACGATAATGAGAACGGCTGATCTCTCGCTCTTTATATATAGATTACATAAACAGAGAATATTTCTTTTAGTTTTGAAATAGATAATTTAAAACTACACACTTAAATGATTATAGAGATATATATCTCATGTCTGAGTGAATAGTATTCGCTGAGTTTTGTTTAAGTTTAGACACATGCTTCAGAAAAAAAGTTCACGGAGAGGCAGAAAGCACTCCCTGTTTACTTTCTTTATTTTACAAAAGCACAATGTTTTATTTCGATTGTAAGTGGACACATAAAAAAGTAGACATTTAACAGCTTATTTTTTCATATTTATTAAGGCTGTATGACCAAAACTGACAGAGTATTTTAGGTCTATTTTGCTGCTATGTAAAAAAAAACCGATCAAAACGCGCCCGCGCGTTTGCCGACCTCAGAGGGTTAAAAAAGTTGAAGAATATTGTGTCGTGCCATCTTCCCAACGCGCAGGTGACTGAATGATGAAACTTAAAGCATTTGCTTGGGGGCGTTTCCCTGTTTTGCATAGATGGCTTAACACATTATCTTGTGAATAGCGCGCTCCGTCAGTAGGCGTGAACGAATTAAAGTCAATGAGCTCATAATGAACTCGACTGGAATCACTCTCTTTTCATACAGATTACAGAAGCTGAGAATATTTGTTTTTTATATAAATTACTTCATTTGAAAGATGCGATCTCAAGCTTTATGCCCGTGGGTATGTTTGCCTGTTTGACTGCAGTTTCGCGGAGTTACAGATCATTTTCCAACGCGTTTCAAATTGGAGTTCATTGACAGAGAGAGTGCAGAACTCGCATCATGTAAATTTTTCTTTATTTGGCAAAAAGCAAAACACTTTATTTTTATTGTGAGTATACAGAAAAAAAATTGAAACTGAACAGGATCGATTGATGTATAACACGAAAATGAAAGATCAAAATTAACAGAGCATTTTGAGTTTATTTTGCATTGCTAAAAAAAAACGAGCAACGCCGGCGCGTTTTTGGTCCCCAGAGGGTTAACATCTATTCCATGTGATAGTATTAGATCTAGAGTATGATTACGACAATGAGTCGGTCCTGACACGTGTTGTCTAACTCCAATTGAGTTTATAATGTCTTTAAATGCCAATCCCAATGCATCGTTTTCATTATTTAGTAGTAGTCCTTTATTGTCATTGTAACCTGTACAATGAAATTTTAAAAGTGCCAAACAGTTAGTGCATCAGTAAATCAATATCAATAAATATCAATAAATAATTTAAAAAAATAAAAATATCTCCTTATTAGAGATACACACACATGCCACCATTAATTTTGTCATAATTATAGTTATTGCACAATCTAACTCGGCCTATATAGTATTGTTTTATAAATGTTTTTTTATGGCATTAAGGGTGGTTATTGCTGTCGGATAACAACTGTTTTTAAGTCTGTTTGTTCTTGATTTGATTGTCCTGTATCGTCTGCCTGATGGCAACAGTTCAAACAAGGAGTGGCCGGGATGGAAAGTGTCTCTGATAATGCTCTGAGCTTTTTTGGCACAGCGAGCACTGTGAAGGTCAACCATTGTAGGGAGAGGGCAACCAACTATCTTCTCTGCCGTATTAATGACCCGTTGGAAAGCCTTTTTCTGGACTACAGTGCAGCTGCTAAACCACACACATAGGCAGTATGTTAAGATAGATTCTATGCAGCACCTGTAAAAGGATAACAGCTGTCTCTGAGTGATGTCGTTTCTCCTGAGGACCCTCAGGAAGTGTAGACGTTGTTGGGCCTTTTTTAGCACCTTCACACTATTTACGCTCCATGTCAGACCCTCCTCAATGTACACACCCAGAAAACGGAAGTCCGACACCTGCTCCACTCGATCGCCGCTGATGATGAGTGGTGCGATGTCAGTCTTTTCCCTCCTGTAATCAATCACCAGCTCCTTGGTCTTTACAGTATTAAGGAGAAGGTTATTCTCCCTACACCACACCGACAGATCTTTTACCTCCTCTCTGTAAGCTGACTCGTCTGCTCCAGTGATGAGCCCCACAACTGTAGTGTTGTCCGCAAACTTCACTATGATGTTGTTGTGGTGGGTGGAGGTACAGTCGTGCGTGTAGAGAGTGTACAGCAGGGGGCTCAATACACAGCCCTGTGGGGAGCCGGTGCTGAGACTAAGGGCCGTAGATGTGTGATGGCCCACTCTCACCCTCTGGGTGCGACAAGTGAGAAAGCTTTTAATCCACATACAGGTGGGGTATGGAATGCATAGGTCCATCAGTTTGTTCATCAGTTTTTGAGGAAGGATGGTGTTGAATGCAGAGCTATAGTCCACAAATAGCATCCGTACGTAGCTCCCCTGCTGCTCTAGATGGGACAATGCAGCATGCAGGGCTGTAGCTACGGCATCCTCTGTGGATCTATTAGCTCTGTATGCAAACTGGTGTGGGTCTAGGCTTTTTGACAGGCATGATGTAATGTGACCCCGGACCAGCTTTTCAAAGCATTTCATCACCACTGGGGTGAGTGCGACTGGCCGGTAGTCGTTGAGGCTGGAAATATGAGGTTTTTTAGGCAGGGGGACAATGATGGAGGACTTCAGGCATGGTGGAACTGTGGACTCAGCCAGGGACTGATTAAAAATCCTCATAAAGATTCCAGCCAGCTGATCCGCACAGTCTTTTAAAACACGCCCAGAGATGCCATCTGGCCCAGCAGCCTTCTTCGGGTCCACGGCCTGTAGTGTACGCCTCACCTCATGCTCAGTGAAGGTGAAGTTACTATGGACCGTGAGGTGTGGTGTCGCTGCCATACTTGGTTCCACCTCAAAGCGGGCAAAGAAAGTGTTCAGTTCCTCTGCCAGCGAGGCCTCACCCTCAGCTGCTCCTAAAGTGGACCTGTAATTGGTGAGCTGTTGGACTCCCTGCCACACCTGCCTGCTGTCATTACTTCCCAGGTATGCCTCAATCCTCCGCCGATAATCCAACTTGGCCCTTTTGATGCCTCTTTTCAGGTCAGCCCGGGCCACTGTGTAAAGGGTCTGGTCACCAGACCTGAAGGCGGTGTTCCTCTCCCTCAGCAGCCGATGGACCTCCCTAGTCATCCAGGGCTTTTGATTGGGATAAACCCGGATCTGTTTTTCCACGGTAACAGTGCCTATCCAGTGACGTATGTAACACAGTACACTGTCCGTAAACATCTCCAGGTCTTGATGTAAAAACACATCCCAGTTGGTCCTATCAAAACAGTCCTGCAGCCGGTGGATGGCTCCATCAGGCCAAATTGTTATAGTTTTTGTGATGTTGGGTGTACTTTTCCTGAGGGGGGCATATGCAGGAATTAACAGCAGAGACAAATGGTCAGACTGCCCCAGGTGGGGTAGTGGTTTAGCCCTATAACCAAGTTTGATGTTAGAGTAAACCTTGTCCAGAGTTTTATTTCCTCTGGTTTTGCATTTAACATGTTGATATAAATGAGGGAGTACTGATTTCAAGTCTACGTGATTGAAATCCGCCGCTATAATGTGTACAGCGTCAGGATATCTACTCTGTTGGCTGGTAATGCTGCTATGCAAATGACTGCTAGCCATTTTAGCATTAGCATCCGGTGGTATGTAAACAGCTGTTATCATGACAACAGAAAACTCTCTCGGGAGATAAGTGGGTCTGCATTTCACAGACACATACTCCAAGTTCGGGGAGCAGTGACTGTCCACAGTTACTGTGTTAGTACACCAGTTGTTATTCACGTACACACACAGCCCCCCTCCTCTGCTCTTACCGGAGCTCTGTGTCCTGTCCTGTCGCTGCCCGGTATAGCCTGTTAGCTCCATCACCGAGTCCGGGATAAGTGGGTGAAGCCAGGTCTCCGTAAAAAGCAGAATACAGCAGTCTTTTACGGTGTTGTTAGTTGCAATCTGTAGCCTCAGCTCATCCATTTTGTTGACAAGTGATCGATCATTAGCGAGAAACAAGCTGGGAAGTGGAGGTTTGAGTGGCAGCCTCCGTAGCCTGGCGAGTGGGCCAGCCCTGCAGCCCCGCTTCTGCCTCCTCTCTCTACGCCGCCTTCGCCTCTTTCCGGCGGGGATGATATTCCACGAGGAGCCGGGGTGCCGTGCTATCTCCTCCGGTATATTGTGTGTGTGGAGAAACTTGGCTGTAATATTCTGTTCATAACAGACTCCTATCTTAAGGAGATCATGCCGACCGTAGATGTTATTGGCCTGACAGAAAACACTCAGTACATATATAAACACAAAAAAACAACGCAAACTGTAGCACCAACTGAGAGAGCACCGAGCCGCAGCATCTATGTGCGCCGCCATTTTGACATAATCTATGTGTATATTAAAATCACCAACAATTAGCACTTTATCTGCAGCCAATACTAATTCTGATAGAAAGTCAGCAAATTCTTTGATAAAGTCTGTATGGTGCCCCGGTGGCCTGTATACAGTAGCCAGCAGAATTTTCAAACGTGATATATCGTTTACACTATATATTTTTACATTAAGCACCAGCACTTCAAAAGAATTATATTTAAAGCTAGATTTCTTAGTAATTCTGAAAATATTACTATAAATTACAGCAACACCTCCTCCTTTGCGTTTCAGACGAGGTTCATGTTTATAACCGTAATCTTGTGGGGTTGACTCATTTAAAGCAATGTAATCGTTTGGTTTTAGCCAGGTTTCTGTCAAACACAGCACATCTAGGTTATAATCTGAAATCATATCATTAACTATTAGCGCTTTTGAAGTAAGAGATCGAATATTCAGCAACCCAAGCTTTATCATTTGTATTATATCTGGTTTATATTTGTTGAACATCAATTACATTTTTACCCTGAGATGGGTTTGGAAATTTTCTGTATTTCCTAATTTGGGGAACAGACACAGTCTCTATATGATGATATCTAGGGGAAAGAGTCTCTATATGATGATATCTAGGGGAAAGAGTCTCTATGTGATGATATCTAGGGGAAAGAGTCTCTATATGATGATATCTAGGTGAAAGAGTCTCTATATGATAATATCTAGGGGAAAGAGTCTCTATGTGATGATATCTAGGGGAAAGAGTCTCTATATGATGATATCTAGGTGAAAGAGTCTCTATATGATGATATCTAGGTGAAAGAGGCTCTATATGATGATATCTAGGAGAAAGAGTCTCTATATGATGATATCTAGGGGAAAGAGTCTCTATATGATGATATCTAGAGGAAAGAGTCTCTATATGATGATATCTAGGTGAAAGAGTCTCTATATGATGATATCTAGGTGAAAGAGTCTCTATATGATGATATCTAGGTGAAAGAGTCTCTATATGATGATATCTAGGTGAAAGAGTCTCTATATGATGATATCTAGGGGAAAGAGTCTCTATATGATGATATCTAGGTGAAAGAGTCTCTATATGATGATATCTAGGTGAAAGAGTCTCTATGTGATGGGATTTATCTGACATTGGTGACGTGAGGCCGCTAGCAGACGGTCGGTTAAGCCAGTCTGTCTGCTTCTTGACCTGAGCTCCAGATTGTCATGTTTGAGCTCTAAGACTATGAGCCAAATTACTAGAGAGAAGAGTAGCACCATCCCAGGAGGGGTGAATCTATATTTTGCGGACACCAATTAAGACAGCCAGCCATTGAGTGAGCACAATCTGCTAACTATCTCATCACTCCTGCGAACAGGAAGCAAATTACAGTGCTTGACATCGTACTTGCCCGTAGGTGTTTTACCATTCGTTGTAAAACTGTGGACCTATTTTTCTCAAACGCATCACACCCATTCTTCCGTTGAGAGCTGGAAAACTACGATAAAACCTGTTGGAAAGCATCTTTTTGCAGCGATTTTTGTGTGAGCATACCAGTGAACACCCCTGACTACTCGGTGAGTTTCACGTCTTTGTAAATGAAAGTTGAATGCGTTTTAGTAAGTATTATTCCTGTGCACCTATGCAGCCATTGTGGAGGGGGCGGGGTAAAGCGAAAGAAAACGAATATTCTCGAGGCAGCAGCATCTGTCTAAATTTTATTAACCGTTCTATTTAATCAGAAACGATCTGAAAACAGGGCTTTAAGTGTAAAATACAGAACTTGTCCTTTAAGTTCATTATCCCTTGTAGACTTTTCTTATTTATCGTGTATTTTAACTGTGCATTCCTCCATAATTCCCTAAGTTTCTCTCTTCTTGATGGAGGAAGATAATTCACTCTGAATGTTAATGTTTGTACCTCCCCTTTCAGTTTTTTCTCTTGATATCTGTAAATAGACAAATTCAATCATGTACACACAAGCATTTCAGAAATATACACTGCAAAAAATAATCAGATTAATAATTTATTGCATTTACTTTAGCATTCAAGAGTGATTGAGTGAGTCTGCATGCATGAGCGAGTGTGTGTGTGTGTGTCTCCCTGTATTTCCTTGTTCTTTCTGTACTCGACATCTACTGAAATCTACCTCAAACTGAAAAATAAAAAAAAGGGAAACACTTGAGTGACAAAATGCTGTTTAACATATGCTAAAAACATGCTAACTACAATATGAGAATATAGTTTTTCAGGTAATATTGACTGAAAAGTAATTTAATTTGGGTATTTTTGTGTAAAATGCGTCATACAAAAAGAGAGCGCAAAAAGGAACTGAAGCAAGATATACTTCATTTTTTTTTAAACATGAAGAGAGAAAACTCACCTTGTGACTTTGTGTCCTTCGGAGGTGTTCCCGTTTAAAAAAAGGAATATGGCGTCACACCAAATGATATCACTTTTTTTAGGACAAATATTTTAGTTAAGGGTGGCTTCAAAATATTATGCCTGAACTTTTAGTCAAGCAGACTCACAAGTAGACATCTGTCTTATTAACCCTCTGGGGACCAAGGTGTTTTTGGGGTCCTTGAGATGTTTTGACATGACCTGATAGTTGTATTTTTTTCAGTTGCTTATAAACATATTAATGGCAAAGGTGTAATTACACTATATTTAGCACGGACATGGCTATCATAATATGTGAGCAACATGTATGTACATGTTTGCATTTTTGAGAGAATATTATTTATGCGTGGTTATATCAGAAAATTTAAGTTTGAGTTTTTTTAATAAGACCACAAACGACCAACTTCACATATTCCTAGTGGTGCACGATATATCGGCCGCCGATATAATATCGGCCGATATGGTCATTGTTTTACAGATCGGTATCGTTCCGATGTCAAAATATGGCCGATGTGAACAGGCCGATTATCATTCCTGTGTATTTGACGTGCGTGTGGGGGCGGGGATGTTTGTTTTTGCACGAGCGCATTTCAGCTGTGAACAGCGCTGGTGTGTAGGGGCGCGCGCTTTACAGAGGGTGCACCCTTTATCACGTCTCTCGTCAGAGCGAGGGGAATAACTGATACTGTGGGAACCACTTTATATGTAGTGGTGCGTAGCCTACTTTATAGTGGGCACACGATCAACATTTGTTATATCTCCCGTGCTGGACGGAGCGAGGTTTGAACCCGTGTTTGTGTGTAGGGGCGCGCACTTCATTGTGGGCGCGCAAACTAGTCATTACACCGTGTCCTAACTACACTCGACGCCGCGACACGCGATAAAAGGTATTTTTTCCATGTTAATCAGAGTTTATGTCCACTCCTAACCAGCCGCGACACGCGACGATTCCATTTTAGAAACGGTTTCTATTTTTCTGCTACGTCGCGCTGGAACAAACACAACGTGTGGCAATGATAATCTCAGGCACTGTTTATGTGCTTTATTTAATGTTAACAGCGTGTAATGTGACTTTGAATATAATTTAGTACTCCAGCTTTGTAGCTGTAAAAGCAACACTGGAGAATTCACCTCAGATCTTGAAATTAAACAAATGGAAACAAGAACGTTCAAACTGAAGAAACAAATGTATTATTTGACAAAGATTGTTTTAGTAACTCAGTAGCCTATGTATTTGAATGCTGTTTAAATGTTGTAATATTTGTGAATTTGATTATGTAGCTACTTATCCATTTTCTTGCGATTGCCGTCAAGATTACTCTCTGGTGCTGTGCACTTGACTTGAGAGCCCGCCCACACGCTGTTCTGATTGGCTCTGGGTTTTGATTGATTTGTACGCAGCGTCGCAGCTAGAGTGGACAGACAAATTATTTGTGGCTGGATCTTATCGCATCGCGTCTGGTACACACAGGTAAAGGTGCCCAATATCAGTCATTTCTGAAAATAAATTACATGTGTAAATTACAAAAATGTGTTTTCTATGCAGAGATATCGACATCGGTAAATATCGGTATCGGCCATAACAGCAATATTAATATCGGTTATCGGTATCGGCCACAATATTCACATCGGTGCATCACTACATATTCCCACAATACTTTTGACTAATGGATGTTGTCGGCTAGAGTGTTTACTTTAAAATGATCTGAAAATCATCTGGGCTAATCGTTCACTTTAAACAATAGATTGATTTACATTTTGTAAGACACTTTTTGTTTGGAAAGGCAATATGCAGGTGGGCGTGAATGATCCAACAAGGTCATGAATAATGTCCTCATTCACACCTGAGAGAAGACAAAGACCTGCTAATGCTGCATACTAATGAGCCTTTCATTCAGGTGTCACTGAGCCTGAGGTGTCACAAGAAAGAATGCAAAGACAACACACACACACATATACACACACACACACACACACACACACAGACACACACATATATATTACTACAGCATTGGTTCAGAGTTGGAAACATCTTGAAAAAAAGTGTATTTTTCCACAAACTGTATGCTTGCAAATTGTATAATATCCAAGGTAAACATTTCTAGTAATTGTGCAGTTAATTCTCATTCGTATTTTCAGAAAGTTTTGGATGTAGGCTATCCTCTCCCCAAATTTGTCACTAATAAAACACAAAAATAATTTAAAGAGAAGGCTTATATTGACCTTTTAAGATTTTGTTTGCACCTTGTAAATTAGGTTTTGATGTGGCAGTAAAAACTTTATAATCTATCCAAAACGAAATGTTGTCTTTCATATTTCGTCTGTAACATATCGTCTTTTATAATATATATTAGGGCATAAATGTTAATATGCAGTTTAATATGTTGCTTATACAAAGCCATTTTATTTCAACTTATTCAGTCGATTTTTACTCATCTCAGTAGGCAATAGATATTTCATTCACACACAGACACGCGTGAGCTATAGTAAACAACATGCATGCATATGTGCCGTTCATTCATTCAAACACAGAAACGCGACTCAAATTTAAACAGTCTTTTGCGGTTTACAGACACCAGTTCATATCGCGATTAGAACAAAGCACTTACTGATGATCTGCAGCTGGATCCGTTGTTCGGCTACTCCAGCACGTTTGAGGTAAAATTTCCAGGATTATCACGATATTATTATTCCTCACAGCGAGTGTGTTGTCCAGCTGTTGTGGGCGTTGACTGGTTTGCATGTGTTGCTCCAGATCTGTGTTTGAATAGCGCACGCTCTCGATGGGCGTGTCACATTAGCAGATAATGAGATGCCAGAACGATAATGAGAATGGCTGATCTCTCGCTCTTTTTATATAGATTGCATAAACAGAGAATATTTCTTTTAGTTTTGAATTAGTTAATTTAAAACTACACACTTGAATGATTATAGAGATATATAGCTCATGTCTGAGTGAATAGTATTCGCTGAGTTTTGTTTAAGTTTACAGACGTGCACTAGAAAATAAGTTCACGGAGACGGAGAGGCAGAAAGCACTCCCTGTTTACTTTCTTTATTTTACAAAAGCACAATGTTTTATTTCGATTGTAAGTGGACACATAAATAAGAAGACATTTAACAGTTTATTTTTTCATATTTCTTAAGCCTGTATGACAAAAAATGACGGGAGTATTTTAAGTCTATTTTGCTGCTATGTAAAAAAAAAACGAGGAAAACGCGCCGGCGCGTTTTTGGTCCCTAGAGGGTTAAAGTTGCAATATGTAACAATTTTGTAATAAAAGATCCAAAAATCACTTGGACAGTGTGATATATTTCCTGCAGTTATGTACTTACAATATCCCAAAAGTCTCAATTTTAAATAATTGTCCGTCCCGGAAAAAAATGTCGCCTGTCAGTGATGCAATATCCGCTCTATCCTTGGTTTCCGCAATATCACATGGACACATGCGGAAGTGGTGGTTATAGCTGTTGTGTACATCATGGATCACGATTACTCTTTGGCAAGTATTGAAGTGCCAACAAAACGTAAGCGTCCATACGCGTAAATACAATCGGATCTGTTGTTAAAAAATATTAACCCATTACTTGCAAATGTCCGTTCAAATTTAATTTTACTCCGATTGGTTTGAACACGTAAAACAACACTTCATTAACTATAAACATCCTAAAACTACACAGCATTAACCTAACAAATCATTTGACAAATAGCTGTAACAGGATAGCATAACATTTTGCGTTCCTTGTAGTTAATTCATTATCAGGACATCAAATTTCACGTTCAGACGTACAGGTAATACAAAAACTAATAAATTACCTCATCTGTGATCATAATTCATTAATTCCATACGTCTCTGGATGTTGAAAACGACATCTCCCATCGTTCCACTCACCTTCACAGCGTCATCAAGCTTCGCCTTTGTTATTGTTGGAAACAGAGCCCTCTTGTGGCTTAAAATCTTACATACTGTAGCTTTAATATATGACTGAATAAATAGAAAAATAATTCATTTTCTTGTTTTTATTTCAGAATCAAAATTTGTGATATGTGCTTGGGACAGTCACGCCATATGAGATTTTTCTGGTTGGGCTGAATATTTTTTTGGGAAAAAAAGGAATATTAATCTCATGAATGCTCTGTATGTTCATATAAAACAGCACTTTCTGAACAAGATCACCACAGTTGTTGACATATGTTTCTATAAATTATTTAACTTTGACACATTGGACCAAAAAAAGGCCATGTCATGTCAACCAGCCAAATATATATATAGGCTAAATGATCATGAACACAATGACGGGGTGAAATGGGCTGTGATGCATGGGGCACCAGGTCAAATCTGGCCTAGGGCAGCAGAGGGTCAGGGCCGGCCCTGGATCAGTCTCACTCTCTGGTGCCACTGCAAGAATGCGGTTTAGCTCTTGCTCAATGATCTGCTTCTGTGAACATGAGGCAGAGGCCCTGCTGGTCTTCTTAGGGTGTATTCACAATGGCGCTACGATGAGCATTTACTAGCTACTTTTAAACAAATGCGGGTCGGGTACAATATATATATTTTTTTTTTTTTTGCGGTCCGAGTTTCGGGCGGGTTAGTTGAAAACGTCGGTCGGGTGCGGGTTGTTTATACATTGACCCGCGGATCACTGGTGTGAACATGACCCGACCCAATAGCAGAAAGCACTGCACCTTTTTTGACAGGGTCAGATTTTTACTATGTAATTTGGGGTGATGAAATGTTCGGCACGCATGTGATTCACGGACTAACTGCTAAATTAAACCATCATAGAGTGGATGTTTTTAATTTGGAGGGGTTTTGTCTTGCCAATTTACACATTCAAACCATTTTGAAAGCAGAAGAAGAGGTGAACATCGGGACTCGCACGTTATCTGTGCGTGCGCATGCAGAGAGAGGCGCTTTCAGACAGCGCTTGAACACTGAATGGATTACTCTTTTTCGTTTCCATGCCCTTGCACGGACACATGCTTACAAAATAATGTTAAAAAACTCAGTCTCAAGTTTCAATCGTCACAGCATTTTAACACTTTTGTGTCGTTAGCTTGGTCGAGAATAGGACATCAAGTGTGTGGATGTCAAATTTTTGACATCAAATTGACGTCAAAAAAGAGGTCAAATCAGATTGACGTCTTTTCAACATCAATTGCCCACTGGGCTGTAAAAAGGTGACATGTTTCCGCATTAAATCCTTGTGTGGGGTTTAGGGCATTCTCCCCCAATAGAAAATTGTGATTTTAACAAGTAAACGAAGCATTCTGGCAACATTTGCTTCAAGAAAACAAAACAAAAAAACATTTACACTAAGGCTGGGTATTGACACAAATTTCACAATTCGATATTTATTAACTTGGGGCCTATCAGTTAGCAAATTGTATGTACTGTACCATGTATGGGGAATTTTTGGTGATGTAAATATATTTATTCTGAAGCAATCTTCTTCAAGCAATCAGCGTTCAATCAACTTTTACATACTTAAATCTGCCTATTTCTGATATGTAGCATGTATAAGTGCTGCAATGGTGGGTAGAAATAGTAGACCAGTATCAGAAAAACTAGGTTTAGCTCAAGGAGGAAAAGGTTGTGTTCAATGAAACACAGACACAAGGTTGCGGTGCAAAGTTGTGGAGTATATTGCAATGAAATAAGATGACAGGTACAATATTTACATGCACAGATAGTATTCCGTTCAAAGTTGTTAATGAGCCAATCCAAGCGGTTTCAATATTCATACACCATGATCTGAGTGCTCGAAGCCGCAACAGTTCACACCCAGCCCACGCAAAGGCCAGAGTCCAATACTTTAAAAGAAAAGTTCATGAGAGGGTCAGTGTTAATGGTAAACCGAATGGTGGAGGCATCTAAAAAGCTTGGCAGGCATAAAAGTCAAACCAGCAGTTTAGAGAATTAAATTACACGTTTACAGGGCTAAACGCCCACCTGCAGCAGCTCAAACACCACCGGCTCCCACACACCAACAGTGCGCAAGCTCTGCGTCAAATCTCGCGATACTAGCGCGAAGTCTCGCGATAACGTGAACATAGTGTGGAGTCGTGAGAAGGGAAAATAAGGCAGAGAAAATACCTGGGTTACAGATATTTATCTCAGGGCCTTTTTACCTTAAATGTAGTGTAGAGTCAGAGTGAACTGTGAACTGAGGCAAGTTTGCAGAACCCACGTGTAGTTTAATTATACTCAAACATGATCAAACATAAAACAAAGGCATGGCTTTTTTTATGGCTTGATAAACATGGACTTAAAGCATATACATGATCTTACCATCAGTAGTTATATGTAACAATACTTGTCAAAGACACATGGCAAATATGAGGGCTTAAATACACATAAGGACTAATGACTAACTAGACACACATGTGAACATGATTAGACAATGAACCAAGGCAACAGGTGTGTTCTACATGGGCTGTGGCTGGATGTGACCGATCGCCGAGAGTTGCAGGTGGGGAGGAGCTGAAACCGGAGACGTGAAGTCGGACACTTTCTGCTTCCCGTAGTGACTCTCACATGGTGTTTGCATACTTTACCACAGATGAAGTGAAATAAATGCAATATTTGTCCAATACCCAGACGTTTCAGATACTTGATGTATGTACTGCTAAATACATTGTCTGTTTATAAAGGTCAACATAAGCCTATACTATTAAATACCAATGTAGTGGGGTCTACTTTTTTTAAAATCAGTTATATTTGGATAAACATGACACAATATAACATCGCTACATGAAAAGAGATGCTACTGTTATAAAAACAGATTTGTGAACATTAGTGGAATTGAAGGTGTTCGAATAAACACGAAACACACGTGAATGTTGTCGTGGTCGATTCGGCCAATCGTGGAACAGCTGTGTCGTCATCAGAGCTCGTGCAGCCGCTCTGGAGAAGCTACCCTGGCTGAGTCCTCCTGCTGCTCTTGAAAGGTTTATCTCTACTTTGATGGCATATGTCATAGTCATGTGGTGTCGGCGCTGTATCAAGTCGGACACAATTTCTAACCGGCATGCACTGCTTCGAGTCAGCCACCGATCGGTCTACGCAGAGCTGCATGAAGTCACATGGCAAGATCACATGAGGGCAAGGGAATCACATGACAAGACAGGAAACATAACTGACATGAAACATTAACCAAAAACCAAAACATATCTCCCCAACAAAAAACAAAACTAGACAAGAAAGTTCAGAAGGGCGGTCTTGGGGAGGGATGGCGGGCCAGGTCCTTGCAGGGGAACAGGACATGGGCATGGCAATGGCGGACCTGGGCCGTGGAGCGTGGGCGGATCTGGCAGGCTATGAAGCCTCCAAGGCGGATCCGACAGTTCAGGGTCCCAGGGCGATCAGATAGTTCTGGGTCCAGGGTGGATCCGACAGTTCAGGGTCCCAGGATGGATCTGATAGTTTAGGGAGGCGCAGCCTTAACCAGGTACCTACTGCCCCTCCAAAAATGATCTTAAGTGGAGCTATAGGGTCGTGGCTTGCAGTGGGCTCACACTCTGGAGTGACGGGCATCTTGGGACGAGACTCTGGAGTGGCGGTCATCTTTGGACTTGACACACACACAAAATAGTCATGGCCATGATGATCAGCGCTACATCATCCGGAGCGGACTCTGGCTCGGCAGGCATGACGTGAAAAGACTCGGGCTTGGCCATGTCTGTACCATGGCATCCAACTCCAGCCGGGCTGGATGATTGGGGGAGAACTATAACGGACAGTGTGTCGTTTCTTGAGACGTAAAATAGCTCCCTCCAGATGAGCTTCAGGACCTCGGGGTGGAGTCTCCACTCCCCGGGCTTCAGTCCCTGCCTCAACAGGATGTCTTCTCCTTGAACTGTTCTGCTGTTGTTCATAAATCCCAGAAGTGATGTTGTACAACAAAGACATTGTCATGTCACCATCAGTGTCCCAAAGTGTAGCCAACGTTTCATTGGACCTGTATTACTTTTTGTTTTGTTTGTTTTAATAAATGCATTTCACTGCATTTGAATTCCAATCTGCCTATTCCCTGAAACACCCTGCGTTACATTTACCTTAATGCATGTGTTCCTAAAGGTTGCACATTTAAAACGTGATCAAAACAGTAATCTATTTTAATGACAAAATTTTAAACAAGTGAGCAAGTGACAAATATTGAAATTGGAATCGGCCCGGTGCATCACTTATTCTAAAATGTAATGTATTATTTACATGGGATAAGCATCCAGAGGAATTTTAACATTTAGACGTCTTTAATCTACACAAAATTGCATGCTCTCATCTGGCTTTGAAATTAGCACCACAGGCGATGGCCAAGGGGATTGAGAAGGTTCAATTATGCCATTCTGTAACATCCTGCCTATCTCCACTCTCTTGACATTTTTAGGGGTGACACTCTATAAGCTTTATTCATCTGTTGTTATGATATGGTGAGTTTGCCTAATTTATCTGAAGAGATGGTAGGCTAAGACATGCAAGAGAGGCTGTATCTCTGAATGATGGCATTTTATCAAATTGCTATTTCCACTGCTATATACGAAAAGCCGTATACAAATTGGTTGAAATTGAGAATCGTGGAAGAAAGGAAAAGTGGCAATCCATCCTCTAATCTTGAGCCTGTAACTGCATTCTTCCACATTCAGCCATACTCCAGATCAACCAAGGAAATCAAGGCCTAGTATGATTGGCAAAGAAAGCTGATAATTCGATATAGCATGATTGTCCACTGTTCACACAAGCCTGTGCCACACATAGGCAATAGGTACTCTTTGTTCTGAAATATGTGATTTCTCATCTGCTAGCACAAAGACCCTGCTGAACTTTTCCTGCACGTCTTCACTAGGTTCCAGTATCAATACTGGTCTCAACTGGTAAACCACAGACTCCTACGACAACTTTGAGTAGTCAGAGTGAACTAAAGAGTCATGATGAGTTTAGTGTGTTTTAGTGTCTTTCAGAGGCTGGAATGGAATATTTAATCGCGATTCTTTACAGCTCGCAAAAAGACTGTTTAAATATGAATCGCGTTTCTGTGTGTGAATGAATGAACAGCTTTTACCGAACTATATTGCTATACTGAGATGAGTAAAAATCGACTGAAATACGTTGAAATAAAATGTCTTTGTATAAGCAACGTATTAAACTGCAAATTAACATTTATATGCCCTAATATCATAAAAACAATGTTACAGAGAAAATATTAAAGACAAAATATCGTTGACTAGTTTTGGATAGATTATAAAGTTTTTACTGTAAAGTAGACTGCCACATCAAATAAGCTTTTGTTCGCCAATTTCTGCTCATAGGTAAATAAATATATAGTATGTTTTGTCAAAAATAAAATCATCAACTAAGATGTTATTATAGTGTTTGTTCCAATGTAGGCTATATTCAAACTAATGAATCATTAACTTTGAAATACGTATGATAAAATGTATTTAATTAAATAGCAAAAAATATATTTACAAGGTAGATGTAAACTATTTTTATTGTGTTTTATTAGTGACAAATTTGGGGAGAGGATACATATTCCAAAACTTTCTGAAAATACAGTATTAGAATTAACTGCATAATTATTAGAAATGTTTACCTTGGTAATTATACAATTTACAATCATACACAATATGTGGAAAAAGACAAAAAAATTCAAGATGTGTTTGTATGTATATCTTTTGTCCTTGCATTCTTTCTTGTGTGACACACCTGAATGAAAGGCGTATTATACAAGTCATTATTCGGGTCATTGTCTTCTCAGGTGTGAACCACATCAGTCACGCCCCTGCGCATATTGCTTTTTCAAACAAAAAGTGTTTTACAAAATTTAAATCAATGTATTGTTTTATGTGAGTGATTAGGCTGGATGATTTTCAGATAATTTTGAAGCAAAAACTCTAGGCGAGAACACCCATTAGTCAAAATATTTAATGTGTTATGTGGCCTTATTTCAGAAACTTAAATTTTTAGTTTTTTGAATAACCATGCATAAACATTATTCTCTCAAAAATACAAACATGTACATGTTGCTCACATATTATGGTAGCCCTGTTTGTGATAATTAGAGTGTAATTACACCTTTGCCATTAATATGTTTATAAGCAACTGAAAAAGCACAAATGTCAGGGCATGTCAGAACATCACAAGGACCCCAAAAACACCTTAGTCTCCAGAGGGTTAAACTGGTATTGTGAACATGTATTGTATTTATGACTAGGACTCATAATGAGGATTTAAAGTGGATTCAAAATGTGCATACACATGGCTCAGAGTTTACTTACAGGTGCACACATTCTCCCGTCAAGTTCGTTTTTAATACATCACAATCAATGCGTGGGAAGTGGCTTACGTTTCCAGCCCAGTTTTGTGTGTATGCCACATTTATAAATGAGACCCTTGGAGGCGTATGGACCCAAATAAAGTTCCTGGGTACCAAGAGACGACATTCTTGATCCACCGTTACTCACCTCCTTCTACGAGGAACATCCTGATCGCGCAGCACCACACAGTAGAGGTCGACCACTCCACATCAGGGCCCTCGGGAGTGGATACTGTCATGGATTTGGTCCCCGGTCCTCGGGAGTGGCCGTGGAGGGGGGGATACTTTCATGGATTTGGTCCTCGGGAGTGGCCGTGGAGGGGGGGATACTGTCATGGATTTGGTCCTCGGGAGTGGCCGTGGAGGGGGGGATACTGTCATGGATTTGGTCCTCGGGAGTGGCCGTGGAGGGGGGATACTGTCATGGATTTGGTCCTCGGGAGTGGCCGTGGAGGGGGGATACTGTCATGGATTTGGTCCTCGGGAGTGGCCGTGGAGGGGGGATACTGTCATGGATTTGGTCCTCGGGAGTGGCCGTGGAGGGGGGATACTGTCATGGATTTGATCCTCGGTCCTCGGGAGTGGATACTGTCATGGATTTGGTCCTCGGGAGTGGCCGTGGAGGGGGGGGTACTGTCATGGATTTGGTCCTCGGTCCTCGGGAGGGGATACTGTCATGGATTTGGTCCTCGGGAGTGGCCGTGGAGGGGGGATACTGTCATGGATTTGATCCTCGGTCCTCGGGAGTGGATACTGTCATGGATTTGGTCCTCGGTCCTCGGGAGGGGATACTGTCATGGATTTGGTCCTAGGGAGTGGATGTGGAGGGGGGGATACTGTCATGGATTTGGTCCTAGGGAGTGGATGTGGAGGGGGGGATACTGTCATGGATTTGGTCCTAGGGAGTGGATGTGGAGGGGGGGATACTGTCATGGATTTGATCCTCGGTCCTCGGGAGGGGATACTGTCATGGATTTGATCCTCGGTCCTCGGGAGTGGATACTGTCATGGATTTGATCCTCGGTCCTCGGGAGTGGATACTGTCATGGATTTTGTCCCCGGTCCTCGGGAGGGGATACTGTCATGGATTTGGTCCTCGGGAGTGGCCTTGGAGGGGGGGATACTGTCATGGATTTGGTCCTCAGGAGTGGCTGTGGAGGGGGGGATACTGTCATGGATTTGGTCCCCGGTCCTCGGGAGTGGATAATGTCATGGATTTGGTCCTCGGTCCTCGGGAGTGGCCGTGGAGGGGGGGATACTGTCATGGATTTGGTCCCCGGTCCTCGGGAGTGGATACTGTCATGGATTTGGTCCTCGGGAGTGGCCGTGGAGGGGGGGATACTGTCATGGATTTGGTCCTCGTGAGTGGCCCGTGGAGGGGGGGATACTGTCATGGATTTGGTCTTGGGGAGTGGCCGTGGAGGGGGGGATACTGTCATGGATTTGGTCCCCGGTCCTCAGGAGTGGATACTGTCATGGATTTGGTCCTCGGTCCTCGGGAGCGGCCGTGGAGGGGGGGGGGGGTACTGTCATGGATTTGGTCTTCGGGAGTGGCCGTGGAGGAGGGGATACTGTCATGGATTTGGTCCCTGGTCCTCGGGAGGGGATACTGTCATGGATTTGGTCCTCGGGAGCGGCCGTGGAGGGGGGGGGGTACTGTCATGGATTTGGTCCTCGGGAGTGGCCGTGGAGGGGGGGATACTGTCATGGATTTGGTCCTCGGGGGTGGCCGTGGAGGGGGGGATACTGTCATGGATTGCCAGGCTCCAACGTTGCTCCCTTTACTACATCCCAATCACCAGAGTATTAATCACCCGCACCATCAATCACTCTCAGTATAAAAGCAGACTCTTCAGTGTCACTCATTGTCTAGTCTCAGCTTGGACTGTGTATAACTACCTCCTATGATTATCCTCTGACCTCATTCCTGTATTACCTGCCCTTGTGATGCTCCAGTGTCTCCAGCGTTCTCTACACAGAAATAATAAAAGGTTGTGGTAAAAACTCACCACTTTAAATTATATTTTTATTTTGTCTTGATCTGCTGCCGGGATTTTTTAAAATTGGGGTTGCATATAAAATAAATGCATATACTCTTATATACATTTACATTTATTCATTTAGCTGACGCTTTTATCCAAAGCGACTTACAATTGCTATATATGTCAGAGGTCGCACGCCTCTGGAGCAACTAGGGGTTAAGTGTCTTGCTCAGGGACACATTGGTGTCTCACAGTGGATTCGAACCCGGGTCTCTCACACCAAAGGCATGTGTCTTATCCATTGCGCCATCACCACCCCATTAATAATAAATACATCTTAATATTAACTTCAGCATTTAATAATACATGTTTAAAATCAAAATCTGTAACTGTAAGCAAGAGGTCACTAGACTCTAGACTTCCACATTGTCCGTCCTTTTTACGGACAGGGTCATAAAAATTCCGTCATAATCTATTATTACTGTCATTTGAATGTTCCTGTTTTTTTAAAGATAATAAGCCATTTCATAGGCTCTGTTTTTGCTCACATTTTCATTTTTATTCACGAACTTACAGCTCTGGCAGATTGGCTAGATTAATATAAGAAGAGAAAGTTGAACAGAGATTGTGAGAGGGCTCTGTCACGATCGCAACAGCACTATATTCACACACACTCACACACACACACACACACGATCCACTCGACACACTCACAATCACACACACACACGATCCACTCGTTTTCATGTTTTTCCTACTCTTGGGTGCGCACTGGGGTCAGGTTAATGCTCCAGTTCCATACATAACACACACATATCCACTCCATTACCACATCCGTTCCCCATATCCCGTGATAAACACACACAAACACCAGATTAGTTCTTCAAAACATGTTTATTGTATTTATCTGCACGTTATGTCTCGTCTTTAGTTGTTTGTTTGTATTACCGGAAGCAAATGGCAAACCGGTGGCGATCCAGAAAGATAGATATCGGTGGATTCCCGCGCTGCGCGATCGCTCCGGTAACTGGACGGTCTTAAATGTTGTTTGTTTGGGGTTAACACATATGTATGGTAATGAATATTGTTTATGCACAATATATACATAAACAAGCGTTTATGTATATATTATAATATACATTGTTATACGATGGATGTTACACATAATGTGAATGTGTATATGTTATGACACTGATGATTATGTGTATAATTATTTAAGTAAAGCTATAACCCTTGCCTCTGGGAGACTGTGGAGGAGTCCTGTGGGGGAGCTGCCGGTTTAAAGGCCAGGCTTGTTTGTTTGTTCAGGGTTGTAGTTTGGAGTTTGCTTTGGCAATGTGTAGTTGTGTGGCTGTCTGGATATTTTTACTACATTTTACCCATCTCACCTATTTTTTTAAAATTATTTTATTGCTTTTTTGTTGTCTATTTTATCAATAAAACAACTTGCACAAGAAGTGCTATTGCGGCCTTGCCATCGTTTTCTTGTGGGGGCCATTTTTTTCATCCCTCGTCTCACATGTTCTTGTCCTATAAATCTCTATAAAATTTTTAAATCTGTAATTTTACTTTTACTTAAGTATGTTTTGTACAAGGGGGGGAAATTTGGCCAGAATGGGAGTATTTGGTAATGAAACTATGAATGTGTGGTTGTCCTCGAGGATAGAAGTCCAGTTTGCAAATGTGGCTGCAAAAGGAGGAAACACAAAACACCATCCCTCCGTGCAGATAAAGGCATGTTTATAACTTAAGGCCGAATGATTTCCGGGATGCAGAGGGAATCCGCTAATCCAGTCATGTACAGTATAGCGCAGATCTCACGTCAAACACACAGACTGATGGATGAATCGAAAGTAGAGCTGTACAATAAATCAAATAGCGACATGGTCTGTGAATATTAAAGTGCAAAAAGACTGCTATATAAATGCCCCTTTTATGATATACTAGAGGCCCCTAATTTATTTTGGAGTCTCCTACTACAGGTTTACATGCATCAAAGTTCAAAACACTGTTTCATTTTCACCATTTTCTAATTTTTCAATGATTCTCAAACAACTTGCTCTGCTCTGATTGGCCAGACAGCTCAGTGTGTTGTGATTGGTTTACTCTGCTCTGATTGGCCAGCCAGCTCAGTCTGTTGTGATTGGTTTACTCTGCTCTGATTGGCCAACTCAGTCTGTTGTGATTGGTTTACTCTGCTCTGATTGGCCAGCTCAGTCTGTTGTGATTGGTTTACTCTGCTCTGATTGGCCAGCTCAGTCTGTTGTGATTGGTTTACTCTGCTCTGATTGGCCAGCTCAGTCTGTTGTGGAGCCAGTGAAAATGTGAACCACTGGGACTTGTTGGCTTTGAGAAAAAAGTGCTGAGCACTTATCAATGTTATATGAATTGAATATTTCTATTTTGACAAATCTTTCTTTCTTTCTTATTTCAGACACCAGTGCAAGAATGGCTACGCAGAACACAACATCTCCTACGTTAAATGGTTCAGAATGTCCATCAATTGATGACTTCCGCAACCAAATCTATTCTACAGTATACTCCGTCATCACCGTCTTTGGGCTGATAGGCAATGGCTTTGCCCTCTACGTGCTCCTGCGCACCTACCGCCAGACCTCGTCCTTCCACATCTACATGCTGAACCTGGCCGTGTCGGACCTGCTGTGTGTCAGCACTCTGCCCCTGCGGGTGCTCTACTACATCAACAAAGGCCAGTGGAACCTGGGGGACTTCCTCTGCCGCGTGAGCTCCTATGCCCTGTACGTGAACCTCTACTGCAGTGTCTTCTTCATGATGGCGATGAGTTTCACCCGCTTCCTAGCAATCGTGTTCCCGGTGCAGAACCTGAGGCTAGCCACTGAGAAGAAGGCATGGATAGTCTGCGTGGGCATTTGGATGTTCATTTGCACCACCAGTTCACCCTTCCTCCTGTCTGGTCAGCATACTGATCCAAGGACAAACAAGACCAAGTGTTTCGAACCGCCAGAAACGGCAGGCAGCCTAGATAAACTAGTCATGCTGAATTACTTTTCCCTGGTGGTAGGTTTTACTATACCTTTCCTGGTTATCTTGCTGTGTTATGCAGGCATCTTGCACACTCTACTTAGAAACAGTAACAGTATGAAGAAGCAGCGCTACACGCGGAACAAGGCCATTCGGATGATCGCTGTGGTGATGCTGGCTTTCTTGGTCAGTTTTATGCCCTATCATATACAACGCACGCTGCATCTCCACTTTAAAGGCCGCAAAGACACTACCTGCGATGAGGTTATCTACATGCAGAAGTCTGTGGTCATCACCCTCTGCCTGGCTGCGGCCAACTCCTGCTTCGACCCGATGCTCTACTTCTTCTCTGGAGAGAACTTCCGTCACCGCCTCTCCACCTTCCGCCGGGCTTCTGCAAACGTGTCTCTGACCCAGCGAGGCCGCCACGTTCCCCGGAGCTCCCCGCCGGTGGAGGAGAGTGAACTGCAGTGCTGTAATGGTTCAGACAAACTTGGGTAGAGGGAAGGAAAATGAAGAAGCAGAAGCAGATTTTAAAGAAAAGAAGAGAAAGCTTATTCTTCAAAATAGTATTAATAATTAAAGATTCCTATGTACTACATTCCAGTATTAAGACAAATAACCTGCTCTGTAGATCTTGTGCATGACTTGGATTAATATACATTTCAAGAATTATGGGAATATATTTGCAGGTAAAAACATATTCTTGGGATATAACATTTTTTCAAAATGCATTTCATAATTCTGAACCCTCAGTAATGGTTATTGGATGTGGTGTGGTATTCATTATTTAACAATTTAAAAGAACACTTAATATATAAACAGAGCACCTTCTACGTACAATGTGTATTCATTGTCTAATATGCACTTATGACAGCTTTTTGGGATGTATCAATGCTTATTGTAAAACAAACGTTGGACCTTAGAGCAAAACAGACAGAGATGACATCAAAACTGCACAGAAAAGAGAAAGAATTCAAGTGGAATCAGCACTCCAGGGCCATACACCACAGAGACCCTGTCCATGTGGCACCAGTAACACTGAGCTGACCAGTCATCTTATATCGGTTAGCCCTCTCCAGCGCTGGCAGCATTAGGCAGTTAGCCCAAGACAGATGTGTCCGCAGATGGTATAGTGGATACGGGCGTGTGATCCCCTCCCAAGATACCTCAAATTTTTCACCATCTTTTTTAAATCATTCATTGTTAATGTCATTATGTGTAACTATTGAATAGTTTAAATATGTGATGTTTGGTACATTTCCCAAATGTTAATATTAATCAACTCTGGGTAAAACATCATATTCTGAAGGATAACTGAAGTAAAATTAAGAACTGTAGAATGTAAGGAAATATAAACAGAACAAATGCAGTGCATTACAGTTCATCCGCAGTAAATCTATAGTAACGAAGATGAACAAGTGGAGTAATGTCACATCTGTTTTAAGTTTTGTTTCATGTGTTTTAATGTCTTTTATTCTGGTGTTTGGTTCATGTCATGTGATTCCCTGTCCCCTCATGTGATCTTTGTGTCATGTTCTCATTAGGTGTGTTCGACTTCCACTGGATGTTATCGATCGGTGAGATTTGAGTTGAAACCCATTGTGACGCTCCGATGAAGTCGACTCAATTCACAGAAGTTTTCATGAAGCAACAGAAACGCTTTCATTCAAAAGTTTATGGACTGCAAAATACAGCGCCTGTATGCACAAGAATACTGTTTAATCAGCCTATATTATTTAAATAAAGTGGGTCTATTAATTTTGATCCGGTTTATTTTCATAAACACGACACAATATAACAATATAACTGCATCAAGTCGAACACACCTAAAGATTTGTTGTCCAGGGGCCTGTGCCATGATGGTAGTTGAACAAACTCCGGGTTACAGGATTAGTTTTGAGTTGACCAAACCAAACCAACCAGGCCTTGTTGGTGCCATGCTGCGGATCATCAGCTCTCTCTGGCTTTATACTGAGTTCAGGAGTTTAGCTGTGACATCAGTGGCGAACAGCCAATCACATGCTGAGAAAGAGTGAAACTGCGATTCATTTCTCGGGAGATTCACTTCTCTCTTCTGCAGAATATTACGAGATAAATATTAAGAATTTAATCAAATTTACACAGCAAGAAGAAAATGAAAGAGGAAACCTCAAAGAAAAAGTATTGCTATATCAGTGCAAGTAAAAATTGTGAAGTTAGTTAATACAGTTGATAAAGGTATTGAGAGAATTGAACTTTTAAGCTCACATGTAGTCATTGTATAGCTTAATCTGTTGATTCTAAAGCGTATTTATATTACCTTTATATATTTATTCCTTTAAACTGTGCGTAAAAATAATTGATAAACTAAAATTGTACGTGTGATTGATTAATAATTACATAAATAATGTCTAAATCATACAAAATTATTATTCTAAATAAGTGTTACTAAAAGCCAGACGATTTTGTCTTTAAAAATCATTTGCTATGTAGGGACTTGGAGTAGAAACGGGGAGTGACTGCATCCTTTGCTCACAGCTGATTGGTCCAAATTTTGTTTTGAGACCTCTTACCTGGAGCATAACCTGCCCCGGACCAGGTTAGCTGTGGAGCGTAAGTTACTATGGCGATGAACACGGCTAAAACCCAAACCACTTTCATGGTGCCTAAAACCCAGGGTTGGTGCAAACTAAACTAAAACATATCTAGCTAGCCACCTAAACCGGCTTCATGGTATAGGCCCCTGTTATCTGGTTTGGTAGTTCTGTATTGTCATCGGTTGAGTTTGTCATGTGTTTGTCCCATTGTCCTGTATGTAAGCCCTTGTGTCCGCCATGTTGGTTGGCCATGTATTGAAGTATGTTTAGCTGTTCCATGTGGAAAGTCATTTATAGTCAAGTCTATTGCACAATTTCATATTTATGTTTTGATTAATGTTTTAGGTTTATATTTTCACATTTTTGGATCATATAAAATGTAAATAAACTACACTTGGGCTTCTACGCCATCGTCCTCATCTGCTCCTTCTCCAGGCAGCGTTACAGAATATATGACCAGCCATGAACCCAGAAGTCGTGTCTCCTTCGCCTCCGTCAGGGCGATCTGTGGACTAAGGTACAGGTGACCTTTTAACGATGTGGCCTTAAAGGGCATTTTTCATAATGGACATAATGTGATTTCAATTTCTGATCTATTGTTTGCCCTTTTTTTCCAAACGAATCTCTAAGTCCTTCCACGATACCATGTGTCTGTTATGTTCCCGAGTACTCTCATGGTTTTCCCAATCATTCACTCCTCTGGTAATTAGATTATAATCTCTATTGGAGAAGATCTTACAACAGAAGCAGTAAATACTGTTGGCTTTTTTAGAATAGACCAGCCAGCTTCTTCATTTTTTCACCATTCTGTAATTTTCTAAAAAGGTAATGGTGATGGCACTCTCCCCATCTTCTCTTTTCGGAGATATGAAGTCTGGTGCCAACTGACATGGTCCTCTGTGCACTAATTGTGTTGTAACTTTGGCCAGGCCACAACACACAACCTAGAACTGAGTCCCTCATCTGTAAACAACACTGAGTGAATTCTAGGTAACTCTCATTAAACTAGTTAAAAGTTTCTTCTACTCACAAAAAATGATAGTTGTGGGATACAAAAATAACTAGAAGAAACGGTTATTGGTTTTACTTCTAAATGCAATCTAATGAAGATGGTATGTTAGTGTTCATGTATAGAAATAAAATATTTTTAAGAATGTTTTTTCTCCAACGTTAAAAAAATATGTTCAAATTAGAAATACCACACATTTGTGTTCTATCAGTTTGTTGTACCCTGTCCAGTGTATGAGATTGTCTTGCACTACGGATCCACTTCCTGCTCAGCTACTGTTCGGACGCTTTTGCTTACTGCTCCGCGCTTTGCTCTATCGCTTTTATATTTTTATATTTTATCTTCTTTTATCAACTAATTTCAACTCCAGCAAATCAGCACAGTGCTCAAACGCTTGGATTACAACAAAAAAGCTGAATTATTTTATTCGACCAGCCTCCCACTGAAAGTTTACATTCCGGGGAAGAGAAAACACAACTGCATAAGGATAAGAGAAAATGCCTCTTCTGGAATCTACTTGCTGCACTAACTGCCACAGACTTTTACAAAGGATTGCAGTTCTTGAAACAAAGTTATTTGCGGGACCACCAAACCAGACGGAACACACAACAGAGCCCCGTCATGGACGCCCTCAGCACACAGCCGGTGAGTTTCATGAATCTACTGCTCCTCCACAGGCCATACTGAGTGTAGAGAAACAAGCCGATCGACTTACAAATCGATGGCACTATCAGGGAGCGAGACCCAAAGGCACTCGAGACATCAGATTGTCACGAGTATCACATATTGCCGCAATAGCATCCTCTACCCCAGACACGGCTCTGACAAGGATTGCAAACACTGGTCTCCTACCACCGCCTATACATCTTGAGAATAGATTTGAAGTATTAATGAATGTAAATGAGGAATCTCCAAACGTGATGAATGTGATCGAACACAGACTGGATAAGCCAGTAGCTAACACTGATGCTAACCTGCGCTCAAGGTCGAGCAGACAGCGGCACTCAGCTCAGAGCCTAGCCGAGCACACGACTCTGATAGTGGGTGACTCCATTATCCGACACACTAGTAGCAGGGATACAACTACGTGCTGCCTTCCACAAGCAACAACTTCTGATGTAAACAGGGAACTTGAGAACATTCTGATGAAACATAAGACTGCAAATCGACTCATCATTCATGTGGGGAAAAATGATATTCATAAAGAGCAGTCAGAACTCCTTAAGAAGGATTTCAATGAACTGTTTGAAACACTGAAAAGACTGAAAGTACAAACATTCATAAGTGGACCACTCCCAGCAAGAGGAACAAACAGGTTTTCACGGTTGCTTGGGCTTAATACATGGCTCCAAAAAACCTGCAATATAAAAGGAGTGAACTTCATTGACAACTTCAATCTTTTCTGGAGTCAGAGGCAACTGTTCCAACAGGACGGACACCACCCAAACAAACTTGGTTCAAGAGTGCTAAAGGACAATATCTACTTCTCCCTCAATCATCCTTCTGCAGTGTGTGCCAATCCACTCAACCTGAATGGCACACACACACCTGGACACAGTATGAATGACCACAGGACTTCACTCCAGCACCTGAATGGACATGCGGTTGACACGTCACACAAGGACAATGATAACACCACTCAGCCACAACAACTTCTGCTCACGGACACAATCTCAGCTGAGCCCTGCCCACAGACAGACTGTGACATACTAGCATGTGAAATGAAACATGCACACCTGCCGATGGCCTAGTCTGGCCAGATCCTGGGGCTGTCTCAGAGCTGGGTTTGTCTTCTGCACCTACAGGTAAATCAGACATGGCATTGACACATACTGTTGGTACTCAACCAGAATAATACTTACGGCGGCGGTAAAATTGGGATGTGTAGTTGCTGCCTTTTACTGCTAAGTGGCGCTACAATAACACTTTGAAAAGTGTCCGTTTATTCTCTCTATTGCGTAATCTGCCACGGCTCGTTGAGAACTGGTAGCAAATACATTGAAGTGAATCAGTTAAACGAATTCATAATCCCCAATACTGAAATTACAGTACAAATTTAGAACTGAAACAAATGTTGGCTTCTATTATTGCAGCAAATTTAAGCAAAGTAGGCTAAACGGACATTGTGTGCCAAGTTTTTCTATAGGCTAATTTAGAATGGCTATGCATGTCAAGGTTATGCATCATCAGAGGTGTAAAATACAAAGTACAAATACTTCGTTACCTTACTTAAGTAGAAATTTGGGGTATATATACAGATGGTACTCAACCAGAATACCTATTACCGCCGCGCCAGCCACCGCCGCGGTAAAAAGAATCCAGTCCGCGGTAAAAATAATCCAGTCGCATTTCAAAGTCATTCGCAAAATGACCGCCAGGTGGCGCAGAGGGACATTGTGCAAAACAGCATTGAAATGTAAGCGGGGTTAATGTCAATTAACAGATAAAATAGGCTACTATAGAACATTGTTTAGGACAGAAAAATAGAGTCATAATTTAAAAATAGAGACGAGAACAATATAGGCCTAGGCTTTATTTCATATTGTAGCCTACGCCTAGACGTCGGTGGGCGACAAAAGCTATTGCCCGTTGGGAGCAGCGTGATAAAATAATAAATAATAATAATAACAAAAATAAATTAGGTGCAATGAAGCTGATTATTTTTTACGATTCTATTGAGGAATGAGACGAATGATGAATGCAGACAATCAAACAAACAAAACATTTTTTTTATACAGGATAGCCTTTTTTTTGGGGTTCCTAGCCTTTAAAGAGTTTGTAAAAACATGTTTTTTTAAGCAAGGTGTGATATGCCAGGGGGACGGGGATTTCCTTCTGGTCTAAACATCCCTGCTTCTGCTGAATTATTTGAATAATTCCCTCGACAGTAATCAATGCTATAAATGACTTCACCAATAGACCATTTAAAATATATAAAATAAAGATATGCAACAGGCACGTTTAAACGACAAACAATAAAATCAGAACCAGTTTCAGTTACGATCATGGTTCCCTTAATGCATGCACGGCTTTCAAAATGTCACAAAGCGTTTTGAGATTGTTTTGAATGAAATATTGAAGTTTATAATTAAGTATTTTGGCACACCACGCCGAGTGGCGCTATCCATTGTTCTAAAGTCGGGTTTTATTCTGGCATGTTGAATTAGTGTTCGGCAGACGCGGCGGCGCGTTCATTTGGATTTATTTTTCTCATAACAGACAGCTAAAACATCTAAGCTAAGATGCTAAGACATCCTGTTCCAGGATCCTGAGCAGAACCAGAAAATATGAACATATCACACCAGTCCTCAGGTCTTTACACTGGCTTCCAGTCACATTTAGGATTGATTTTAAAGTATTATTACTGGTATATAAATCATTTAATGGCCTAGGACCTCAATACATTGCAGATATGCTCACTGAATATAAACCCAACAGATCACTCAGATCATTAGGATCACATCAACTAGAAATACCAAGGGTTCACTCAAAGCAAGGAGAGTCCGCTTTTAGCTATTATGCAACCGCAGCTGGAACCAGCTTCCAGAAGAGATCAGGTGTGCTCCTACAGTAGCCACATTCAAATCCAGACTCAAAACACTTCTGTTTAACATTGCATTTACTGAATGAGCACTGTGCCACTGTTCGTCCGACTGTTTGCACTGTATTTTATTTTATTTTTATTTTTTACTCTAAACTGTTTTAATTATTCTTATTTCTTTTGATTATTTTAATTTCTTCTATGTAAAGCACTTTGAATTACCATTGTGTATGAAATGTGCTATATAAATAAACTTGCCTTGCCTTGCCTTGCCTAAAATAACTTAGGCTCTAATAGGCTAGTAGTTTTTTAGTCATACAGATCAGAGTAGAGTAGCCTACATCGTTCAAAACTGTAAACTTTTATTCATATTAGGCTAATGAAAAAAGTTTGGAAGAAGCTGGCCCAAACCGAGGTAGCGTTTTATTTCTTCAATTATTGAAATAATTAAATGTTTAGTAATAAACTTTTATGACAGAAATATTAGCCTACTAGCCTACATGTAGCCTAAATAATTAAATTCTTTCATTATCAACACTTTAATAGCCTAATGCTAATGTCTAGAATTAAGTGTGAATTGCGACTTCTCTTTGTTTTGAGTCGGTCTCGAGCTCAGATCGCCTGTGGGGGGTGGGGGGTTCAGGAGGTGTTAAATGTTCTGTCTTTCATATGCAGAGTGAGCCTGATGACCAGGCAAAGGCAAAATACTTTTAAAGATACATCTCTCGATGTGTCCAAATGTAGGCCCTTAAATTATAAATATTGTAGTTTTATGTATTGTATTTAAAGGGGTTTCACACACACTTTCAGTTGAAGTGTTCAATCCATTTGTTTCAACTGGTTTTGTAGAGTTTTAACATGTTTGAGCAGTGTGTGTGTCAACAATCTGGCATTATCTAAACATGAACTATCGACGAAACGCGTTCTTGCCAACTAAACGAATGCAAGTGAGCAGCAGATACAGAGCGCTTTTATTCGCGATCCACCTCGTTTTATTGTACGGTGAATTCAACCATTTATTGTACGGTGAATTCATTCTGTGTCTTTGAAGCAAGGCTAAATTATTTGTTACAGTTTTTTTTCGTGATTTGTATGGATGACACAGCGATATATAGAGTATTATCAGCTGTATGATGGGTTTTAAATCTGTAATGTTTAATGTCGAGAGAGACCCGGCGCGCGCAGTGCAGGGAGACTAAATAAACTAAAATAAAAGAGATCCAGCGCGAGAGAGAAGCAAAGAAAAACGCATGATCTTAATTTATGTTGCTTTGAACTATTTTCGTTTTGTAGACTAGCCTACTGTTTTAATTGTTTATTTAGCTGCAATTTCTTTGGCAATACAAATTTAAAATGTTGCAAGAATAAGATTCTGTTTCTTACTTAATAAACTCTAACTCGATGCAACCCTGTTTTAAATAAATAAACTGCCCCCGACACTTTATTTAAACCTTGAAATGTCCAGGATCTGTTTTTAAAAATTTCTTCCTTTGCTATGGCGGGTATCAATTGTCAGTCATCTCAATTTCGTGGATGATTCACAAAACAATAATTTAGCAGATTAAAGCTTCATCTGACTCTGGTGCCCTTACTATCTTGGTGCTGTTAGATTTGAGTGCAGCCTTTGACACGGTGTGTCACTCTATACTGATTGAGAGACTCGAGACTTGGCTTGGTATTTCCGGTACAGTATTGGAGTGGTTTAAATCTTACCTCACTGATCGTACCCAGTTTGTTGTTTTAGAAAATAATAAATCTAACGTTGGACAGGTATGTCATGGTGTTCCTCAGGGGTCTGTTCTTGGCCCGATGCTTTTTAATATTTATATGCTTCCTTTGGGGCAGATTATTAGAAAGCATGGTTTGGGGTTCCACTTCTATGCTGATGATACTCAAATTTATATTAGCACGAAAACTAATATCACAGGTATCTCAGCAACACTTTCTGACTGTCTGCAGGAAATTAAACTATGGATGTACCACAATTTTCTTAAATTGAATGGTACAAAGTCAGAGGTTATTTTAGTTGGTACCCCTGCAGCTGCTTGTAATGGTAGAAATTTTAGTTTACACCTTGAAAATAATGTAGTATTCCCGTCATCTCAAGTTCGCAATCTTGGTGTAATTTTTGACTCTCATCTGACACTTGATGCACATATCAAGAGCATTTCAAAATCTGCATTTTTCCATCTAAGGAATATTGCCAGGATTAGGCCTTTTCTTTCATTACCTGATGCAGAAAGGCTTGTCCATGCACTCGTTACCTCTAGGGTTGATTATTGTAATGCCCTTTATCTTGGTCTACCTGCAAAATCTATTAAGCGGCTGCAACACATACAGAACTCAGCTGCACGTGTTCTTACACACACTCCTTTTGGTCAGCATATCTCTGGGGTGCTTAGGAACCTCCATTGGCTTCCGGTCCATGCCCGTATTGATTTTAAAACTCTTATTTTAACATATAAAGCTGTACATGGAATTGCACCATCATATATATGTGATCTAATTACGTTATATATGCCCTCTCGATCTCTTCGCTCTGCCAACTCTTTCCTCCTTAAACAGCCGTCTTGCAGACTAAAAACGATGGGTGAAAGAGCCTTCTCTGTGGCAGCCCCTAGGTTGTGGAATGCACTTCCCTTAACTGTTAGGAATGCCCCAACATTACAAAGTTTTAAGAAACAGTTAAAAACCCATCTTTTCTAAGATGGAGTTTGTGTCTTAATTGGTGACACTGGATATTGTATTCTACCTGTGTTGCATTCTTTTTTATTGTATATGTGTATGTATGTATGTATATATATGTATATGTGTGTGTATATGTGCATATGTATATATATATATGTATATTATTGTATTTTTTTTAATTATTTTTGTACTGTACTTGTTGTAGCGCTTTGGGTATAAGAAAAGCGCATTACAAATAAAATGTATTATTATTATTATTATTATTATTATCATTTTCATTTTCTGACGCGATCGGCTGATAATCTTCCTTCATCAGTTTTGTCGTCTGTGCAGCGGCTCTACTGGAATATGTCGCAAATTTATGTTGTAATGTGCCATTGATAAATAAATAAAACGCTTGACTTCAATAAACAGTTACCTATCTAAGCATCAAGAATGGTAAAACATTTAACGCTGTCAGCCAAAGCTAGTGAGATTCAATCTCGCATCGCTTGAAGTTCCGTGAAGCTCGTGCTGTTGCGTTGTCCACAGAGCTATCATCGGACCGCTGTTAAGACGTTGCTCTTCCAAAGCCTCATTGATGTAGCCTAATATTTTTCTATTGCAATGTTTTGTGTTGAAATGTTTTCATTATTTATTCAATGTATTACATTTAATTTCAGTCTTGTGATTATGAATTTGTTTTACTACATGTTTCACTTGAATTGATCTGTTACCACATTTCAATCACTCTCAATGAGCCGCGGCGCAGCGGCAGATTACGCAGCAGAGAGAATAAACTGACACTTTTCAAAGTCTGCGTCTGTAGCGCCTCTTAGCGGTCAAAGGCAGCAAATACACACCGCAATTTTATGGTAAAAGTCTTATTCTGGTTGAGTACCATCTGTACTTTACTGGAGTATTTATTTTTTAGCCAACTTTTTACTTCTACTCTTTAAATTTTCACGCAATTATCTGTACTTTCTACTCCTTACATTTTAAAAAAAGCCTCGTTACTCCTATTTTATTTCGGCTTGTTTTCATTCCGGCTTGTCATCGTTAACCGCATGTGTTATTGGTCATTTTTTTGAACGATGACAATAATCAGACTAAGTGATGTTTTTTGAAAATGTAAAAATGCAGAAAGTGTTCTGTGATAGGTAATTCTATCTTCCGCTTCATGAAACACATGTTAATGCTCAGTAGTACGCATATATGGTTCTTTAATGTATTTGCATTGCACTAAAATTGAAATAGAAATAAAACTGAAATTCATTTCTATGGGCATATATGCGGCTGAAACAGGTAGCCTAATGCATCCCAAATTTTTCAACATTAACCCTCATAGCATATGAACAAAGCATATAAGAATAAAAAACTTACTACTAATCCTCACCTGGATCCATTGCTCCTCGAAGTGAAACCAGCACTTCTGAGGTAAGTTTCCCAGGATTATTCCTCATAGCCTCGCAAGATGACACACAGTACATTCATCTGATTAAAATTGATGTGTTTTATCGAGCTGATGTGGCCGGTTTGCATGTTTGCATGTATTGCCTCAGATCATTTGCGTTTGAATAGTGCGCCTCAGTGGGCGTGGTCACATTAAAAGACAACGAGCTATAATGAGAACTCGCTCTTTTTATATAGATTACATAAACAGAGAATATTTGTTTTAGTTTTGAATTAGATAATTTAAAGTACACACTTGAATGATTATAGAGATATATTGCTCATGCCTGGGTGAATAGTATTCGCTGAGTTTTGTTTAACTTTACATACGTGCACTAGAAAAAAAGTTCACGGAGACGGAGAGGCAGAAAGCACACCCTGTTTATTTTCTTTATTTTACAAAAGCACAATGTTTTATTTCGATTGTAAGTGGACACATAAAAAAAGTAGACATTTAACAGTTTATTTTTTTCATATTTCTTAAGCCTGTATGACCAAAAATTACGGAGTATTTTATGTCTATTTTGCTGCTATGTAAAAAAAAAACCGAGCAAAACGCGCCGGCGCGTTTGCCGTCCCCAGAGGGTTAACATTTGCTCCAAAAAATGCAGACTCTTGCAAACATGTAGAGGCAACCATGGCAATGGCGATTGCAGACCATTGTTCCATTCTTTCCTGTGACCACATTGGTAAGGCATGCAAAGCTGCTTTCTCTGATTCTACTGCAGCCCAACATTTACAGATGCACCGTACCTGTCACAGTGTCTGGTTATGTTTCCTGGTGTCCACTAGAGGTCCTCTTCTCACGGTGTCATTCACATTAGACTACATTTCCCAGCATTCTGTTCCACTCACCACTCACCTGATCATTGCACCCATACGGAAATGTAATATATGACATATATGTCCCTATATCGCAAGTGACGCCGTCAAATATGGTAAATATAAGACAATATATTGCTATCACATATATACAAATCTCTAGATATATGTTGATATAAGTTTATAACATATATCAATTTCCCACATTAAATGAATATATTGACATATATTAATACGATGTATATGATTTTGGTTTATATAATATTGTATGTTATGACCATATATGTCACCGATATGTTTAATTTATATATGCCAATTTATTTAAACAACATACATATAACATGCCTATGGTTTCCTTGATACATTCCTTGTTTTCCTTATTTGAACAGCTTGAACTTTTAACAAGTCTACACGATCCACATTTCTATCCTGTTTTAGAGTTAGCACAATTTTGTATAAAATAATTTATTTATTCATTATTTTACCTGATCTTAACTGGCTCATAAAAATAAAAACAAATACTTCACATTATATTTCCAAACTTAAATTTTATTTAATTTTCATATCAATATATCATCAATTTCTATATGTAAGAAAATACATAATACATGCACTATATATGCAGACGCATACAGAATAATATACAGTTGTGTTTGTCTCCAAACTAAAAAATCTAGGGACCCCAAATATAATTTCAACATTTCTCTAGACTGCACTGATGCAGCTATGTAAATATGGGCTTCCACTAGCATTCAAAGACACGTTGGTGCTGCTAAGTTTCAACAAAGCTTGGCAGAGCTGCAAAAAACTGATGTCACTGATGTCAGACATGAAATAAAAAATGTAAACTGTTACTTCATAATAATTAAGAAAAGTCCAAATATAATCACATCTGTGCTGTTCCAAAGGCATGTACACACATTTGTGTTGAATTGCTGAGGCATGTACAGCAGTTAGGTGAGACAGCACCTTCTTGACTGGATGAAAGTGTAGAGGATTCTGAACACAAAGAGAAAATATGTGCTTGCCCTCCTCAAAAAAGTGACCAATAGCATAACAAGTACTGCCATTCCCTACATCTGTCACCATGAATGTTTTAACAGAGAAGAATGTGTTGTCAGTTTTTATACGAACTACACTTGAATTCCTCTTCTTTGAACGGTGGTATGCCTGGGAATGAACAGTTGCACCATTGACAAACACTCGATCATAGTTCTTGAAATACACCTCTGGTGCAACTCAGACACATCATCAGTGATGTATCCTGGGTTCATTGGGTGTTTCGGGTCTCACAACATCATACACCCTCGCCCAGGCGACCCCGCCAGGGTTGATCAGACCCTGGCTTGTGTCTGAGTAGCTTGTATGATCCACGGATCGCCCCGCTTGATCCACAGCCATCTTGACGCCTTTTCGGCGGCATCCGTGATGTTCTTGGCGGCTTTCCTGATGTGCAGTCCCTTCACTCCAAGCATCTTGAGGGCCCTGGTGAGTGAATGGCCGATGAATCCTCTGCACCCGACCTCGATGGGATTGCATCGGGTCCTCCACCCCCTGCTTCGGCATTCGCCTGCCAGCTCCTCATACTTGGCCTTCTTCCTCTCAAATGCCTCCTCCATCCGGTCTTCCCAGGGAACAGTCAACTCCAGCAGGACCACTTGCCTTGTTGTTTCTGACACCAGGACAATGTCCGGCCTGAGCGTGGTCACTGCGATGTTTCCTGGGAATTTGAGCTGTCTCCCTAGGTCGACCTTCAGCTGCCAGTCCTTTGCTGTTGCGAGCAGCCCCCCTGATTGCTTCAGGCGCTGAAGTGGTCCATAATAGTCTACAACCTTCTTCTCTACCCGATCACCAACACTATGCAAAGCAATATAGTCGTCATGTGCCAAAAAAATTTCTTGGGTGGTCCAAAAGCTGTAACTCCTAAACACCTCACTGCATGCTTTCGCTCTTTTTTCCCCCTCAATAACTGACCAAGAACAGCAGTACACTCTGAGGAGGAGCTTTTGACCATTTCTAACAACTCCATGTTAAAGGCCTCAAATTGAAAGGCAGAATGGGCCCATAATGGCACCCAATTCTGGACACTTCTAGAGAGATGGAGGCAGAGGTGAACATTGTAGGTGACATTGCCTATACCATAAAGGGGCTCCATCTCAGATACAAACTGATGAAGAAGATCCTGTGATTCTAAAAGCTGCTGAGATGAAATCGATGTGGTTAACAGCAAAGCTATGCCACTCGCAAGTTTCAGCCAATGATTAAGGTATCTCTCAGGTAGAATGCCCTTAAGAACGGAAACACAGTAGTAAAGTGGCCACATCAGCCATTCATGGGCTTTCCAGTAACGTCTTTCTTTTATGGATCGAGGTGTTCTGGAGACATTACTTGGGGGCTTTATCTTTAACCCTCTGGGGACCAAGAACGAGCCGGTAGTGTTAATTTTGTCACCTATTTTTAATTTAGTCTTAGTCTTAGTCTTGTGCCAAATGTCCTTGTTAGTTTTAGTCATATTTAGTCATTCACATATCTTTTTTTGTTAGTCTAGTTTTAGTCGACTAAAAGTCTCATCATTTTAGTCTAGTTTTAGTCAAAAGAGAACTTAAGGTATCTTAGTCAAGTTTTAGTCGACTAAAAGTCTTCATTTTAGTCAAGTTTTAGTAAAAACAATAGTCTTTTATTTTTAATAACACATTATTACTGAGATTATTTCTGATTAACATTTCAGTATAAAAGTGTTTCACATATCTCAAATATTGGTTAATGTCATAACCTGACAAAATACACTTGTTGAATGATTTTTGTTGAATGCAACTGTTATGTCTGGTTTTCAATTTCGGATTTAGGAGACACATTTACAAATGATGAACCTGTTCTGAAGAGTATTTTATTTTAACCAACACAATTCAAAAGCTGGGGCCCAACAGACTCCGACTGAAGTTACAAAGGCGCGGGAAGAGGTTTCAGGTTGGGGGTGCTCCCCGGTGCTCCCGGTTTTTTCACGATACTTCATGAGGCACACGCGCACGCTCTCTCTCCCTCTCTCTGTCGTGCACGCGCTATGCGGTTTAGAGCACAGTCTCTGTCTAGCGGGCGCGCTCGCTCTAGATTCCGGAGATTTTAACTAATTCGCGGGCATCAGTGAGCCGCTATCAATATGCGGGAGACTCCCGGGAGGCTATTTTTTTGGTGCCCCCTCAGCTCTTTTGGTGCCCTACGCGCACAGCGCGTGATGCGGCGGCACTGTGCTAGAGACGGTGGACTTGCACTCAGATTTTTTTTTTTTTTTTTTTAGCGGCGTGTGGACGAATTATTTCTACGCACACACCATTTTGTGTGGTACACACAGGATTCTAACCGTAGAAACGGAGCGCATTATTTTCTTTAGTGGAAGCAATACAATCGTAACCTGCATAATGTATGTGCCAAAACACCATAGCTTCGTAACGTTACTTGAGCAACAGCGCAAACTCATTCGGAATATTTTAAAGGCGTACAGCTGATGAAAAAGCAGAGACGATTGTAGACGAAAATGAAGAGAGATTTTATCTTAGTTTTTATTTTATGCAAAACATTTGCGTCTCGTCTTTTTTCCATCAACAATAATGCATGTTAATTTAGTCTTAGTCAGCGTTTTTGAACAGTAGTGCAGTCTCGTCATCGTCTCGTCTTAAGTCATGGAAAAAAAGTCGTTGACGAACATATTTCGTCTCGTCTCGTCTGACGAAATTAACACTACGCGCCGGCGTTGATTTTTTTTAGCAATGCAAAATAAACTCAAAATGCTCTGCTAATTTTGATCTTTCATTTTCGTGTTATACATCAATCGATCCTGTTCAGTTTCTATTTTTTTTCTGTATACTCACAATAAAAATAAAGTGTTTTGCTTTTTGCCAAATAAAGAAAAATGAACATGATGCGAGTTCTGCACTCTCTCTGTCAATGAACTCCAATTTGAAACGCGTTGGAAAATGATCTGTAACTCCGCGAAACTGCAGTCAAACAGGCAAACATACCCACGGGCATAAAGCTTGAGATCGCATCTTTCAAATGAAGTAATTTATATAAAAAACAAATATTCTCAGCTTCTGTAATCTGTATGAAAAGAGAGCGATTCCAGTCGAGCTGATTACGAGCTCATTGACTTTAATTCGTTCACGCCTACTGACGGAGCGCGCTATTCACAAGATAATGTGTTAAGCCATCTATGCAAAACAGGGAAACGCCCCCAAGCAAATGCTTTAAGTTTCATCATTCAGTCACCTGCGCGTTGGGAAGATGGCACGACACAATAATATTCTTCAACTTTTTTTAAAAGGAATGGAGCTTCATCACTACCTCCGCCTGCAACTCGGAGTGCGCTTAGCAATACAGTCAGAAATCAGAAAGAGTAAGTACATATTTACCCACTATTATTACAGATATTTTCACAAATTAATATGGAAAACATGTCGATTTTACTGGTATTCTAAGGCCAAATTAGAACCTGGAATTGATATTTTTCCCGCAGTGCTGAATGAGAAGAGCCATTAATATTATTAATAAACAGTGTTGGGAACGTTACTTTAAAAAAGTAATTAGTTATAGTTACTCACTACTTGTTCCAAAAAGTAACTGAGTTAGTAACTGAATTACTCTATAATAAAAGTAACTCGTTACCAGGGAAAGTAACTATCTGCGTTACTGTTAAAAAAAATTTTTAAATTTTTTTTTGATTGATTTTTTTTGCGCAGTTTTCACGAGTCAGTTGAAATGAGTAGAACAGACGGGTGTTTGTACATAACTTTCGATATTTATTGCACGACAGACAGCAAGAGGTTTATCCTGCACTTCAAGAATTATCTTTGTAAGAAAAGTAAACAGTTACACCATATAAAGTGCATAACTCTAGCTAATTAAATCAAACTCTCTCAACCAGAGACAACTGGTCAAGAAAACAACCTGGTGCACTAGCATCTGTGGTGGAGGTAGGGGTTGAACGACTTGAGATTTTTTGAAGTCGACTGCTATGACATCAAAGTCGAGTCGACGTCGACTAGTCGCTGACGTCATTTATAAAAAAAAACAAGAGATGGGACTGCTTTGCAACATGCCACAATTAGCAATTTATTACCATAAAATTATACAGACAGCTTTATAATATGTCGCAACTTAACAGTAACAATGCAACAATAACTCCTGTTTTAGTATAAAAAAAAATATTTGATGCATTATGTCGGCATAACAATCTCATTTACGCAAGATAGGCTGTAAGCTTACTCACTGTCACAGTCCTGCTCATTCACAGTTTTTACGTGTCGATCGTGGTTTTCATGTAAGAAGACAAGGGCATCGACGTGAGCTGGATGGAGGCTTGCCCGCTGTCGGCTGATGGTATTCCCAGCTAGTGAAAAAATTCTCTCGCTTGGGGTGCTTGTAGCTGGAACAGCCAAGTATCTTTTGCAAAGCTTGGCCAAACGGGGGAAATTTTCGTGGTTACGGGCCCACCACTGCAAGGGGTTCTCCATCGTGGGAATATGTGGTGCTAAAAAATATTCACGTATTTCTTCGGCTGCTGTGGAGTGTCCCGTTTTCCTCCCACTGTGAAAGTGTGGCCCAAAAAGCTGTTCAAAATCTTGTTCAAGTCGGGCCTTTTTTCCAGTTACTGGCTCACACACGCTGTTTACATCATCATCTAGGATCAGGATGAAAAGAAAAAAAGCTATAAATTCCCAAGTAATTCAAAATAAAATTCCAATTAATTGCGGGTGAATTAGAGATAAATCATTAATGTTTAAAAAAATATGTTTTAATGATTTTAATAAAGAGACATTTACATTTCCCGGTAAAACGCAATTTTACTTTCATTTTCAACAATATCTCGAGCACCTCCTAGTAATCTTAATATAACATGAAAAGAAAAAGCTACAATGGCATTGCTTAACTTAATAGTTAACAGAAACTATGCTAGCGCAGTTTCATTCAGCGGACCCACCTGCTGCAAGCGGCTCTCCCGCATCCTGGACGAGGCTGTTCAGGTGGCTGTGAGCGGCCTCTCTTTTACCCTCTGGGATGAAATGAAGATGTTTGAACCGAGGATCGAGCATACAGGCCACAATGGGGATGGATTCTGTCAGATCGTCGGACTCTAGTTTAAACCGTGTTTCCAACTGCCGTCGAACAGTGTTCTTAAAGGCACGCACAGCTGTCATGTCAGATGCCTCGACGCGCAGAGTGGTGCTGATCATGTTGAAAATGACTGGAAAGATGAAAGACAGCCCAACGTGCAACTCCGCACACATTATTTCAGTGGCCTTGGCCAAAGGTTGCAGCACTGGAATCAGCTGTTCCAACAGCTCCCACTGTGATGCTCTCAGAGCGAGTGACTTTTGGATGGCTGGTTTGGTGACGGTTTCATCTGCGAGCACAGATTGCACCGCGATTCTTTGCTCAAACAGCCGCTGGATCATTACGTATGTGGAATTCCATCGGACCGCACAGTCAGTCTGGAGTTTGTTGGGTCTTATGCCAAGTTGTTCCTGTCGTTTCCTTAGGGCACAAGTGGCCACCGCTGAGTGGCGAAAGTGACTGACAACTCTCCTTGCTGCATCAATACCCTTAGAAACGTCAGGTAAGACTAATCCAGCTTTTATGGCTAGCTGTAGGGTGTGTCCGGTGCACCCCAGATCTTTAGGAAACATTTCACATAGCTCCATGGCTAAGTTCATGTTACTGGCATTATCGTGGACTGTGCAAAACACCTGTATGCCCCATTCCGCGATTATCTCCGAAAGACGGTCAGCAATGTTAGCTGCAGTATGTCTCTCTGGCATCATTGATGTACACAGCACTCGGGCCGTCAGCTTCCATGTGTCGGTGATGTAGTGAGCTGTTACTGTGATGTACGGCTCCATAGTGGAGGATGTCCACAAGTCAGTTGTTAGCGACACAGTCTGGTCTCTCATCTCCTCCACAATTTTTTCACGCAGGCTGTCGTACTGGTGTTTGATAGTGTTCCACAATGTGTTGTACGATGGAATTATGTAGCCAGGTTCAAAAAAGTGCAGCATTTCTCTAAAACCTTCTCCGTGCACTGCAGCTAAAGGTCGAATGTCTTTGGCGATGAAATTCACCAGTAAATTGGTAATTTGCTGCCGTTTTTTCTCTGTCACAGCAGGTTGTTTAGTGAAGTTTTTAATTGACTGCTGTCGAGACGGAATACATTCCTCAGCTAGCGTTAGCGGATGCCTTTTTAGATGCGTGTGCATTGCACTTGTACTTTTGTTGTACTTCAGGACAGACTTACATATTTTGCAAGTGACATTTTTACCAGCTTCATCTTTAGTGAAGTATTTCCACACAAATGATGTACTGCTGCTTTCTTTCTGCAATGACCCTCTGGGCTCTTCATCTGTTGTTGTCTGCAACGCAGCCATGTTGTTCGTATCAAAATTAGCGCAATCATAGTGTCACATGATCAACGCGACTAGTCGACGCCAAGCTTAAAGCGTCACGGCATTGCATTAAGGTTCAACCCCTAGGTGGAGGTATCGGTGTTTTTTGCCTCTAGCTTTGTAGATGCAGGTGTCAATGTGAGATGCTTCACTAAATTAGAGTTGCTTACAACGGATGTCGACGAAGTCTTCGCTCCTGGACATAATGTACACATTATGCACGTTCTTGCCTTTGACCACAATGAATTTGAAGTAGTACTTATATCTCCACCAACTTTATGTTGGATTGCTCCTGACTCGCCATCTCTGCTGCTCCATCAAATCTGTTTAGCGGTTGTGTGTGTGTGGCACCTGCCGCGTGTGCTGGCATGTGTGTAAAAATACTGGCTCTGATTGGCTACCATGAAACATGACTCTGCCTTAGCCAATCATAGTCGCTTACATCATTATTAACCCACCTCCTCACTAGCTGTGAGCCCAACGCATTCTCATCCTTGGGCGTCATATACTGACGCTTTTGACAAATCGTCTACATCCAACGCACATGGCACCCTTTAGCGTCAATATGAGACGCACAGAGCGAGCCAGGGGTGCGTTCGGAATCGGATTACACAGTTTATTCAATCAATGCTTTTAACGCACCGCATTTAACGTCCAGTAACGTTAACGCCGTTGTAACGACGGGAAAAATAATTAGTTAGATTACCCCGTTACTGAAAAAATAACGTCGTTACCTAACGCCGTTCTTTTAAACGGCGTTATTCCATACACTGTTAATAAACTATTGTTTTCTAAGTCGACTAAAAACATCTCCATCTCCGCTGTTAAGCAGATGCGCTTTTAGAGAGAAATGCACCTTTCATACGCATTATATAATCAGAATGTATTAGCTTTCGATTCGAATTTTTTCGTTTTAAAGTGGACATTTCAAGCTTTAGCATAGGCTATATTTTGTTTCTGTTCTCGCGCTCCAGTTCACGGAGATCATGAAGCGCGCCTGATTGTTTTATTTTATTTTACAAAAGCACAACGCTTTCTTGTTATTGTGAGTTTACACAAATAAAAGTAGTTGCGAATAATGTATTATTATTTTCTGTATGACCAGAAATGATAAGAGTATTTTAAGTTGTTTCCACTGTTGATAGGAAAATGCAAGTGTTCGCGTCCGCGGCTCCGTGCCATGCAGTGCGCGCTCCACACTCCACACAAACCCTTGGATATGCGTCAAAATCTTGTGTTTATTTGTGATAATCTTAGCCCTGTATTATTATTGTCTAACCCGTATTATGAATGACATTTGACGAATTGCTTTGTTCCTTTTTTGGATAAAAGCGTCTCTAAATATGTAGGCTAATAAATGTTATAACAATGATGATAATTATTATTATTATTATTTGCGTACACGGATCACAAACACACCGCGTCTTCTAAGTCAGGTGACTGTAAATGCGCAAAAACTGTTTCCATTGCAGTTTTGCGAAATATTCCTTTTTGCACAGTTGGTCGCAAGATTTGTGTGCTTTGCAAAGGACATGTAACCCGCAGCTACCCGTTTTATGGCGTAATAACTTGGGTACACGTGATCTATTTGTGTCTCGGACCAGATTACTGAAGGTAGGTTCGACTCACTGGAGCATAGGAAATTTATAACAGAAACTAAAGTAAGAAAGCAACTCAGACTCAAATGTAAATGTTAATAACTAGGAAATTAAATGTATTGTTATTGAGGAAAAAAATTATTGACTCTTTTGACAAATAAAATGATATAAATAAACAAATAAACAATAGTTCAGTTCACAATTGACACCTCAGTTCAATTTGATCAAGATTTAAAACCAGATTTCAGAATTGAAAAACAGTGTTCAGATTAACAAAAGAAAAACAACTTCGGGAATCAGATTCAATGTTCAGATGTCACTGAGGTCCGTGTATCATCCGATCATTCAATTGTTCCATTTAATCTGGCAAACCAAAAACGAAATAACGAATCAATATTTTGTTGTTCTGTTTTTCTGTATGAACCAAATATGAAAACTGACGTTTGTTTCATTGCTTTCTGCTCGAAACGGGAAATATAATAAACAAGGGAACCAAAACGAAATAATGGATCAAATTTACGTTGTCTTTATTTTTCTTTATTTGTTTTCCCATTTCCCACGGTGCCAACAATTCTGTTTTGCGCATGCGCAGTGGATAATCTCCAACCGCGTGGAACAGGTAACGTTAACAAGCCTACGAAGCAGTGTCACTCAGTGGTGCTACATTATGGATCCATCGTTTGTGCTTTTCAGCGGCGCCAAAAGAGTGACGCTGAGAGAGGAGGACATGACGGTGGAAAAGATTTCTAAAATATTTAAGGTATGACAATCGAACGTTGCTTATTATTCTCACACAGTTTATCTCCCAACTTTACGTAACGTTAGCTAGCTAACTAACTAAATTTAATGAATGCTAGTTTGCTAGCATTATGTTTTGAATGTGTGACAATGGGTGAACTATTAAGTAACTGTGACCGCTAACTTAGTTGGCAGCCGCATAGGTGTTCGTTAGTGGTGATGAAGTAAGTTATTGTGTTGTACAGAGAGGCGTTTCTATTATTTTGCCAACCCGTTATCGTGTAAATTAGGATAGGCTCAATGACATATAAGTTAAGTTAGGTGTTTCTGTATCACCTGGCTGTTACTTTCTGTATTCTGTAACTTAAACTCTAAACCCCTGGTAGTCAGAGCCTGACTTCCAAAATGCTGGAAAAGTGGAGCGGAGGGGGGCGTGCACCTGAGACGTGTGTCTCTTTAGTCAAGGGCGTGGTTAGCTGATACCCTCTTACTTCACAGGGCACCACAACTTCCAATAGGAAAATACAACTGCAGTAGCCACTCAGACGTTTTTACACCATATATTGTAGAATTAAAACACTTTATACCCAAATGTCAAAAAAAAAAAATTACTTGAATCAATGAACAGCATTAATAAAGTCCCAGTCTTACAGACCATTCACCAAAAAAAGTTGTTTTAGGGTTTAGTTACCCTTAAAGGCAATACAGTTCAATAATAGCACCACAAGCTCCATCATACAGTTGATGGAATGCCTCTCTAAAACAGATTCAACAAAAATGTATAACTTTATGACATTATAACTTTTGCATTATAATAACTGTACATGCTTTTTTTGCAGGGCTGTTGTATTGGATTACATGAATTTTAGCTTGCGTTAGGTGAACCTAATAAACTAGCAACCGATAGTAGTACTGGATTTATGCACCTAACAATAGTGAGTACGGTTATTGAATTCCATTGCCCGGATTTTGCCTAAATCTTACTACTTTTTAGGTACCCAGCCAGAGCCTGTACCTCACTGACGATACCAATGTGGCAGTTTTCCCTCAAGCAGAGGGCCACTTCAGTTCATTCGACCTCAGGGACAAGGCCCATTACGAAGTACACGGGGCCGGGGATGTGCTGGATGCAGGTGTTAACGTTGCTGCGGGGCCACTACCTACTCCTTCCACAAGCGGCCAGTTTCGCTTCTCCAGGTTGGCTAGCTCAGCAAGCCCCTCAGTGCCACCCAGGGCTCAATCCCTAAAATACTTTACTAGGTAAGTAAGGCATATTTTTTTTTCAATTTCCATGTCCTTGTCAATAAAATATAAATATAAATGTTCTCTTGTATGTTACAATTTTTGAATAAACCTAAATTTAGTTGTTTTGAATTCCAGGACTGTCAGTCTGGGAGAGGTACAGAGTGGAAAGCTTGTGAACACCAGAATGGTGGTTGTAAGATTTACTGAGCAGGAGGCTAGTGTCCCATCCATAATTGCCAAAGTAAAAGATGCCTTAGGAAGCAATGAACAACTCATACTGACAGACCACAATGGAGTGGAAATATTGGACTCAGAAGGAACAAGAGGTGCTTCATTTGAACAATTTTATTTACCATCTCAAATGATAGTTTAGGTAACCCTGTGTCTTGAAAATGTACTGTGACAATAGACCAATTTCAAGCCGACATCACAGTGACGTCACAACGTTCGCTGGTGGCAAAAAGAAAGGAAAACTGCAGGCGGCCAATACAAACCAGCACAGATTCGGCTACATAATAAGAATCTTTAATTACTATTAGTATTATTAAATGTCATCTTGTTGTGTTGTTGGGTGCAAGAATCGACGGAGTACAGGCTACAATTAGAAATTTTATTGCATAATGTTTACTAAATGATTGTGATTGTATCGTTTTGATTAATTGTGACTAGACTTTTTGAAGAAACTGGTTAGAAAAGGGTAATCAAATATATAGTTAAAAAATGAATATGCTGTATCTAGAATTTTTATTTCTAAAAAATATTAAAAACATTAATATTGCACCGTACTTTTTACATCTGGCCTTGGCGCTGGCTAGCAGAACTTTGGGTCGTAGACTAACGTTACCACAGAACTCTTGTACATACATGACCAGCACATAGTTATAGGCATCTAAAGATGTATATGTCCTCAGTTTCTCTATTGGGTGTAGTCAGGACACTCAACCGGAGCGTTAACACTAATCCTGTCAGATCCTCCATCCATTGAGTGTGTACGGGTCAGTCAATCTGGTTCCGTCCGTTAAAATGATGTTTGCAAATAACAATCGTGGTCCTGAACAATTAGCACATTAAGATAAAATCGGATTTTCTCCAGTCATTGTTAAAAAAACAAGCTTACAAAACTGGCTAACTAGCGTTAGTGAAGCGGCCAGAGGGGTCGTTCTGCCACCAACTAAGCTCCGCCCACACAAAAACATCACCATGTTTACTAACAGAAAATTGGTCTATAGCATGAACTTTTAAGTTGCTTCACAGCTAAGTGGCAAATATATTGGGCTATTAATTGTCACGTCAACATTTATAAAGTCTCAAATTTTAAACTGGAGCCATAACCAATGTCAAACCTTTGCCATTTCAGATTAAAACTAAATGAATATGCATTCACATGTCCATCTTCAAGAGTGAGCTTTTATTCATACATACTGTATTTTTGTACTCAATTAGGCACATTTTATTGGAAGCAGAACTCACGAAAAATCATGGCTGTACCAGAGGTTGATTTCCAAGCTGTGCAACAAAAGAGGCGAAGAATCTCGTAAGTCGGACTACCAGTGGCTTCTGTTACACTCCCTCAGTTTTTCCTCCTGACATCAGGCACTGTAAAAGGCTAAGCATGGCCTGAATTAAAGGAGAACTCCGGTCAATTTTAACATTGAGCTCAATTTTTAGTAAATTTGGAGTGCTGTCAATACAGAGAACAACGACAAAAATCGGTGTTGCCTACACTGTGTTATCCTATTTTTAAAATTTGCACCCTATTGACTTGAATGGGGCAAGTTTTAAACCTGCTTTTATCCTCTTAACATCCTTGATGTGTCACTACAAGTGCCCAGCCATGTTGAGTGATTCCTTCAGAGTGAACACGAGTGAATCTGACTGCATTAGATGTGAAAGATATTAATAAAAATCAGCCAGCGCAAATACCTGTATTTACTTCCTGTTTTCGGTCGAAGTCCAAAGTAGTCGATTGTCGAGTTCACGCGTGTGATCATAGTAACTAAACCTATGCGCGTGAACTCGACAATCGACTACTTTGGACTTCCACCGAAAACAGGAACTAAATACAGGTATTTGCGCTGGCTGATATAACATCATTTTTATTCATATCTTTCACATCTACTGCAGTCAGATTTACTCGTGTTCACTCTTAAGGAATCACTCAACATGGCTGGGCACTTGTAATGACACATCAAATATGTTAAGAGGATAAAAGCAGGTTTAAAACTTGCCCCATTCAAGTCAATAGGGTGCAAATTTTAAAAATAGGATAACACAGTGTAGGCAACACCGATTTTTGTCGTTGTTCTCTGTATTGACAGCACTCCAAATTTACTAAAAATTGAGCTCAATGTTAAAATTGACCGGAGTTCTCCTTTAAAGAGCAGAGCTGGTCTGATACAACATATTCAAAGAGACTACATGAAAGCACCTAAAATAATGGCACATTTCTCCATCAGTCTGTCCAGAAACACTGCCATGTTTATCGGAGTCTTTTCTTTGGTACAACTATATCTCCTACAATTGGACAGCTTCAGTCAATGGACACTTTATGCAATATTTGATAGCACAAAAGCAATAATTTCTGTGTCCATAATCAATCTGAATGTAATGGCATGTCACATAATTTGCATACATTAACAGTTTCTAATTATTTTATATATACATGTGACGTGACGTTTCTCTTTCACAGACGCAGAGATGATGAGGGTGGACTGGACAGTGTGTTCGAGAAGATCGAGGAGCTTGTCCTGGCTGCTCAGGGTTTGTCTGAGGTGACAACTGCCATTCAGGGACTCTCTGACGTGGTCCATCGAAACAGGAACACAACATTGGTACTGACTCAAGAACAGTCCAGGAATGTTAAGGATACATTCACTTGTCTGGTTTGCAGAGGTAAGTCCTGTCCTTAGGAAGATAAAAAAAATTATGTATTCACCCTGACAAACATATATTGTTGTTGTTTGGTGGAATTTGTGATGTAGTGGTCCTGCTCCTGGGGCCTATACCATGAAGCCGGATTAGGTGGCTAGCCAGCTATGTTTCAGTTTAGTTTGTGCCAACCCTGGGTTTTAGGGACCATGAAAGTGGTTTGGCTTTTAGCAGTGTTCATCACCATAGTAACTTACACTCCAGTGCTAACCTGGTCCGGGGCATGTTATGTTCCAGGTAAGAGATCTCAAACCGATCTTGGACCAATCAGCTGTGAGCAAAGTGTCACATGTCTGATGCAATAAAGTCACTCCTCCTTTTTCCACTCCAAATTAAAGGTCACTACATAGCAAATGATTTTAAACGACAAAATCGTCTGGATTTTAGTAAAGCTTTTTTAGAATAATACATTTGTACGATTTAGATATTATTTTTGTAATTATTATACCCTGAATCGATCTCACATGTACAATTTTAATTCATAAATTATTATTACGCAGCGTTTAAATGAATAAATATATAAAGGTAATATAAATACGCTTTAGAATCAATAGATAAAAGCTATAAAATGACTACATGTGAGCTTAAATGTTCAATTATCTCTATACCTTTATCTATAAACTAACTTCACAACTTTTACTTGCACTGATACTGTATACAATAGCGAGACTTTTCTTTTAGTTGTCCTCTTTCATAGACAGCTATTTTCTTCTTGCTGATTAAAGTATTCAAATATTACGAATTTAAAAAGTAAATTGCGCTGCTTCTCTCACGAGAAATTAATTTCACTCTTTCTTAGCCTGTGATTGGCTGTTCGCTACTGATGTCACACCTAAACTCTTAAACTCAGGATCAAAGCCTGAGTTGACAGAGAAAGTTGATGATCGGCATCATGGTACCAACAAAGCCTGGTTGGATTGGTTTGGTTTTGTCAACTCGGAACTAATCCTGCAACCCTGAGTTTGTTCAACTACCATCATGGTATCAGGCCCCTGGTGTTCTTTGTACAGACAATTGAGTTTAAGGAAACCAATCCATAATTAAGCATACTTCAGGAATTTACATCTGTGATGTTAAGTGGTACGGGGTGTGCTTTTAGCATCTGTAGACAAATGAATTTGTTAATTCTCACTGAACTTATGCCATACATAGACTGTTACATAAAGGATGCTTTTTCAACTCTGTCTGACATTCAATTGGAAAATATTTTTCATTCTTCATCTAGTATATCTTGTATTGTGTTTTCAGACCTCTAATATTTATTTCTTACACTGGCAGGAATCATGGAAGATCCAGTATTTGCTGCATGCTGTGGAAGTTTGGTCGGGTGCAGATCCTGCACTACTGTGTGGCTTCAGAATTCGGAAATGTGTTTGAAGTGTCGAGCAGATAACTTTTCCAATAATATTCATAGAGTCACTGGCCTTTCTGGTGTAGTAGATGTCATGAGAGAGCTGGCACGCGAAGAGTAAATGCTGCTTTTCTGCTTGCCACCAGTCCTTACTTGTCAGTGTTATATCATGTTATAAATACTTTTGATATTGAGGATGTTTTTTTATGTTGCATCAATGTTCTTAGCTCTGGAGTTTTAAGAGCTAGAAAATGTAACAATGTTTTATGTTATATCATTGTTCCCACCTCACAGTAGTTTTATAAGAGCTAGTAGGCCTAAATGTGGCAAGATGTTTTTATGCTACATTATTGTTCTCAGCCCACAGTGAATTTATAAGAGCTAGTAGGCCTAAACATGGCAATATGATGTGACAGGACTTACTTTGTTTACACAATTTATGTGTCTGGTAATTCTTTCTGTACAAAAGCAAAATAAATATTTTTTTCTCCATAATACGACCCTGTGAGTAATGTCTAATATGAATACAATGACAGTAACATTTTATTAATGGTAACAAAATAGACAGTTGACATTTTTATAGTGACGCTTATATACAGTAAATATAATGTAAAACTTATATGGTAAATACTATCAGGGTATACTTAAACACTCTACTGTTGTAGTAGTAACTGCATAATGGTGTCCACAGACACAGATGTCCAGCAATCTGTAACAAGGCTCCTCACAATCCATTGCACATGAAATTAGGAACAAGTCTTTGTTACATCAATGAGGTAGATCAAGGCCTCTTTGAAGGGAGCATAGTTGTAATTGACAGCACTGTCAAAAATAACGGAAAGGTCAGGGTAATAATGTGCAAAATGCTGCTCTGCTCTCATTTTGTCTGCCTCAGACAGAAAGGGGTCACTTCCGAATGAAGATACTCTGGTGAGGCAGGATCCCATGTCCCTGTCATACATGTCAGCTGCAACTGTGGCATCTGGTAGAAGATCGGTTGTGATTTTTCTTGGTGTTCCAGTCCCTGCTAGGTGATTTGGTATCCCTCTCTCTTTAACAACACAAGAAATGTTTGTTGTGGTGTTCAAAGATAAAACTGAATAACTTGTAAGGGAAATGTGACATACCTGGAATCCTGTGAGCATTCCATGATTGCACAAATCTGTTTATGCCAATCTGGCACATCTGGCAGGTCAGATTAGATGTGCAGAACCTTGTCAGACTGTCCTCCATATCTATTGCTTCCTGATCTTGTAGCTGGATGAGGGCCTCCTTTAGTGGATAATTCACTCTGTTGTTAATTTCTGGCCACATCCTTTCCACTGTGTGATTCTGTGTTGTTTTTAAAGGAGATGATAGAGGTCTGTTAACAATGAGTTTCTATGTTGTTAACAGTTGGGAACACTAGTGAATAAACTAAGAATAACCTTTTTGTGTAAAATCCCCAAGACCACACAATGTTGAAAACATCATAAGAAAAAGTTCTGTATTCAAAATCCTAGAATATGTATTATCTGAAGTACTGATTGTAACCACTCTTGACAATTGGCCCAGGTTATTGATATATTTGAAATGATTAGATTACTCATTATGTATAAAAGTATAAATGGAGTATAAAGTAGCAGGACATGGATATGCTCAAGTAAAGTACAAGTTCCTCAGACTTGTACTTAATATAAGTGAATTACTTGGCTTAATATACTTAGTTACTTTTCACCAATGGTGTAATGTAGTATATGCAGATGGTTGACATTACCCTTGTTGACTGTGTTTGGAGGTATGGCTGTCTTTGCTGGTTGTGTCTATATTCTGACAGCCTCTCTTGCATGTAGACGCACAGGTAAAACTCTTTGCCATGATCCACACGTAGTTGATCCCACATTCCATAATGTGTTACTGCAGGTCTACATAAACACATATGAAACGCTCAATTATTAATCTTTTTGTCAAATTATTTATCAAATTATAATTGATAAAATATGTTCGATCAAACATAACATACAACACTGACCTGTACACCTCTTCATAGATGGCTAGATTGTTTTTTACAGGCATAGTTGCATTTGCAACTATTTTCTTGCTGTATCCATCTACAGCAATCACATGAGTCACTCCAAACATGACCAATTTCTCATTTTGGTCCATGTGCATCTTGTGTCCCATATACTCAGCATTATATGGAATTGGGTTCAAGTTACGGGAACCCTATGCAAGCAAGATAATATATTAGTCAGCATTAGATATAGGCTAGGTATTATTAGGTATACATGCGCATGGTGTAGGCTACATGGCCAGAAGTCATCCCATCTGTCAGGATGGAAATTACATCATAATTACCCACAACTCTGTAAACTAAAGGTAACCACTGTAATATATAAACAGTTCATGTCAAATATGTAAGTTGAAACATTAATGCACAGAATTAATTGGAAAAAATTATCTGGATGTGCATGGTTAAAAGGCCACAAAACATAAAGACTAATTCCATAGATTTCACAACTGGTTGACTGTGATTCAGAATATGTTGATATAAGATATGATTTAAAATACTATGTTGTGCAAGGTATTTTAACTACCGAACTTTAATGTAAACTTAGGCTAGGCTATATGACGGTTTAATGATATGGCTTTGCGTTGGCTAATGAAATGCACAGGAGGTTTATCATCCCAATATGTTATCTTAAACCTTTATAGAAAGCCATTTAAACATTTATTCCTTAAAACATACTAGTTGCTATTTAAAAACTACTAGTAATTATTTATTAGCTACTAGTAACTATCCCTGTTTTACTAGTAACAATTGATTACATACTAGTACTTAATTTTTTGTTGCTAGTGACTTTACCATTAGTTACTAGTAATTATTTTTAGTTAGTCACTAATTTCACATTTTCTATTCTATAACTACTTTAATAGTTACAAGTAACTAATGAAAAGGTGATCTCTACAGAGCCCTATAGATTGCAATAGCAAAAATGTGCAATAGATACTAGTAACTAATGGAATAGTTAGCCTACTAGTAACTAAATCGTGCTAGTATAATCAATTGTTACTAGTAAAACGGGAATATGTATTAGTAGTTAATGGAATAGTTAATAGTAACTAATAAGTAAGTACTAGTAGCATTTAAATAGCAACTAATAAGTTTTAAAGAATAAATGGTAAAAGGGCTTGCCATAAAAACCTTGACATTTACATCCTGACAGATAAGATGACAGCCAGATTGCCTGAGCTCCACATAGGAGGTCTGCAGTCAGACCCTATGGGCAAAACCCTGTCTATTATAAAAATATAAAATTCAGGACTAGCCTATTTAAGACATACTTGACGCCGTGCTTCATGGTAAGGGGTATGGGCTGCTCTCAGAACGCTCCCAACGCGGCATTCCCCTGCACGTACCCCAACTGAGGACAGGTAGCCTGTCATCATTTTACGACCATACGTTGATCCAGTCTGTTAAAACACACACATATACCTGCGTATCACGTAGACTACCACTTGTCTAGTATGCTACATGTTTTACTTTTTTATATCACGTAACGTTACCTCATTTATTGCTCGAGAGACAGCAATGTCAAGGTCTGAATCAGAAGTGTGTCCTTTTCTCCGCATATTATGCTTGGCAAGTAGTCTCCGAACGCTGATCTCAGAGCTTCCACGCTGGACACCCATTTCTCGCATCTTTACTGAGATCTCATGATATGGCATTCCATTCATAAACATGTCATCAATAAAAGACATGTATGGTTCGAGTGCCATTTAAACTGGGATCGCGCTTTGCTTTGTTGTTGATTACTCTGACTGATCACTGCTTTTGGCGCTCAGCGACCAAACTCCTTTGAAACTAGCCTACCCACTGCGCATGCGCAAAACAGAATTGTTGGCACCGTGGGAAATGGGAAAACAAATAAAGAAAAATAAAGACAACGTAAATTTGATCCATTATTTCGTTTTGGTTCCCTTGTTTATTATATTTCCCGTTTCGAGCAGAAAGCAATGAAACAAACGTCAGTTTTCATATTTGGTTCATACAGAAAAACAGAACAACAAAATATTGATTCGTTATTTCGTTTTTGGTTTGCCAGATTAAATGGAACAATTGAATGATCGGATGATACACGGACCCACTGAATATTTTTAGTTCAGTTCCGGTTCAATAGGAAAAATCCAACGATTGATCCAGGGAAAATCCAGAAGAGCAAAAAAAACAATATAGCACAGTTCAGGGTGAGTATATTTTGTCCTACCAGTTCAGCAAAACAATAGATGTTTTAATTTTCCAGGTACGCTCAAGTAGATGGTTGGCTCGCCATGTCCAAACCACAGACAGAACATCCATGGCAGGGACAGATCAGGACTCAATAGGCAACGATCTCGATGAATTCAGAAAACAGAAGAAAAACAAGAGAAAACTAAACAAAAAAAGCCCGGCCTTGCAGAAACAAAGCCAAAAATAATCATTATTCAGCTGTTCAATAAACTTTAGATTAAAAAAATTGTCTGGTTTATCACTCAATTTCCTATGCACTTAACATACATGCTAATCAACCACATGTTCACTTTTAGTACATTGAAACCTATGTACACAGCTAGCAAAGCTAGCATCAAATGTAACATTTCTTCATAAATAACATAGCTACTTAAACAAATGTACATAATAATATGAACCGTTAAACATTATTTACACAGTTATCATGAAAATATAGATTAAATAACCGTCTTTAGATGCATGTCTGTCACATTACATTTCAAATGATAACTTTCCATATTTCAAAACCACTTGATATATATATATATATATATATAGCCTATTTATTATAGCAAAAATGGTACTCACCAAGGAAAATTAAGTGAAAGAGAAAAATAAAATAGTTTTCTTTTGGTTTGGCCTTAATCTAGATGGTTTCAGTCTTCTTTTAATGTGCGTTTCTAACTTTTCCCATTTGTCTCGATCTCTTCTTCTGTCGGCTTCCATTACATTTAAAGTGTGACTTCTAAGGATATTTTTCACTAAAATAATCTATTTTTAGATTATTTCGATTGTCTTTTAGGAGTTTTGAACACGATGCACTGTCTAGCGTCAATCTGCGTCTTTCTCATATTAGTCACACTCTCTGCTGCTCTCGTTTGGTTTCTTCGCGCTCACTTCCCGGAGGCGGGACTAACCTCCGACCTCATCCAATCAATTATTTCTTTGGCCAATTTCTTTTTCTAGATTTACTTTTGTAATATAATATAAAACTTAAATTAACTTATCTGTGTTCTTTTATTATTAATACTAAACAGATATTAATAAAAATAAAATAATTATACTATTACTATTTATCCAGTCAGTGACCTGGGTTACAGACAGCTTGGTAAAAGGCAGGCATGTAATGTTCACTTGTGTCTTCAGTTGAACATTTAGTTCCTCCACATAGAGGAATTACAATAAAACAGATTGAAACACAGCTTGCCTCATGATGGGCCATTGGGGGAGTGTCTGTCACACCCCGGGTCTGAATCTCATTCATATTGATGGGCCATCACCACTCCGTCATAAACCACTTCTGAAAAAAAAAAAACGGTCTTACAAAGTTTAAATCAATGTATTGTTTTATGTGAACGATTAGGCAGGATGTTTTTCACATCATCTTGAAGCCAGAACTCGAAGCGACAACATCCATTAGTCAAAAGTCTTCGGAACACATATTTAGTGTGCGTTTTGTGGTCTATTTCAGCAACTTTCATTTTTATTTTTTTCAATAACCACGCATAAACATTATTCTCTTAAAATTACAAACATATACATACATGTTGCTCACATATTATGGTAGCCCCGTTTGTGCTATATAGAGTGAATTTACACCTTTGCCATTAACATGTTTATAAATAACTGGAAAAAGCACAAATGTCAGGGCATTTCAAAACATCCCAAGGGCCCCAAAAACACCTTGGTCCCCAGAGGGTTAACAGTAGTTTGTCAATTTCTGGTATGGACCTGCCTAAGTACCAAGGAGATTGGTGGTTTTCAGAGTTACACCATAGCGAAGTAATAGATCTTGTAACTCCAAGGAGGACACTGTGCATGTAGTCAGGGACACATCCCTCAATTATATCAAATCCAGGTAAAAGGGACAACACCGAAGGTCCTTTCACACCTACTGAAGGTGTGCCTGTCTCAACAGCCCTCGTAACTAGCTCCAAAGTCTGACTTTGACATCTAAGTTTTCCTCAATTGGGTAAACCCTGGCCTTTCCCCGACCACGTTCAACAAGTGTTCCTTTCTGAAGACAAAAAGAACATCCAAACTCCCCATTGAACTGCTTAAAGTTCTGTAGGAGTGGACGTGCAACAGAATCACTTACAAGTATTAAAGCATATACTTTGCTGGTACCATGTACACCATCAGATGTAACCCAATCAAAGCCACGCTCATGTAGATCAGTGCACTCATTCACAAATGGGTCAAGATAGATGTTCATCGGGGGCTTTTTAGCTCCAAAGCACAATGCTGTTAACATAATATGGTCAGATCTCAGATTGGGAGGGAGTTCATTTAAAGTGCACAAAAAGAGCCATATGGACTGTGAAGAGGATTTGAATAAAGGTACACCATCACAACTAAAGGTGATTGAAAAGTTGGGGCAATCATTTAGAGGTTTTCAAGGTCTTTTTATAGAGCAGACCATCACATACATCAACTAAGGGAGCGTTTACATCATCCTTGTTATTGACGGTCAACTGCGAAAACTTGTGTTGTTCTATAATATTTCGTGCTTCTAGAGGGAGAACAATAAAAAAGAGAACAATCCTTTGCATCAACTTGTTTGCCGCAAATTCTGCAACCTACTGTTTCATCTTTTGTTTCCATTACGACAATACAATCTGAACAGAAATGCTTGATAAGAATATAGTCCTTGTAATCAGTCATGTTTTTGTAGAAGTGATGTTTATTAGTTGACACTGAGTGTTTACCGGTGATAGCATTTATGACTTGAAGCATGTCTTCTAGTGCTTCATCGGTCAAACCATGTTTTGATTTTAGAGCTAGGAGCAGAAACTCATACTCTTTCCTTTTTTGTTCATGTAGTGCTTTCTCACTGTATTCTGGCACTGTCCATAAAGGAGATACATTGCTTTCAGTGCTGCGTGTTTTCTCCATAATATAATTCTCTGTAATGTCTTCGCCATGTTGAATGTCATCACTGCTATCACTTGACCCTTCTTGGTAGTCAGCCATTTTCTGTTCCTCATGGAAAAGCACCTATACAAAAGGGTTTTATTTAAAAACATCAGTTAAAACCTGAAAGCATAAAAAAATTAAATGTTTATATGGCACCATATGTCACAGTGTCTGGTTTGGGAATTCCTGGTGTCCACTAGAGGTCCTCTTCCCCACGGTGTCATCCACATTATACTACATTCCCCATAATCCTTTGTCTGTTACCCATCAATGTTCATTTCACACAGCTGTTCCCTGTCTTCATTGTTCCCAGCTGTTCCTTGTTAGTGTCTGTGTTTAAGTACCCTGTCTGTCTCAATTCATGTCACAGAGTCCTTGCTATATGTCACCACACTTGTTGTTTGTCGAGTTCCTGTTTGTTTCTTGTTTCGCCTTTGTATGGATTTTGACCTTTGCCTGGACTGATGTAAGTACGGATTAACCTAATAAATTACTGCTATTGGATCTACCTATTCCTGTGTGTGTTCGTGACAGATCTGTCACGATCTTCTTTGGGGGGTCTCTCCTTAGTGGCAATGTTTGGAGGATGCTGTACATGTGGTATATTTTCAGGTGCGCTTTCCTCCCTTCTCTCCAACACGCATTCCACAAGGTGTTGCGTAAAGTCTTGACTTGTAGGCTCATAGATTTTCTTTACTATCCATTCCTTGCTTTGTTTAGGGAAAGCCATACTGTATCTTGGTTGACCTAGATAGAGATCATGAATTATTAGTCAAAGTTGTTACACAACCACAATTAGGGAATTGCTTATGAAATCTCAATACCTTCAGAAGTTTCTGACTGCTCTCTGCCAACATTGTGATTGTTGTCCATGATGGCTAGCTGTGTTCGAGCAACCATGGTGTCGTATCCAAAATGTAGTCGCTTAGGCAGATACTTTAGCATAACGTTGTGGTACACCTCTAAAGCACCTGTAAATTAAAGTGTTTCATTAGACATTGAGAGTGACTAAAGGGGTTGAAAATACATTTAATCTATCCAACTTATCAATCAAGGATTAATCAGGCTAATGCGCGTGTGTGCTGCTCAACCACGAAACATGTATAGCGTGCGTGCTGGAGTTATGTGTGGGACCATTTTACACCATTATCATGACTAAGTTTGCGTGTGCATTCTAAGCCTTATGTTTTGTGTATGCCTATCTACATCTGATTTATCTCATATTGGATGCATTTGATTAAGAATTAACTCTAGTAAAATATCAGCACAGTGCGCGCAGCTCGAACAGTATTGCAAGACTTATGACTATTAGGACTTTAATATTACATAGCATTATAAAGAGAACAATATTATAATAAATTTGGGTTAAGTTGCCGTGTGGCGTTGTTCTAGGATGAGCTCAACATGAGTAATTCTGAATAAATGGCACGTATCTTTGTTCAAGTTCACTTTGCGTCATTTTTTGCAAATATAATTTGAAATATTGTTAGTATTGAATATATCCAATTATTCTCACATGTGATAAGTTTATTTTATTTAAATAAGAAGCTAGCAAAGTTCTTCAGTTTAACGGTAGCACATTCATTCAGCGTGTGCAGTTGTTCAAGAAAGAGCGCATCCACAGCAGTCACACACTCTAATTACATATCTGAGGCAGAGTTGGTAACACGTAGTATTATTCATTATATAATAATGTAATTTAATTTTCGATCACATCAAAACATTTTACAATCCAATAAAAAAAAAAGATTAATTAATCGTTACTTTAAAGAATTACGGTTCATGAACATATGTGAAAATTGACATCACTACATAAAGCTACATACCTGTATGTTTGAAGTGAGTCATCTGCTCTAGGTCGTTCAGAAGTCTTTTATCTTCTACAATAGTTCGTAAAGCTTTAAAAACTTGAGACTCTGGGTGTAGCCATCGCTTTGTCCTTTGCTCATCTGGGTGTAATGAAGGGTGAGGACATGCCCACTTTCTACCATCTTGTTCCCATGTGTGCTCCCCACAGATGTGGTGAAGGACTGAGGTCCACCGTCGCTTCAGTTCCTACAGAATATATTACATTTTAAAACTAATTGTAACAAGACTATTTGATCATCTGCTGACTGGACTTCATTGCCACTTGGTTATCTTTATATTCAATTCAATTCAAGTTTATTTGTATAGCGCTTTTCACAATACATATTGTTTCAAAGCAGCTTTACAGAAAATGCATTTCAAAAATATACATACAAAAATACAGTTAGTTAATCATGAAATTTAGGGCATAACATATCGCCGGCGTTGGGTCGTCTCTTCACAGGCGTCGAGTCGTCTCATCACAGGCGTTGGGGCATCTGAAGTCTCCATGAGAGGCTGGATACTAACTGGAGCTGACAAACTCTATTTGAGTTATAGGGACAGGCGTCCCGAGATAACAACAAAAAAGGCAGATGGGAAATAATTAGCGTAGCTGCTGTTCTTAATATGAATGCATTTGATCTGATTTAACTGTAGTATAAAAGGTATGAGATGCATCATGTGAATGCTTGGCTAAAGAGATGCGTCTTTAATCTAGTTTTAAACTGGGAGAGCGAGTCTGAGCCTCGGACAGTATCAGGAAGGCTATTCCAGAGTTTAGGAGCTAGATGTGAAAACGCCCTCCCTCCTTTAGTGGACTTAGATATCCTAGGTACGACCAGAAGCCTCGAATTGAGCGATCTTAAAGAGCGCGATGGATTATATGGCGATAGAAGATCTCTAAAATACACAGGAGCTAAACCATTTAGGGCTTTATAGGTCAGTAACAATACTTTGTAATTCAGTGGCGGGCCGTGCATTTCACACCTAGGCCTTCAGTGATGTCCACCCTGAATTAAAAACTTTTAATAGTGTAGCAGCGCACGCACATACTCTCTATAATTGTGAAATTCCTGTTTCTATTTTGCACCGGCAGTTTTAGGGTTAATGCGGTGAGTTCGCGGCTTTTGTGTACAGTGGTTCTTGCGTTCCGATTATAAATTCAGAAACGGATCCTCATCCCTGTCTTATCCTTCAATGGCTATAGTATTAATGTTTGAAAAAAAAGTTGTTTCGATCATAAATTTATGAGAAAAATTAGGAAGAAAATTATATTCAGCACGGACAAAAACAAGGGCAAACAATGCATTATACTCTCCAAAACTGATTTTTTACACAAAATCCATCCTAATTTCTTTCCTCAAAAAGACTTGAATTACTTGGTTGTACAGGTTGTCTGTGCTTTTTTCAGCCCAACAACCTTTTCTATCGCCATCGAGGTTAATGTGCTGAAAGTCGAGTGTGTCCCGTCGTATTTCTGTCATAAGTTTTAATTCGCTTTAGTGCTGAGAGTGTCTGCTCGATTGAAGCAGTAAACAGGGAAAACACCGCAAAACATGACGATGTGTAACGTTACAGCCGACACAAGCTCTCACAGATTTTTGAACGATATCAATGAGATCAGCGGGACTTTTGCCTTCAAAATCAGTCCTGGCATAACTTTACATTACAGTCAGTTCTGTTTTTACCCGGACAGATCGATAGAGTTCCGAGACTCTGCGTAAGCTGGATAAGGGATTTTTTCCGGTAGGTTTGAACCTGCTGGAAGGAAATAAACATGAATTTGTGGGTTAAAAAACTATTAAATCTACAGGTATTTTAGTTTACACAGTTCGCAACAGATGCGGTTAGCTAGCTCTGACTACCAGTAATAATAGTACACGCTCTGACCATCCAATCAAAGGGCGTGAAAATGCGTACGTTATTGTATGCCTGCTAGATGGCCCCGGTGCAATCAACTCGATATCTGATTAGCTGATTAAATCTGACCGATTATCTGGGCCCGTATGTATAAAGACACTCAGAGTAAAATTTTAGTCTCAAGTTTGTCAAAATTCTAAGAATGACATAATTTTACTCTCATTCCTAAACTTAAGAATAAGTGTGATTCATAAAGGTTCCTAAGTGTTAAGACTTGGTCTCAGCTCCTAAATTATTTAAGAGAGCTGGAGAGGTCTCCTAAACTAGTTAGGAGTAACAAGATGGTAGCAGAGAGGACGCGGCCATGCACTTTTCAATGAAAATATGATGTATTGTAGTTAAATGAGTTGATCAAACGATAACAAAGTTTAATCTTCTTTAGTAACTTACCTTTAAGAAATTTTATGGCAATGAAATGAAAGTAATAATTATATTTTTGGCAACTGGAAAAATGCAGCAGTGCACCTGTGATGACTTGAGTCCTTCAGTCCACAGTTAGCAGGCTCTTGAATAGCACTATTGTGACACTGACCACACCAAATATACAGAAGTGGCCAAAAGTGATGTGCAAAGTTTTTTTTTTAATGACCCTACAAGTTTGCTTAAACCATCAAATTATGAGGAAAATATTTTTATATTTATATTTTGTTAAGAAGAACAAAACACTAAACTTAGTGAAGGTATTTATCTTACAAAATTATTTCAAGTTACCTTTATTTCTACAGTGCTTTTTACAATACAGATTGTTTCAAAGCTTTACAGAGATTACAGGAAAATAATGTAACAAAGTTAGTCTTGGCTGTACAGCAACTCTAGAAGAAAATAGTGTCATTGTCCTGCTTAAGTAAGTTCAGTGTTGATTCATTTCTACCAGAAAGACTCGGAAAAATGACGTGACAAAGTATACATTTATTAACAGCCCACCAAGCAAGTATTGTCTTATAAGGTTCTTTGGCATAGGCCCGCCCAGAGCTCGCAATCCGAGGGTAACGGAGTCTGCATTTCCTGCCTGAAGACGAAGGCAGGGGCGCAGCCGACCCCTCGAGGGATGAGGTATGGACAGATGAAGGACCCCCGGGTGGTATGGGCAGGGACCATCCTGGTGGTGGTGGTGGGGAGGGACCATCCTAATAAGTGATGTGACAATTTCTTCCTGGCAGAACTTAAGCTAAAGCTTTAATTTCCAATGTAAAAAATTATTAGTTATCTAGCTATTTAGTTCATTTATCTATACAGCCAGCAGGCAGATCAATATTATTGTTGAATATTAAGTGACAAAAAAGGGCAAACTACAGCTACAGGTTTTAGAAAAACTAAAAAGCTCACAAGAGAAAAAAAATCATACATTGTCTGCAATATAGTCATTTATTCATATTTCATTGTCCTCTCTTGTTTATTCACGTGTTCATAATTTCTTTGTTTGGCAACCTGGCTAACAATTATGTCTGTACAATTTGGGATGTTTCATTGTGTTATCACAAATAAACAATTGACTCCAGGCACAACTACACAATACGCTTACAAAATATTTAACACATTTTTAATACTATTTGAATAAAGGGTGAATCTGACAATTTTCCTTCAATACTAATTTGTGATAATTTTGCACAATGCAAAGCAATTTAAAAAAATATTTAAATATTAAAGTTTCAGTGTCTTAATTAAATTATTTTATTATAATTACATTACTTAATTGGTGTCATGCTGTTGTGACCTCACCCTTGGAGGCTCACTATTGGCTGATTCAGAGGTTTTGGACGGCCATTTTGGGTTCACATCATTGTAGTCCTTAGTTCACTGCACTTAAGTCCCACTTTAAGAATCAGTCTTATACTTTACTGAAAGTTGCTATTAGCTGCTTTATAAAAGTCTCCTACTCTTAGAAAAGTCCTACTCTTTACTAAGTATTTAGTCAAAGCTTGAGACTATTCTTAAGAGCATTTCTTAGAAGTTTTATACATACGGGCCCTGATTGGTTAAAGCAACAGTTTCATTGCCATTCATTTAAGCTACAGGCGCCCGCACTATCGATTCTGAAGGCCTCGAAGCAGATATATTTGACCCTGGCAACACATGATGACTGAAATATGATTGGATAAAAGCACTAAAATAAATATACACTACTGGAAGCAGCGCAAACAAGAGAAAAGCTATGAAATTATGAGAACGGACTATTGGGAATAATTTAATATTCATAAAAAAAATATATTAAAGTGCAAGTCAGTGATTTTCATAGTGTTTAGGCCAGCAGAGAAGGCCTTGCTGGCCCTGACGGCCCACCACTGTTGTAATTGATACAGAACTTAATAGGTAACCAGTGTAGAGATGATAAAATTGGCGTTATATGATCATATTTTCTTGACCTAGTAAGAACTTTAGCGACAGCATTTTGGACTAACTGTAGCTTGTTTACTGAGGATGCAGGACAACCAGCTAATAAAGCATTACAGTAATCTAGTCTCGAGGTCATGAATGCATGAACTAACTTTTCTACATCAGAAACTGATAGCATATTACGTAGCTTAGCAATGTTTCTAAGGTGGAAAAAGGCTGTTCTTGTGACATTTGAAATATGATTTTCAAAAGACAAGTTGCGGTCTAGTATAACACCCAGGTCTTTTACTGTAGAGGATAAAGTAACAGGACATCCTTCTAGATTAAGGTTGTATTGTAAGAGGTTTTGTGGGCAGTTTTTTGGACCAATCAGTAATACCTCCGTTTTCTCTGAATTTAATAGAAGAAAATGACACGTCATCCAATATTTTATATCTTTAACACACTGTCATTTTAGATAATTTAGTGTTATCTGGTCGTGATGAAATATATAATTGAGTGTCATCAGCATAACAGTGGAAACTTATTCCATGTTTTCTTATAATATTACCAAGTGGCAGCATATAAATTGAGAATAGCAGAGGGCCTAATACAGATCCTTGCGGCACTCCATAATTTACTGACGTTATCTTTGATTTTTTACCCCATTTAAATGGACAAAATGGTAACGGTCTGATAGGTACGATCTAAACCAGCTTAATGCCTGTCCCTGAACACCAGTGTAATTTTGTAGTCGATCTAAGAGTATTTTATGATCTATAGTGTCAAACGCAGCACTAAGATCGAGTAAAACTAGTATTGAGATACAGCCTTGGTCAGAAGCTAAAAGTAAATCATTTGTAATTTTAACGAGCGCAGTTTCTTTGCTATGATGTGGCCTGAATCCTGACTGAAACTTTTCATAGATATCGTTTTCTTGCAAGAAAGAGCAGAGTTGAGCGGACACAACTTTTTCTAGTATTTTAGACATAAATGGAAGATTTGAAATGGGTCTGTAATTTGCTAGGTTATTTGGATCTAATTGTGGTTTCTTAATAAGAGGTTTTATAACTGCCAGCTTGAACGTTTTAGGAACGTGACCTAAAGATAGAGACGAGTTAATAATATTGAGAAGAGGCTCTTCCACTACAGGTAACACTTCTTTCAGTAGTTTAGTGGGTATTGGATCTAATAAACATGTTGTTGGTTTAGATGCAGTAATAAGTTTATTTAGCTCTTCCTGTCCTATAGTTGTAAAGCGCTGTAGTTGTTCTTGAGGGGCGATAATTGAGGCTGAATCATAAGACGCTATCAAAGATTGTACATTTACAATTGTGTTTCTGATGCTTTCTATTTTCTCAGTGAAGAAATTCATGAAATCATTACTATTAAAATGTAACGGAATATTTTGGTCAGGTGATGTCTGTTTATTTGTTAATCTAGCCACAGTGTTAAATAAAAACCTTGGATTGTTTTGGTTATTTTCTATTAGTTTGCGGAGATGCTCAGCCCTGGCTGCTTTTAGAGCCTTTTTATAACGTGACATACTGTCTTTCCACGCAATTCTAAAGACCCCTAAATTAGTTTGTTTCCATTTGCGCTCTAAGTTACGAGTTTCTCTCTTGATAACATGCGTAGCACTGTTGTACCATGGTGCTTTAGTTTTCTCTCTAACCTTTTTTAATCTAATTGGTGCAACAATTTCTAATGTACTAGAGAGAATGGTGCTCGTACTGCTAGTCATTTCCTCCGGGTGGAGGAATTATATGTCCGGGTTATTACCTCTGCACACAAATTCTAACCATATTGAAAGATGTGACCACTGACCAGTGCAATATGAAGTTGAACTCCAACTGAAGTTTGGATTCAGGAAACATCATGCCACAGAAACAGCTACTTGCTATTTTATTGAGCAAATAAAATCCAGCCTTGACAATGGAGGGGTTGTTGGGGCTGTTTTCCTTGATTTTAAGAAGGCGTTTGACACCGTGAATCATAATGTTCTGTTATCTAAACTGTCAAAGATTAATTTCTCTCCCAATGCTCTGACATGGATGGAGTCTTACTTAGATTCTAGAAAGCAGTGCACCAGGATTAATGATAGATGCTCCTCCTTTGCTAACTGCACTACTGGAGTCCCTCAGGGATCTATTTTAGGACCAATTTTATTTAGCTTATATATTAATGACCTGCCATTGATTTGCCCAGAAGTCCACATTCAAATGTACGCAGACGATACAGTTATCTATACCCATGCAAAAACTAGAGAACAAGCTGCAGCAAAACTTACTGCATTTCTAACCAACGTTTCAAACTGGTTAACACTCAGTTGTCTTACTCTTAATGTAAGCAAAACAGTGGGCGTGTATTTCTCTATCAAGAGTAATTTTACACAACATCAGTCGGATATCTGTATTATGGGAGAGGTGATACATATTGTTGATCATTTTAAATATCTGGGCATAATAATTGATTCTAACTTAAGTTTTAAAAAACATATAAAACAGATCTCCAACTGTGTCAGAGCTAGTTTAGCTAATTTTAGACATATAAGACACTAGTTACCAATAGCCGCAGCTAAACTGTTTTTGCACTCAATGATCTTCTCACATTTATCTTACTGTTCTACAAGCTGGTCCCAGGCAGGTTGGACTACGCTAAAACTCTTATGTACCCTTTGTAAACAAGCTGTGAAAGTTCTTGACAAAAAAACAAGAAACTACCACCACTGCATCATCATTAAAAAATACAATCTATTAACCTTTGACAGTTTTCTCTGTTTTGCAGATATGTGCCTGATGTATAAATTGACCCATAATCTTGCACCACCCCCACTCAAGCAATGTGTGTCATTTTGCAGAGATAAGATAAGGGTCACTAGGGCTTCTGTAAGAGGTGACTGTTACACTCAATTTAGGAAGACTAAATTTGGTCAATCTGCTTTTTCATTTACTGTAGTAGAAAAGTGGAACTTAATCCCAGCTCACATTAGAGATTGTGCAAGTCTCAACAGTTTTAAAAAGTCCTTAAAGACTTGGCTGAAGGAGAATCAATTATGTGATCATTGATCGTATTTTTATAACATGGAATGTATATCTGTATTTTGGGTTATATGTGAGTAATGCTGTCACATGTTGTCTGTTGCTAAGTTTTTATCTGTTTATATGTCCATATTGTATTTTTATCTTCCTAACCCAGGGACCACAGATGCAAATTAGCTGTATAGCTAACTCTGGTACAGGGCTCGAACTGTGCATGGTCCCTGTCAAATAAACTAAATAATAAAATAAATAAATAAACTCGATTGTGACCGTGAGTGTCCCGCGAGACATAAACATCGGTTATCGCCATCAAGTGGTCATGAATGTGCTAATGCTTCAGATTCAAATATTGAGCGGAAGTTACACGGTTGTGAAGTGTCTGAAAAAATAGTTCCACTATAGCAAAATAAACGGATTGGAATCATATATTGCGACGATATATTGTTTATAATCATCAATAAACACCACTAACCACTCGGTGAGTTTAACAGTTTTGTAAACGAACATTATTGGCTGTTTTAATGACATTTTCGGACATGCCCATTGACTCCAATGTTAAATGGGTCCATGGCCAATTCTATTATAGTCAAAAACTCGAGAGAGGAACCATTGTCAAAAAAATGTTGTCCACCACTCTTGTTCATCCAAAACAAACTACATTATAGACTCAAGGTGTTAAATACCGGAATTATCCTTTAATAATTTTGCCACTCATTGACACTCCATTAAAATCACTTAAGGCGAGACACGGCAGGCAAAAACAGTTTTTTTTTTTTATTGGTCAATGTTGAGCTTTTGGGATATTTGTCTTCAATAACATGTCTTCTTTCAGACTTGTGGTGAGAAAAAGTCAGAAATACACATTCAGGTCTTTATTTTACTGCACTTTGTCTGTTTGCGTCTGTAGATTTCTCATAAATTCAACAAAAGTTGGCTTTCTAAATCAACGCGCTGCTCCGCGATCTCTGCTGGCACCCAGTCATCACGTAAACTGCTGGAAAGCTCTCTCTCATCTGTACAGTGCTGTCGGATCCAAATATGGTCATTTCCTTTTTATCAGCAACCAATCGTGAAAGTAAAAGAGGGGATTTAACTCTAAATGCGCAATCTCATTGGCTGAAGACAATTTCTGACAACGTGATTCGTTCAGAATCGTCACATGGTATGCTTTGACGCTTCCTTGTTTGGTTTAGCTTTCCGCGGGATCTTTTGAGTGAATGAATGAAAATGACTTTGCGTCAATCGTCGAAAAGAGTACATCAGTTGTCACTTGCAAAGGGGAAAAGGAAAATTAGTGATGGATTACCCAGTGAAATGCTCTCGGGAAGCGCATCTGAACGTAAGCTGTCGATGGGAAACCAGGGTGGTTTAGATAAGCCAATCTATAAATAAAGTGCACTCTACACAACAGTGGCTGCTTGTTCATGTTGCGCGACTGAATGAGCTGATTGGTGATTTAACTTGTCCGAATTGTGGTATGTCAGGGCTAAAAATGTATATAGATCCACAGAATCAAGGGTTCTGTAGCAGTCTATTGCTCGAGTGCTGTCTGTGTAAAGATGACAAGTACTGCAGGAGCGTGTACACGTCTACGCGACTCCAGAAACGATGTCGCATTTGATGTGAATGTGCGAATGGTCCTCTTGGCACATGAGTTAGGATTGGGATATGCAGCTCTCAGAAAAATCAGCAAGGTGTTGGGGCTCCCTGGCCTTCACCTTAAAACATATCAGAGACACGGCAAGAGAGTGACAGGTAGGCTATGGAAACAGGGTTGTAGCCTATCCCAAAAATTGAAGCAGTCTGTAGAATTTCTAATGTCAGAAATAGCCCAATACGTGTGGCTGTTACCACCTTGTAACATATTATAACATTACTGTAACAATATTTGTTTTTTATGGATGAAATATTTATATAAAGATTTATAAGAAAGTGCCGTCTCATTCATTATGTTGTGTTGTGGTGGTCAGTTTTACTTTTACAGTACAGATTTCTGTGTGCTGTATCTATAAAAACAAAACAATTGAACAGTTATTGATACAATACACATTTCATTTTAGCGGCAGAAATTGAGAGAGGTCTTGAGTCACTTCACAGGACCAGGGAGCAGGTCAGGCAGGCCTATGCAGATATTGATGCAGATGTGGCAGAGTTGCTGAGAGAGGATGCAGATGCGGTGATAAATATCAGTGTGTCTTTTGATGGCACTTGGCAGAAAAGAGGGTTCACATCACACTATGGGATCGGGGTGTGCATCGATATTTTTACGGGACTGGTGATCAACTTTGAGGTTCTATCCTCCTATTGCCATGCTTGTGCCCTTAAAGAAGTTGCCAGGCATGAGGGAAAGATTACAGATGAGGAAATTGACAGCTGGAGAGAAACGCATGCCTGTGAACACAAATTGGGGACTGGGAAAATTAACCCTCTGAGGTCGGCAAACGCGCGCGCTGTGAGGAATAATAATATCGTGATAATCCTGGAAATTTTACCTCAAACGTGCTGGAGTAGCCTAACAATGGATCCAGCTGCAGATCATCAGTAAGTGCTTTGTTCTAATCGCGATATGAAATGGTGTCTGTAAACCGCAAAAGACTGTTTAAATTTGAATGAATGAACGGCACATATGCATGCGTTTCTTTACTACAGCTCGCGCGTGTCTGTGTGTGAATGAAACTATCTATATTGCCTACTGAGATGAGTAAAAATCGACTGAATACGTTGAAATAAAATTTGTCTTTGTATAAGCAACATATTGAACTTCAAATGAACATTTATGCCCTAATATATATTAGCCTATAAAAGACAATATGTTACAGACGAAATATTAAAGACAACATTTCGTTTTGGATAGATTATAAAGTTTTTACTGCCACATCAAAACCTAATTTACAAGGTGCAAACAAAATCTTAAAATATCAATATAAGCCTTCTCTTTAAATTGTTTTTGTGTTTTATTAGTGACAAATTTGGGGAGAGGATAGCCTACATCCAAAACTTTCTGAAAATACGAATGAGAATTAACTGCACAATTACTAGAAATGTTTACCTTGGATATTATACAATTTGCAAAGCATACACCGTTTGTGGAAAAATACACTTTTTTCAAGATGTTTCCAACTCTGAACCAATTCTGTAGTTATATATATATGTGTGTGTGTATATAAACTCAGCAAAAAAAGAAACGTCCCTTTTTCAGGACTGTGTATTTCAACAATAATGTTGTTAAAATCCAAATAACTTTACAGATCTTCATTGTAAAGGGTTTAAACAATGTTTTCCATGCATGTTCAATTAACCATAATCAATTAATTAACATGCACCTGTGGAATGGTCGTTAAGACCCTTATAGCTTACAGAGAGTAGGCATTTGAGGTCACAGTTCTAAAAACGCAGGACACTAAAGAGACTTGTCTACCGACTGTGAAAAACACCCAAAGAAAGATGCCCAGGGTCCCTGCTCATCTGCGTGAACGTGCATTAGGCATGCTGCAGGGAGGCATGAGGACTGCTGATGTGGCCAGGGCAATAAATTGGCATGTCCGCACTATGAGACGCCTAAGACAGCGCTACAGGGAGACCGGAAGGACAGCTGATCATCCTCGCAGTGGAAGACCACGTGTAACAACACCTGCACAGGATCGGTACATCCGAATATCACACCTGCGTGACAGGTACAGGATGGCCACAACAACTGCCCGAGTCACACCAGGAACACACAATCCCTCCATCAGTGCTCAGACTGTTCGCAATAGGCTGAGAGAGGCTGGACTGAGGGCTTGTAGGCCTGTTGTAAGGCAGGTCCTTACCAGACATCACCAGCAACAACGCCGCCTATGGGCACAAACCCACCTTCGCTGGACCAGACAGGAGTGGCAAAAAGTGCTCTTCACTGATGAATCACGGTTTTGTCTCACCAGGGGTGATGGACGGATTCGTGTTTATCGTCGAAGGAATGAGCGTTACACCGAGGCCTGTACCCTGGAGCGGGATCGATTTGGAGGTGGGGGGTCCGTCATGGTCTGGATCTCAATCCCATTGAGCACGTCTGGGACCTGTTGGATCGCAGGGTGAGGGCTAGGGCCATTCCCCCCAGAAATGTGCAGGAACTTGCAAGTGCCTTGGTGGAAGAGTGGGGTAACATCTCACAGCAAGAACTGACAAATCTGGTCCAGTCCATGAGGAGGAGATGCACTGCAGTACTTCAAGCAGCTGGTGGCCACACCAGATACTGACCGGTACTTTTGATTTTGAGCCTCCCTTCATTCAGGGACACATTATTCTATTTCTGTTAGTCACATGTCTGTGAAACATTTTTAGTTTATGTCTTATGGTGTTGACTCTTTTAGTGTTCATACAAATATTTACACACATTAAAGTGTGTATGTCAGGTTAATTTTTTTTTTTAGATATATTAAATAAGGTTTAGATGTCTGAGTGAAAATGTAATTATCATTAAAATTATTACTGTAACTGCCCTACAATAAGCTTTATAGCCATTTCTGTCAAGATCATATTTTTAAAACGCAGCTGAGCTGTGACGTCATACAAGGGAGACGTGCCAACAAAGTTCTATTCAAGTATGGAGAGTTTTGAGTCTGAGGAGATGCAAAATCCCCCTCAAACCTATACGATGGCCACAGCCATACAATTTTGAGTCTCCCAGGCGGGAGACAGATGAGGAGCCAAACAGAAATGTAAATAATTCATATCGAAGAAACATAAATATCTGGTGTGAAGAAGAACCAGTGGAGAGTTGGTCAGGTGTCTGGTAAGTATAGGCGTAACGGTATGTATTCGTATTGAACCGAAACGATACGGGTGTCACGGTTCAGTGCATGAATATACACGGAGAATACACAGTATTAAAAAAAAAAATTAAACTCGCGTGCAAATTAATTAATGCGGAACTACTGTTAGATACGCGGGTTATTTAGGGACACCTAATCTGTAGCTCCGCCTTAGCTCTGAAGCTCCGTGGCTATAATGAACAGGCTGCGATCGATGTCAATATTGCAATGCTGGAATATGTTGGTTGGTGTGTGTGTGTGTGAGTGAGAGAGAGAGGGAGAGAGAGGGGCGCGATCGACGTGCTTCTACTACAGTAGCATACACCGTAGGCACCGCATCAGCTACCAGTCTCAATCGGGTTTTAAATCCCATTTTATAACTCATGAGATCTCCAACCGCGTAGTCCTTCTCAGTGAAATGGGCGCTGCAAATGACCGAAGTCTTGGATACCGAAGCAGAACTGAAGTCGGCGCGTTTGGTCCGAACAAAGTTGACCCAGGCACGGAACACAGTGGACTCTGTGACCGGTTTTAACGGTGTTTTTGCACACAGCACAAACGCAGTAATTCACCATCGTGAAAATACGCCTGCGTATACTAACGACCTAACTTAAATAACTAACTTAAATAACTAAATAAATGTCCTAATCACTAATTCTCTCGCTCTATCACTCGTGCAATTATCAACACCGCTCAGCGACCTGAGGAGATGTCTCCCTGTTATGACGTCAAACGTTTCGTTTGGAATGAGGAGCAGTTTTAAGGGAGGACTGAAAATAACGAACTTTTTCATCTTATATTCTGCCTTTAGGAATCGAAAAACATACAAAACAATATATCAACTTGTCAAACGTGTATTTCCCCTCACTATTTTGTGTTAATCAAAATAAAAAATTTAACCTGACATACACACTTTAAGTTTACTGAAAGTAAGAACAGTTGAAAGTCAGAGGACGTTTCTTTTTTTGCTGAGTTTATATATATATATGTGTGTGTGTGTTGTCTTTGCATTCTATCTTGTGGCTCAGTGACACCTATAAATTGTTCATTAGTATGCAGCATTAGCAGGTCTTCTTTGTCTCCAGGTGTGAATGAGGACATTATTCATGACCTTGTTGGATAATTCACGCCCACCTGTATATTGCCTTTCCAAACAAAAAGTGTCTTACAAAATTTAAATCAATCTATTGTTTAATGTGAACGATTAGCCCGGATGATTTTCAGATCATTTTGAAGTAAACACTTTAGCCGACAACATCCATTAGTCAAAAGTATTGTGGGAATATGTGAAGTTGGTCGTTTGTTGTCTTATATCAGACAATTTAAGTTTGAGTTTTTTGAATAACCACGCATAAATAATATTCTCTCAAAAATGCAAACATGTACATACATGTTGCTCACATATTATGATAGCCATGTTTGGGCTAAATAGAGTGTAATTACACCTTTGCCATTTAATGTTTATAAGCAACTGAAAAAAATACAAATATCAGGTCATGTCAAAACATCTCAAGGACCCCAAAAACACCTTAGACCCCAGAGGGTTAACTGCCAAAAAATGTAAAACATTACAAAATGATTATAGGGGGGCAATTCTAAATAACCAGGGTTCCATAGAAAAAATGAAAAATGAGATCTGGGCTGGTCTCCTCCACAGCATGTCCTGTGATGAAGTCCCCTTGCACACCAGGTGCAACCTGTCCTGGTGTTGGTATAGGAGAGCGGAGGGAAGTGGAGAAACTCCATGCAGGAAACTTTTTGTCTCGGGAGGTGGGCCAGAAGCTGATACCTGTATACCACCGCATGTCAAGTGACCGCCTGCTGCAGCGCATGCCGCATGGTGGCACTCAAAATGCGAATGAGTGCCTCAACTCCCTCATTTGGGCCCGCTGTCCAAAAACAGTGTTTGTAGGTAAGAGTAGAGTTGAGGCAGCTGCAAGTATGGCCATTTCAACTTTTAATGAGGGGGCCTCTGCCATGCTTGCCATTATGGATAAGCTTTGGCTGGAAAGCACTGTCGTTACCGTCACCACCATCAGGGAAACCGACATGCTGAGGATCACAAAAGCCGAATCCATCCAGTCTGAGAGTGTAAAACGTTGCAGAAAGACTCTGAGCACAGCTAAAAGGCATCAGCAAGAGAGGGGTGAGGGGCCTACAGATGGTGCAGGCATGGAGAGCTAGGCTTTCAACCCTCATGGGTGAACTTTGTGTTCCGATGGACATGGATGACTAGAGTTGCAGTTCTGATGATAAGTTTGTGTTTGTGTCTGTTTGTGGTTCTCTGTGGTTAGTTGAAGGTCTTATTTGGCAATGTTGTTTTATTAATTTGTCATTGTTCATGGTCTACATTGTTATAAACAATTACTTGGCCAGTTGTTTTGCTTGTTAGCAATGTTTTCATATAAAAATGTGTGGAATTTTACAATATAAATCTTTAAAGCCCGTTTTCTCAAAATTACTTTTCTCTCATACTCCAAGTCCGAAATCTCCTCTTCAGTAGCACCTATACACACCACACTTTCCAGTCTTGTACCTAGTTATATTATGAAGAGAATTACAGAGGGATTTGTAAATATATTATTCCTAGCCTGATTTATATAACATTTTATTCCAAAAAACATGGCGAAAATACATTTAAGGCTATTGACAGTATATTCTGATTTACAGGATAGCAAAAGTAGATATCCATAAATCCCTCTGTAATTTTTTCCCATTTAATATGTGAACACAATGAAAAAATAATTTTGAACCTGGCTTTATCCAATTCTGAGATTTTCGTTTTAAAATATAGGCAAATTGGCGCATATTTAAACATTAAATTACAGAAAACTTGTAATAAATTTTTTTCTCATCTTAATGTAGGTAATCAACAAGTTTCATGGTGATATCTGCTATTTAAAAATATTACCCTATTCACCTGTAATGTCTCGCCTTAAATGATTACGGTGTGATTTTAGTAGCCTACCCAATTACTGATCTGACATCGACCATGCAATTAACATGAAGGCACTGAAATATTAATGAAAAAAACATAGCTTTACCACTGTTCTAATTATTCAAACGGTTTGTTTTAATATTACTTTGCAATATAGAATCACGTACAATGTTGTGATACATTTCTGTAAAATCCTCTAAGAATTCTTATACTGAGAGACTATTGCCACAGACCCATCAAGTCCATCCGCTATCCGCATTGGGTAATAATCTTGATACAATTGAACATTACATAGGCCTACCTTCTCCAGCGATGCTGTGTTGTTCGTGGAATATCTCTGTTCTCCAAGAGATACTTCTTGTACTTCATCTCATCTCACTGTAGCAAAACGAGAAGGGGCGCGAACGACGTCTTACGTCTTTGGCAGAACAACACACGTGTTGACCCCAGGAACGAATAGGTTATGGAACAGCTTTTCCCCCAGAGCTGCAGGCTGTAGAAGCCTAGCTTACTTCTATCAATCCAGCTTCCCTCATATGTACACACACATATGCACAAACACACACACACACACATAATATAATAATAATATACATAAACACAGGGTTTAATGTAATGACAGAGTCTTTACAATAATGATTTTTAATATATTGTAATGTAATGCATTTTTAAGTATTTGTTATGTGCCTCACTGGATTGCTTCCACAGAATTTTGTTGTATAAACATATGCAATGAAAAAAACCTAACCTAACTTTAAATAATTTTCATAAAATTACTTATTTCATAACTTTGTAGGGTTCAAATAATTATTTTTTTCTTTTTATTATTTGACATTACTATAACCTAAACCAATGAACTTAGTATGCTTAATGCTTAGCTTATTATTGAAAAGTATTTAGATTTGACCAAAAAATGCAGAATAATAGATTTTTTTTTTTCACATTTAGCATGCTCCACCCCAATAGCTACGTTACGTCATTGCCTAACAGATATCTGTATTAGGCACGCCAAAATACAAAGACCGCCAAATTACGCGCATTCAGCATAGAGTCCAAACGGGTGAAGAATGTTCGCCCTTGTCGAGTGGAAAGAAGCAACGGATAATGAAAGTTGGAGCATTGTTCCAACATCACACATAACATTTTTTTAATTGTAATGACTTCTTAGATGGACTTGATGACAGTTCTGTATATTTAATTGAGTGGAGAGGTGGATTGAAAAAAAAAACCTAAAGGCGGATGGCCTTTGTACGAGGCAACGGTGCACAAAGTTGCAGGTAAGTTAATTTCTAAACCTTTAATATAATTCACACATTGATATTGCACAGATAATAAATTATTTAAATAATCACTGAACTGCATGAGATATTTATAAGCTACTGATCAGATCAAAGCTAAAGTTACAGATCATATAAGATAATTGAGCAGATATTCACTGTTTTTAACTAAGTTTGTTATTATTATTATTATTTTACTACATTTAACTTTACTATTAATACTACTTTATTGTGTGCATTACATTTTCATGTTCTCATGTTCATGTTTAAGAGCTAACTACGAGTAAATTAGGCCCATATTATTACAGTGCATAATTCTAAGATTTTTAAATATTTGTTCTGTGAGAATAATATCTTTAAAAAAGTAAGATTTCAGCTGTCAGACACATTTAATGGGGGAAAAAATACAATATTTGTCTTTATAGTCTAGAACTAATACAATCATACTCAAGTAAAGTAAAAATATCTCAAATTTATGCCAAAGCAAACTTGCAGGATATTAAATCCCTGTCAGAATGTGATATTTTGAACACTGTCCCCCATCATGACATCAATACTTATTGTGGGTGCATAAGGCTTAAATGTGGTCAGCCTATGTTGTAGTTATTGTCATAGCCCTAATTGTATCTTTTGTTTTAGATTCTACAATTTGTATTCCCCTTTTTTACCCACAGAGAGACAGTCTACCCTAGAAACTAATAGACACAACACCAGTCCAGTCCAAAACTTCTGAGCAAAAGAACATGCAGACCAAACCCTAAGTTTGTTGAAGAGGAGACCAGTAATGATGGACCATCTAGCCCAAAAAAGGTAACAAGAATTATTTTTTTACTGACACCCAAAACCAGCATCTGCATTGCAAATGTAAAAAAATTAATAATTATCTGCCCACTATAAAGTTGTTGCTTAAGAATTAAATTAAATTAAATTAAAAGAATTTAAAAAAACAGAAAAAAAAAGAAAAAAAACGTTGTAAATGAATTACTACATTTAGAAATGTATACTAAATACTTACAGTATTTAAATACTTAAAATGAATCATACAAAGTTAGGAGTACCTAATAATCTACAATTTTCCCTAGATCTTGTCAGGATTATAATTTTCACAGTCAAGTACAAGCAGTCTGTCAGATTTGTTTATGTTGCTCTGCCTGTTTTAACTTATGGTAAGTATATTTTATAGGTATAGTATTTTATTTTTCAAATAATAATTACAGATCGAATATTCGTGCACATCCCTACTTTTTACATATTGTTCCCCTATACGTACACATACATACATACTTTATAGGTACACTGTAATTACCAAAAGTTACACTGTAAATTAGCTTTAATGACGTAGTACTTTCCGGGCCTTAATCTAAAGCGTTACAGAAATCTCATCATTCAACAATTATGACTGAAGCTGTTGTGGCCTTATTCCCTGTATGCTGTCCGGTTCAGTCTGTAATTCCTCAAATAAAGGTGAATAATGACAGCTTGAAGTTGCCCGAACTGTAGTACATACTCTGCACATGTTAATTTGGAAAAGAGGCCCAAGGAGTATGTCACATGGTTCATGTAGAGGCATCTTATTCTGTAGAGGTTCTTATTCTTGGTTGTGAAGAGCAGCTGATCCCATCTAGTTCTTGGTAATGGAGGCAAATAAATTCAATATGATATTTGATATCATTTTATTTTTTCAGCTCTTTGTTATTAATGTTTTGTACTAATATTTTTTGTCATGTTTTATAAAGAGGCAAACTGCTGATGGAATTTTGGACAGGGAGATTTTGGAGAAAATAAAATTACACCATGGACCTCGATTCCCTTCTGCTACAACTTCAGTTGCTCCACCTTCACCTACCTCACCATCTTCTGCCTCACCTTCTTCTGAACCACCTATTCCTACGTGTCCACCTGCACCACCCTCAGCTCCACCTTCACCTGCCTCATCATCGTCTGCTTCACCTTCACCTACCTCACCTTCTCCTGATCCTCCTTTGCCAGACATCATAGCACAATTAAAGGCAGAAAATGAAGCCCTCAAAATGGAATTAGAAAACCTAAAAACAAATGTTGTCAGTCGTAAGTGTTCTTTAAAAAAATTCCAAATTATAAACTAGGTTTAAAGGTTGACATTTAGCAATACATAGGTTTACCCTACTGAAAATCTTTTTTTTTTTTTTACTGTTTTTCTTCCTAGAAAGCAAAACTCCTTAGTACAATGGGCAAGCTGGGGAAATGGCTCGAAGCGAAGGAGCAGAGCCCACAGGAACAACTGGCATCACCTTCCAGCACACAGGGAACTGTGAGTATGCTGTCTTCCAAACCACTACTGTAGGAACAGCTACAACAGCAAGGTACGACAGTAAAGACTTAGTACAAACCAATTCAAATACCAATAAAACACAAAGAAGAACTGCATACATGCACAAAATGGCGGCTAACACAACACAACATTCTGAAGCCTTTGGCGGCGTGTGTGGAGCACCTGGCTCTCTTCGACATGTTCCCTGTGTTGGTCTGTTGTCGTCGTTGCTGTAATTGCGTCATCAGTTCTGTGCTCCTATTGCTTCTTGATTTGACAATCGTCTTGAAAGTCATCACACTGCAGGACAGTGGCTCAACATTTTGGACACTGCCAGAACTTTATCGAAGGGCAAATTTTATCGTAATGATCATTAATTGGCTGTTGGCGAACCTGTCAACTAGCGCTTAAAGGAGTAGTTCACTTCAGAATTAGAATTTCCTGATAAATTACTCACCCCCACGTCATCCAAGATGTCTATGTCTTTCTTTTCTTCAATCAAAAAGAAATAACGTTTTTTGAGAAAAACATTCCAGGATGTTTCTCCATATAATGGACTTCAATGGCAACCAACGGGTTACATTTACATTTAGTCATTTAGCAGACGCCTTTATCCAAAGCGACTTACAACTGAGGACTACAACAAGCGAGTCATCGTGAAGAAGCAAAAATAACGCAAGAAGTGCTCAAAATACAAAGTTCTGGAATTGCTCAGAGTAGCATAAGCCAAAACAAGGGAGGGTAAAGGAGAGGGGTTTTTATTTATTTTATTATGTCAAGTGCTCACGGAAGAGATGAGTTTTCAGTTGTCTTTTGAATGTGGTCAGGGATTCTGCATTCCGGACGAGGGTAGGGAGATCATTCCACCAGCAAGGAACCGTGAATGAGAATGTTCTGGAGAGTGATTTTGTGGCTCTCTGTGATGGTACCACGAGCCGTCGCTCATTGACCGATCGCAGGCTTCTGGTTGGGATGTAGACTCGTAGGAGCGAGTTAAAGTAGGAGGGAGCTGAGCCTGTGGTCGATCTGTAAGCAAGCGTCAATGCCTTGAACTTGATGCGAGCAGCGAGTGGTAGCCAGTGCAGAGAGATGAACAGAGGAGTGACGTGGGCCCTTTTGGGCTCGTTGAAGACAAGACGGGCTGCAGCATTCTGGATCATTTGTAGAGGTTTAATTGCACATGATGGAAGACCAGCCAGAAGAGCATTGCAGTAATCAAGCCTAGAGATAACCAAGGCCTGGGCGAGAAGTTGTGTTGCATGCTCAGTTAGGAAGGGCCTGATCTTCCTGATGTTGTGCAGTGCAAACCTGCATGATCGAGCTGTCTTTGTGATGTGGTCTGTGAGGGTCAGATGCTCATCAAATGTTACTCCAAGGTTTCTGACCGACCTTGATGGGGTGATTAAAGTTGAATCTAGCTGGATAGTGAAGTCGTGCTGTAGGGACGGATTGGCAGGGAGGACGAGAAGCTCAGTCTTTGCCAGGTTGAGCTGCAGGTGATGTTCCTTCATCCACGCCGAGATGTCCGCCAGACAGCTTGAGATACGTGTAGCTACTGTGGGATCATCAGGTGGAAATGAGAGGTAGAGCTGGGTGTCATCAGCATAGCAATGGTAAGAGAAGCCATGTGCCTGTATGATGGGTCCCAGTGATGTGGTGTAAATGGAGAAGAGGAGCGGTCCAAGAACTGAACCCTGAGGAACCCCTGTAGTCAGTTGATGTTCTTTGGATACCTCGCCACTCCATGCGACCCTGAAGGACCTACCTGTGAGATAGGACTCAAGCCAGTGGAGAGGAGTTCCTGTGATGCCCAGTGATGAGAGGGTGGACAGGAGGATCTGATGATTCACAGTGTCGAAGGCAGCAGGCAGATCCAGGAGAATGAGAACTGATGATTTGGAGGCAGCTTTTGCGATCCGTAGGGCTTCTGTGACTGACAGCAATGCAGTCTCGGTTGAATGCCCTTTCTTGAAGCCAGATTGGTTTACGTCTAGTTGGTTGGTCAGAGAGAGGAAGGATGTTACTTGGTTGAAGGCAACTCGTTCAAGTGTTTTCGCAATGAACGGTAGGAGAGAGACAGGTCTGTAATTCTCTAAGAGTGATGTGTTTAATGTGGGTTTCTTAAGCAGTGGAGTTACCCGAGCCTGCTTGAATGCTGTAGGAAAAGTGGCAGTGTGGAGGGATGAGTTGATGATGTGTGTGAGTGCTGGTAGAAGTGTGGGAGAAATGGCTTGTAGAAGGTGTGAGGGGATGGGATCTAGAGGGCAGGTGGTGGGGTGACTGGAGAGGAGAAGTTTAGATACTTCTTCCTCGGTCATTGGAGAGAATGAGGAGAGAAGGTGTTTCGGATTGGGAGGGGTTGGACTGGGTTCCTGTGTGTGTGGAGTTGAGAACTAACTGCTGATGGTTGTTGTTTTGTTGGTGAAGAAGTTGGCAAAATCATAAGTAGTTAAAGAGGAGGTGGGTGGTGGTGGAGGTGGACAGAGGAGAGAGTTGAATGTCTTGAAAAGAGTTCGTGTGTTAGCGGTGCTGTTGATCTTGTTGTGAGAATAAGAAGATTTTGCAGCATGAACATCAGCAGAAAAGGAAGAGAGCAGAGATTGATACATACTAAGGTCAGTTGTGTCTTTTGATTGGGTTGAAGGTCCAAATCAATGCAGTTCCAAAGGACTTCAAAGGCTCTACACCAGTGGTTCCCAACCTTTTTTTGTCTGAGACCCCCTTTTTCCCAAGAACATATTTTAGGGCCCCTTCACATTTAATGATATTATCTCTCTTGTAAGCTTGCAGCAAGGATGACAAAATATGTTGTTTTCAAACAAACGGTATGTTTACTATAACCAGATATGTTTATGCACGAATAATAGCCCATAATATTGAAAATACAATAACAAAAACATCAGTTGGCCCTTTGTAATTTAAAAACGTAAGCCTAGGAGTAGCCTATACACTGGCCCTATTTGAAATGCAATAACAAAAATATTCACACTGGTGTGTAGGTAAAAAAAAAAAAAGAATATCGGCTATTACTAAATGACTGCTGTCTGGGAACTCAATACTTGCATGTTATTAGTGAGGCTTTATTTTTGACGCTTTTGGCGCTTTAGCGAGCGATAATAAACTTGCGTTTATTAACAGAATAATGCGTCTTTCGGAAGAACATTGTAGCCGGAACTACTTCTCTCTGTGTACGTCTATGACGAGTCACGCAGGTCCTGGGCTACTCCGCAGCGCAGCGATCCCAACCCGTGTAAAATAGTCCCAATGTAAACACTTATTATAGGAGTACCATAGTGGTTCAGGATAAGACAAAAACACGGATTGGAAAATGGATTCATGATGAACTCGCTCATCATATAAATGTAAGGACTTGTATTTAATGCTCATTGCTCAACTTTTCAAAATATGACGCAACCCCCCACAGAGCTCGCTGAGGCACCCTTGTGGGCCACGACCCCCTGTTGGGAACCAATGCTCTACACCAGGGGTGCCCAATCCTGCTCCTGGCGATTGACTGTCCTGCACAGTTCATCTCCAACCCTAATCAAACACACCTGAAGCAACCAATTAAGGTCTTCAGAGCACGTCAGGATCACTTGAAAATTAAAGGCAGGTGTGTTTGATTAGGGTTGGAGATGAACTGTGCAGGACAGTCGATCGCCAGGAGCAGGATTGGGCACCCCTGCTCTACACGATCCCAGACGAGGAATAAGGGTCAAACTGTAATGAATAGGCAGGGGGATGCAATTGCAAATACTCAGTTTATTAAATGAAGAAGATAATTGCACAGGTCAGGGACAAACACTCAGGTGGAATTGAAGCAGGGACGAGATGGCGATCCGGTGGTGGTGCGGTGAATCAACGTGCTCGAGTGAACCCAAGAACCGTGGAACATCCAAACGACACGAAGAAATGGCGAACTCCAATGACGAAACTTTCAGACGAGGCACAGGAAACAGGACACACACCGAGGAACAACCAACAACGATCTGACAACATGAGAGTGAAATTACTGGGTATATATGGGCAACCGGGATGAAGACAGCTGGTGACACTAATCAACACAACGAGTAACCACACCCACACAATACACTCACACAAACACATCAGCATGAGACAGCCGATTCATGAACCGTCACACAAACCTTCGGTCATTTAAAAAAACAAAAAAACATTTATATACTTTTTAACCACAACTCGACTTTGGTGTTCTGTTAAACTTTATTAATTCTTTATTAATTTATTCTGCACAACGTATTACGTTATTGGAAAGGTCACGCGCATGATGTAGGTGGAAGTACCGACCCAGTGTTAAAACGAATGTGCAAAGACTAAATCAAACACCCTTTACAAAAATAAATGTAAAACATCGATGTCAGACAAATTTTTAGGTTGGAGGAGAAAATGAGATGGAGTTTTTTGGCACTGGGTCGGTATTTCCACCTACGTCACAAATGCGACGTGATGGCGTAATATGTCGTGCAGAAGCAGGTCACCGTTAAAAAGTATATACATTTCTATTTTTTTTTTATAAAATGGCAGATGGTTTGCCTAGATAAGACCCTTATTCCTCGGCTGGGATCGTGTCGAGTCTTTTAAACTGCATTGATTTGGACCGTCAAACTGTTGGTTGCCATTCTAAAGGGTAGTTTATACGAGAATGCACACTTTGACGATAATGCATAAACTGACGTTGCATGAAAATGTGGTGAATGTGAAAACAAAGATGCCACTTTAATCTATAAATTAGGGGTGTAACGATACACGTATTCGTATTGAACCGTTCGGTACGAGGCTTTCGGTTCGGTACGCATTACAAACCAAACGATACGTTGGACCATTTTTCCTGCCGACCAAACTCTAGATAGCAGTCGCTCTGGCGCGAACACAACAACGCTGCCCAACATCAAATGGCAAACTCAATCATCCGCTAATCATTTGTGCTTCTGTTTTATCAGTTTGGACCAATGTCAGTGCAGCGCGAGCCGATCTTGATCAAGCGACACTGTTGCACAGAAATACAGTAAAGAAAGCATTTGAATTCGCCACAGAAATAATAACATCGCTGCGAGATCTAGTGAGAAGCATTCAAATTTCTCCGTAATTACCCATAAATCTCTTTCAGATTAAACCGCGCTGCCATGGAAACCAGGAGAAACTGTGCCGGGATTAAGTCCACAAATCAGAAACATTCACGATAGATTTAATGTAGTAGCTAAACACTAACTGTCACCATAGACGTTTGGCAGGAATAGTAAAATGCTTTCAGGTACATCACATATATTTTCTAGCACTTTAAAACGCAAATATGATCATATAATTTAATGTTATTTTTAATGTGATGACCAAAACATAATTTTGTTCATCCTTCAAAGATTCCTACATCTAGAAACTTTTAGTTTTATAAATGTGGGTAAAGAAACACACTTATTTAAAAATAAAAAATACATTAATTTCCACACAAAATAAATATTTATTTTTTAATCGTTTTGCTTTTGAATTATTTCGACATTATGAATAAAATTGCTGCCCTCAAATGTTAACATGGAGCATTGCAAACTTAAAATAAAACTAAAATAAAATAAACCTTTGTTTATAACTAGGCTACTACAATACATTTAATTTTTAAGGAGCAGTTTTTGTTTTATAGGCTGCTAAGAAGACACCCCAGAAGATGGATCAAGTAAAAATATATCATACTTTATGATGTTAGTTTTAATTTTAAAAAAAATTATAAAAAAAAAAATCAAGGGAATTTCTCTGGCATTTCTTTCTTTTTGCTGTATCGAAAACATACCGAACCGTGTCACCACTGTATCGTATTGAACCGAACCGTGAATTTTGTGAACAGTTACACCCCTACTATAAATGTAGCGATGTATTTTTGCATGTTGCATCATTGAATCTTTACACCAGGCCCCCTAAACTTTTTGTTAAAGCAATGTTTTATTTTATAATCTAACTCTAATATTAATGCATGTTTTTTCTCTCCCCACAGCTTGAAATTCACCCGGGCTCTGGAGTTTATATACCAAAAAATGTGTTGTGGTCAGCTAGCCATGCAAACAGCCCCACTACCATGGCACAGATGCTTCTCCTTGGAGAATTTGATATTGAGACACTTCTAAAGAGCAATCTCAGAGGTATGAGATTGGTCATAGTGTATAGAAGTGTCTGTATAATTATTATAATTTTTTGGTAATTATGTAGATTGAACTTCATATCTGAAGTCTTTGGGTAAGGGGTCAAAGTAAAAAAATAAAACTGCTCTATTATATTAATTCTGACATATTTAAAGATATATGTACAATCATTCACATTTACATTGAAATATGATGCTTTATAAATAATTTGAGTATTTACATTATCCCCATTTTACTGAAGCAGGCTGAAAAATGTTATGTATGGTTGAGTAGTTAGAAAGGACTGGAGATAATACTGATTTCATTCTAATCTCTATATGTTGCTCTTTCTTAGGTGGCAAGCCCAAAAATGCAAGCCCTAGGGAAACCAAATATATTTTTCATTTTAAATGTAAAATATATACTAAGACTATATAAAAACATATATTAGGGACATATGTCACATGTATGTAAGCAATATGCTATGCATATATGTGTAGTTTGTATATTTAACATATATATAAAGAAAGATATGTCATATATATTGATAATTGTATATGTGACATATATATAAAAGACTGTATTATACATACATAAAATATATGGGCTAGTTTTATGTCAATATATGAAATTGTTCCATTTTCTAATAGGTTTTATACAGAGGTGGAAAGTAACGGATTACATTTACTCGCGTTACTGTAATTGAGTAGTTTTTTTGTGTACTTCTACTTTTTTAAGTAGTTTTTTAAATCTGTAATTTTACTTTTACTTAAGTACGTTTTGTTTGAAGTATTGTAATTCGCTCCATTTTAAAATCATATCCGTTACTGAGTAAAAAATAAATAAAATAATAATTTGCAAGAAAAAAATAATCGCGCTCCGGAAACTACTGCATTGATTGAAGGGCGGGAGAACCGTCTATCTATGGGAAGAACAAACGCGCATAAAAGGTGATGCAGACCCAGCTGAAAGTGAAACGCCGTCGAATTCTTATGAAGCGAACCATATGGCCAGTATGTGAATAGGCTACTTTAGATGTAGGAAAAACGCGTGGTTGTCCTCGAGGATAGATAGCCTATCCAATGTGCAAAAAGTGTGGACGCAATGTGGCTGCAAAAGGATGAAACATCGAACACCATCCATCCGTGCAGATAAGGGTATGTCCCGTTTGCAGAGTGAATCCAGTCATGAAAATTCAATTTACATAACGCAGGTGCCACGTAAAACACGCAATGATGTAGTAGGCTATATTAATAAATTGAAAGTAGAGCTGTGCAATAAATCCAATCGCGACATGGTCTCTGAATATTAAAGCGCAAAAAGACTTCTATGTAAATATGCTTGTTCTGCGTGCCTCAAAGAGCTGCGTCGCGCCTACTACATACTCAAGTATGCCTGATGCTCATTGTGTTTTCAGCGTCTCACAAACAATATGAGGACATGAATACATGAACATTTAGAGAGCTGCTCTGAGAGAACGCCTAATGAGCATTTTCATAATTTTGTTTGAGAAAAAACATTGTCAAATACACTCTGAAACAGGTCTTCACTAGAACCCGTCAAAATAAAAGTTTAGTGTAACTAGGAGAAATTATGATAGAAATAGCATATATTACTATTGTATGCCTATAGAACATACTTCTCAAAATAATAACAACAATAATTTGAATTTAAAAAGATTTAACATTATTTAAGGAATATCTTTTTTTGGGTCCATGGTTTAATTTAATAAATCTGTTCTGCAGAACTTTCCCAAAAATTAAAAGGATACTGTTTACATTTATTTGTATTAAATCATAAAAAGAAACATTCATTTTCTGAATAAAATACATTTCATAGGAGTATTCTTAAACATTTTAATAAATTATTAATGTTAAAAATAGTTAATCTAATGGTCATTGGTCAGTTATTGAATTTAGTTGATTAGACATGTTTTATTGAAATTTTAATAAACAAAACAAACACATAATTTTAAGTTTGTTATAATAAAAGCATTGTTAAACCAAAAAAACTGTTTTCATTCATTTAACTGTCATTTTTTAACTGATGATGATAATAATAATAATAACAATCATTTATTATAACCGTTTATTTATTTATTAATTGATTAAAGGGGGGGTTAATAAAGGCCTTCTGAAGCGAAGCGATGAGTTTGTGTCAGAAAAATATCCATATTTAAAACTTTACAAAGTAAAATAACTAGCTTCCGGCCACACGAACATACAGATTCCACTTAAAGGGCACCTATTATGCAAAATTCACTTTAACATGATGTTTGAACATAAATGTGTGTTGGATTTATTTTACAACTTGTGAAAAGGGGCACAATAGGTGCCCTTTAAGTCTAAAGCTACGCCATTACGCACTACGCTACTTCGACGTCATAAGTTGTGCTTTAGACGCAAGTAGACTGCGTTTGGCCGGAAGCTAGAATTTTACTTTGTAACATGTTAAATATGGATTTTTTTTCTTAAACTCATTGCTTTGCTTTAGAAGGCCTTTATTAACCCCCCAGAGCTGTATGGAGCACTTTTATGATGAATAGAGGCACTTTAATGGCCTTTTTAAATATAACTCTGAAAGAAGAATGTCATATACACCTATAGGATGACTTGAGGGTGAGTAAATCATGGGCTTATTTTCATTTTTGGGTGAACTATCCCTTTAATAGTAATATTTTCTGAGACATTGCCATACTGTGCAAATCTCATACCGTTACGACCCTACACGGGAGAGCCCCCCCACCCCACCCCGCTGTTAAAAAAGTAACTAAGTAACTTTTACTCTGAGTAAATTTTAAATTAGCTACTTTTTACTTTTACTTGAGTAGATTTTTAGACCGGTACTTTTACTTGTACTTAAGTAAAATTTCATTGAAGTAGTAGTACTTTTACTTGAGTACAATATTTTATTACTCTTTCCACCTCTGGTTTTATATATGGGCAGATATACATGTACATATATGTACACATATGAAATATACATATATTAAATATATCCACATAGAAAGTGAAAACATATATTACATTCCCGTATGGGTAGTATTGGCTGCAGATAAAGTACTAATTGTTGGTGATTTAAATATACATGTAGATAACGAAAAAGTTGCATTTGGATTGGCATTTAAAGACATTCTTAACTCTATTGGAGTAATTAGTAGCCTACACTAACAACTAATGAAAGCTGTATTCTTTTTACTAAATATACGCTAACTTTTGTCTTCCAAGTGCATGTCACATGACTTTCGGTGATCGATCACGCTTGGCAGTTTAGCCTGCAGTGTTTCCCACACAGACTAATGTTTTTTGCGGCAATAAAAGGTCCATTTTTCACACAATGGTAAAAGGTCGGAAGACCGAAGTTTCACGTGGAGCATTGGGAGATTTTTTTCCTGAATTACCACTGGGTGTGAATTGTGCTAAAAAAAAAACGTTGCCTTATCTTCTCTGAAAAGCGTTCCGCACATTCAGCAGCTGACACTAACCACACTTTAAACCCAAAAACCTATCCAGTGATGAAATGTTTTCTGTGTTGAGACAAATCTTGTGCGATTTCCTAAACTGCCGGGATAATCACACAAACGCGTACACGTCCGCTAATGACTCCTTTGAACCGATTCCATTTAACAACTGATCAATCCAACACTGAACTCACCAGACGTCTGAATCGGCGTATAACAAATTGGTAATACTTTACAATAAAGTTACATTTATTAAACTTTAGTTAACATTAACTCTTAATAAACTGCACTTCTACAGCATTTATTAATCTTTGTTAATGTTAATTTCACCATTTACTAATAGCCTTATTGAAATCAAAAGTTGTTAACATTAGTTAGCCTAATGCACTGTGAAGTAACATGAACAAACAATGAATGAACGGCTGTATTTTTATTAAGTAAGATTAACAAAGATTAATAAATAATAAAGTAAAAATATAGGTAATGAGTTAAATTATTGTTGTTTTCAAGTTAAAAGTGAATAGTGTTCTTTATTCTTGCTGGTGCCCTGCCAGGAACCTCCTGCCCCCACAGCGAACAACCGAACCGACCCGAGGCTCCAAAACCGTGATATGAACCGAACCGTGGCATTGGTGTATCGTTACACCCCTAGTCAGGACCTACTCATTGTCGTAATCATACTCTAGATCTAATATTATCACACGACGACGCCGCTGACCTGAAGTGTCAACCAGTCTCTCCTCCTCTCCACTCCGACTTCAACCAACCGGAACTGGACAAATACTCTGATTCATTCTGAACTTCTGACCTGTAATGCTCCTGAATCATAATCACACACTGTTCACTCATTGGCCAGAGGAGAACTGGCCCCCGACTGAGCCTGGGTTCTCCAAAGGTTTTTTTCCCCATTCTGTCACCTGATGGAGTTTTGGTTCCTTGCCGCTGTTGCCTTGCCTTCTGGCTTGCTTAGTTGGGGACATTTAATATTCAACAATATTATAGATCTGCCTTAAAGGTGGACGATGATGAAATTGTTTTTTGTATTATTTTCATGTTATCACTGTGAAGCTGCTTTGATACAATCTGTATTGTAAAAAGCGCTATATAAATAAAGGTGACTTGACTTGACTTGACATATGCCTTTGAAATTCTGCAGCAGAGCGATGTCATCTCAGATCATTATCTAGTCTCGTGTAAACTTAATGTAGCCAAAGCTGCAAAGCCGACGCCGTGAAAACAAAACTAGAGGTATTTCGGATTTCATGGAAGGAGAGCTCGATTGCTGCTAGATCTGCTTATTTTTCAACCCCATTAGAAGAAAATAAACATAATCCTAGGTATTTATTTGAAACAGTGGCTAAACTAACGAAAAAGAAAGCTTCAAGCCCAGAAGTTTCCAAGCAACACAGCAGTAATGACTTTATGAACTTCTTTACTTATAAGATCGATAATATCAGGTACAAAATTATAACTATGCAACCGTCTAATACAGTATCGCATCAGGAAGTGCATTGTAGTCTCCCTGAGGGAAAATTTGATTCATTCATTGCTATAGGAGAGGAAGAATTTTCTAAACTTGTTAATTCATCTGAATCGACAACGTGCATGTTAGACCCTATACCGACTAAGCTGCTGAAAGAGATGCTTCCAGATGTCATAGATCCTCTTCTTAATATCATTAATTCATCTTTGTCTCTAGGATACGTACCAAAAACCTTTAACCCTCTGGACTACTCATTCAGATCAGACAATATATTGATTTAAAATTTGTAAGACATGTCTTGTGTAAGAAAGCTTTAAGCGAGTAGGCGTTAACCATGAATATTGAGTGTTTCACACTTGAGAGAGACAAAGACCCTCCCATAATGGCCCTATTAGGAGCTCTCAGAGCCTATCATTATGAGGAACCTTGAACAAAGAATGAGGAGATTTAAAAAAGAACGGCTTTTTGATTGTTTTGATTTATTTACAACACAACAATCCAAAGATACACAACAAATGGGAAAAAAGCACATTATTTAACACACTAAACTAAAGACAGAGACTTAACCAGTCACACACATTTGTGCCATTCCTGAAACATGGTGCATACCTGTCATTTCCAAGGTGTTTGATTTTTCACTTTACCTCCTCATGCTCATGTTGAAGTCAGCAGGACTATACCTAAAAAAAGAAAAAATTTTAGAGAAGAAACTCGTTCTCTTTGGATTCTGCCATTAGCAATGTCCTCTAATAAGGCCAAAGCTGCCATTGCCATAGATTAAGGCCCCGTTTACACGATGGGAAAACGCAGATATTTCTTTGCGTTTTGGCCTGTCATTTACACGAAAACGCCGTTTTTATCCCAGAAAACTATTTATAAAAACTCCGGCCCAAGTGGAGATTTCTGAAAACGCCGGTTATGTGTTGTCGTGTCAACTGGGAGAAACGGGGTTTTAGGGTTCTCTCTTGTCGATTCTGAGGATTCTGATTGGCTTGCATGGCTTTATCCTTCTCCCTACACTGCCGCCCATAGGTTTAGCATAGTTATAAAGGCGCTCGACGGCGTATTTATGCGGGTTGTGTGCACGATGTTATTATTGAAAACGGAGGGGGGGAAATATTCGTTTCTCTAAATACCCGGCTATGTGTAAATGTGGCCTAAGGGTTGTATCAATTTGCATGCTTTTATGTTCTTACTTGATTGCATAATTAATAGAATATTCCCATAAGGCTCGTGTGACAATATATGTCAATTATTTTATAAATTGCAAATTAATAGCAATACTTCCCCTGTGGTGGAGCGATAGACTTGTAGCAGTGATGCGCGGGTCAATGTATAAACAACCCGCACCCGACCGACGTTTTCAACTAACCCGCCCGCAACTCGGACCGCAAAAAAAAGGAAAGAAAATATTGTACGCTTCCTGACCCGCATTTCTTTAAAGTAGCTAGTAAATGCTCATAGTAGCGTCATTGGGCCATAGACGTAGGAACTAGGGGTGCAGCATTTTTCTGAATGCTGTATGATATCGCCTAGTGTTATGTAATAAAGGCTTGATTTATTCATTTATTTCGTTTCATTTTCTTAACAATTAAGATGCTGCATGTGTTTATCCAGTCTAATCGAAGTGTGCGTCTCTCCCCCGATTTACCCAACAAAAATCCCCCCCGCCCCCCCTCTCAGCAAATACATAAAACTGACATTACTGAGCTATATGCGTTTAAAAGTAGCCTATTAAAATGGCACAATGGCATTGCTCAGTTCAACGTGTTGGGAAATTGGGCATTTTGTCCCGCGTCAGCTTTTATTCAAAAGTTATTAACGCTCAACATTCAAAAGGTAAATAAGGATTTCCCACTTTCATCTCTGCCTGCAGACTGAGCTCGTGCGTCATCCTCGCGCCAGTTATTCAGACAATAGTGTAGGCCTGTGTATTTCATAGACAACTGTGTCTAGTACTATATAAATTACAAAGGTTTAATTGGCATCTTTATTTCAAATGACCCGACCGACCGCGACCCGAATATCATAAAAAATATTTTTGGATGACTCATAACCACGGGTAACCGCAGGCACCCGCTCATTTTGGAACAATACGTTGTGGAATGTTTGCAACTTCACTTCATTGCCTGTAAGAGTCGCCAACGGACAAAAACAATGAGAAATGTACGTACGCCAGACATGAAATTGGCGTGGAGGAACGCACATTCTTCACTGTTAGTACATCTGACCGTGAGCGTGAAAGCTGGCGTACGCAACGTTTTTGTGCGTACGCTGTGTTGATACATGAGGCCCCAGTTGTGTCAAAAGAGAAACCCATGCAGCAAACACAGATGGCTGCATTCATGCCTTATGACAAACAGTCTAAACGTCATAAAGACATTACAAAGGCTGTAACAAACTTCTTGGCTAAGGACATCATGCCGTTTAGTACGGTGGAAAGCGTGGGCTTCAGGACAATGATTTCAGTCATCGACCCAAGATACGAGCTCCCTGGGTGAAAAATATTTTTCACGCGCAGCTATCCCTGCACTTTATGGTGAAGTTAGGAAAAGGGTGGAGGAACAACTGAGTCAGTGTCATATCAAGCCGAACCTCAGAACCATACTTGAGCCTGACAGTCCACTTTATTGATCAAGATTGGAAGCTTGTCAGCTTATCCCTTCAGACGGTCTACTTTCCTGAGGATCACACGGGCGAATCAATTGCAGCCGGACTTGCAGATGCACTCACCTCCTGGGGACTCCGCGAGGACCGGCAGGTCTGTATCACCTCAGATAGCGGGACCAATATCACCAAAGCTGCTGAGTTGAACAGATGGACAAGACTACAATGCTTCGGGCATCGACTAAACTCTGCTATTGGTAAGTTATACACAGCAATATAAATGGTAGTGTTATGTTAAAGCTGCAGTATGTAACCATTTTGGTCAAAAATTAGCAAAATGTATATAATGAGCCAGTACATCATGAATCCAATATCCAAAAAAACGTGTTTTTGTCTTATCCTGAATCACTACGGTACACTATAATAAGTGTTTATTTTAAACTACTTCGGCTCGGCTCTGCTGCGGAGTAGCCCAGTACCTGCGTGATTCGTCATAGACATAAACAGAGAGAAGTAGTTCCGGCTACAATGTTCTTCCACAAGATGCATGCAGAGCGCCAAAAGTTACGGACTGCAGCAGGTTTAATTGATTTTGTTTATATTACTAAAATTATTGTACTTAATTAGTACTTAGTTGTAACTATAATACATACCCTGTAGTTGATTAGGTGATTTTATTCACCCTATTTAAGTTATTTTATAGGCCATTCCTTTCATCTTTATTTAAGACATACATATTTGTATGGATTATACATACAGCAATTCTTTCAATAAAATTCAAAGGTGTTTTACTGGCATTGGAACATATGTTAATTTGCCAAATCAAGTGTGAAGTAAAAAAAAAAACCATTATGCAAGCAGAATAATTTTGCAGTAAGAACAATATGATTAAACGACAAATTGTAGTTAAAATATAAATACAAATTATAAGTATATATTGCATTTTTTGTCTCTCTGTCTACAGAGAAAGTTAACCAAGACAAGCGGGTGGACCGAGCAATTGGGGTGGCAGAGTAAAAAGGTGGTGGCTGCCTTCTCCTACTCCTGGAAGAAGAAACGGGACCTTGCAGCTGCTCAGGAGGAGTATCACTTGCCAAAGCACAAGCTCATCAGCGAAACACCAACAAGATGGGGCTCCCGTCAACAAATGGTGAAGCGGGTTCTGGAGCAGAAAAGGGCCATCACAGAAGTCCTCTCAAAGGACAAGAAGACCAGACCGCTGGTTCCTACCTGGCAAGATGTGGACGTTTTAGAGTCTATAGATGCAGCTCTAAGCCCACTCCTCAAATTCACTGATGCCTTGTCTGGTGAGTCCTATGTCAGTGTATCGTTTATAAAACCAGTGATGCATCTCTTCAACACCTCCATCTTGAAGGAAGCAGAGGATGACCCAGAGCTCACCAGGACCATAAAGACAACAGTGATGGGATACCTCAACCAAAAGTATGATGACCCAGCCATGGATAATCTACTTGACATGGCATGCCAAGTTTGAGATGGCAGTTTGAGAATGCCTTGTGCAGTGGAAAGATGTGGGAAGTTAATTCCCTGCATATCTCCAAAAACACCTGTGAAGTAAAAGGAACAGTTCATTGATTGTCTTGGGGATTTATGGACCTTATGGAAGTAGCTGGATGTTCAGAGTAACCACCAATGGTCCAAACGACGATGGAGGACAGATTATTTGATATTATTTATAAAGGAATGAACTGAAATTGAATGAATTTAATTTTTGAATGAACTGATTTATTTTGTTGAAAGATTATGCCATGTAAAATGGACCCCAGAATTGGGAATTAAGTTTTGGAATCATTTTTTGGTTTCTTGTTTTGTTTTAGTTTTTTTTACATTTTGTGAATCATTAATGCTTTCCCCTCAAATAATGTTATAGTGCTCAATGGAATGCGCTCAGAATGCATTACATCTATGACCAACACATCTCTGACAGCATACTTCACATTCAGACACATGTTGGATAGCTTTCTCTGTTAAATCTACATCACAGAGGTTGTGATTACCTGTGGAGCTGCAGAGAGCCCTGATGGTCAAAGATAAAAATGGAGTGGTCACACTTTTTACCGGGACTTTCTCAAAAGCAGCACTGAGGTTGAGTAGTACCAGCACTGATAATTTGCCTGTATCAGTATTTAAGTGAATATCGTTTATTATCTTTATGAGCGCTGTCTCTGTGCTGTGATGCGACCGGAAACCAATGATCTTGCCAATGAAAGGAAGATTTGAGATCGGTCTATAATTGCTTAATATAGTCTTATCCAGATTGCTCTTTTTCAGGAGGGGTTTGACAACTGCAGTTTTCAAGGAGTTTGGAAAACTCCCAGAGAGAAGTGAGGCATTTACCACTTCTAGGAGATCTGCTTCTAAGCTGTTTAACACACTTTTCAGATGTGGGAAGAGCGTCAAGGGCGCAAGTTGATGTTTAAAAGGGCATCTCTGAAGCCAGATAATGTAGAGCAGCTTGTATTTCTTGCCAGAAACCTCTAGAGCCTGTCATAGGGTGTCATCAACACTCAACAATGTCCCTGCCCCAGCAACATGTTTTTGTTGTTGCTCACTCTTCTTCTCTTTTTTTTTTCTGCAGCTGAGCACTTTTCATATTTTTTTTTTATCCTGGCTGAAGCACTTTGGTTTATAAGAACAAGTTTTGTGTAAAGAATAATATAATCAGCCTGTTATTGTTTAAAGTTAAATATATTAATAAGGTCTTAGGTTTATTTCACTTTTCTTGTTTGTATAAAGGTTAAATACAAATAAAAGGTGAATGTTCATTTATTTGTACCGTTTTTATTTCTAAAATATGTAGGAGGAGGTTTCATAGACTTGGAAAATGAATTTTAATTTATTATTTATTTATAATTTTATAATTAATTTAAAATGAATTAACCTCAAAAGATTGTAGGTGCAGACACCAGTTGTGGGCGTTATTGGCAGTTTTTCTGAGGCTTTTATATTGTTCATATCGACATCGACATTACATTGTATCGACCGAAATTAAGAAATATATCGTGATATAAAATTTCGCCATATCGTCCAGCCCTAGACAGACTAGGGAAGAAGTGTGCGCCACTCTCTGTATTTTTGCTTTTCTTAGTTTAGGATTATTTGGACTCGGTTTAATTTATACATTTTACTTTGGCAGATTTGGAGTAGATTTAGGGAATTATTTTGGTTATATTTAGTTCTTTACTTTGGCGCCACTTAAGTTCCTTTTCCCATTTATCTCTTGTATGTTTGATAATATCAGGATTGTCATTAACATTGTACATAGCGCATTCACTGGATCTAGTGGCTACGGCTTTTCTGTAATAAATTATCCAGTTGATTACACTCCAGGTAGTCTGTCATGTGCCTTTCTGCTGCAGCCCATTTGCCAGTGGTAATATAATATCTAAATGTTGCGATACATCTCCTAGACCTTTTATTATCGTAACAGTACGTATATATACAAGTCAAATGCTATGTGTTTCGGTTCATGATATGAGTCTTAACATGTGTGTATTAAGTGCGTGACTCACATCACATCTCTCTCCTCCAGGGAAGCAAACATAATGGAGAACAGGTCATTCAGGTTTGGAAGATTTAACACCTACAAAACTCTACATTAAGTGCATTCAGAAAATATTCAGACCCCTTAATTTGCATGACACTTGAGTTCTAGTTAATTTAGCTGGTTCATCTTTCAGAAAGTCTATACCTGGAGTCCACGTGACAAATTAAACTGAAAAACAGCTGGAAAATGCTTATCAGAGTAAAAAAAGTCATGAGGTCGAAGGAACGGCCTGTAGAAACAGACAAACTTCTCGTTTTAAATGGCAGCTGGGTTACCAGCCACTTACTGTATTTTACAGGACTACTACAGTAAACATTTACAGTATAATACTGTTATTACCATCATACAGTATCTTGCCACAACATGTATTTTACAGTATTGCACTGTTTTGTCTACAGCAACTCATTGCATTTATACAGGAAATAGTCAATACATTGACATTTAGTCATTTAGCAGACGCTTTTATCCAAAGCCACTTACAACTGAGGACTACAGCAAGCGAGTCATCGTGAAGCGGCAAAAATAACGCAAGAAGTGCTCAAAATACAAAGTTCTGGCATTGCTCAGAATAGCATAAGCCAAACAAGGGAGGATTAAAGAGAAGGTTTTTATTTTTTATTTTTATGTCAAGTGCTCACGGAAGAGATGAGTTTTCAGTCGTCTTTTGAATGTGGTCAGGGATTCTGAATTCCGGACGAGGGTAGGGAGATCATTCCACCAGCAAGGAACCGTGAATGAGAATGTTCTGGAGAGTGATTTTGTGGCTCTCTGTGATGGTACCACGAGCCGTCGCTCATTGACCGATCGCAGGCTTCTGGTAGGGATGTAGACTCGTAGGAGCGAGTGAAAGTAGGAGGGAGCTGAGCCTGTGGTCGATCTGTAAGCAAGCGTCAATGCCTTGAACTTGATGCGAGCAGCGAGTGGTAGCCAGTGCAGAGAGATGAACAGAGGAGTGACGTGGGCCCTTTTGGGCTCGTTGAAGACAAGACGGGCTGCAGCATTCTGGATCATTTGTAGAGGTTTAGTTGCACATGATGGAAGACCGGCCAGAAGAGCATTGCAGTAATCAAGCCTAGAGATAACCAAGGCCTGGGCGAGAAGTTGTGTTGAATGCTCAGTTAGGAAGGGCCTGGGGCCTCATTTATAAACGGTGCGCACGCACAAAAGAAGGCGTACGCCGCTCTCTACGCAATAATTGGTATTTATAAAAAGCAAACTTCACGGGAAAATGTGCGGTCCTTCACGCAAGCTCTGACCCAGGCGTACGCACAAAAACGGGTGAAATAAGAAATGGCGACACCGTCGGCAGATGGAAGAAACACGTGAAAGTGTGTGAAACTGTAGACCGTGTGTAAAAGAAATGGCAATACTGCCTCTCATAAACAACATGAAGACTTCACAAAGCAAGTCTTACAATGAACAGCCTACACGAACACCCGTTCGATCGACTGCAGTGTGAAACAAACAAAATCAAACGAAAATTACAACAGAAATGCAAATTAACACATATTTGCAAAAACAAAAGTGAAATATGTTCTGCAATAATATTGGCATGTTATGCAAATCATCCTCATAAATAATATGGTAAACAGAACGAAATAATGTACAAAACTGATATTCTCGTCAATGTGTCCGTCTGGCGGAGCAGATATATATGCAATTAGATAGACAGACATATAGATAGATAATTAGGGAGGTAGTATATATATATATAGATAAATAGATAGATAGATGTATTAATTGTCCACTGGGGAAAGTTGTTTTCATAGTATTTATTCATCAGCTACGGAATCATGGTATTCATGCATATGCCTTTAGTTTGTTTTAATTTTGATAAACGTATAGCCTATGTCTCAACCATTCAGAAAGCTGCAAGAAATTACATTTGCACTGAATTATTTCCCATTTCTACGTAGATTATAACCGACATCTGTAGCTTGTCAGATGCAATTAAATGGATGGAAATAAAATGCCCCATCACAATGCGTAATGACGCACAATTGCTGATCTTGTCCGAACATTTATGTTCGGACAAGGTTGTGAGGCTACAGCATTTACGGCGTCTGCAACCTTTTGTCACTCAAGTGCCTTTTTGGCATTAGTAGTAATGCCCAGACTGTGCCCTCCAAACAACATTGTTCTCGTCTTTTCCAACTCGCCAACGATAACTTCTACTTCACATTAAGTGAAGTTACGTTTTTTTGATTTCCTCTCTGTGTTTGCCATGATTTTGCAATCGATGAATATTAACTTGTGGGCGTTTCACGGACTATTTATGGGCAACTATGGGCGTGACATGAAGCCGCAAAAGCTGCGCTACATTTAGAATTGATTGTGATTTATTAAGGGAAAGCTGCGTAGGATGTGCGTGCGCATGGTTTTATAAATCCGAATATTTCTGTGCGTACGCACGTCCTATGTTTCATCCGTACGCCACTTTTGACGCAAATCCTACGCAAAGTTTTATAAATGAGGCCCCTGATCTTCCTGATGTTGTGCAGTGCAAACCTGCATGATCGAGCTGTGTTTGTGATGTGGTCTGTGAAGGTCAGATGCTCATCAAATGTTACTCCAAGGTTTCTGACCGACCTTGATGGGGTGATTAAAGTTGAATCTAGCTGGATAGTGAAGTCGTGCTGTAGAGACGGATTGGCAGGGAGGACGAGAAGCTCAGTCTTTGCCAGGTTGAGCTGCAGGTGATGTTCCTTCATCAATGCCGAGATGTCCGCCAGACAGCTTGAGATACGTGCAGCTACTGTGGGATCATCAGGTGGAAATGAGAGGTAGAGCTGGGTGTCATCAGCATAGCAATGGTAAGAGAAGCCATGTGCCTGTATGATGGGTCCCAGTGATGTGGTGTAAATGGAGAAGAGGAGCGGTCCAAGAACTGAACCCTGAGGAACCCCTGTGGTCAGTTGATGTGCTTTGGATACCTCGCCACTCCATGCGACCCTGAAGGACCTACCTGTGAGATAGGACTCAAACCAGTGGAGAGGAGTTCCTGTGATGCCCAGTGATGAGAGGGTGGACAGGAGGATCTGATGATTCACAGTGTCGAAGGCAGCAGACAGATCCAGGAGAATGAGAACTGATGATTTGGAGGCAGCTTTTGCGATCTGTAGGGCTTCTGTGACTGACAGCAATGCAGTCTCGGTTGAATGCCCTTTCTTGAAGCCAGATTGGTTTACATCTAGTTGGTTGGTCAGAGAGAGGAAGGATGTTACTTGGTTGAAGGCAACTCGTTCAAGTGTTTTCGCAATGAACGGTAGGAGAGAGACAGGTCTGTAATTCTCTAAGAGTGATGTGTTTAATGTGGGTTTCTTAAGCAGTGGAGTTACCCGAGCCTGCTTGAATGCTGTAGGAAAAGTGGCAGTGTGGAGGGATGAGTTGATGATGTGTGTGAGTGCTGGTAGAAGTGTGGGAGAAATGGCTTGTAGAAGGTGTGAGGGGATGGGGTCTAGAGGGCAGGTGGTAGGGTGACTGGAGAGGAGAAGTTTAGATACTTCTTCCTCGGTTAGTGGAGAGAAGGAGGAGAGAAGGTTTTTGGGAGTGGGAGGGGTTGGACTGGGTTCCTGTGTGTGTGGAGCTGTGAACTGATTGCTGATAGTTGTTGTTTTGTTGGTGAAGAAGTTAGCAAAATCATCAGCAGTTAAAGAGGAGGTGGTGGAGGTGGACAGAGGAGAGAGTTGAAAGTCTTGAAAAGTGTTCGTGTGTTAGCGGTGCTGTTGATCTTGTTGTGGAAATAAGATTTTGCAGCATGAACATCAACAGAAAAGGAAGAGAGCAGAGATTGATACATACTAAGGTCAGTAGTGTCTTTTGATTTGCGCCATTTCCTCTCTGTTGCCCTGAGCTTGGTCCGGTGTTCACGAAGAACCTCAGATAACCAGGGGTTAGAGGGAGTAGTGCGTGCTGGCCTGGAGGAGATAGGGCAGATATTGTCTAAAGAAGAAGTTAAAGTGGAGCATAAAGTATCTGTTGCGGTATTAACTAGGGGTGGGACGATACAGGTACCTCACGATTCAATTCTGTGGCGATATGTGGTCCACGATATGATAATATCAGGATTCGCGATATCTACGATATTCAATATATTGGAAGAAATTTCATCAACGATATATCACGATACATGTGACTGAAAAGAAAAAGAAGGAATAAGGTAATTTTATGCATTTATTAATGCCAACATTTCCAACATTGTACAAAGAAATATGCATTTGCATAACTCACTGCCTTGACGATATCCATGGGGCTATACCTCAGTGGTAGCAACCATACAGCGTGCGCATACACTGTCACACACACACACACACACACACACACACACACACTCTCTCTCTCTCTCTCTGTCTCTCTCTCTTGTTTTTTTATGTTGAACGGAATGGCTACTGTTCTCTGCTTTTCAACAAATCATTTGCACACACATTCTGTCATTTTTCTATCTGAAGCTATTGCCTGCAATATTGAAAGCTCCGGTCTCTGTGTTTAGCGCGAATGCTCACGTGATTGCCGCCGGCTCGGGATAAAATTTGTGCAGGACAGTCGTGCCGTGTACCAGCTGCTTTGACGCGATTATCAGTTTAACTGACTTGTAATGTGTGCAATATCTCACAACCTCCCGAGTAGTACGCCGCCTTTACTTTTGTTCTTCACCGGCCGCTGTTTGCGCCACTTTACCCCTATTTACTCGAACAGCGCCCCCCGCAAACAGAATGGTAGATATTGGGTAGTAACAGTGACAGACAACGGGTAAATTAATCATTTTGTGTTGTAATAAAATATCGATATTGGGCGTTAGTGTATCGATTATTTATTGCGACAGAGAGCACAACAATATATTGCAATATCTATTTTTTTTTTCCCACCCCTAGTATTAACATCCAGAGATGAGAATTGTGAGTGTGAGGGAAGAGAAGATGACACAGCAGAGGAAAGATGGGAGGGAGAGAGTCTGAAAGTAACTGGTAGGGGGGTTGGTGGAGCATGGGTAGTGAGTTGAAGATTGAAAGTAATGAGGAAATGATCAGAAACGTGGAGAGGTTTCACCAAAATGTTGTCTGTGATGCAGTTGCGTGTGTAAACCAGGTCCAGTTGGTTGCCTGATTTGTGAGTACCTGTGGTGATGAGCCGTTTGAGATCGAATGAGGCTAGGAGAGAGATGAAGTCTGTTATAAAGTATGTCAATTGAAGTATGTCAATACTGCTTTCTAAACTGTACTTTTTGTTATGGCAAAGGAAATGGAAAACGACATACACTGAGTTTTAAAACAATTATTTGTTTTTAAAACATTTTTATTTGTTTAAGGAAAAAAGCAGAAAAATGCCTTTTATGAACTCATAAGCTGAAATCTCAATATTTAAATAAATTTTAAGTGCAGTAAACAGTTATCAATGAACAATACAGAAACATATTTCTCCATTCTCCCAAATGCGGACTGAAAACAGTTTTTCAAAAATATATTTTTTAGTTCTGCTTTTTTTGCACAATGTTGCCAGTCTTGGAAGTCACTTTCCCTTTCTTGGTTCTTGAGCTACATTCAGGGTTGATGTCAAATTGCCTAAAATGCAGAAAAGCAGAAAAAAGAGGGAACTTGTGGGTTGTTGCGGGTTTGCATGTGTGGGTTTGGTAATCGACAGAGTCACAGATATGAGCTGTGTGTCATGAGAAGGTTTTAGAGACTGTCTTCCACCGGCTCTCCACACAGCTGTTGGTTCATTTAGATCTGAGTGATAAGCTTGCACCTCAACAGGACTTTTGTTGTTTGCAAATGTAATGAGACTTTACAATTGTATTTACATTGGCAAATTTGATATTACTTCAGTCACTGTCACTATGCTGACAGGTCCTTTTCCACTGAATAAAGAAAGACATAAGAATATTTTTGAATGACATGGGGAAAGTTTAAATCTGAAGTGAACTAATCTTTTAACAGAGTTGCACTGCCTATACACGTAATTTCTTGTATTAAATATGAGCTATTTTCACATGATCAAAATCTATAATATTTTCCATCAATGCACTTTACTGTTCATACATTGGTCCATCAGTGTCACCTCCTCTCAGTGGTGTGGTTCCACCATGGACCTACGAGGAGCCAATCCCTCCTGGGCAGTATGAGCCCGGTATCCAGCCCCGGAGCGCTCTGCTCCAGCTTGACCCGTCGCCCCGGCTCCTGCGCTCCTTCCCCCCTCGACTCCAGCTCGAACCGTCGACCCGGCTCCTGCGCTCCTTCCCCCCTCGACTCCAGCGCTGACCCCTCGACCCGTCGCTCCTGCCCCTGCCCCCTCGACTCCAGCGCTGCCCCCTTCACCCGTCTCCCTGGCTCCTTCCCCCCTCGACTCCAGCGCTGACCCCTCGACCCGGCTCCTGCACCCTCGACTCCAGCGCTGACCCCTGGACGCGTCACCCTGGCTCCTTCCCCCCTCGACCCGTCGCCCGCGCTCCTTCCCCTCTCGACTCCTGCGCTGACCCCTCGACCCGTCGCCCTGGCTCCTTCCCCCCTCGACCCGTCGCCCGCGCTCCTTCGCCCCTCGACTCATGCGCTGACCCCTCGACCCGGATCCTTCCCCCCTCGACTCTAGCGCTGACACCTCGACCCGTCGCCCCGGCTCCTGCGCTCCTTCCCCCCTCAACTCCAGCGCTGACACCTCAACCCGTCGCCCCGGCTCCTGCGCTCCTTCCCCCCTCGACTCCAGCGCTGACACCTCGACCCGTCGCCCCGGCTCCTGCGCTCCTTCCCCCCTCGACTCCAGCGCTGACACCTCGACCCGTCGCCCCGGCTCCTGCGCTCCTTCCCCCCTGACTCCAGCGCTGACACCTCGACCCGTCGGCTCCGCCTAGGTCAGACCTCACCACGCCTCTGCTGTGGACTTGTGGGCAGTACGCTGCCCTTCGGCTCCAGCAAGCTCCGTCTTCCCTCCGGCCCCACCTCCACCCTCAGTCACACCAGCTCGTCCTCAGCCCTCAGCCTCCATCTCGAGGCGTCGTTGCTGCGGACGGCTAGGTCATAGGCGTTTCATCGCTCCCTCTGCTCTACGTCTGGAGTCGAGTGGTGACTTCTTCCTCCATCGTCCTGGTCGCGCTGTAGGTTGGCAACATCCCATCCCTCCACAGTCCCATCTGCCGGTGTCCGCCATCCCTGCCCCATCTCCTCGGCCACCTCCAGTCCCTGCCGTCCCTCCCTCACTTCTTCTTTACGGCGAGAGGTCGTGCCTGCTGGGAGGGGGCGCTCTGTCAGGGATATCTGGTTATGTTTGTTCTTAGTTTCACTTTCATGGAGTTTAGTTGGTATTCACTGGTTCTTGTCTTCCTTTGTTCAGTTCCCGCTCCTTGTCTGTTGTCATGGACACTAATATGATTTGTTAGTTCATACTGCATGAGTAATGAAACTAATGAGAACAAACACTTAACTTTTTAATTAGGAAAATACTATTATTGTGTAACCATATTGTAAAATGTATCCCATTTGACTGTATTATGCATTAGGCTAATATATTGTTGTATAGAATAATTAGCATGTGTGGTCAGTTTTCAGATTGGGTGTTACTGTATGCTTTGTATTATTAATGAATCAAAATCCATTATTAACCCTCTGGGGACCAAGAACGCGCCGGCGCGTTTTGCTCGTGTTTTTTTTTTTAGCAATGCAAAATAAACTCAAAATGCTCTGTTAATTTTGATCTTTCATTTTCGTGTTACACATCAATCGATCCTGTTCAGTTTCTATTTTTTTTCTGTATACTCACAATAAAAATAAAGTGTTTTGCTTTTTGCCAAATAAAGAAAAAATAACATGATGCGAGTTCTGCACTCTCTCTGTCAATGAACTCCAATTTGAAACGCGTTGGAAAATGATCTGTAACTCCGCGAAACTGCAGTCAAACAGGCAAACATACCCACGGGCATAAAGCTTGAGATCGCATCTTTCAAATGAAGTAATTTATATAAAAAACAAATATTCTCAGCTTCTGTAATCTGTATGAAAAGAGAGCGATTCCAGTCGAGCTCATTGACTTTAATTCGTTCACGCCTACTGACGGAGCGTGCCATTCACAAGATAATGTGTTAAGCCATCTATGCAAAACAGGGAAACGCCCCCAAGCAAATGCTTCAAGTTTCATCATTCAGTCACCTGCGCGTTGGGAAGATGGCACGACACAATAATATTCTTCAACCTTTTTAAAAGGAATGGAGCTTCATCACTACCTCCGCCTGCAACTCGGAGTGCGCTTAGCAACACAGTCAGAAATCAGAAAGAGTAAGTAGGCTACATATTTTACCCACTATTATTACAGATATTTTCACAAATTAATATGGAAAACATGTCGATTTTACTGGTTTTCTAAGGCCAAATTAGAACCTTGTGACACTGCCACATTAGTTTAGGTATGTTTCTTAAAATTCGGCAAGGAGTTTAAGTACTTCATTGAGGCATATAGGTCTGTAGGTTTCATATAATGTCTGAGTGATATGTATATGTACTTATTTATATGTATCATTTTTTTTCATGTTTAATTCCACTGTGTGTAATGGTATATGAAGGGTGTTTGGTATTAGGCCACTGGTCGGCCGATACGTTTATCACCGCACACGCAAACTTATATCTATAGGGGGCGGTCTGTAGGAAACCAGGTGTGTGAAACCAGAGGTAGTGGCGCCCGTACTCAGGGCTGCTGCCGCATGCTACTAGCATTGGTAAACTGTTTTCTCTTGGGTGGGAGAGAGAAAGAAGGCATTCCAACTGGGAAAACAGACTATGGGACCTAAACGCCGTCTGTAATGAGTGGAATACGGGTGCGTCACCAAATTGAGGACGTGACTAAATAACCTTCCCAGGTGGCTGGCTGGACTAATTCACCGGAGTTTGGTGAGACCGATTTGTTTTGTTTGTTTGTTTTATTATGTGCGTGGTATAACTGCAAACCAACGATCGCGTACTGGTTTCTTTTCTTTTGTGGATTACTATTTTTGTTTGCTATGTTATGGGACAATTGACCGGCATCGGCCTTGGATTATTCACTCTCTCGCAGCCATCAGGATAAAGGACAGAATATCCGTCATTTAGTTTGGACTTTTAGGTGAATTTCGGGACTGAAAGAGAAAGGACATTGAACTATTGGGGGGTTGTGTGGGTCATTTGAATGTGTGAAAATATAAAGCTTTATTCTGTGAGCTGTAATAGTGTATTTGTTTGGTGAGTGTTTTCCTTTCATGCTAGTAGACAGAAGATACTGTTTGTCAAATGTTATAGTTGGTTATTGTTAATTTGGTCAATGTTTCAAAAGAACCCCTTGTGCATTTAAGATAACACAGCCTGAAGTAAAAAAGGTGGATTGTTACAGATGGTGGCCCGTACGGGGAGGAATATAATTTGTGATTGATCATTTTGGTAATAAGTTTGCATGTAACATGGGCGGCATTTGTATTCTGAATTAAGATCACTGCTGTAAATAACCAGTTATCAGGTATACATCTTGATTTGTTTTGCACTGTAAAAAAAAAAAAAAAAAAAAATCTTTGGGAAAATTACTGATTATAAAACTGAATAGTCATGGATGAAATGAGGGTGACACAACTTGTAAATCTTGATGATTCCCTAGAGGAGGATGTAGTTAGAAATGAGCTTAGTACCAGGGCCTCTACTCCTACCTCTGTCGATGAGCTTGGTGAGCAGCTCAATAAACCTAAAGGAGATGTTTGGGTCACTAGGAGAAATCCTGTGGGGGAAATTACCTCACTGATTAGTTCTCTTTATATATCACCGACAGAGGAGAGTGAACAAAGCACTGGGGATGAGGGTAACACATCGTACCTCGCACTGCCTGCTCTCATGTCCATTACCACTGACTTAAGTTCAGTCACGGAGAGATTAGATAACCTTGAAAAAGATTTTAGAGATTCTGCCGCTAGTGCTTTCAACAGAGAAGAGAGCATTAGAAGCTATGTTGACCGGAGTCTTGTGGCTCTTGAACAAAGCATGATATCGACACTTAAGCAGTTTGAAGAAACGTTAGTGGACTGTTTACGTCGGCGTGATGAAAAATGGAAGACAGAAATTCAACGGCTGAAGAGTGTCAGCCTTTTGCCTGTCTCCAAGCCTGGGAAAGCCTCTGGAACTACTAGCCATCCTTCATATAATCGCTTCACTGCAGTTCAAGCTCCTCATGGTTTACCTATGGCTCAAACATCCACTGGTGACGTCTCTCAAAGCTATTTTCCTCTTAGTGTAGGTACCCATGCTGGGGGGCCTACAGGCAACACCTTTCCATCTCCTTTTACTTCTATTACCTCTCCTAATATGCGGACTGATTTTGCTAATGATGCCCAGCCTTCTGTTTCTCTTACTGGACAACTTCAGCAAGGTCAACCAGCCCCTATCACTGCTGGGGCCCAGTTCAAGACATCATTCGCTAGGTCTAGTGTTCAGCAGCAACGACAGCCTTTCTCCTCCAGCACCAGTCTACCTACCCCTTTGATTGACCTTGATAGCCAGGTCGCAGCCTCTGTGCCTGTTGTTTTTTCTAAGCCTGCCGTTCATATGGAGTTCCCTTCTTTTAGTGGGTCCAGGGAAGTGTCTGACATTCTAAACTTTGTGGAGCAATGTGAAACATATCTTGCTGTTCGGCCATTAACAGTTGCAGAACTATTAGGCGCACTTTCTGGTGTTCTTAAGGGACCAGCACATAGTTGGTGGTCTGTGGCGAAGAACAAAGTTCACAACTGGCCAGAATTCAAGGAGGCTTTCCAGGCTGCTTTCCTGCCTCCTGATTACCTCTCGGAGGTAGAAGAAAAACTGCGAGACATGGTGCAGCTGCCCGAACAGTGTTTGAGGGATTTCGCTTATGATTATCGTGCTCTTTGTATCCGGTGGAAGCCTGAAATCACTGAGGCAGAGTTGGTAAGGAAGATACTAAACAACTGTAATCCCAGAATTGCTGGCTGTCTTAGAGGAACCATCACTACGGTTGACCAGCTTGTTCAAGTGGGAACGTTGGTAGAAAAAGACTGCACCTCGTCAAAGGAGTATTGGGGCAAAGTGGACCAACAGAAGGCTAAGGAAAAGACCTCAAAGAAAACCCATGAGAAGGGTAGCTACAAAAAACCTGCAGATATGGTGACTGTAGTTCAGTATGAAAAAAAAACTCCGTTGGCTCTTCTACATGTTCCAGTAACAGTGAGGGGAAAGAATTACTCTGCTGTATTGGACACGGGATGCACTTTTTCTCTCATGCGTGAAAGTATGTGGATGGAGGTGGCTCGACAGGGTGAACAGCTGAAGGCAAGTGGGGACCAAAGCTTTGCACTTGCTAATGGGAAGACGTACGGTGCCATGGGAAAAGCACATCTTCTCTATTGCTGGCACGAAATGATGTGGGCTCTGGAGACGTACATTCTGGCTGATGACAATCTGGCATTTCCCATTATTCTTGGTTTGGATTTCCTCTGTAAGACCTCTACCATCATCCATATGGGGGACCAAACGTATGGGGTGAAGGGTCCCAGGGGTTATACGTTTCATCCATTCCTGGCACCGCTTAATGAGAATATGGGGTGTCAAGTCACTGATAATCAGCCTAAGGCCAGTCTTTATGTAGCTATTCCTTCAGGGAGCGCTTTGATTTCATGTTCTTCACCAGGAGTGGTAGCTTTGCCTTTTCCTGATCAGCCTCCGGAGATTCAACAACTGCTGCAGGCTTGGCCTGAGGTGTGTTCAGGGAAACTGGGGAAGACCTCAGTGGAAGAACACAAGATCTTTGCAGTGGATGAGGTTCCTGTCCGCTGCAAAGCCTATCGTGTATCCCCTTTTAAGCATCAGATTATTGTAGACCATATAGACCAGATGCTCAAGGATGGCATTATTGAACCCTCCCAGTCTGCCTGGGGCGCTCCAGTGGTTTTAGTCACCAAGCCTGATGGGTCAATAAGGTTTTGTGTTGATTTTCGACGCCTTAATGCCAAGACCCATCCAGATGCCTACCCCATGCCTCTTATACATGACCTTCTTGAGTCCATGCATGGGGCAGCTTTTTTCAGCACTTTGGATTTGAAATCAGGCTATTGGCAGGTTGCAGTGTCTGAAGAGAGTAAAGCCAAGACGGCCGTCATAACTCCAGTGGGGCTCTATCAATTCAAGTGTATGCCGTTCGGACTAAAAAATGCTGGAGCCACGTTTCAAAGGTTGATGGAGAAGGTCCTGGGAGAGCTGAGGGGGAAAATATGCTGTGTTTACATAGATGATGTAATCGTGTTTTCGGCCACCCCCGAACAACATCTCAAAGATGTGAACGCCGTCATGGAAAAGCTCCATGAGGCCAAATTGACCCTCAACCTAAAAAAATGTTTATTTTTCCGACGGGAGTTGAAATTCTTGGGCCATGTGGTATCAGAGAAAGGTGTTCAGGTAGATCCAGAAAAGACCTTGGCGGTGACTTCCTATCCGATTCCCACCAACATTAAATCTTTGCAGCGTTTCCTAGGCCTAGTGGGGTGGTACCACAAATTCATAAATCACTTTGCAGACATGGCAGCCCCACTTAACCGCCTGAAGAGGAAAGATGTAGAGTGGATCTGGTCAGAGGACTGTCAGCGGAGCTTTGACCAGCTGAAAGAGGCACTGGTGAATGCTCCTATCTTGATACAGCCTGATTACACACTGTCGTTTGAGGTTCATACGGATGCAAGCGATGTGGGTCTGGGAGCAGTGCTGGTCCAGTGTACTGGGGAGGGGGAGAAGGTGATAGCCTATGCTTCCAGGGGGTTGCGTGGAGCGGAGTGCAATTACTCTACATCCGAGAAAGAATGTCTTGCGGTTGTATGGGCAATTGAAAAATGGAGGCACTTCCTTGAAGGTACGGAGTTCATTGTGTATACAGACCATGCTGCCTTGACTTGGGCCTTCAATTGTCCAAAGACTTCATCTCGGCTAACACGCTGGATCCTGCGGCTGCAACAGTTCCAGTTTAAAGTCCAGTACAGAAGGGGCCTGCATAACATCGTTCCAGATGCTCTGTCTAGAGCAGTGACTCCTCCAACTTCAGCAGCAGCCTGTGTGGCTGTGAATATTTCCCCCGGTCCAACAGATCTGCCCACTTCGCTGTCGGAAATAAGGGATGCTCAGGAACAGGATACAGAGGTCATTGATTTGGCCAAAGAGTCTACTACGAACAGTAGGTTGGAAAGGATAGAGTTTACAATGTTGCAAGGTCTCCTGTACCGTCGCTCACCAATGAGAGAGGGGGGGGACAAGTTCCAACTGGTGGTACCCAAGAGTCTTGTGCCTGTTTTCCTTGCTTACTTTCATGACCATCCTCTGAGTGGGCATTTGGGCAGATTAAAAACCCTTCTGAAGGTCCTTGAGGTGGCCTGGTGGCCCTCTGTCCGAAAGGATGTCTGGAATCATGTCAAGGTCTGCAACATCTGCCAGGCTTACAAGCCTGAAAATCGTCAGCCTGCAGGGTTCATGCAGCCAACCCCCGTCGAAGATGCCTGGGAAAAGCTGGGAATGGATCTTATGGGGCCATTTCCCCGCAGCAAAAAGGGTAATACCTTTCTTCTTGTGATCGTGGATTACTTTACGAAGTGGGTGGAGATGTTCCCCTTAAAAGACAGCAAAGCCCACCGCATTGTGACCATCCTAAGAGAAGAGATCTTCACTCGGTTCGGGGTTCCGCATGAGTTAGTCTCAGATAGGGGGCCTCAGTTCACTGGACATGAGATGGCTAACCTCTGTAAGTCCTGGGGAGTGATACAGAAGTTTACCACCAGTTATCACCCCCAAGCCAACCTCACTGAACGTTCCAACCGGACTATCAAAACGATGATCGCCTCCTATGTAGGGAACCAACACAAGAATTGGGATCAGTGGGTCAGGGAGTTCCGCTTTGCCATTAATGCCGCATATCACGAGACCACAGGTCAAACCCCTGCAGAGTTGGCACTTGGAAGATCTCTGAAAGGGCCACTCGAGAGATTGATTGGGGCATCACCCTCTCCCCATCAACCTCCGTACACGATTCTGGAGAGACAAAAGTTAATGTTTGAGGTAGTTAACCTGTTAACCTTCACCAGAGCGAGGACGCTCTGAAGCGTTTTTTTTTTAAAATAGTTCAAAGTTACTATCAGATTTAATGTTATTACCTTGACAAACTATACATCATTAAAAATATATAAGTCTCACGTTTCAGTATTTGACCACTATTGTATTCTGATAAACTTATAGTGACAGTTATGTCTTAATTTGTGTCAGGATTTATGTAATGAAAAAATGAGTCGATACCTTTAATATGAATTATGAGCGTCAGCTGCTCCATTCAGAAAAAAACTCCGGTGCTGTTGTCTTGAGAACGCGTGACAAAACAACGTTCCTCAGGGCTTTTGGCTCAAAAATGTGCAGATTTGGAGAAATATTGATATATTATCATAGGTTTACATCATATTTCTATAGACAGGAATAATATTTATTGAATTTATATCCAAATGCGTCGATGTATACATAAAGAGCGCTGGATACTCTGATGTACTGTGTTTTCAATCCATACAGCAGAATGAGGGCGCCATTTGCACAGTTTTTTCCAAATATGAAAGCTCACGAAGAAGAAATAACCTGTGACCTTCCAGGACATAAACACAGCTAACGTTAGCTTTCAGAGATCGCTATAACATGCAGATAAAGATGTTTTGAAGACAATAAACATGATTGCAATGATATTTGATTTACCTGTGTTCTTCGAGCCATGTCAGGTATTTTTATAATAATAGATTATATGTATAATGTAATGCCAATCGGTATAGACTTTACAATAGTGCAGAATAATATCAAATCATATATTTTCTGTCTGATTTTCTTTTCTGAAGCCAAATAAGCTCATAGAAGATTATTTAAAACACTCGACTTGCACTATAAAGTAAGTTTGGAGCACAAACAGGTTTTTAATCTCATAAATTGTCGTGTATTGATGGTGTGCTAAGCTAACATGCTAGCTAGCTCTCTAGTTGCACCTGCCATCTAGCTGTTATTTTTTATGATTTTTTTTCTAAATCGGAATGCTTACTGAAATATTTCTTTATTTAAGAAAGGCATTTGATACAGTTTCAAATGTGAAGTGAAGATTATGAAAGAAATTAGGGGGTGAAACACCGTGATTAGCCAGTCGTTAGCGATTATAATGGAGACAAAGGAAAATAATATTTATGGCCATAAGCCGGCTGGAAAGGTGTAAATGTGTGCAGGAGAGAGTGACACTGAATGGGGCTCGTTTGCACCACAAAACAATAGAGACAATAGACTGAATAGATGCTAATAGATGACAATAAACACAAGTTTGCATTTTAGAGTCAATTCAAAATAAAGTCATTTGAGATGATCTTGAAAAACATTTAACAAAATACAGAGTTTTAGACTTATCACCTTCAAATTTTAAATATAACATGGTCAGACATGTGTCTTTAGCTGGAGTGCATTTCTAGAGTGCTGACGGGCCAACTTCAATTTAATTTTCATGAAGATGTTTCATAAAAATAAAATTCTAATAACTTACACAACTTTGAAGCTATTCATAATTTTTTTTTCATTATGACAATAATTCATTCTACATTTCCAATAAAGTGGCAGGTGTCAGCTTTCAAATGAGACCATACTTGAGCTTTTAGGACAAAGGGTAAATTAATTGAATCTTTTTTAGGTTGGGTATGCTATTTCTGGGGATTTTTCAAAAGTGGCGCTGAAGGCTAACAGGTTAAGAGGAGGGTTGGGGGATGTCAGGCCAGACAAGCCAAGTATTATAATGCCCGAAGGAGAGGTGCACAACTCCTGCCGGGAGACTTGGTCTGGGTCCGCACTCACCCACTCTCAAAAGCATCCGAGAATTTCTCATCCAAGCTTGCGCCTAAATGGTCGGGGCCAGTGATGGTGGTGAGAAAATTAGGCCCTGTCAACTACCAAATACAGTGGAAAGATCAAAATGGAAAGATTGATACCGTTAATGTGGTTAACGTGAAGCCCTACTTTGGGAGTTCAGCCTCCGGTACCTCTGGCTGGGGGGGGGGGGACTGTGACACTGCCACATTAGTTTAGGTATGTTTCTTAAAATTCGGCAAGGAGTTTAAGTACTTCATTGAGGCATATAGGTCTGTAGGTTTCATATAATGTCTGAGTGATATGTATATGTACTTATTTATATGTATCATTTTTTTTCATGTTTAATTCCACTGTGTGTAATGGTATATGAAGGGTGTTTGGTATTAGGCCACTGGTCGGCCGATACGTTTATCACCGCACACGCAAACTTATATCTATAGGGGGCGGTCTGTAGGAAACCAGGTGTGTGAAACCAGAGGTAGTGGCGCCCGTACTCAGGGCTGCTGCCGCATGCTACTAGCATTGGTAAACTGTTTTCTCTTGGGTGGGAGAGAGAAAGAAGGCATTCCAACTGGGAAAACAGACTATGGGACCTAAACGCCGTCTGTAATGAGTGGAATACGGGTGCGTCACCAAATTGAGGACGTGACTAAATAACCTTCCCAGGTGGCTGGCTGGACTAATTCACCGGAGTTTGGTGAGACCGATTTGTTTTGTTTGTTTGTTTTATTATGTGCGTGGTATAACTGCAAACCAACGATCGCGTACTGGTTTCTTTTCTTTTGTGGATTACTATTTTTGTTTGCTATGTTATGGGACAATTGACCGGCATCGGCCTTGGATTATTCACTCTCTCGCAGCCATCAGGATAAAGGACAGAATATCCGTCATTTAGTTTGGACTTTTAGGTGAATTTCGGGACTGAAAGAGAAAGGACATTGAACTATTGGGGGGTTGTGTGGGTCATTTGAATGTGTGAAAATATAAAGCTTTATTCTGTGAGCTGTAATAGTGTATTTGTTTGGTGAGTGTTTTCCTTTCATGCTAGTAGACAGAAGATACTGTTTGTCAAATGTTATAGTTGGTTATTGTTAATTTGGTCAATGTTTCAAAAGAACCCCTTGTGCATTTAAGATAACACAGCCTGAAGTAAAAAAGGTGGATTGTTACAACCTGGAATTGATATTTTTCCCGCAGTGCTGAATGAGAAGAGCCATTCATATTATTAATAAACTATTGTTTTCTAAGTGGCTAAAAACATCTCCATCTCCGCTGTTAAGCAGATGCGCTTTTTCATACGCATTACATAATCAGAATGTATTAGCTTTCGATTCGAATTTGTTAGTTTTAAAGTGGACATTTCAAGCTTTAGCTACATAGGCTACATCCCAAACACACATTTAAAACAAAGTTTATACCTATTATTCCTCTGGCAAAGCAGCGCACGCTCTTCATTAAGATCTCATGCTCACAGCTGTGACTGTACAGGCGATCGTCTCGTTCAGATAATGATGCACAATTAAAATGAAAAATGACACACACAGTATCGTGTAAGTCTAAATAAACTGTTTTAAATATTGACGTTTATTGTAAGGTTCAAATAAATTACATTTATTGTCTAAACTGCGTCTGGCCATTATTTTCTGACAGCCACGTGGGGAGACTGGGGGATTTATATGACGTCCACCTGTGAATGCAGACACGACGGCTGGATTGCGTTTACATTACACTGAGATCCAGTGGTGGAATGTAACGAAGTATTTTTCTACTAAGATTTTTCAGCAATTATTTGTACTTTGTACTCCACTACATTATTAAAATACGTGTCGTTACATCCTTCCAAATCTCTTGCATAATTTTTTTTTGGTCGACTGACGTTTTGGCGTTGCTGGCCAATGCACGTTGAAACAGATCGGAGATCTGATTGGTCAAAGAACTCACACGCTTAGCGCGCGTTTTGAAACAACACAAGCGGAAGTGTAAATCGAAGAAAAGGACACGGACCGGTGGACACCAAATATCAAACATGGACGAAGAAGAGCCAACAACGTCGACTGAGCTTGAGCCTGTGCCCTGCAGCTCTGATTCTGAGAGACATCCCTGGCCTTATTTAAGCAAGTTATTTGAATTTAAAGGTTCAAAGTATGACTCCTGGCGTTTTCAATGTGTCAAGTGCCTACCTCAACGCAAATAACTGTTGGCGTTTAAAAACTCCCCTTAAAATTTGAAGAAACATATAGAGGTAAGACATGCAATGCTAGTTATTAATATTTAATTTACAAACTTGCTATGACATGGTGCTATGACTGTTATAGAAAAACGGATGTCAACATAACAAAAATATCACACCAGTATAATATTTGTTTGACGTAAGTTTGTGGTACCCTAACAGGGCAACTTCATTAGCTGGTTATTAGCACAGCAGGGACGATAGCTTGCTAGTACGTTACATTTTTGGAGATGAGCAAACTACTGCTATATCTGTACATTCGTAGTTGGCTAAAATAGCTGTTTGTTTTGACTCGATGAAAAAATGTTTTTATACGGCCCCTAGCTTCTTAACCATTCAACATTGGGTATTTAGTTGACATTCACAAGTAAGCATGCAGGCAAAACTATATCTTGGTTTGATTCGATTGTGAACAATTTTGCACTATGACAGTTGTTTTTCGTCAATATCATGACATTTTTTAGAATTTGCAAACATATGTTGGTTTCGCGTTTCAGTGCCCCATACAGTGGTTTTGTATTAACGTAAAGTTAAAATCCTGTAACTTTAGGGTCCAAACTCTTAGTTTAACATGGCAAATAAAGTAGCTTTTTGCTTGTGTGGTACTTACTTACATGTTGTCAGTCATTACAAAGTAATATGCTAGTAAAATGTAAGGTTAGTGTTTGCACTTGCACTTAACTAGTAGTGGTTTAGATTAATTCTTGAACCCTTAAAAAATATTTGTATTTATAAAAAATGTATTTTAAAAAATACATTATGTTGTGAGATTTATTTTGGTTGTAGATTGACCATATTACTAAATACTAATACTAATAATGCTAAACGTGTATTAATTCTGTTGTCACTATCTTTTATAGAGAAAGCACAGACCACTTCTGAAGGAGTACTTGGCAGCAACTTCTTCTAAGAAGAAGGGGACATTGTTTGCTGATGGAGGTCCTTCAATAAAGCAGCGAAAACTTGAGGACATCAAAGCATCTCAGAAGACCATAGACCTTGCAGTGGTTAACTTTATTGTCCAGGGTTTGCACCCTTTTGGAGTAGTAGAACAGACTGGGTTTGTTGATTTAATACATTGTACTCAACCTGATTACACAGTCATGTCACGTACAACATTGAGAGAGAGAATTGATAAGTGCACAAAGCAAATGAAAGAAAAATTGAAGAATGCAATGCAGACTGTTACGTATATCGCCACGACTACAGACTGTTGGACAGCTCATAGGCAAAGTTTCATTGGGGCTACTGCCCACTGGATAGACCCAGATACCCTAGAAAGAAAGTCTGTGGCTCTGGCTTGTAAAAGGCTGAAAGGGACACATTCTTATGATGTGTTAGCCAGTGCACTTAATGATATTCACAGTGAGTATAACATCCGTGAAAAAATTGTTAGGACCACAACAGATAATGCCTCAAACTTTATTAAGGCCTTCCGAGTTTATGCATGTGAAGATGAAGGAAGTTCAACTAAAGATGAGAGTAAAGGTGTGCATGACAGTGAAGAGGAGGATGCAGAAGAGGAGACAGAGGGTGTTGAAGTGGAAGCTTTGATGGAGGAAGAAGATGAGTGTTCTGAATATCAGCTTCCAAAGCATCACTGTTGTGCCTGTCATATTCTGAATTTGATCTCAACCGTAGATGCTAGAAAAGCTGAATCAAATGTTATGTACAAGAAGATATCTCGTGCAGCATTTGCCAAGTGCTCAGCTCTTTGGAATAAGAGTGCCCGGTCATCTACAGCTGCAGAGGTTATTGAGAGGGAGTGCAAGCTGCAATTGATCCGTCCAGTTGAGACCAGGTGGAACTCCCTCTTCCTTGCAGTTGAGCGAATACTTAGGATAATTAGGGAAAGTGGAGAAGGAGCAGTCAGAGCAGTGACCATTGCACTTAAAGTCCCAATGTAAGTTTGTCATGGAGCAGATACGTAGTTGTGATGTGGTAGGCTATTGATTGTGTGAAATAATGTTGTTTACTAATGATTTACTCCATTTAATTGAACTGCAATATAGCCTATGCTTATCATGCTGACATTATGCATGTTCTCACATGGTGTTTTACAGGTTCAGCCCTGCAGAACTTGCTTTCTTGTCTGACTATGCATCAACCATGAACACAGTCTCTAAGGCACTCAACATATTGCAGGGAGAGGTGGATGTCCACATGGGATGGCTGGTACCCACTATATTGCTCCTAACTGTGAAGCTGGACCGCCTCCAAACTTCATCCAAGTTCTGCCAGCCACTGATCTCTGCTCTTCAGGAAGGAATACAGCAGCGGTTTGGAAAAATGATGAATGACCCAGAACTCATATCTGCTGCAATTTTACTTCCTAAGTTTCGCACATCATGGACAAGCAATGGAAACTTGCTAAAGTTGGGTAAGTCATTTAAATAATTTATTTGTCAAGCATTCATTTGTTAATAGAATAATGGGTAGTGGTTCATTTTAACCAATATATGTTATTTTCAAAGCTAACTGGTATTTTAAAAGGCTAGACAGAAATACTCTTCATTCATGTTTGGATTTTTTTTTTTTTTGTGCAGGCATGGACTACATCAAGACACACATGGAGGAAGAGCCAGCCTTATCATCACCTGGTAGCCATTCTGGATCTGAGGAGGAAGACTTTTTTGGCCTTATGAAGGGAAATGTCCACGAAACCACAAAACAGTTGGATGCCTATCTGGCCAACACTTCTACCTCAATGGACATACTCAAGTCAGTGCCCACAGTTTTTAATTTGTCCCTGAAGCTCAACACACCATTGCCCGCATCAGCAGCATGCGAACGAATGTTTAGCACAGCAGGGCACATTTTTTCTGCAAAAAGAGGCAGGCTAGGATCAAAAAGCTTTGAGAACCAAATTTTGTTGAAATTGAACAAAAACTATTGGTAATGCTATGCAGAACCAAATACAGTATTAGGGCTCTAATACTCTCATGTTCTATAGGGGCATTTTGCCCTTTTGACCTTTGATTGCCTGGCCAAAATTTTTATTTGAAGGTCCTTTGTTTTTAAGTTTCTTATCGTAACATCTGCCTTTATATTGACTTCATTGTTTTTCACATAGATTCTTTTATTTTTTTGTCCTATTAATGTTAGGTTGATCAGAGTTCTAAATAGCAATATTGCTTGCACGTTTTAGGAGAAGCACTCACCCTTGTCAAATTTAGTTTGGTGCTTATTTTTTTCTCATTCTAATGTGTTATACATTATTAGCCTAATGCTTTTGGATTTTCTGTAATCAATGGAGTATAAGCCTCAAATGCAGTTTTAGCTCATTTTCCCCATGCAGGACAAGGTAAAGGACTAAAGCAACTGTTGTTGAGCAGAATAAACTGGTCATACAAATTTGATTAAAGTGTTCAGAATAACACTCACCTGTGTGCTTTTGAGGTTTTTTTTTTACTGCTCTTAATAGTATAGTAAAAATAAAATAAATTGTATGTCATAATTGGCTTAGCTTAATTAATATTTAATGAGTAATAAGTAAATAACCAGATTTTTACAGTGTGTCAGTATTGCAGAGAGCTTGCACAACAACCCTTTCCAGTACACAATAGAAATTGTTTGTGATTATTACAATTGAACAGCCCAGACATCGAGACAACTGATTGTACTTTTACTTAAAAAAATACTTTAAAGTAAATTTAAAAGTATGTACTTATGACTTTTACTTAAGATGTTGATGTAGTAATTATACTTTTACTTAAGTATATATTTTTCAGGGTAGTTGTACTTTTACTTAAGTACTAAACTTAAGTACTTCCTCCACCACTGCTAAGATCCGATCACAATGCGTCCTCGACTACCTCCGAAACTGGACACGCTGATCGGATAGCATTCCGATCAGAGGCGTGTTTTAACTTGTCTTTTCAATGTGTATGTGGACAACATCCAGATACAGGTCGCATGTCAATGCCAAGTGTAAACGCAGCCAGAGAGGCAGTGCTCACTCGATCCTCGCCAACTCCTCATCGCTCCAGATCCAGATCCAGATCCAGTCAGGGTTTATGTGGAGGGACGGAAGCCTGCATCTGACCGAGACGGACGGCGACCGAAGACGGACACATAACGGTCAGACAGCGACTTTCTTTACTCGCTTATTCTCAGTCGATCGCAAGCATTATTATTTAAACCTGAACGCGCCAATTTAAAGTTTGTATGAAAGCTGTTTTTAGAATAATCACAGATCCTGAAGTAGAATGACGTCTGGATTAAATCGTGTGTAATGAGGTGTAAGAAGCATTTATGTCGATGTTTGTGAAACACATCCTGTTGAATGAGGAGATAAAGCTGAGTATCGCTGATCTCCTCAAGATATATCGACATATATTTAATATACATTATTAACAAGTTAACATATAACTTTATATCATTGCCACATATTAGATTTCTACTCTTACTGCTCAGATCTGATGCTGAACTAATTGTTTTAAATGTTATAAAATTGAAAATGACAGTTGACACCCATCAAAGAAAAGCATAAAACATTATCAATAGGTTATTTGTACACTTTATTCTCCACCCATGACAATTCTGTTGTCATGTTGTTGTTTTAAATCTGTGTGACTTTCTCCTGTTGAACATGTGGTATATAAGCCTGTGTGTGTGTGTGTGTGTGTGTGTGTGTGTGTGTGTGTGTGTGTGTGTGTGTGTGTGTATAGTGGAAGTCAAGGGGCTCCAATGTAGTTTGGTTCCCAATGTTTTTCCCTTTATTAAACTTCTTTACATCGATGATGTGAAACTGATCAGCATGAGGAGAATCTTCTCTGATGAAACACTTTCTGTAATATAAACACAACCATTCATCTAATGACTGTGCATTTGCAACTTTATTATGATCTAACTCATATTGTCCATGGTGGGAACATTGTGGATCAATAATTGTGTATTGGTAATTGTAGTTTATTTGTTATTGGTTATTTCATGGCCAGGCGTTTAGCAGTTTAATCTCATTAATGTCCTCATTTGGCTAAACTAATTACAGGCAACATCCTAAAAAGCATCTGCACTCAAAAAGTTTATGTATATTAAAGATTTATTATACAATATTGCCATCCATTTGAACTCAGTTGTAATAAACTAATGAACTTAATGTGATGCATATTTGTCAGTCAGTCTAACAATGAAACACATTATGTACTACTCAACTAATTGGTTTAAATACACAATAACCAGGTGTAAAAATGTATTATCACTAAATCAATATTATTATATATAAGCCAATCTCATACATTATATAGATTAGCTATTAATATAGCAGTTAGCCATATTTAAACAATATTCACACTTTTTAGCTGCTTATTTTTTCATAATTAACAGATTTATTCTGATTCTAAGGAATGTAAATGAATGCATTTCGAAAATATTGTTATTTAAATAATTGTTATTATATAAAATTAAAAATGTCCAATGAATACAATTTTTTTTTTTTTTTTTTTGATTGTGTGAATGATGAATGCAGACTCTAAATAGCTATATTTAGATAAAAATAAATATCTGTATTTTAGGTCACAGTCAAACTGTCCTGGACTGAGACATTGTTCAATGTGCAAATTATCCAATAATGAAGCACAGTTATTTTTGCCCTATGATCAATTAAGTTGAGAAGTTGCAAATAGGAAATTACATTACAATTCTATGGATTCCATATTCAGCTGCACTATCAAATTATATTTTAATCAACTATCATTTTAAAATACATGTTAATGAAATGTGCAAATATTACTGAAATAAGCAGTATTTTCCTTTAGTTACAGTAGCATGAGTCCATCAGGCTTTTAAACGAGCTCTGTCCCGGTGTGTGTGTGTGTGTGTTGGACTGTGGGTTTCCAGTGCAGTTTTCTGTGTTAATTCACTTGTGTTGCCACGGTGTAGTGGCAAAGAGGCGTGGTTAAGAGGATGGGTGCGTGGTTTAGAGGACGGGGGCGTGGTTAAGAGGACGGGGGCGTGGTTAAGAGGTGGAGGCGTGGCTAAGAGAACGGGCATGATTTGGGAGGCGTGGTTAAGAGGACGGGCATGATTTGGGAGGCGTGGTTAAGAGGACGGGCATGATTTGGGAGGTGTGGTTAAGGGGTGGGGGCGTGGTTAAGAGGACGGTGGCGTGGTTAAAGGGTGCGGGCGTAGTTAAGAGGACGGGGGCGTGGTTGATGGGTGGGGGCGTGGTTAAGAGGATGGGGCGTGGTTAAGAGGTGGAGGCGTGGCTAAGAGGACGGGCATGATTTGGGAGGCGTGGTTAAGGGGTGGGGGCGTGGTTAAGAGGACGGTGGCGTGGTTGATGGGTGGGGGCGTGGTTAAGAGGATGGGGACGTGGTTAAGAGGATGGGGGCGTGGTTAAGAGGTGGAGGCGTGGCTAAGAGAACGGGCATGATTTGGGAGGCGTGGTTAAGTGGATGTGGGCGTGGTTAAGAGGACGCTTCCCAGACAGTCAGCGTGCTTTGATGCTGTCCCTCCATGCCAATTACTGTCATCAGATACATACAGGTGTTAGTCGTGTTGCACTTGATCCACTTACTCACCTCCTGTCTTCCATTTAATATTTAATGCTCATCTCTCAGCAATAATCTCTGGAGAGCACGCAGATGTTTCAAATGCAGCAGCAACCATTACTGTAAATGATGATCTCATCCAGATAGGCAGTGGCACATGGGGAACGCGGCCGGAGGATCCTGTCCACGAGCCGGTGCCCTGAACAACCCAAAAGGAAGCGTAACTAATTGGTGTAATCCAGTGTTATTAAAATGGCGGACCGCGGTCCAGATCCAGACCATGGCTTGGTTCCATCCCGACCACAAGACATAACTGCGCATTTTACCATTTCTACAGATTAAAGTGAGCAGTGCGTCAAAACAACGGAGGGGTTCACACCACAAGCACTCAGGGTGGTTTGTAATGATTTTTCAGAGCTACATCTATATCAGTGCTACATTCAAGCCGTATCCGCTCTATGTGCTTTTCTTCTCTCCCTTGCTGAAAACGTAAAGTGCCGCATTAAGAGCTGCAGACGCTGCGGTTATTTTAACAACAGTAGCAGAAACACGGCGAGCAGCAAACATAGAGTATTTAATAATAAACAATGTTAGAATTTGGGAAATTATTTAGAGATGGTAAGGAAAGACAAAAAGACTTACTAGTCAACTTTATTTTGTCCTTATGATGAGATTTTTGATTATTAGAAATATGTACATTGTTAGTTTTTAGTAGTTTATTGCTTTGAGTAAAATATCTAAATGGTCCACACTTTTCTTAAGAGGTAAACCTTTAGGTAAAAGGTAAAAAAAGTTTCATCTACATCATTTTTGCTCTCTGGGCCCAAGACTCTCACATCAACTTTCTTCTTTCTTTTTTGAAATTAAAATATATTTTCTTTCAAAGTGCAAACCTGCAACATAAGGTAGGCCTAAATTAAAAATGTGAAATGAAATAAAATACTGTATTTCAAGAACATAGGCGATAAGGAAGAGTACTACATGGAAAATAAGGTAATTACAAACTTAAATATGTTAACCACTGTACGCTTTTCAAGCCTCAACCATCAAGTATCAGTTCCGTGCCAGGAACACCAGCCCGACCGTTTCTGGCTTCAGCGCTGCCCTGCCACATGTGACGACATTGCCCCCAGTGCTGAATGCCCAACTTGTGTTATTTGGAAGAATGTGGGTAGCCAAACAGTTTATAGTGACTTCCATAGTAGTGTAACGAATGGATAGAGGGGACAATAGCAAGTAAAACAGATCTTTATTAGAATGTATAGCACCAGTCTCAGAGTGAATAGGGAAGCAGACAAAGTTCTCAGTAGTGTTGGAGGACCGCAGATGCAGTTCACAAGAGAGGTGTGTAGATCACAAGATCCTTCTCAGGGCGATGGTAATCTCCGATGATGACAATGCAGCGCAGGCTTGCGTGGACAACTCTATCCGATGGTCAGACGTGAAGTGATGAACCCAGTGTTGGTGAAGAGTGAAGACATAAACTGCAACGGCAAACTTCCAGACGAAGAAAAGGCAGGAAACACAAGGAGCCGAAGAAACAGGAACACAACAGGCAACATCCACAAAACAACGATCTGACAAACACAAGACGCATGAGGTGAGTATCAATAGGCAGTGGTAATGCACAACACCTGTCGCTGATAACCCCGGAGGATAATCAGCGACCACGCCCACACACACACACATTCATTCACCACAAATACACACACACAGCGCAAGGGAGCGTCAATGAATTCCTCAACCGTGACAAGTAGGCTATATTTGTTTCTATGGAAGTCAATGGAGACCAGCAACTGTTTGGTTACCCACATTCTTCAAAATATCTTTACATTTATTCATTTAGCAGACGCTTTTATCCAAAGCGACTTACAACTGAGAACAATAGAAGCAATTAAACTAGCAGTAGGACAACAGTATGTAAGTGCTATGACCCTTCGCAGTTTTTTTTATTTATTTTTTAGATAGAATAGTGGAGAAAGAGTTAGTATTACTGGATCAAGTGCTGCCGAAAAAGATGCGTCTTCAGCAGTTTCTTAAAAATGGCTCCGGACTCAGCAGCTCTGGCTGAGTTAGGCAGATCATCACCAGCAGGAACAGTCATGGTGAAGGTCCGAGAGAGATTTTGTGCCTCTTTGAGATGGCATCTTCTTTTGTGTTCAGCACAAGAAAGAAATTAATACAGGTTTAGAACAACATTAGAGTGAGTAAATAATGACAGAAATTTTTTTTTTGGGTGAACTATCCCTTTAAGGACAAGCGGCAGCATGTTTACTGTCGCTTTAAAGGTTGTATCAGCGATTTCAGGCCCAAACATAAATGATCACATTCATCTAATCTTTCCTAACGATCCGCTAGCTGCCTGCCCCATAAGCAAGCTGTCAAAAAAACGCTTCTTTGAGATTAGCACACAAAAACAAATGGTTTCACCTACCACTCAAAACCAAAATAAACAGTGTTCAAACCAATCACCGGCGGGCGGGTGTTGTGAGGTTTTGCGCTCGTGCGCGGTGATGGCTGCACGCGTAGTCGGAGCTGAAGAAGAAGCCAGCGTCTATCAACAAGAGAAACTGAACATGGCTGAGTCAGTCCCCAAGAGGAGGAGGAGGAGGATTAGGGCGAGGGAATACAATCGTGTTTATTCCAAGACACGTATAGTTATCGGGAAGGCTTTTGAACGGTGGAAAGAAATTAAAGTAAAAAAAATAAATAATTCCTGTTACACAAATATGCTTAATAAAGCCTGAACCTCGTCGTCGGTCCAGCTGTGTGTGTGTGGGTTTTTTTTTTTTTTTTTACATATTTGCAGACAGACAACTCTTACTGCATGAAGCCACAAACCGCAATAGATTTTTTAAAAATGCCGGTTAAATTAGAATGCTGCGTGGAGTCATCCAATCAAAATGCGGCGTGAACACAACCATTCAGCCCCCGAAAGTTCCTGAACTTTGAAAAAGTACTACCTCGCGAGCAGGGACTTTCGAAGGGGGAAATATTTACCCGGAACTTCATTTAGACCCTGGTTCCTGCGGTGTAAACACACCGAGTACCACCCCACAGTTCCTAGTTCCTGGGGAAAGTTCCCGCGGTGGAAACGCGGCTTTTGTGTCCTTCTGAGGTGTTGTTCCCGTTTAAAAAAAGGAATATGGACTTCCGGTTATGGGGTCGAACTGAACGGCAGCACTTCTCCCCGCTCCGTCGCTGAACTTCAGATAATTGCTGCAAAACCGCCCAACTGCTATCCTATAACTACTTAACCCTCTGGAGTCTAAGGTGTTTTTGGGGTCCTTGAGATGTTTTGATATGCCCTGATACTTGTATTTTTTCAGTTGCTTATAAACATATTAATGGCAAAGGTGTAATTACACTCTATTTAGCACGAACATGACTATCATAATATGTGAGCAACATGTATGTACATGTTTGCATTTTTGAGAGAATATTATTTATGCGTGGTTATTCAAAAAACTCAAACTTAAATTTTCTGATATAAGACCACAAACGACCAACTTCACATATTCCCACAATACTTTTGACTAATGGATGTTGTCGGCTAAAGTGTTTACTTCAAAATGATCTGAAAATTATCCAGGCTAATCGTTCACATTAAACAATAGATTGATTTAAATTTGTTTGGAAAGGCAATATGCAGGTGGGCGTGAATAATCCAACAAGGTCATGAATAATGTCCTCATTCACACCTGAAGACAAAGACCTGCTAATGCTGCATACTAATGAGCTTTCATTCAAGTGTCACTGAGCCACAAGATAGAATGCAAAGACAACACACACACATATATACATACATACATACACACACACACACACACACACACACACACACACACACATATATATTACTAAAGAATTGGTTCAGAGTTGGAAACATCTTGAAAAAAAAGTGTATTTTTCCACAAACTGTGTAGGCCTATGCTTGCAAATTGTATAATATCCAAGGTAAACATTTCTAGTAATTGTGCAGTTAATTCTCATTCGTATTTTCAGAAAGTTTTGGATGTAGGCTATCCTCTCCCCAAATTTGTCACTAATAAAACACAAAAATAATTTAAAGAGAAGGCTTATATTGACCTTTTAAGATTTTGTTTGCACCTTGTAAATTAGGTTTTGATGTGGCAGTAAAAACGTTATAATCTATCCAAAACGAAATGTTGTCTTTCATATTTCGTCTGTAACATATCGTCTTTTATAATATATATTAGGGCATAAATGTTAATTTGCAGTTTAATTTGTTGCTTATACAAATACATTTTATTTCAACGTATTCAGTCGATTTTTACTCATCTCAGTAGGCAATATAGATAGTTTCATTCAAACACAGAAACGCGATTCAAATTTAAACAGTCTTTTGCGGTTTACAGACACCATTTCATATCGCGATTAGAACAAAGCACTTACTGATGATCTGCAGCTGGATCCGTTGTTAGGCCACTCCAGCACGTTTGAGGTAAAATTTCCAGGATTATCACAATATTATTATTCCTCACAGCGAGTGTGTTGTCCAGCTGTTGTGGGCGTTGACTGGTTTGCATGTGTTGCCTCAGATCTGTGTTTGAATAGCTTGCGCTCTCGATGGGCGTGTCACATTAGCAGAGTAATGAGATGCCAGAACGATAATGAGAACGGCTGATCTCTCGCTCTTTTTATATAGATTACATAAACAGAGAATATTTGTTTTAGTTTTGAATTAGATAATTTAAAACTACACACTTATATGATTATAGAGATATATAGCTCATGTCTGAGTGAATAGTATTCGCTGAGTTTTGTTTGAGTTTAGAGACGTGCTTCAGAAAAAAAGTTCACGGAGACGGAGAGGCATAAAGCACTCCCTGTATATTTTCTTTATTTTACAAAAGCACAATGTTTTATTTCGATTGTAAGTGGACACATAAAAAAGTAGACATTTAACAGCTTATTTTTTTCATATTTCTTAAGTCTGTATGAACAAAACTGACAAAGTATTGTAGGTCTATTTTGCTGCTATGTAAAAAAAAACGAGCAAAACGCGCCTGCGCGTTTGCCGACCTCAGAGGGTTAAATGGGTCCAACTGTTATGCTCGTCAGTAAGGGTAAATGGGTGTTTCTCACAAAAATTTCTGTTGGGGAGGGGTTGCAGGCAGGGGGACCCTCTTTCGCCTCTCCTTTTTGCCCTTAGTATAGAATCCCTAGCACAGTTAATACGAGATAGCACAGATATTAGTGGTATTGAGGTGAGCGGAGAGGAACACAGGTTGTCGCTATACGCAGACGATGTCATTTGGATTTTACTCAGGTTATAAAATAAATGTGACTAAGACAGAAGCACTCCCCATGAACAATTTAGTTACTTTAATAGGTAGGGTGGAGGCTATTAGAATGAATGTTCTCCCAAGGATCCTCTTTCTTTTTCAAACTCTACCAATCTCTCCACCTAAATCTACTTTTGGTCTTATGGACCGTCTCATCTCAAGATTTATATGGCAGGGTAGGAGACCCAGAGTCAGATATAAAGTCTTACAACTAGCAAAAACTAAAGGGGGTTTAGGCGTACCCAACTTGAAGCATTACTGGTTAGCGTCACAATTACGTGCAATGATAGTGTGGTTATCAGATGACACAAGTACAAGATGGCTCAGTATGGAAAAAAGTTACAGTCCTGATATGCCTTTGTCAGTGATCCCCTTTAATGGGATTAAATCCACCAGAGATCTTTTGGGAGAATGGTCGAACACAACATGTGTAGCTTGGAAGGAAATACAACAAATGTTTAAGTTGACAGGCGATCTTTCCGTTTTGAGTTCAATTACTTACATTAGAGATTTTCTTTCACTGAGACTTGATACAGGATTCAAAAATTGGAAACTTTTAAACCTTCATTATGTACACCAATTATTTAGTAACAACAACTTCAAATCATTAGAACAACTGAGAACAGACTTTAAATTACCAAGAACAGATTTTTTCAGGTACCTGCAATTAAGGAGCTTCATATTGAAACACCCAAACTGGAACAGATTAATAGAGCCCTCCCTTTTAGAACAGTATTTATAAAAAATTCAGGGTGGAGAACGTATGAGGAAACCAATAACCAATGTTTATAAAATCATTGCTTCAATTACAAGAGATAATTCATTTTATGTGAAAGACAAGTGGATCAGGGAGTTACGGCTTGAAATAAGTGAAGAAGTTTGGTTGGAGATATGTGCTCAGGCTCACAAAGTCACGAACGCCAATTTGTGGAAGGAATTTCAATGGAAGATAAATAACAGATTTTTCAGAACACCACAAGTCGTGGCTAGAATGAATCCAAATCAATCAAGTCAATGTTGGAGGGGGTGTGGAGAGACAATGGCAACTCACTCACATATTTTTTGGCAATGCCCATTGTTGGATAACTTTTGGAAATCCATTTTTACATATATTAATAAAGTACTGAATGTTGAACTGATAAGAGATCCTCTGATAGCAATTCTAGGGATGAAACCAGTGGTGATACACAGTAGGAAAAATATGTATTTATTACAAATATTACTGATAGCAGCAAAGAAAACAATTACAGTAAAATGGCTTAAAAAGGAGTCGCCAAACCAAGCTGAATGGCTAACAATTTTGAGAAATATTTACACTATGGAAAAAATTACATATTCATTGAGATTACAGAGGGAACTTTTTACTGAAAGATGGGCACCATTAATGAAGGTGATGGAGGACGGTTTGATCTAACTCTTGATTCTCTGACAGGGGAACTTGTATACAACCCATGTTTTGTTTTAAGTTGATGTTTGTTCTGTTCATATTGTTTACTTTAAATGTTGTTAATTATTTTTTTATTTCTTCTTTTACTTGTACCTCTGGACATATTCTCCTGTGGAATTGACCATATATGTAAGAACGTGTTTATGTTTTGACACCCAAGGATATTGTTTTTGAGTGGAAGTAATTGCTGTAAAAGGAGATCTGAAGAATATTCAAAATAAAAAATAAGTAAAAAAAAAAAAAAAAAAAAGGAATATGGCGTCACAGCAAATGATATCCCTTTTTTGGGACAAAATGTTTTAGTTAAGGGTGGCTTCAAAATATTATGCCTGAACTTTTAGTCAAGCAGAGTCACAAGTAGACATCTGGGTTATTAATATATGATTGAATAAACAGAAAATGTATTCATTTGACTGAACATTTAGAAAAAAATGGAAGATTAATCCCATGATTGCTCAGTATGTTCATATAAAACAGCACTTTCTGAACAAGATCACCACAGTTGTTGACATGTTTCTATAATGTATTTAACTTTGACACATTGGACCAAAAAAAGGCCATGTCATGTCAACCACCAAAATATATATAGGCTAAATAATCATGAACACAGAGCTCTCAAGTTTTGAAGACAGGCAAGAGTGACACATGACCCGACCCAATTGCAGAAAGCTTATCTGTGCGTGCGCATGCAGAGAGAGGCGCTTTCAGACAGCGTTTTTACAAAACAGGACCAAGAAATTAGTAACACAGTAACCAGTTACATTAGTAACAAGTATCACAACTAAATCACCATGATCATATAATATCATCATGTCATCATATTATCAGTCACAATTTCATCACCACGTACATGATTTCAATTTTAAATACTGCATATAGCAATACGAACCACTTAGCAATCAACAAGAGTACTCTTATAAATAAATATTAAATATGATCAGTAATACATAGTCCAAAATACATCTCAGTATTAAATAGTGGTTGACTACTTCATACTCATTCAACATCAATATTGCTTTAAATGTCATTAAATATCAGTGCGTTGTTCATATAAATTCAATAAATTTAAGCATATAGTCTAATTCAGTACAATAAAACAAGTACAGCCAGCGCTAGCACCGGCTAACATGTCCATATACAATACACGAGCGCATATTAGTGCCGTATGACCAGTGCCTCACCAGTTCCCGTATCGTTTAGTCATTCTAAACAGCACAGTCCTAAAGGATAATTCCGGTATTTAACACCTTGAGTCTATATTGTAGTTTGTTTTGGATGAACAAGAGTGGTGGACAACATTTTTTTGACAATGGTTCCTCTCTCGAGTTTTTGACTATAATAGAATTGGCCATGGACCCATTTAACATTGGAGTCAATGGGCATGTCCGAAAATGTCATTAAAACAGCCAATAATGTTCATTTACAAAACTGTTAAACTCACAGAGTGGTTAGTGATGTTTGTTGATGATTATAAACAATATATTGTCGCAATAAGATGGCGCCAGCAGTGTGCACGGCGCAGCGTCTCCCGGTTTTAGTCTGTATATTGTTTGTTATTATTAGTTCAAGTTATCAAAATGTCACAGCTCTGTTTGTATACGATCGTCAAACTCTTTTTTCTATTCGTGATCAATATGCTGTCTGGACAACGACTGTTATCTATGGGAATCAGTCCTCGGATGCACTCCCTCCTACACTCCCAGCTCTGCCGGCGTATTTGCAGCTTACCTCCAGTGCAGCTTCGCGGAGGAAACGGCATAGAAGGCGGAGTAGGCGAGGTGGTGTGGTCGTGAGAGCGAGAGCATATCTACGGTCCACACGGAAAAATAAACCGGGATTTCAAAACGACTCCTTCTTACCAACTGTCTGTCCTTCTTTGGACCTCAAGAGGAGGTGGCTACTCCTGATACAACCTGAAGCGGTCATCGCTGTGGATCAGCTGCGTATGCCAGTGGAGGAATTTGTTCCCCGGCGTTCACAAACGGCCAAGCGCGGCGTGGATCTCATGAATCTCCGTTCATTGGCACGAGCCAAACTACCACACACACAGGACACTGTTCTTAATTTGGCACTGATTAATGTTAGATCATTGTCTAACAAGACTTTTATGTTAAATCACTTTTTTCGATCCCGGGAGCTTGACTATATGCTTCTTACGGAGACGTGGGTTCAACCCGGTGAGTTATTCCCCTTCTCAGAGCTCCTTCTTCCGTCATGCTCTTTCTTTAGCTGTCCTAGAACAACGGGTAAAGGTGGAGGCCTAGCGACAATTTTTAAATCCAGCCTGAACTGTAAAAAAACGCCATGTAATCAATATAAGAGCTTTGAGCTCCAACTTTTTGAACTCAAACTTAAATTACATGGATCAGTGGCATGTGCACTCATCTATCGCCATCCAAAAATCAACAAGGAATTTATTAATGACTTTTCTGCGTTTGTGGCTGGCATTGCTCTAACCTACAATCATTTCTTGATTGTTGGTGATTTTAATATTCATGTTTGTTGTGTTTCTAAGCCTTTGGTCAAGGATTTTTTTAAACATTTTGGATTCTTTTAACCTTACTTAATCGGTGAATGGCCCGACTCACAACAAGGGCCATTCTCTCGATCTGGTACTGTCACACAATTTAAATGTGTCCATAAAGGACATTTTAGATGCAGGTATTTCTGATCATATGCCAGTTTTATTTACTGTCTCTCTGCCGTGCTCCCAAAGCAAGTCGTGCTTCCCTATGAGTCAGCGGCGCATAATTAATTCATCTACGGCTTCATTATTTAATGCAGCGTTTGACACCTCTCCAGTAGTGTCTCGAGATATTTCGTCATTCAAGGACATTGAGGAGTTGGTGGCTTTATTTGACTCTACGTGTACTGAAATTCTTGACTCAGTAGCACCGCTAAAGAGCAAGAAGTCTAATTTAAATAGAGAGCCATGGCAAAATGACATTACTCGTGCTCTCAGAAGGGAATGTAGATGTGCTGAGAGGAAATGGAGGAATGACAGGCTCCATATTTCTCTGGAGATTTTAAGGAATTGCTTGTCTAAATACCAGTCTGCTGCTAAAGCGGCAAAGACCCAGTACATGTCGAACCTTGTGCAAAACAACTGTCATAAACCCCAAGTCCTATTTAACGTACTAAATAGGATAATTAACCCTCCTGAACACATCGGCATTATTCCTAGCACCATTTTGTGTGACCGATTTTGTGAATTTTTTACTGATAAGGTGTCCAGTATTAGGGCATTAACATGTTGTACTGCAGCAGATCCTAGTGTTACACCGTTATGCTTAGGCATATTTGAAAAATTTATCCCAATATCGCTTTCAGATTTGTTAAAGATGGTCCAATGCTTAAGACTTTCTGTCTGTTCATTGGACTGCCTTCCTGCAAAGCTTTTTATAGACGTATTTGACACTGTTGGACTTGTTGTGGCAAAAATTCATCAAACAAACATCACTGCGTAAGGGAGACTCAGAGTCCTATTATAAAATTAAAAGTATTTATTCTTGCAAGAAGGAGCAGTCTCATACACAGCTGTTACCCTGTGCAGAAGAGTGACACACCCCCCGACAGACTGAACTAGCTTTTATCTATAAGTTTCAAGGCCTTCTCCGCAGAGCCTTCCTCCCACAGTAGTTTTCCATTCAGTAATTTTCCATAGACAAGGAAGCCATAACACTAGTTTCGATTCGTCACCAGGGCCAACTCCTAAGCCCTCCTTCACCAAATGGCCTTCTGACATCTAGGTCAGAGGTCCTCGTTCGTCTGTTCTCTGGAGTGTCTCTCCCTTCTGCCTTCCCAGGTACATAAAAAGAATCTTTTCTCACTACAAGTGAGAGTCACACATGTGACATTCTTTGAATCATCTATATTTTACTAAAGATCAATGAATATCATAAAACCGCCACTACAGACTCTATATTTTAAATATGATAAATATGTCTCTTTTAACAGGTTCTGTGCCGGTAACCTTTAAAAAGGCCATTGTATAACCCCTCCTAAAGAAACACAATTTAGACCCCTCTGTCTTGTCTAATTACAGGCCAGTTTCCAAGCTGCCTTTATTGTCTAAAATATTAGAAAAAGTGGTTTATAAGCAACTTTTACTGCACCTTAAATCAAATAATATATTTGAAAAATTTCAATCAGGTTTTAAATCAGGTCACAGTACGGAAACCGCACTTTTAAAAGTATTTAACGATCTCCTCTTAATTTCTGATTCTGGTAGCTCTGCTGTGTTGGTGCTTTTAGATTTGACTGCTGCGTTTGATACGGTCGATCATAAGATTTTACTGTCAAGACTTGAGTCCTGTGCAGGTATCAAAGGCACAGCTCTAAATTGGTTTAAGTCTTATCTGACTGACAGATCTTTTTCTGTAAATTTCGGACCTTTTCACTCTAAGGAAACTCCAATTAATAGTGGGGTGCCCCAAGGTTCTATCCTGGGCCCAGTCCTGTTCTCATTGTATATGCTGCCCTTGGGATCAATTTTCAGGAAATACAAAATTTCGTTTCACTGCTTTGCTGATGACGTCCAGATATATCTACCTCTAAATTCTAAAACCAATTCTATTGAAGCACTGAGTAACTGTCTGGGTGAAATAAGGGATTGGATGTCACTAAATTTTTTACATTTAAATGACAAAAAAACTGAAATTATAATTTTTGGGAAGCCGGATATCTCAGGTTTAAACAGGGCTTTCGGCCCATTACTCCCCAACTACAGCCCATCTGTAAAAAATCTTGGAGTTATTATTGATAGTTCTTTTAAATTAGAGAAACAAATTAGTTCAGTAATTAAAACAAGCTTTTTTCAGCTTAGACTGTTGGGGAAAGTGAAGCTGTACTTGCCGCAAAGTCAACTAGAAAAAGTTATACATGCTCTCATTACAAACCGCTTGGATTACTGTAACTCCTTATACTATGGCCTAGATCAGTCGTCTATTCACCGTTTACAATTAGTACAAAATGCAGCCGCTCGACTGTTGACAGGGAAAAAACGATTTGATCATATTACTCCGGTACTGTCGTCCCTCCACTGGTTGCCTGTTGCTTTTAGAATACAGTTCAAGATTCTATTATTTGTTTTTAAATCTTTAAATGGATTAGCACCGTCTTATTTAGCAGACTTGCTAACTATGCACACCCCAGTCAGAGCACTTAGGTCAAATGACCAGCGACTTCTAGACTGTCCTAGATCTAGACTGAGAACCAGAGGAGACAGAGCATTTTCTGTTGCAGGACCTAAGCTATGGAATGCTCTTCCCCTTAATATTAAGGAAGCTAGCTCTATTGAGTCATTTAAATCGCTTTTAAAGACTCATCTTTTTGATAAATCTTTTAATATAATATGTGCTGTGACGTTGTGATGTTTGATTGTAAAAATGTTTACATGTGTTTTTAACTATTACTGTTACTATTGGGACATTTTGCCTGTGTAACTCTCTCTGATTAATTAGTATGTTTTTATGCTTGGTAGGAATTTCTGTACAGCACTTTGTGGCAGTAATGACTGCTTGGAAATGTGCTTTATAAATACATTTGACCTTGACCTTGACCAATATATGATTCCAATCCGTTTATTTTGCTACAGTGGAACTATTTTTTCAGACACTTCACAACCGTGTAACTTCCGCTCAATATTTGAATCTGAAGCGTTAGCACACTCCCGACCACTTGATGGCGATAACCGATGTTTATGTCTCGCGGGACACTCACGGTCACAGTCGAGTTCAACTTCATATTTCACTGGTCAGTGGTCACGTCTTTCAATATGGTTAGAATTTGTTTTTTGTTTGTTTATTTGGCTTACTCTCCCGGAGCACAGTTGCTCTGCTCGCTAGCCTTATGAGAAACGGAAGCGAGCAAAAAGACTACATCGACCAAATGTAAACAGCCCCCTTTCCGTTTCCGGTAGCGCATTTATATTAACGAGCACTCAGTCCTTCAACAGAATTCAATGGGATTTTACAAAATGACGAATAAAACACGACAGAAACTGTATTTCGCAACACTTTTTGTTTCTGGAACATCAACTAACATCACTAATCACTCGGTGAGTTGCACAGTTTTGAAAACTAATGTTAAAGGTTGTTTTAATGACATTTTCGGACATGCCCATTGACTCCAATGTTAAATGGGTCCATGGCCAATTCTTTTATAGTTAAAAACTCGAGAGAGGAACCATTGTCAAAAAAATGTTGTCCACCACTCTTGTTCATCCAAAACAAACTACAATATAGACTCAAGGTGTTAAATACCGGAATTATCCTTTAACCGAATGGTGGAGGCATCTAAAAAGCTTGGCAGGCATAAAAGTCAAACCAGCAGTTTAGAGAATTCAATTGCAGTGGCTCACACACCACCGGCTCCCACACACCAACCAACAGTGCACAAGCTCTGCGTCAAATCTCGCGATACTAGCGCGAATTCTCGCGATAACGTGAACATAGTGTGGAGCCGTGAGAAGGGAAGATAAGGCAGAGAAAATACCTGGGTTACAGATATTTACCTCAGGGCTTTTTTACCTTAAATGTATGCGTAGAGTCAGAGTGAACTGGAGGCAAGTTTGCAGAACCCAAGTGTAGTTTAATTATACACAAACATGATCAAACATAAAACAAAGGCTTGGCTTTTTTATGGCTTGATAAACTAGACACACATCATGTTAACAATGAACCAAGACAATGACAATGAACCAAGGCAACAGGTGTGTTCTACATGGGCTGTGGCTGGATGTGACCGATCGCCGAGAGTTGCAGGTGGGGAGGAGCTGAAAACGGAGACTAGTCAAACTTTCTGCTTCCCGTAGTGACTCTCACGTGGTGTTTGCATACTTTACCACAGATGAAGTGAAATAAATGCAATATTTGTCCAATACCCAGACGTTTCAGATACTTGATGTATCCATCCATCCATCCATCCATCTTCTTCCGCTTATCCGGGGCCGGGTCGCGGGGGCAGCAGTCTAAGCAGAGATGCCCAGACTTCCCTTTCCCTAGCCACTTCCTCCAGCTCTTCCGGGGGGACACCGAGGCGTTCCCAGGCCAGCCGAGAGACATAGTCTCTCCAGCGTGTCCTAGGTCTTCCCCGGGGTCTCCTCCCGGTGGGACGTGCCTGGAACACCTTCACGGGAAGGCGCCCAGGAGGCATCCGGAACAGATGCCCGAGCCACCTCAGCTGACCCCTCTCGATGTGGAGGAGCAGCGGCTCTACTCTGAGCTCCTCCCGAGTATCCCAATTATATTTGGATAAACATGACACAATATAACATCGATACATGAAAAGAGATGCTACTGTTATAAAAACAGATTTGTGAACATTAGTGGAATTGAAGGTGTTCGAATAAACACGAAACACACGTGAATGTTGTCGTGGTCGATTCGGCCAATCGTGGAACAGCTGTGTCGTCATCAGAGCTCGTGCAGCCGCTCTGGAGAAGCTACCCTGGCTGAGTCCTCCGGCTGCTCTTGAAAGGTTTATCTCTACTTTGATGGGATACGTCACAGTCATGTGGTGTCGGACACAAGTCGGACACAATTTCTAACCGGCATGCACTGCTTCGAGTCAGCCACCGATCAGTCTGCGCGGAGCTGCATGAAGTCACATGGCAAGATCACATGAGGGCAAGGGAATCACATGACAAGGCAGGAAACATAACTGACATGAAACATTAACCAAAAACCAAAACTACCCGTGACATATCCCCCCAACAAAAAACAAAACTAGACAAGAAAGTTCAGAAGGGCGGTCTTGGGGAGGGATGGCGGGTCTTGGGGAGGGATGGCGGGGCGGGTCTTGGGGAGGGATGGCGGGGCGGGTCTTGGGGAGGGATGGCGGGCCAGGTCCGTGCAGGGGAACAGGACATGGGCATGGCAATGGCGGACCTGGGCCGTGGAGCGTGGGCGGATCTGGCAGGCTATGAAGCCTCCAAGCCTCCGGATCAGATTGTTCAGGGAGGCGCAGCCTTAACCAGGTACCTACTGCCCCGAAAAAAAATTATCTTGGGTGGAGCTATAGGGTCGTGGCCTGCAGTGGGCTCACACTCTGGAGTGACGGGCATCTTGGGATGAGACTCTGGAGTGGCGGTCATCTTGGGACTTGCCACACACACAAAATAGTCGTGGCCATGATGATCAGCGCTGCATCATCCGGAGCTGACTCTGGCTCGGCAGGCATGACGTGAAAAGACTCGGGCTCGGCCATGTCGGTACCATGGCATCCAACTCCAGCCGGGCTGGATGATTGGGGGAGAACTATAACGGACAGTGTGTCGTTTCTTGAGACGTAAAATAGCTCCCTCCAGATGAGCTTCAGGACCTCGGGGTGGAGTCTCCACTCCCCGGGCTTCAGTCTCTGCCTCAACAGGATGTCTTCTCCATGAACTGTTCTGCTGTTGTTCATAAATCCCAGTAGTGATGTTGTACAACAAAGACATTGTCATGTCACCATCAGTATCCCAAAGTGTAGCCAACGTTTCATTGGACCTGTATTACTTTTTGTTTTGTCTGTTTTAGGGCTGTAACGATACAGCAAACCCACGATTCGGTTCGTATCCCGATTTCTGACCCACGATTCGATACAAACCGCGATTCTTGCGAGGAGGGAGGATTTTAAAAGCCAAATAAATAAATAAATAGCTAAAGCTAACTCTGTTTTCTTGTAACAAAATACTTTTGAAAAACAAACAGAACTATACTCCATTGTGGAGATAATTCGAGCATGTTAAAAATTCTTCTGAGGTAACCGAGGCTTACTGTCTGTGCTGTAAACCACAAATAATATATTGCCTATTCCGCATGACCCGCATCTCAAGCGCAGGAATAACGCTTGCCACAAAGTGAACGCGCCTATATAGAGAAATGCACACTTCCTACGAATTAGCCTAAGCAGCCATTTCTTTATGTTTTGAATTAACGTTAAATCAAGTAAAGGTATTTCAAGCTTTCTATGTAAGTTTCGTTTCGTTTATGAGGTGAGTTCCAGTTCACGCGCGCGTCGGTGCCACACACACACACACACACACACACACACACACACACACACACACACACACACACACACACATACATACATACAAGCAAACACCGCGCGCTTTGCTCACTTGCTCTGGTGTTTGCTTGTGTGTGTGTGTGTGTGTGTGTGTGTGTGTGTGTGTGTGTGTGTGTGCTCGCGCGCGCGTGTGGGGGAGAGGTGCGATTTTTTGAATAATAATCAAATGATACCCAGCGATCTTCGAATATTATTTTTGCTTGAAATTCCCATACCTAATATGTAAAAGACCCCGTCACAGCCCTAGGATCTATTCTGGAAGAGAAAGATAAGTCTGGGAAGGGGTGTGTCGATCGCGATCTGCCTTCTCACACCGCGACACAGGTTCGTGGATCTGAGTGTCGCGATTTCGGTTTAATATCGTAAATCGTTACAGCCCTAGTCTGTTTTAATAAATGTCTTTCACTGCATTTGAATTCTAATCTGCCTATTCCCTGAAACTTTTTTTGGTTATTGACTCATTGTCCAATTACATTTCACGGCAGGCATTTCAAGATGGCAGCCGAGCCACACATATGTATGGATCGCCGTGTTTGAGATCTCAAGATTTTAGTTTTTTTGTGTGATGTTTTATGTCTTTTAAACTTCAATGAGTATACTCTTGAGAAACAGGACATTCTCTTCCATACTGGGATTATTCTAATAGCGGATAAGGCTGAATTTCGAACTTAAAACCTGGACATTGACCACCTGGATGCCCTGCTAGCAGCCTGCTACAGGTAGCCTTGCTTGTTAGCCTGCTGCAGATTGCCCCACAGCTAGTCACCACCTGCATGATCTATTGCTAGCCTGCTGTTGGAATTACTGCTGCTAGCCTGTTGTCAGTATCCTGCTTGCTAGCTGCCTCTTGGATGCCCTGTTGCTACCCTGCTTCTGGTAGCTCTGCTGCTAGCCTGCTGTTGGTAGCCTTGCTTCATAGCCTGCTGTTGGTAGCCTTGCTTCATAGCCTGCTGCTGGTAGCTTTGCCTGCTAGCCATCACCTGGATGCTCTGTTGCTAGCCTGTTGCTGGTAGCTACCATCTGGATGCCCTGCTGCTAGCTGCCCTTGCTAGCTACCACCTGGATGCCCTGCTGCTAGCTGCCCTTGCTAGCTACCACCTGGATGCCCTGCTGCTAGCTGCCCTTGCTAGCTACCACCTGGATCCTGCTGCTAGCTCAACTTGCTAGCCACTTTCCGGATACCTTGTTGCTGGCCCCATTTGCCAGCCACTACCTGGTGTCTGGATAATTGACAGTACATTGCATTGAAGTAAGTGCAAGCCTCTCTAGAACAAGGTCTTGTTGCTGACTTTTTGACTTTTTCTGTTTTCTGCTGAACCATGGATACATTCCGACTATTTTTCATTTTTTCTGCACTTTTCTCATATTTCTCAGTACCTTGTGTTACTTTATGTGCAATCAAACAACATGACTATGCTCAGTTAGGCAGTAAAACAGACAAAGTATATTCATTTGATAGAGACTCTGCCTCTTTAATGATACTACGGACTTTTGGGTTAATGCCGGACAGATTTTCTGTCACTCTGGCTCTATTGTCATGTTTTATTATGAGAACGCTCATTAAAATTATTGCATTACCTAACAAACTGCATACAACTGTATTGTTAAAACAACATTACTGTAGTGCCTCAGATGTGCTCTGTCGTGCCTTGATTATATTACTGCTTATGATCTCTGGTAATGTTCATGTCCACCCTGGCCCTTCTTCTGATGTACTTTCTGGTGTTGTTTTTCCTACGGATTGGCCTCAAATAACATTTGTTTTGATGATTTTTGTAACCGCAATAACCTTGGGTTTTTACATGTAAATGCAAGAAGCATATTACCTAAATTGGACCAGCTTAGAGTTTGGGTTGAGAGTTCTAATCCTGACGTTTTGGTGATCACTGAGACATGGTTGCGTAACTCTATTCCCTACCCTGATCTGTATTTATCTGGTTACAACTTGTTTCGCCAGGATAGGTCATCTAAGGGTGGGGGGGTGGCAATTTTCACCAAAGAACATCTTCAATGTAGTATAGCCCTGGCAAAGTCTATACCCAAACAGTATGATCTTCTTGTTCTTAACATGAAACTATCAAACAGCTTTTCTTTATCTGTGGCTGGCTGCTATCGCCCTCCATCTGCACCAGCATGTACCCTAGAGGCCTTAAGCAATGCTCTTGCCCCTTTCACCAGGTCTGAGTTGATCATACTTGGTGACCTAAACTGGGACATGCTTAAGCCCCCTGAGAAAGTTGTACAACAATTTGACTGCCTAAACCTTCATCAAATCGTAAATCTACCTACCAGATACAACCCAAAAAGTTGTGACAAGGCCACATTGATAGATGTTGTGTTTACAAACGCACCACTCATGTACCTATCGGGTGTTTTTTGCAATGACCTCAGCGACCACTGTTTCATTGCCTGTGTTAGAAAACACCTTTCTGTTAAACAGCCTGTCGTAATCACTACTAAACGTAGTTTGAAACATTTTGATGCTCAAGCTTTCTTACGTGATTTGGCCCATGTAAACTGGTATAGAGTCAACCTGATTCCCTCTGTTAATGATGCATGGTTGTTGTTTAAAGATTTTTTTACTGCTGTGATCAACAAACATGCCCCAAACAAAAAGATACGCATAAAAAACCGTAACATCCCATGGATTAATCGTGATCTAGCCATTCTGCTTCAGCAAAAAAATACAGCCTGGCGCAAAGCACGCAAGTCACATTCTGCTAAAGACAATCTTTTATTTCGTCAAATCAGGAACAAGGCCACACAAGCGGTGAGGGAGGCTAAAGCTGGCTTCTTTAAAGAGCAGTTCACACTCTGTGGTGCAAACCCAAAAGCATTTTGGAATACAGTAAAAAAACTTGAAAACAAACCCCGGACCATACCATTGTCCATAAAAATAGATGACATAATTGTTACTAATAAAAATTTAATGGCTGAAGCTTTCAATCACCACTTCATAAATTCTGGCCTTGTTTCCAAGGCGTCAAGCCATATTGCTATAGCCTCTGCAGCCTCTAATACCTGCAGCCTTGCAGCACCTCCTCAGTTTTTCCATCCGGCCTGTTTTAGTGGGGGAAGTCCTGAAGGAATTGACTGCTCTGGACCCCAATAAAGCAGCTGGGTCAGATGATCTTGCCGCTTTCTTCATTAAAATTGCTGCCCCTGTCATTGCGGCTCCTCTAACAGCCATCATTAATCTCTCCCTTCATACAGCCGAGATTCCACCTGCTTGGAAAGAAGCTGTTGTGCTTCCTCTGTATAAGGGCGGTGATCAGGCTGACCTAAACAATTACAGGCCAATCTCCATCTTGCCGTGTGTGTCTAAAATTTTGGAAAAACTTGTCAATAAACAACTAATCAGTCATCTCAATGTTAACGGTATCATCTCTGGGGCACAATCTGGTTTCCGATTAGGGTATGGTTGTGTTACAGCTACCACTAAAGTGCTTAATGACATTACATCCGCGTTAGATACCAAACAACTCTGCGCTGCTATATTCATTGACCTTGCAAAGGCTTTTGATTCTGTGGATCACAACACACTTATCCACAGACTTAGCAGCATTGGTGTCACTGATCACTCACTGGTTTGGTTTTCAAATTATCTCTCTCACCGGGTTCAACGTGTCAAATTTGAAAACCTCTTCTCCCACTCCCTTCCGGTTACCAGGGGTGTCCCCCAAGGCTCCATCCTTGGGCCTACACTTTTCTCAATTTACATTAATAACATTCCCCAGGCAGTTGGTAATTCCTTCATTCACTTATATGCTGATGATACAATCCTTTATGCCAAAGGTTCCTCTCCAGATGCTGTTCAGGCTATCCTGCAAGATAGCTTTTCCCAACTACAGCAGTCCTTTACACAACTCAAACTCACTCTTAATACCTCAAAAACAAAAATCATGTGGTTTTACCGTAAGGGTGCTACGCCACCTCCTGCCCTTAACATCACCACCTGCAATGGGACTACTTTAGAACAAGTCACTGCATATAGGTACTTGGGCATCTGGTTGGAAACTTCACTTTCTTTCTCCATCCACATATCAAAGCTGCAATCTAAGGTCAAAGCCAAGCTTGGTTTCCTTTATAGAAACCGCTCTTCTTTCACTACTTCGGCCAAACTTACTCTAATTCAAATGACCATTCTACCCATGCTAGACTACGGAGACACTATATATAGGGTTGCTTGCAAGTCCACTCTATCAAAACTTGACACTCTTTACCATTCTGCTATTAGGTTTGCTACAAATGCTCCTTTCAATACACACCACTGCGCACTATATTCTTCTGTTAACTGGCCCTCCCTTCACAATCGCCGAAAAATTCATTGGTTCACCTTCATTTACAAGACCCTTCTCGGCCGTTCACCTCCTTACTTAGGTCACCTGCTGCAGCCAAAGACTGTCACTTATAATACTCGATCCTCAATTCATTTTCAATTAAGCTTTCCCAAAACCAACTCTGCCTTTGGTCTAGCATCTTTTCAATCTGCTGCCGCTCGCGATTGGAACACGCTGCAAAATATTATCAAACTGGAGACATTCATTTCAATTGCATCATTCAAAACTATTATATCATCCTTGTTCACGGATATATGCAGCTGCTTCTCTACATAGTTATTATTATTATTTTTTTAAATTTTTATCATCCATTATCACTTCTATGTACCTATACACTTAGCTGGTTATAAGTGTCTGTTGTCTACTGTGTTGTGTTTTAAACTGTATCTTGTATGTATTTAATGTATTTATTTTAGCCCTCCTTCCCTTTCCCTAAGTGGTTATTCCACTTGTCAGGCCGCCATTGTAAATAAGAACTTGTTCTTAATGACTTGCCTGTAAAAATAAAGGTTTAATAATAATAATAAAAAAACACCCTGCGTTACGTATACCTTAATGCATGTGTTCCTAAAGGTTGTACATTTAAAACATGATCAAAACCGTAATCTATTTTGATGACAAAATTTTAAATAAGTGAGCAAGTGACAAATATTGAAATCGGAATCGGCCCGGTGCATCACTTATTCTAAAATGTAATTAGGTTCCAGTATCAATACTAGTCTCAACTGGTAAACCACAGACTCCTACGACAACTTTGAGTAGTGTTGTGGAGTCAGAGTGAACTAAAGAGTCATGATGAGTTTAGTGTGTTTGTTTGGCTTTCAGAGGCTGGAATGGGAAGATACATTTTCCTTCCACCTTTCCTGGGGTTTGAATGGGTTTACTCTAGCCCAGTAATCTCTTTTTAAGTTAAAGTGCCGTTCAACCATGGATTCTACCTTTACCAGCTGTCCAAAGGTATACCCTGCCCCTTGAAGAGGTTAACCCTGTCAGAGTCAAGTCAAGTCAAGTCAAGAATATTTGTATAGCGCTTTTCACAATACAGATTGTATCAAAGCAGCTTCACAGTATTAATTAAAATAATAATAAAACGTCCATGTTTGGTAATGCTAATCAATAGTAATATTGATTGATTCATTAAATTGAATATCCCCAACTGAGCAAGCCAAAGGCAACAGTGGCAAGGAAACGAAAAACTCCATCAGGTGACCTAATGGAGAAAAAAAAACCTTGGGAGAACCCAGGCTCAGTCGGGGGCCAGTTCTCCTCTGGCGGTTATGAACTAGAGGCCGGATTTAACTGTAAGATTAAAACATTTATATGAATGCCTGGTTAAAGAGATGCGTCTTTAATCTAGTTTTGAACTGGGAGAGCGACTCTGAGCAACGAACAGTATCAGGAAGGCTATTCCAGAGTTTTGGAGCTAAATGTAAGAATGCTCTCCCTCCTTTGGTGGACTTAGATATCCTAGGTATAACCAAAAGCCTCGAATTTAGCGATCTTAAAGAGCGCGATGGATTATAGGGCGATAGAAGATCCGTTAAATAAACTGGAGCTAAGCCGTTTAGGGCTTTATAAGTCAGTAACAATACCTTATAATTAATACGGAACTTTATAGGTAACCAGTGTAGAGATGATAAGATCGGTGTTATATGATCATATTTTCTTGATCTGGTAAGAACTCTAGCGGCTGCATTTTGGACTAACTGTAGCTTGTTTACGGAGGATGCAGGACAACCAGCTAATAGAGCATTACAGTAATCTAGTCTCGAGGTCATGAATGCATGAACTAACTTTTCTGCATCAGAAACTGATAGCATATTACGTAGTTTAGCAATGTTTCTAAGGTGGAAAAATGCCGTTTTTGTAACATATGAAATATGATTTTTAAAAGACAGGTCGCAGTCTAGTATGACACCCAGGTCTTTTACTGTAGAGGATAAAGTAGCAGGACATCCTACTATGTTAAAGTTGTATTGTGAGAGGTTTTGTGGGCGGTTTTTTGAACCGATGAGTAGTACCTCCGTCTTGTCTGGATTTAATAGAAGAAAATTACGCGTCATCCAATCTTTTATATCTTTAACACACTCTGTCAATTTTGATAATTTAGCGTTTTCATCCGGCCGTGATGAAATATATAATTGAGTGTCATCAGCATAACAATGGAAACTAATTCCATGTTTCCTTATAATATTTCCAAGTGGCAGCATATATATTGAGAATAATAGAGGGCCTAGCACAGATCCCTGCGGCACTCCATAGTTTACTGAAGTTATGATCGATTTTTTTCCATTTAAATAGACAAAATGGTAGCGGTCAGATAAGTATGATCTAAACCAGCTTAATGCTTGTCCTTGAACGCCAGTATAATTTTGTAGTCGATCTAAGAGTATTGTGTGATCTATAGTATCGAACGCAGCACTAAGATCAAGTAAAACTAGTATTGAGATACAGCCTTGGTCTGAAGCTAAAAGTAAATCATTAGTGATTTTAACGAGCGCAGTTTCAGTGCTATGGTGTGGCCTGAATCCAGACTGAAACTTTTCATAGATGTCATTTTCTTGCAAAAAAGAGCTCAGTTGAGCGGACACAACTTTTTCTAATATTTTAGACATAAATGGAAGATTTGAAATGGGTCTATAATTTGCTAGATTATGTGGGTCTAATTGTGGTTTCTTAATGAGTGGTTTTATAACTGCCAGTTTAAATGTTTTTGGAACGTGACCTAAAGATAGAGACGAGTTAATGATATTGAGAAGAGGCTCTTCCACTACAGGTAACACTTCTTTCAGTAGTTTAGTTGGTATAGGATCTAATAAGCACGTTGTTGTTTTAGATGAAGTGATAAGTTTATTTAGCTCTTTTTGTTCTATAGTTGTAAAGCACTGTAATTGTTCTTGCGGGGTGATAATTGAGGCTGATTTATAAGGCGCGATAAGAGTGGGTTATAAGAGTGGGTTTGCTATTATTTAAAATTATCATTACTTTCTTACTATCTTACTCCAGCCCTCTCTCCATTCCCTGCAAGGAAACAACAATTCAGTTAATTCCTCAAGTTCATTGGCAACATACAGGTGTGTGTGTGGTACTCACCAGCTGAAGTCTCCATCTCATCTGTCTCCTGCTGTTCCGTTGACTACCTGCTACATAACCTGAGTGACATGTGAAGCCCAAAAAATAGTTTACCTCTATATATTATATCTGTCATATCCTAATAGAAGACTAGACCATGAAAAATTGAGCCAACAAGAGTGCTTCAGACTGGGGTCCATTCCTGGATTCACTTTGTCGCGATCTCAGGCCACCAGTCACCACCACACATGTTGCCGCACCAATTCCTCCTGCTTTGTCATCATTCACTGCCAATCCCATATGGTCAACCCGGTGCCCTACTCCGGTTCAGCGGAGGACTGCAACGTATTCCTGATACAATGTTCACTGGCACTGGAGATACAGCCGCATCATTTTCCCACAGAGCAAGTGAAGGTAGCCTTCATTATTTAATTGCTGACGGTATGAGCGCTTTAGTGGGCTGAGACGTTATGGCAGCAAGCAGGACCCATAAAGCAATCCCTAAACAGTTTTGTTGATCACTTCTGTGAGGTATTTGGAAAGCCTTAAGGCTATTCCTCTGTCAGTGATTAACTATATCATATCCATTAGGAAAGAAACTCTATCACTGATAATGCTTTAAAGTTCTGCACGCTGACTACCGCAAGTGGATGGAACGAGCGTTCGCTCATCGTGGCGTTTAGCTGCATACAATGGTGGTATAAGATTAGAGAGATTCATCCAGCTGGCCATCAGAGTTGCGCATCGTGCGCAGGGGTGTTTAGAACTTCCCCATAGCCAGCAGTTCTCACTGCCTAACTAAACAGAGGATGCCAGTTCTCCAGAACCAGAGCCCATGCAAGTGTAAATTACCAGATTGACTCCAGCTGAGGAGCAACAATGGCTGACCCAGGGTATCTGTATGTATTGTGGCGCCCCTGGACATGTCATAACCACATGTCCCATTCGTCTTCCTCGTCCACTGGTGAGTGTTGTGAATGTATCAGCTTCTCCCACTTCCATTGTGTCTGTTTTAGTTATCACCCTCATTGACTCTGGGTCAAGGGAGCTCTGCACCAACTCAACCTCCAAAAGACTGTCAATGAGACAATTTACCAAGTACACCCAGTAACTGGAAAACCGCTCAGCTGTGAGAATGTCCGCTTCCGCACTGGTTCCATACAACTCCGTGTTGGTCAATTACATTGTGAAGAAATCCATCCTCTGGTTCTGCAGAAGTTCAACGCTGGCATCTGTGGCTTTTCAAACATCAACCAATCATCTCCTGGACTTCATGGTGAAATCATGAAGTGGGGTTTCGCAGACTTACTGTTGTGGTCTCCCATTCCTATTCAACCTCTTCCATGAATTCCACCTTCAATTAAAGCCTGATCGAACTGCAATCATTGGAAAATCATGACTGTTATGGCCCCTTCAGAGATGTTTTTTGCCCAAGAAGAGCTCCCCAATTTACCATCTCGCAGGACATGGGACTGTGCAATCGACCTCTTTCTGGCTTTACCAGTCTGGGAATCCATCTGCCACACAAGCTTTCCATCAGCTGAAAGAAGCCTTTATCACCACGCCCATCCCTTAACCGTTTTGACTGATCACAAGAATCTCGAATATCTGCGTGAGGCCAGGAGACTCAACTCCCATCAAGCCAAATGGGCTTTAATTTTCACCCTCTTCGAAATCCAGGATTCCTATCTCATATCCATGCTCCTGATGATACAAATTAATCTCCTGACCGAGACATTTTCCCACATCTCATCATAATCCCAATTCAATGGTCCTTAGAGGAACAATTGAGACAAGCCAATGCCTCTGGGAATCCTGCGCCGGGGTGTCCACCAGGTCGCCAGTATATTCCACACACTCAATGTACCCCTCTAATGACCTCAAGGTTTGTCAGACAGTTGGTGCGGGGATGCTCCGATTGTGCCATCACAAAAACTAGGAGTGGACTAAATCACAGACTTAACCCCCACAGATGGTTTCACCTGTGTCCTAGTCATAGGATCGCTTCTCCAAGACCTGCTGACTAGTCCCTCTAAAAGGTTTACCCACCACCATGGAAACAGCTGAACATATGTTTAACAACGTCTTTAGGAACTTCAGACTCCCTGAAGACATAGTTTCAGATCGTGGACTGCAATTAATTTCAAGAATATAGAAGGCATTCCTCTCTCTCCTAGGTGTGTTTGTAAGCCTGTCATTTCACCCCATTCCAGTGTGTGCTTGGTTACCAGCAATGTTCCCTCTAAGCTGCGCGCGGTCGCGCACTTCTGTTGCCGCGGCCGCGCAGAAAATAATAAAATGCCACGCAGAGATCTGACGCAAAACTGGGATTCTGCACACCATCATTTACCCGCACCCTAATGCATTAATCCCACATTCCATGTAACTCATCCCCCTTTCTCTTCTTCTCCCACAGAGCCTGGTCCTGTGGAGGATCCCCCTGCCTCTAGTCATGGAGGATGGAGCCATTTACTCTGTATGTGAGATCCTGGATTCCCCTGCGCTGAGGTAATCACCTGGGGTCTCATTTTATAAAACTCTGTGTACAGTCGAAAGTGTACGTGCGCCCGAAAGCCAAAAATTGTGTTAGCCAAAAAATATTGAGACTTATAAAACCGTGCGTACGCATCAACCTGTGCAAAAGTCCCTCAGTAAAACCAAGTCTGAGGAAGATCGTGCGTACATTCATCTCCATCCCGTCTTCACCCTGAAATAACCATATATGGAGCTCACAACACCTAGTTTTACTATGTATATCCTCATCTGCATATAGTTTGCATATGCATATTCATCCACGCGATACCATGTTTAACCCTCTGGGGTCTAAGAGGTTTTGGGGTTCCTTGAGATGTTCTGAATGATGAATGTTCACACCTGAGAAGACAATGACCTGCATAATGAGCTCAAGTAAAATTTCATTGGAGTAATAGTACTTTTACTTGAGTATAATATTTTATTACTCTTTCCACCTCTGTAAATCGCAATAAGTGTTGTGCTTTGTTTAGATATTAAACGAAGTCTCAGCTTTCAAATTCTGTCCATTTGATCACAAAATTCAAACAATAAATACCGCTTTGGTGCTCTTTAATGTGACGTGAATGATCACTGTAGCGCCTGAGTTCAAGTGTAGTAAACTCTTTACTACGTTACTAAAGGAAATTAACATGAATGAATATCAGAAAATATGTTGAAAGATATAGAACAATTTACCATAATCCGTATCATGTCATGTAATCGCTCAATCCATGTTTCAAGATGTAAAAAACCCGCTTGTAAACAGAAAAGCATTAACTTCAGCAAGAGCTCGCCACCAAGTGGACAGGAGTGAGAATTACAGTTACAGGAGAAAATACGTATGTAAAAATATGAAAGCCGTCCCTCATTTTGACAGATTACTGTCCACTGCTAAAACAATTCAGCCAATGATGGAACATTTTTGGTTAACGCGACCTCTGCTGTTAGCATTAGTTAATGTACAGTGAAATGAACAATTGTATCAGAATTGACAAAGATTAATAAATGCTGAAAAACTATTTTGTTGATTGTTTTGTATTTGTTAGATTGTAAAGTGTTACCATCATACAGACGCACACACTCATCGTGCATACAGTATACATCATTGTACTTAAATATAGAATGTATTTGTATAAAATGCCCCTTTTATGATATTCTAGAGGCCCCTAATTTGTTTTGGAGTCTCCTACTTTGAGATTGGCCAGCCAGCTCAGTCTGTTGTGATTGGTTTACTCTGCTCTGATTGGCCAGCTCAGTCTGCTGTGATTGGTTTACTCTGCTCTGATTGGCCTGCCAGCCAGCTCAGTCTGTTGTGATTGGTCTACTCTGCTCTGATTGGCCAGCCAGCCCAGTCTGTTGTGATTGGTTTACTCTGCTCTGATTGGCTGGCCAGCCAGCTCAGTCTGTTGTGATTGGTTTACTCTGCTCTGATTGGCCAGCCAGCTCAGTCTGTTGTTATTGGTCTACTCTACTCTGATTGGCCAGCTCAGTCTGCTGTGATTGGTCTACTCTGCTCTGATTGGCCAGACAGCTCAGTGTGTTGTGATTGGTCTACTCTGCTCTGATTGGCCAGCTCAGTCTGTTGTGATTGGTCTACTCTGCTCTGATTGGCCAGCCAGCTCAGTGTGTTGTGATTGGTCTACTCTGCTCTGATTGGCCAGCTTAGTGTGTTGTGATTGGTTTACACTGCTCTGATTGGCCAGCCAGCTCAGTGTGTTGTGATTGGTCTACTCTGCTCTGATTGGCCAGCTTAGTGTGTTGTGATTGGTCTACTCTGCTCTGATTGGCTAGCTCAGTGTGTTGTGATTGGTTTACTCTGCTCTGATTGGCCAGCTCAGTCTGTTGTGATTGGTCTACTCTGCTCTGATTGGCCAGCCAGCTCAGTGTGTTGTGATTGGTTTACTCTGCTCTGATTGGCCAGCTCAGTCTGTTGTGGGGCCAGTGAAAATTTGAACCACTGGCGTTGAGCACTTATCAATGTTATATGAATTGAATATTTCTATTTTGACAAATCTTTCTTTCTTTCTTATTTCAGACACCAGTGCAAGAATGGCTACGCTGAACACAACATCTCCTACGTTAAATGGTTCAGAGTGTCCATCAATTGATGACTTCCGCAACCAAATCTATTCTACAGTATACTCCGTCATCACCGTCTTTGGGCTGATAGGCAATGGCTTTGCCCTCTACGTGCTCCTGCGCACCTACCGCCAGACCTCGTCCTTCCACATCTACATGCTGAACCTGGCCGTGTCGGACCTGCTGTGTGTCAGCACTCTGCCCCTGCGGGTGCTCTACTACATCAACAAAGGCCAGTGGAACCTGGGGGACTTCCTCTGCCGCGTGAGCTCCTATGCCCTGTACGTGAACCTCTACTGCAGTGTCTTCTTCATGATGGCGATGAGTTTCACCCGCTTCCTAGCAATCGTGTTCCCGGTGCAGAACCTGAGGCTAGACACTGAGAAGAAGGCGGCATGGATAGTTTGCGTGGGCATTTGGATGTTCATTTGCACCACCAGTTCACCCTTGCTCTTGTCTGGTCAGCATACTGATCCAAGGACAAACAAGACCAAGTGTTTCGAACCGCCAGAAACGGCAGGCAGCCTAGATAAACTAGTCATGCTGAATTACTTTTCCCTGGTGGTAGGTTTTACTATACCTTTCCTGGTTATCTTGCTGTGTTATGCAGGCATCTTGCACACTCTACTTAGAAACAGTAACAGTATGAAGAAGCAGCGCTACACGCGGAACAAGGCCATTCGGATGATCGCTGTGGTGATGCTGGCTTTCTTGGTCAGTTTTATGCCCTATCATATACAACGCACGCTGCATCTCCACTTTAAAGGCCGCAAAGACACTACCTGCGATGAAGTTATCTACATGCAGAAGTCTGTGGTCATCACCCTCTGCCTGGCTGCGGCCAACTCCTGCTTCAACCCGATGCTCTACTTCTTCTCTGGAGAGAACTTCCGTCACCGCCTCTCCACCTTCCGCCGGGCTTCTGCAAACATGTCTCTGACCCAGCGAGGCCGCCACGTTCCCCGGAGCTCCCCGCCGGTGGAGGAGAGTGAACTGCAGTGCTGTAATGGTTCAGACAAACTTGGGTAGAGGGAAGGAAAATGAAGAAGCAGAAAAAAGAGAAAGCTTATTCTTCAAAATAGTATTAATAATAATTAAAGATTCCTATGTACTACATTCCAGTATTAAGACAAATAACCTGCTCTGTAGATCTTGTGCATGACTTGGATAAATATACATATTTCAAGAATTATGGGAATATATTTGCAGGTAAAAACATATTCTTGGGATATAACATTTTTTCAAAATGCATTTCATAATTCTGATATCTGAACCCTCAGTAATGGTTATTGGATGTGGTGTGGTATTCATTATTTAACTATTTAAAAGAACACTTAATATATAAACAGAGCGTTTTCTATGTACAATGTGTATTCATTGTCTAATATGCACTTATGACAGCTTTTTGGGATGTATCAATGCTTATTGTAAAACAAACTTTGGACCTTAGAGCAAAACAGACAGAGATGACATCAAAACTGCACAGAAAAGAGAAAGAATTCAAGTGGAATCAGCACTCCAGGGCCATACACCACAGAGACCCTGTCCATGTGGCACCAGTAACCAGAGGTCAAGTCAAGTCAAGTCAAGAATATTTGTATAGCGCTTTTCACAATACAGATTGTATCAAAGCAGCTTCACAGTATTAAATTAAAATAATAATAAAACGTCCATGTTTGGTAATGCTAATCAATAGTAATATTGATTGATTCATTAAATTGAATATCCCCAACTGAGCAAGCCAAAGGCAACAGTGGCAAGGAAACGAAAAACTCCATCAGGTGACCTAATGGAGAAAAAAAAAACCTTGGGAGAACCCAGGCTCAGTCGGGGGCCAGTTCTCCTCTGGCGGTTATGAACTAGAGGCCGGATTTAACTGTAAGATTAAAACATTTATATAAATGCCTGGTTAAAGAGATGCGTCTTTAATCTAGTTTTGAACTGGGAGAGCGACTCTGAGCAACGAACAGTATCAGGAAGGCTATTCCAGAGTTTTGGAGCTAAATGTGAGAATGCTCTCCCTCCTTTGGTGGACTTAGATATCCTAGGTATAACCAAAAGCCTCGAATTTAGCGATCTTAAAGAGCGCGATGGATTATAGGGCGATAGAAGATCCGTTAAATAAACTGGAGCTAAGCCGTTTAGGGCTTTATAAGTCAGTAACAATACCTTATAATTAATAAGGTATACCTTATAATTAAAGAGGTGTGGACTCGAGTCATGTGACTTGGACTCGAGTCAGACTCGAGTCATGAATTTGAAGACTTCAGACTCGACTCGACAAAATGTACAAAGACTTGCAACTCGACTTGGACTTTAACATCAATGACTCGTGACTTCACTTGGACTTGCGCCTTTTGACTCGAGAAGACTTGCTACTGAAAACTGGGGAAAAAAATGTTCACACGGCCGCGCCGCTCTCTGTTTATCTGCATCTGTGAAAAAAAAAGTGCACCACCTGTATGCATGCAGAGAGCATGCGCGCTGCCTGCACGACATCCAATCACTGTAGTCCCACGTTGTTTTGAAAGACAACCGATGAAGCGCAACAAGCAACAACGCACCAGTTGGCAAAAGGAACAAATAAGTCGTCGTATAAACAAATGACTTAGATCAGTGGACAGGGCGCATATGAACGAGCAGAGACAGGAGCCCCGGTCGCGCGCGCGCGCGCACTCACTGTCTTCAAACAACACTAGCGCTGTATGCTCTCTCTTCCTCACCTCGCGCATATCAATATACGATAGTAAAAGGTAGGAAGACTGATTGTGTTTTATAGATCAGTAGTTTGCTCAAATAAAGTGTTTGATTAGTTAGCAAGTAGCCTACATGTTCAGGAAAGCAATAATACAAATAGTATGGGTTAATGTAACGGTAAACGGACTCTGCACAAAGCTCTTTTGAAGCTGTCAAATGGTATTGCTATTGGACACTTAATTGTGATTATTGCTGCTCTGAGGTTTCTTATAGGCTACTGTTAAATCGTTGTTGTTGTTCTTGAAGAAGCATTTACTCTTGCCTCGGAGAAAACAACACGGGAATAGCGACAATTGTGCATATAAATTACTACATATGGCTTGTATTACAGGCTGTCTGCAATTTCTACATCCTTTTGTGAACGTCGTTTTACACTTGTATGCTGCACAGCGGGTCATCTTAAAAGTGCTGTCGGAGCTACCAATCTCTGTTTAACGGCCGTCGGTGCCCTCTGCTGGTAGGGAATCGTAAGATGGCCGCTCGAACACTTCCGGTGGCTTCACTGCCTGGTGGCAGTTTAGAACGTCATGAGCTATCCAGTCATTAGTGACCGTAACTTACTAGCTGCTGCATATTTACTGTATCAACGAGATGAGGCAGCAGTAGACCTGCAAATACAAGCATTTTTTGTGATTTTTTTTTTACTGTATTTGATTAATGTCATTGTATAAAAAGAGGTTTAAATAAATACAAATCTTACAGACATACATGATTTGTATACATTTTATTTCTGTGCTAAGAGGACTTGAAATTACTCGAAACTAAAATGGTAGGACTTTGGACTCGACTTGAGACTTGTTGGCTTTGACTTTTGACTCGACTCGGGACTTGCCTCATCTTTGACTCGACTTGACTCGGGACTCGAGGGCAAAGACTTGAGACTTACTTGTGACTTGCATAACAATGACTTTGTCCCACCTCTGCCAGTAACACTGAGCTGACCAGTCATCTTATATCGGTTAGCCCTCTCCAGCGCTGGCAGCATTAGGCAGTTAGCCCAAGACAGATGTGTCCGCAGATGGTATAGTGGATACGGGCGTGTGATCCCCTCCCAAGATACCTCAAATATTTCACCATCTTTTTTCAATCACTCATTGTTCATGTCATTATGTGTAACTATTGAATAGTTTAAGTATGTGATGTTTGGTACATTTCCCAAATGTTAATATTAACCCTCTGGGGTCGGCAATCACGCCGGCGTGATCTGCTCGCTTTTTTTCTTATCAGTGCAAAAGAGATTCAAAATACTCTGTTGGTTTTGATCTTACATTTAAGTGTTTTACATCATTCGATCCAGTTAAGTTTCTATTTTTTTTATGTATACTCACAATAAAAACAAAGTGTTGTGTCTTTCGCCAAATAAAGAAAAATAAACATGATGCGAGTTCTGCCTTCTCTCTGTCAGTGAAGTCCATTCTGAAACGCGTCCGAAAATGAACTGTAACTCAGCGAATACTTGTCACTCAGGAACGAGAGATCTGTCTTTATAAAGCTAGAATTCTCTTCTTTTAAATGAAGTAATTTAAATAAAAAAACACATATTCTTAGTTTATGTAATCCGTTTGAAACCAAGGAGAGTTGGTTTCTCTCCTTTTAGTTCTCCCTTCATTATTTTTAATGAGCTGAGGCCGCCACGCCCCCCGGCGCTATTCACATGGTAATAGTTGAGGTGATCTATATTCACATGGTAATAGTTGAGGTGATCTATATTCACATGGTAATAGTTGAGGTGATCTATATTCACATGGTAATAGTTGAGGTGATCTATATTCACATGGTAATAGTTGAGGTGATCTATATTCACATGGTAATAGTTTAGGTGATCTATATTCACATGCTAATAGTTGAGGTGATCTATATTCACATGGTAATAGTTTAGGTGATCTATATTCACATGGTAATAGTTGAGGTGATCTATATTCACATGGTAATAGTTGAGCTGATCTATATTCATATGGTAATAGTTGAGGTGATCTATATTCACATGCTAATAGTTGAGGTGATCTATATTCACATGGTAATAGTTTAGGTGATCTATATTCACATGGTAATAGTTTAGTTGATCTATATTCTTTTTTTTTTTTTTTTTTTTTTTTTTTAAAAGGGACAATGCACATCAATCAACATTTTTTGTTTACACTCAAAATGTAAATGCGCCAGAGTTAGCCAGAGGGCTAATTTTCATCTGTAGTCCCTTGGCAGATCAACACAGCATCATAGTACAAAAAGAATACACGAAAAACAGAAAACAAATGAAGAAAATAAATAGATAATAATAAGTACAATACAAAAAGGGGCAGTACCTAGGATAAGGTAAACCTAACTATTGATGATTGCAGTTTTGAGTGTTTTTAATCCATTTCTTAAGTGTACATTTAAATGAGAAATAGCTGGTGCTCTCTCTGAGTTTAGTAGGGAGACAGTTCCAATAATTTGAAGCCCGTACTGAGAAGACTGTTTGGCCAAACTTACTACGTCTATACGGTACAACACAGTCTCCCCTGGTAGCTGCCCTAGTTGCCCTGCCACTGCTGTTCTTCTGTTGTATAAATTCACCCAGTGGTGGAGGTGCAAGCCCATGTAAAATTTTGAAAATAAGACAGGCATCTAGGTAATGTAAGAAACTGTCAAAATTAAGTAAATTATATTTAGTAATGATATTGCAGTGGTGATAGCCGATAGGTTTTTGATCTAAAATGTTTAAAGTTTGCTTATAAAGAGTTTCTATTGGTTTAAGAGTTGTCACATTTGCTTGAGACCAGCTTGTAAAACAATATGATATGTGGGAAAAAATCATGGCATGCATAAAAAGTTTGGCTGCCTCTATGGTTAAATACGGCCTTATGTGTCTAAAGTTAGCCATATTATATTTGAGGGTATTAGACACCTTTTTAACATGTTTTTTAAAAGTTAAATTAGAATCTAAAATGATACCAAGGTATTTAAAATCGGACACAACCATGATTTTTTCTCCTTCAATAAAAACATCAGCCTGTTGTACAATTGAGGACCTCTTGGAAAAGAACATACAGACTGTTTTGTTAATGTTTAGATGCAGATCTGACATTTTTAGCCATGCAGAGACATGCACCAGTGCTTCAGTTAATTTAGTTGCAGCCTGTTGTTTGTTCTCGGCATGCAAATAAAGAACTGTATCATCAGCATACATTTGTATATTAACAGAATGACAGACTGAAGGCAAGTCATTAATGTACATGCTAAACAGGATAGGGCCCAATACTGACCCCTGGGGTACACCAATATTACAGTCGAGGTATGAAGAATGAGAATTACCAATACGTACGCTCTGTTTCCTATTAGTTAAATATGACTCCATCCATTTCATGGCCTCTTCTGAGAAATTAAAAAAAGATAATTTTGATAATAGTATCTGGTGATTCACAGTGTCAAAAGCCTTTTTAAGGTCCAGAAACACTGCACCTACTATACCACCCTCATCTAATTTTGACTTGATATTTTCAAGGAAGAAACAATTTGCTGTCTCTGTAGAGTGATTTGTACGAAATCCAAATTGCATTGGGTGCAAAGGGGTGTGGCCCAAGTTTAGATGGTTTTTCAGCTGTTCTGCTACCCATTTTTCTGTCACCTTGGATATCACTGATAGAATACTAATGGGTCTATAATTTGACACCATTGTTTTATCACCAGACTTGTAGATCGGGGATACTATTCACATGGTAATAGTTAGTTTAGGTGATCTATATTCACATGGTAATAGTTAGTTTAGGTGATCTATATTCACATGGTAATAGTTTAGGTGATCTATATTCACATGGTAATAGTTAGTTTAGGTGATCTATATTCACATGGTAATAGTTAGTTTAGGTGATCTATATTCACATGGTAATAGTTTAGGTGATCTATATTCACATGGTAATAGTTAGTTTAGGTGATCTATATGCCTTGCACACGCCCTCCGTTCAATGCCATGAAAACACGCAGTTTCTTCGTCAAATTCACGGATAGTTCATCGCGTTTTGAGGATGGCACGCTTCTCCGGTAAAGTCGTCCTCCAGAGGATTATGGACAGCGAGGAAGAGTTCACCTTTTCCTCAGAGAAAGATCGCATCTCAGAAGACGAACGGCTCCGTTTTCAAAAGCGAATTGATCTAGCCGAGGACACAAGTTCGAGTAAGTTGTTTATTGTTATATAATTATTTTTCTGATTATATAGAACTCATGTGAATTTTCAGACTATATTTTGCTTAGTTTTGGTTAGGTTTTGACATCTTACAGGAAAGATTGCCTTACAATATCCCTAGCATTCGTGTATATGGTCGTTTCAATGTGATATTACTCTCTAAACATATTTGTATTATATTTCACTCCGTTTTGATTAGCTTATGACACTGATTATCATGCTAAAAATACTGACATTTTGCGTAATGTAGCTTATTTGCGAATATGCTTAGGTGTAGGCTAAATATGATTTTGTGCAAATATATTTCAGCCTCCGGTAAAATGTGATAGGCCTACTGTCTAAATACTAGACATTATATTTTTATATATAAATGTTCGGTTTTGATTAGCCTATGACACTTATCTTGCTAAAATATTGCCACAGATGATTGTGAATACAGGTGTAAATGTTGGAAATGCTGTAAATGCGTGCGGTCTATATGGCCATCAACAGCCTGCTGTGACGCGGTCTATGGCCCATAAATAAATATTTCTCCGTCCTATGGCCCATAAACAGATATATAGGCCATTAATTTCCCATCTGTGGATAATGTATCCTAACAGTTGTTTTTATTATTTTAGGAATGTGTTTGCATCACGCTCTCCTTCTCCAGCACCGCAGAGGGACACGCAGGTGTCGTTCAGTTCTCAATCGAGAATGATAGTAAGTGCACAGACGTAATATTTTACTGATGAAATGTAATTATTTTATTTAACCTTTATTTAACCAGGAAAGTCCCATTGAGGTTAAACACCTCTTTTTCAAGGGAGTCCTGGCCAAGAGGCAGCATAAACACAGTCAATTACATTTATAAAAGTTGTACAATACAAATAATTAAAAACATTTACAATTTAAACAGGTCATTTCAGGTTCTCTCAATCTGGACTTAAAAGTATTTAAGGAAATAAGTTCAGATAATTTCAAGTCTTTTTGCAAAAAGTTCCATGCAGAAGGAGCGGAGTAGACAAAAGCCCTTTTTCCCAGTTCTGTACGGGCAAATGGAACAAAGAGCAGCAAGTGATCATTTGATCGCAGTGAATAAGAACCAACACTTCTCCATGTGATTAAACTACAGATGTAGGATGGCAACAGACCAAGCATGGCCTTATAGATAAAAATATGCCAGTGCCCTGATCTCCTGTTCAATTTTCTCTAAAAATTGTGTTTACATCATCATAATATACAAGTAGGGCCTACCTATTCTTGTGTGAAATTACAAAAACTGTTGTCTTTTTTTTAATCCATGGCCATTAGTGATTGATAATGATAATAATACAGTTTCTTTGATTGTGTTATCAACAGATGTGACCATGAACATGTCCAAGCACCGGTCCCGAAGAGGGCCAAGGCAAACAAGCAACAGGTCCAAGTCCACCCTGTCATGGAAAACCGAGACTGATGTTGACATGTTTCCACAGACTGCGTGATTCCTGCCCGGGAAACTGGACCGCAAGTGACCTCTGTTTACTCACATTCGCCCATGAGTCTGTTTGTAACAGTATACACTACCTTTCTTTCTTTTTTTGAAAGGATGTGTTAAGTTATATTGTTAGGAAAGATTTCTATTTTGAATAAATGCTTTTCTTTTTAATCAGTGAATCCTGAAAAAAGTATCACAGGTTATAAAAAAATATTAAGCAGCACAACGGTTTCCAACATTGATAATACCTGATAATCAAATGATATTAGAATGATTTCTGAAGGATCATGTGACACTTAAGACTGGAGTAAGGATGCTGAAAATTCAGCTTTGATCAAAGAAATAAATTATATTTTAAAGTATATTAAAATAGAAAATCATTATTTTAAATTGTAATAATATTTCACAATATTACTGTTGTTTTTATATTTTTGATCAAATAAATGCAGCCTTCTTCCAAAAATATAAAAAATGGTAATGTGTCCAAACGTTTGACTGGTACTATATGTTTATATATGTACGGTAGCACTGTGGTCTTGTGAGGCACAACATTTAGTTCCTCCACATAGAGGAATTACAATAAAAACAGATTGAAAAACTAAACCTTTGAATGTCCTCTCATTCTCAGATTCTCCTCTCTGCCTCACAGCACCTTGATGGGGCATTAGCCATTGGGGGAGTGTCTATTGTCTCCCCTCATTCATATTCATGGCCATCAACACCCCTACGCATAAAGCAGTGATGGCACAAAAACTGACTTACAAAGTTTAAATCATTATATTGTTGTTTTGTGAAAGAGTGATCAGAATGATTTTCACATCATTTTGAAGTAAACATTCTAGCCTACAAGAATGGTAACTCAAAAGTCTTGTGCCAAACTATTCAGTATGAGTTATATGAGCTTATTGCAGTGACAATTTCCCCCCCAAAACTTACTAACCACGCATAATATTTTTTTTCTATAAAATGCAAACATGTAACTTCCATTTTGCTCACATATTATTGTAGCAGAGTTTGTGCTGAATACAGCGTAATTATGAGTTGGCCAAAGGTATGTTGTAAGTAGCTGAGATAAGCACAAATGTCAGGGCATGTCAAAACATCTCAAGGGCCCCAAAAAACCCTCAGACCCCAGAGGGTTAATCAACTCTGGGTAAAACATCATATTCTGAAGGATAACTGAAGTAAAATTAAGAACTGTAGAATGTAAGGAAATATAAACACCGAAAAAATGCAGTGCATTACAGTTCATCCGCAGTAAATCTATAGTAACGAAGATGAACAAGTGGAGTAATGTCACATCTGTTTTAAGTTTTGTTTCATGTGTTTTAATGTCTTTTATTCTGGTGTTTGGTTCATGTCATGTGATTCCCTGTCCCCCTCATGTGATCTTTGTGTCATGTTCTCATTAGGTGTGTTCGACTTCCACTGGATGTTATCGATCGGTGAGATTTGAGTTGAAACCCATTGTGACTCTTTGATGAAGTCGACTAAATTCACCGAACTTTTCATGAAGCAACAGAAACGCTTTCATTCAAAAGTTTATGGACTGCTAAATACAGCGCCTGTATGCACAAGAATACTGTTTAATCAGCCTATATTATTTAAATAAAGTGGGTCTATTAATTTTGATCTGGTTTATTTTCATAAACACGACACAATATAACAATATAACTGCATCAAGTCGAACTCACCTAAAGATTTGTTGTCCAGGGGCCTGTGCCATGATGGTAGTTGAACAAACTCCGGGTTACAGGATTAGTTTTGAGTTGACCAAACCAAACCAACCAGGCCTTGTTGGTGCCATGCTGCGGATCATCAGCTCTCTCTGGCTTTATACTGAGTTCAGGAGTTTAGCTGTGACATCAGTGGCGAACAGCCAATCACATGCTGAGAAAGAGTGAAACTGCGATTCATTTCTCGGGAGATTCACTTCTCTCTTTTGCAGAATATTACGAGATAAATATTAAGAATTTAATCAAATTCACACAGCAGGAAGAAAATAGCTGTCTATGAAAGAGGACACCTCAAAGAAAAAGTATTGCTATATCAGTGCAAGTAAAAATTGTGAAGTTAGTTAATACAGTTGATAAAGGTATTGAAGAATTGAACTTTTAAGCTCACATATAGTCATTATATAGCTTAATCTGTTGATTCTAAAGCGTATTTATATTACCTTTATATATTTATTCCTTTAAACTGTGCGTAAAAATAATTGATAAACTAAAATTGTACGTGTGATTGATTAATAATTATATAAATAATATCTGAATCATACAAAATTATTATTCTAAATAAGTGTTACTAAAAGCCAGACGATTTTGTCTTTAAAAATCATTTGCTATGTAGGGACTTGGAGTAGAATTTGGAGTAGAAACGTGACTGCATCCTTTGCTCACAGCTGATTGGTCCAATTTTGTTTTGAGACCTCTTACCTGGAGCATAACCTGCCCCGGACCAGGTTAGCTGTGGAGCGTAAGTTACTATGGCGATGAACACGGCTAAAACCCAAACCACTTTCATGGTGCCTAAAACCCAGGGTTGGTGCGAACTAAACTAAAACATATCTAGCTAGCCACCTAAACCGGCTTCATGGTATAGGCCCCTGTTATCTGGTTTGGTAGTTCTGTATTGTCATCGGTTGAGTTTGTCATGTGTTTGTCCCATTGTCCTGTATGTAAGCCCTTGTGTTCGCCATGTTGGTTGGCCATGTATTGAAGTATGTTTAGCTGTTCCATGTGGAAAGTCATTTATAGTCAAGTCTATTGCACAATTTCATATTTATGTTTTGATTCATGTTTTAGGTTTATATTTTCACATTTTTGGATCATATAAAATGTAAATAAACTACACTTGGGCTTCTACGCCATCGTCCTCATCTGCTCCTTCTCCAGGCAGCGTTACAGAATATATGACCAGCCATGAACCCAGAAGTCGTGTCTCCTTCGCCTCCGTCAGGGCAATCTGTGGACTAAGGTACAGGTGACCTTTTAACGATGTGGCCTTAAAGGGCATTTTTCATAATGGACTAAATGATTGACTAATAAATCTGATGCCTGAGAGCTATTTTCCCAGAGACTCCAGCTGAATATATTGACTATGCCCTGTTGATGAGTAGTTCCTTGTTTACTGTGGGAATTGCAGAGGAGGGACCCCACAGTTCCACTTTTCCCTGTCAGGGACCGTTTTTATAAGTATGAACTTTGGCTTGGATTTTTCCATACGCACACTCAGTTCCAATCTGTTGTAACGGACAGAACATTACTTGTTCTATTGTATTTTTGCTAATTGTTGATGCCCTAGTGTGATGTATTTGGGTCACGTGTAGTAAGAACAGGAGCAGCCTGAGGGCGCTGTTGCCTGGAGGTAACCGGACATATAAACTCACCTACCATAGAGTAAGACAGTTCGTTTGGTAGAGGGAAATCAAATGGTTGAACTCATGCCTACCTTCTTGCTCCTCTAAAGTCCTTTGAGAACTCTGAGTTCCCTTTCGTTGTCACTTCGAGTTACGTCGAATGACAACGAATGGGGGTTCGCTTAGAAGCCTATCCTCTTCGAATATTAATAAAACGAGCCAATGGCAAGCAAATGCCATGGGTCTGCTGAATTTGCATAGCGTAACTCCGCCCCACAGTGTGGGTATATAAGGAAGTGAGCCGGCAACATGCAGATATGTTTTCGCTTTCGGAGCCAAGTTTATCCTTCACTCCACAAGCCATCCTGAGTATCATCTCTTTATTCCTCTTCGAGACGAGCTTCCCTCCAGGTGTTGGTGTGACAGCGAGTTCCAGCGAGTGCACATTCCCTGCGATCTGAGCAGTGATCTGCCAGTGTGTGTGTGTTCTCTCCCTGGTCGCTTCAGCATCTGCGGGGATCTTCCTTCTCTCTAAAAGAGCAAAGCGCGTGGCACGTCTTTTTAAAGATGCATCGCCCGTGCCCTTCTGGTTGTGGTCACTGGCTGTCTGATTTAGATGGGCACAATCGCTGTTTTGCGTGTTTGGGCTTAGAGCACGCTAAAGCAGCGCTTGTGGATGACACATGTTTTCATTGCGGAAACATGACCATCGCGACACTACGGTCGAGACTCAGTGATCTCGAAAGAGTGAGAGTCCCCTCATCCACACCCCGATCTACCAGCTCTAGTGCAAATAGAGCTGGTACTTCGGCTGGTGGCCAGGGTGACCTGAGGGTGACGGTGTGGCAACAACAACCGACGATTCGTCCTCGGGCCACATCCCCCTCTCAAGTGCCGCAACCCGCGAGCCGACCAGATGATGCGCTCGATCAGTCCCGGCCAACGGTCGGTGGCGGACCGGGCGCGCCGTCTGGCGCTCCTAATGACGATGCTATGTCGATCACAGCATCACAAGGTGGGCAGGAGTCCTCGGAGATGAGGGGTCGGCTGTGCTGCCGCCTTCGGGCGCGTCAGCATTGCCCGATCCTGATCCCGAGCTGACGGCCATGCTTTCCCGGGCAGCCGCGAGCATCGGGCTAGAGTGCAATCCACCACCCTGCCCCGAGCGCTCGCGTCTGGACGATTGGTTTTTGGGGGCGGCCGCCGATTCACGTCGGCGTCCGACTCCAATGCCTTTCTTCCCGGATGTGCATGAGGAGGTCTCGAGGTCCTGGAAGGCACCCTTGTCTTCCCGTGATGAGTTGGCCAAAGCTCGGCGACCTCCTCCGCCTTTCCTCCTCTCGATCAGGCGGCTGTTTACGGGTACACTGGGGTACCTATGGTTGAACGTTCTGTTGCGATGCAACTGTGTCCTCAGAGCGCTTCTTCCCGTGGTGATCCTAAGCACCCCTCCAAAGCCTGTAGGTTTTCGTCGACCCTGGTGGCGAAGACCTATAGAGCTGCGGGGCAGGCAGCCGCCTCACTGCATGCCATGGCCACTCTGCAGGTCTACCAGGCCCAGATGCTCAGGGACATGCATGAGGGGAGGACTGACCCAGGGCTCTTCAATGAGCTGCGTGCCGCCACTGACCTCGCTCTCCGGGCGACGAAAGTGACCGCACGCTCCCTGGGCCAGGTGATGTCCACTAGTGTGGTCCAGGAGAGACACCTCTGGCTCAACCTGGCCGATATGAGGGACGCTGAGCGGACTCGTCTGCTCGACGCCCCCATATCCCAGGCTGGCCTCTTCGGCGGAGCGGTTGAAGATTTTGCCCAACAGTTTTCAACCGCCCAGAAGCAGACTGAGGCTATCAAACACATTCTGCCCCGACGGCCCGCTGCTGCCTCCACCCAGCCGTCGGTTCAGACGCCTCAGCCTGCTCGCCGCCGAGGGCGCCCTCCCGCGGCTCCCGCCCCTCCCGCACGGCCCCAGCAGCAGCCTTCACCCGGGCCGCGTCGTGGAGGACGCCGCAGGCAGGCGCCACAGCCCTCTCCAGCCCCGCGCCCCGCTAAACGCCAGGCCAAGCGGCGCTCCTGAGACGGGCTGCTCAGAGATGGCAATCAGTTTTTCACAGGAGATGGTAGCAGGACCACTCCTTCCCCCGGTGGAGGGCCGGGGGAGAATCTTTTGTTCTCCACTCCCCGCTGCTCACCCACGGGTGGGCAGCACCCTAATGTGGTTAAAGAAAGAACTGATATCCCCATCTCTGAGCCCCCAGAAGGGAATGACAGTGCGCGCCGCCCACGGGCCCCGCCGCTCTCATCCCCTTCTGTCGCCAGACCCCTGCCAGAGCACGCCCCCGTGGAACGCTGGTCCTTCCCTGGCCTCCTCTGGCAGGACGCGGCTAATGACCGTGCCCCCACACCGGGCCGCTATGCCACCCACGTCCGGGCCGGTCATTCCGCTTCGCTGCACCCCCGCGGGGACGTCTGTCGTCCGCATGACCCCACTGGCACAGTCCTTGGGAGCCTGGTTAGAGCTTCCCAACCTGTCCCGCTGGCTCGCGCGGACCATCAGGCTCGGCTATGCGATTCAGTTCGCGCGGTCTCCTCCCCGCTTCAGGGGAGTCCGCTTCACTATGGTCGGTGGCAATGCCCCTGTCATGAGAGCGGAGGTCGCCGGAGGATCTCTTTTCTCGGTATGGAAATCGACTCGGTCGCCATGTGCGCGCAGCTTACGAGCGAGCGCGCGCAGTCACTGCTGACTTGCCTGAGACGAATCCAGAGCAAGAGTGCGGTTCCACTGAAACTTTTTCAGAGGCTCCTGGGGCATATGGCATCTGCAGCCGCGGTAACGCCGCTCGGATTGCTTCATATGAGACCGCTTCAGCACTGGCTTCACGATCGAGTCCCGAGGTGGGCATGGCACCAGGGCAAGCTCCGAGTACCAGTTACTCCGACCTGCCGTCAGACCTTCTCCCCGTGGACGAACCTCAGCTTTCTACGGGCCGGAGTGCCCTTAGAACGAGTTTCCAGGCATGTTGTTGTGTCAACGGATGCCTCCTCCACGGGCTGGGGTGCCATGTGCAATGGACATGCTGCCGCGGGCTCCTGGACAGGACCCCACCGCCTATGGCATGTCAATTGCCTCGAGTTGCTGGCAGTACGTCTCGCTCTGCACCGCTTCCGGGCGCTGCTCAAGAACCAGCACGTACTAGTCCGATCAGACAATACCGCGACAGTAGCGTACATCAACCGACAAGGTGGTCTACGCTCCTGCCGTATGTCGCAACTCGCCCGCCACCTCCTCTTATGGAGTCAGAAGCATCTGAGGTTGCTTCGAGCCATTTATATTCCGGGAGACCTGAACTGTGCAGCCGACGAGCTCTCACAGCTTCAGCCTCTTCCTGGAGAATGGAGACTCCATCCCCAGGCGGTCCAGCTGATTTGGGATCAGTTCGGGGACGCACAGGTAGACCTGTTTGCCTCCCACGACTCGTCCCACTGCGCCCAGTTTTACTCCCTGACCGAGGGCACGCTCGGCACGGACGCTCTGGCGCACAGCTGGCCCCGGGGCCTCCGCAAGTATGCGTTTCCCCCAGTGAGCCTTCTTGCACAGACCCTGTGCAAGATCAGGGAGGACGAGGAGCAGATCATATTGGTTGCGCCGCACTGGCCCACCCGAACCTGGTTCTCCGAACTTGTACTCCTCGCGACAGCACCTCCCTGGCCAATTCCTCTGAGGAAGGACCTCCTTTCTCAGGGACGGGGCACCCTCGTCCCAATCTCTGGAACCTCCACGTGTGGCTCCTGGACGGGACGAGGCAGGTTTGAGTACCCTACCACCAGCGGTGGTGGCTACCATCACTTCCGCTAGAGCGTCGTCCACTAGACATGCCTACGCGTTGAAGTGGAACCTCTTCGTCTCTTGGTGCTCTTCTCACTCAGAAGACCCCAGATCATGCCCGATCAGTGTCGTGCTTTCCTTCCTGCAGGATCGGTTGGAGCGAAGGCTGTCTCCCTCCACCCTGAAAGTATATGTTGCCGCTATCGCCGCACATCACGACGCAGTTGATGGTAAGTCCGTGGGAAAGCACGACCTGGTCATCAGGTTCCTGAGAGGAGCGAGGAGACTACAGCCTCCTCGCCCTCCTCTCGTTCCCTCTTGGGACCTCTCAGTGGTACTAACTGCCCTGCAGAGTGCTCCCTTTGAGCCTCTGCAATCAGTGGAGCTTAAGTTCCTGTCAATTAAGACAGCGCTCCTGGTTGCTCTGGCCTCCATCAAGAGGGTAGGGGACCTGCACGCATTTTCTGTAGACGAAGCGTGCCTGGAATTCGGGCCGGCCTTTTCTCACGTGATCCTGAGACCCCGGCCTGGATATGTGCCCAAGGTTCCCACCACTCCCTTCCGGGACCAGGTGGTGAACCTGCAAGCGCTGCCCCTGGAGGAGGCAGACCCAGCCTTGGCATTGCTCTGTCCAGTACGCGCCCTCCGTGCTTACGTAGACAGAACGCAATGTTTCAGGACCTCAGACCAGCTCTTTGTCTGTTATGGTGGGAAGCTGAAGGGAAGGGCTCTCTCCAAGCAAAGGTTGTCTCACTGGATAGTGGACGCCATTGCTTTGGCTTACCAGCAGCAAGGTCGACCGTGCCCCCTTGGTGTGACGGCCCACTCCACCCGGAGTGTGGCCTCCTCTTGGGCTCTAGCGCATGGCGCCTCGCTAACAGACATCTGCAGAGCTGCAGGCTGGGCGACACCCAACACATTCGCCAGATTCTACAATCTCCGAGTGGAGCCAGTGTCCTCCCGAGTACTCGCTTCAACCAGCCGGTGCTAGGACCCGCTCAGGTGTCTTCGCTTGCTCGCCATTCCGCTCCACGGACTGGATACGTGCGATATTCTCCTCAGGTGAGCCTGATAAGCCCTGAGTTCCTCCAGCGCTGTTGACGTCAACGCCAGAGTTATGCCTCCGGCAGCTTTCGCGTTGGCTAGGTGCCACCATGTGCATGGTTCCCCCGCTGGGTGACCCCCACGTGTGTATTTCCACTGTAAGCCTCCTTCGAGCATGTGTCTTTCCCTTGGCAAGCCAGTCTGCCACCCCTGGGGTTGAAATACTCCACCCTACGGGCTGGACACCCCAGTGTTCTCCGTATGCTCCCCCCTCCGGGTCATATGTGTTTTCTTAAGTCCCCCCCCTTCGGGCGGGCACTGATTGCATATTTCCACTGTGATATGCTTCCCAGTGTACCTTGGTATTCCTGTGTTAAGTAGGAGTCCTTCGTCCGTGCTAGTCTCACGACAGGGAGCTCAGACTTACGCAGGGCACTGGAAGACAGCCGAGGTGGCGTGATTGGACTGGGAACCCCATTCGTCGTCATTCGACGTAACTCGAAGTGACAACGAAAGGGAACGTCTCGGTTACGGATGTAACCCTCGTTCCCTGAGTAGGGAACGGAGACGTTACGTCTTCCTGCCTCTTCCGCTGTACCGCTGGAACAGCCTGAGTTCAGCTTGGCTCCTTCAGCGAAGAAACATATCTGCATGTTGCCGGCTCACTTCCTTATATACCCACACTGTGGGGCGGAGTTACGCTATGCAAATTCAGCAGACCCATGGCATTTGCTTGCCATTGGCTCGTTTTATTAATATTCGAAGAGGATAGGCTTCTAAGCGAACCCCCATTCGTCGTCATTCGACGTAACGTCTCCGTTCCCTACTCAGGGAACGAGGGTTACATCCGTAACCGAGACGTTTCTGCTCAACTGTGAGTATGGATTGAGTTATATACTTGACGTTGTGTTTGTTTCATAAAGTTCATTGATGTTAGATATTTGCTTTCTTTCTAGAAAGGACTTTTGATTTCCACATTTGCTTTTGTGAGCACGGATTGAAACTAGAGACAGTGAATCCAAGTGTAGTCCACACCGACAACGAGTCTACAGCACATAGCCTTGCACATGGCTACGTGGCGCTGAGGACAACGATTCACTGAGCACTGTTGACTGTGATCTTTTCTCGTGTTGTGGATTATAGGATAACAACCATTGCATCGCACTCAAATAGCCTTGTGGACTTGAAACTCATTTCACCTTCATCACTTCAACTTACCAAAAGACAAGGACATTCAAACGATAAGTTTACTTCATCTCATTGGCTCATTATTGAAGAGACAAAGACTTTTGAGAGTGCTTTACAGTTTTATTGGTTGGCTGTGTGGTACATGTATTGAGCACTGGGAAAATAAAATAGGTATAAAATATACATTTGTTTGGTGAAGAGTTTATTGATCAGTACATGTCAAAAATCTGTTGAACCCCCTCAGAGTAACATCTTTAAAAGAAAGGAGGTGTTACACTGTGCATTTGCATGTTTTATTAATGAAGCCCCAGAGCCCTCTTAAATCATTTCCACTCCGCCTCCTCCTGATTACTGTAATGCTTTATATGCTGGGATTAACCAGTCTTCTCTATCACGCTCACAACTGGGAGAGAATGCTGCAGCTCGTTTTTTTAACTGGGATACAAAGAGGAAGCATATCTCGCCTATCTTATATCCTCTTCATTGGCTACTGGTGCAGTGCAGAGTTGATTTTAGCTTTTATATTTAAAGCTTTCCCTGTGATCTCGCTCTTGAGGGACGCCTCAGTTTCCGTCAGCAGATTGACAGCAACATCCGGCTGCATGGACTCAGACTGCATTTATTTGCTGACATGATGAATTAGGATGAGGATGTCCTGGCGCACTACAGTGCAGATGGCAAAGCGATATGCCCCTACTTCCTCCATTAACGTGTGTGTTCAGGTTTAACCCCTGGGTCAGGGGGTTTCTCCTGCACTTGTAGATGGCATCCCTAACTTCTGCAGCCTGGTACCTCACTGCTTCCACGATCTTCACTCGGCTCTCCCATCGGTCTCGGTCCTGGATTTCAGAGTGAGATTGACGAGGTTTTTTAGAAGAGGCCAACATTGTGTGGAGGCTGAGAAAAGAGTGAATAGCTTCTGCAGGACACCACAAGCAGCAGCTTCCGGGGAGCTATTTCCCGAGTCCGCTACCACCAGGTTTAAAGAGTGTGTTGCACATTTGTGTTGTTGGACACCATTCTTTTTTCCCTTCATATGCGCCCCATTATCATACGACTGCCACTGCAATCTTCAAGAGAGATGTTGAGCTCCTGCAGTCTCTTTAGAAGGAGGGATGATTGGGTTTCTCCAGTTGATTCTTCAGACTCAAGGAACCCCAAATTTTTCTTTAACTTCCACATTGTGTACTGCCACAGTTCCGATGGTGAGACATAATTAGTGAAAAATATTTGATCTGGTTTTGAATGATATTACGCAGGTATGGCTGGCTCCACTTTGAATAAGTGTATGATGTATTAGCACATGGTCAAATTTTGCCATGAGTTTAACTACTTTAAGGAGGTTTGCTTTATTTGGGTCATACAGGGTAGATGTTCCTCTTAGACCCATATTTCTCTCTGCCAAAGACTGAATGATAACTACCAATCTTTTGTGAACGTGGCGCCACCAGTTTGTGATTTCAATTTATGATGTATTGTTTGCCCTTTTTTTCCAAACAAATCTCTAAGTCCTTCCACGATACCATGTGTCTGTTATGTTCCAGAGTACTCTCATGGTTTTCCCAATCATTCACTCCTCTGGTAATTAGATTATAATCTCTATTGGAGAAGATCTTACAACAGAAGCAGTAAATACTGTTGGCTTTTTTTAGAATAGACCAGCCAGCTTCTTCATTTTTTCACCATTCTGTAATTTTCTAAAAAGGTAATGGTGATGGCACTCTCCCCATCTTCTCTTTTCGGAGATATGAAGTCTGGTGCCAACTGACATGGTCCTCTGTGCACTAGTTGTGTTGTAACTTTGGCCAGGCCACAACACACAACCTAGAACTGAGTCCCTCATCTGTAAACAACACTGAGTGAATTCTAGGTAACTCTCATTAAACTAGTTAAAAGTTTCTTCTACTCACAAAAAATGATAGTTGTGGGATACAAAAATAACTAGAAGAAACGGTTATTGGTTTTACTCTAACATACCATCTTCATTAGATTGCATTTAGTGTTCATGTATAGAAATAAAATATTTTTAAGAATGTTTTTTCTCCAACGTTAAAAAAATATGTTCAAATTAGAAATACCACACATTTGTGTTCGATCAGTTTGTTGTACCCTGTCCAGTGTATGAGAATGTCTTGCACTACAGCAGAGTTTCACGAGAAACATGCACACCTGCCGATGGCCTAGTCTGGCCAGATCCTGGGGCTGTCTCAGAGCTGGGTTTGTCTTCTGCACCTACAGGTAAATCAGACATGGCATTGACACATACTGTTGGTACTCAACCAGAATAATACTTACGGCGGCGGTAAAATTGGGATGTGTAGTTGCTGCCTTTTACCGCTAAGTGGCGCTACAATAACACTTTGAAAAGTGTCCGTTTATTCTCTCTATTGCGTAATCTGCCGCGGCTCGTTGAGAACTGGTAGCAAATACATTGAAGTGAATCAGTTAAACGAATTCATAATCCCCAATACTGAAATTACAGTACAAATTTAGAACTGAAACAAATGTAGGCTTCTATTATTGCAGCAAATTTAAGCAAAGTAGGCTAAACGGACATTGTGTGCCAAGTTTTTCAATAGGCTAATTTAGAACGGCTATGCATGTCAAGGTTATGCATCATCAGATGTGTAAAATAGAAAGTACAAATACTTTGTTACCTTACTTAAGTAGAAATTTGGGGTATCTATACTTTACTGGAGTATTTATTTTTCAGCCGACTTTTTACTTCTTCTCCTTACATTTTCACGCAATTATCTGTACTTTCTACTCCTTACATTTTAAAAATAGCCTCGTTACTCCTATTTCATTTCGGCTTGTTTTCATTCCGGCTTGTCATCGTTAACCGCGTGTGTTATTGGTAATTTTTTTTGAACGATGACAATAATCAGACTAAGTGATGTTTTTTGAAAATGTAAAAAAGTGTTCTGTGATAGGTAATTCTATCTTCCACTTCATGAAACACATGTTAATGCTCAGTAGTACACATATATGGTTCTTTAATGTATTTGCATTGTACTAAAATTGAAATAGAAATAAAACTGAAATTCATTTCTATGGGCATATATGCGGCTGAAACAGGTAGCCTAGTGCATCCCAAATTTTTCAACATTAACCCTCATAGCATATGCACAAAGCATATAAGAATAAAAAACTTACTACTAATCCTCACCTGGATCCATTGCTCCTCGAAGTGAAACCAGCACTTCTGAGGTAAGTTTCCCAGGATTATTCCTCACCGCCTCGCAAGATGACACACAGTACATTCATCTGATTAAACTTGGTGTGTTTTATCGAGCTGATGTGGCCGGTTTGCATGTTTGCATGTATTGATCAGATCATTTGAGTTTGAATAGTGCGCCTCAGTGGGCGTGGTCACATTAAAAGATAAGGAGGTATAATGAGCTGAAATGAGAACTCGCTCTTTTTATATAGATTACATAAACAGAGAATATTTGTTTTAGTTTTGAATTAGATAATTTAAAAGTACACACTTAAATGATTATAGAGATATATATCTCATGTCTGAGTGAATAGTATTCGCTGAGTTTTGTTTAAGTTTAGAGACGTGCACTAGAAAAAAAGTTCACGGAGACGGAGAGGCAGAAAGCACACCCTGTTTACTTTCTTTATTTTACAAAAGCACAATGTTTTATTTCGATTGTAAGTGGACACATAAAAAAGTAGACGTTTAACAGTTTATTTTTTTCATATTTCTTAAGCATGTATGGACAAAAATTACGGAGTATTTTACGTCTATTTTGCTGCTATGTAAAAAAAAAAAAAAACGAGCAAAACGCACCGGCGCGTTTGCCGTCCCCCGGAGGGTTAACATTTGCTCCAAAAAATGCAGACTCTTGCAAACATGCAGAGGCAACCATGTCAATGGTGATTGCAGAGGATTGTTCCATTCTTTTCTGTGACCACATTGGTAAGGCATGCAAAGCTGCTTTCTCCGATTCTACTGCAGCCCAACATTTTCGGATGCACCGTACCAAGTGCACGGAAATGATAAATGGCCCCATATTTAGTTGAAAGACTGGTGGCTGATATTGGTGACTCCAAATACAGCCTCCTCCTTGATGAGAGCACCGATGTAAGTGTCTCAAAATACCTCGGAATCGTGATTCAGTATTTTAGTGAGGAGACAGCAAATGTGGTGGCCACCTACCTAGGCCTTGTTGAGCTGGAGGAGGGGATGCTAGGTCAATAGCCAGAGCAGTTCTAGCTTTTCTTGGGAAGTGTGGCCTCAAAAAAGAGAACCTACTTGGCATTGGCACAGATAATGCATCTGTAATGACAGGAGTGTACAATGGCGTACACAAAATTCTTAGGGAGGAGGAAGGATTACAACATCTTGTCCTTATCCGCTGTGTGTGTCATTCACTTGCAGTTAGCTGTAAGCTCTGCCTCCAAAAACACTCTTCCACGTAGTGTGGAAATTCTTGTAAGAGAAACATACAATTGGTTCGCTATTTCACCAAAGATGCAGAGAGGCATACAAGGCTGTCTATCAGACAATAAACTGCGGGGAGAAGCCTTTGCTGATAACAAAGGTCTGTGCCACACGCTGGCTTTCCATAGAGCCTGCTGTGTCCATAATTCTAGATCAGTGGGAGGAGCTAAAGCTGCATTTCAGCCTCACCATGTCAAGTGAACAGATGTTCTACATTCCATGTACAGTGACCCACAGAACCTCCTGTATCTCACTTTTTAAATCTATCATTAGTGAGGTGCAGTCCGCTGTTAAGGCTTTTGAGGGGAACAGGCAGATCTGCTCAAGCTGCTTGATTGTTTACTGAGGCTAATAAAGTCTGTTTGCAGCAGGGTCATCAACCCAATGGCAAAAATTGATGTCCTAAAAGAGTCAATAGATGGCCACATTTCTCCCAAGCCATACCTTGGCTATATATTTGAGTCCACAGCTAAACTGCTAGGACTGTGTTCGAAGGAGATGTGTAAGCTACACCATCTCCTTAGCAAATGAACTGAGAGTGAGGCTCCCAGATAATTTGGAGATTCTGCAGCACGTCTTTGTTCAATGTGGGGGAGAAACCACAACAAGAGCCTGACAGACATGGTCAAATTTGCTAATCTTTTAGGATATTGCCCGGACACAATTGATAAAATTATTAATCAGTGGAGGTCTATTCACCTTCAGAAATGGGAGGAAACAACAAACACGTTGGCATTTTGGGCTGAAGTTAAAAAGTCCAGAGATTCAGCGGGCATAAACCCATATGAAGACTTGGCTTCTGCTGCAGTCTCTGTCCTCTCCCTCCCACACTCAAACGCTGAGGTAGAAAGGCTGTTCAGTCAAATGAGTGTCGTTAAAAACAAGCTGAGGAACCGCATGTCCTGCAGACCCTCAGCTCTATTCTGTACATCAGATGTGGTTTGAGGTTGGCTGGAGAAGCACGCTATGAGCACAATCTGCCTGATAAAGTGCTGCAGCTCTTGCAATCTTCAGCTGCTTATTCTTTTAAGTCCTGTCCAGGCTCATCCTCTGCATCCAATATCACCGCACAGGAGGAGAGCACTGAGGGTATGGATCTTGTGGATGAAGATGAATTCAGTCTCAACATTCTAATGATGTGATCTGGAATCAATCCAAATTTTTTTTTAATAAAAAATATTTTCCATTGTCTATGTACATAATTGTGGTACTCGTGTCTGCCAAATTATCATATATAAATGTGTGGTTCGGTTAAATTATCAGACTATAAAATTAGATTAGATTGACTGAATTGTGAGAATTTTTCTGTAAATATGCACATAGTTAGTTTGTACATATGCACATCATTTAGGTTGTTTTTTTAGTAAATATAAACAGAGTTTGCTTGTAAATGTGCCCAGGTTTCCTTTTGTTTTTGTACATCTGCACAATATTTGTAAATGTGCAGTTTGTTTGTAAATATGTTTTTTTTTGTAAATATGCACAAAGTTCGTTTGTAAATATGATTTTTTTGTAAACATGCACAGTTAGTTTGTAAATGTGTTTTTTTGGTAAATATGCACATAGTTCGTTTGTAAATATGTTTTTTGTAAATATGCACATAGTCAGTTTGTAAATATGTTTTTTGTAAATATGCACATAGTTCGTTTGTAAATATATTTTTTTGTAAATATGCACATAGTTCGTTTGTAAATGTTTTTTGTAAATATGCACATAGTTCGTTTGTAAATATGCACATAGTTTGTTTGTAAATATGTTTTTGTAAATAAGCACATAGTTCGTTTGTAAATATGAAATATGAAAAAAAAAAAAGATATATATATATATATATATATATATATATATATATATATATATATATGTGTGACCGGTCACGGAAAGCAAGGACACATGTCGGTTCTGGGGCATTTTGAGTTATTCACAGATTCTGAAAGTGTAGTCCCCAAGCTTTCCAACGATGTGTAACACATGGAAATCTGATAATATTTGGAGAAGTTGTGGCCATTTGAAGGTAGGCACTCAAAAAAGTTAAAAGTGGAGAAATCTGCCTCTAAAGATTGAGCAGTTCTCACCTCTCTGCTGCTGGGAGTGACAATAGGGCTCATTTACATCTCATTTAGATAAGCCATACCCCCTGTAAAGCACATGGGGGAGCAAAAAGGTCAGGAAAATGTGCCATTAAAGAAAAAAAAAAAGTTTGCAAACAGGTAATATATAAATAAATGTCTCTTAGCATCTACCGATAAAACTGTATAGGCAACTATTTTGATATCAGATAGAGCCGCTAGAGCGCTGCATAATAAGTAGCCACGCTGTAGGGCTGGGCGATATGGACCAAAAGTCTTATCCCGATATATTTAGGCTGAATAATCGATATATGATATATATACCGATATTTTTTACTCAAAGTGAGAGCAAATGTTCAGTGAAAGTCAAAGCCAAATATGGACTTCACTGTATAAATTATACATTGATTCTTATTAAAGTTAAGTTCTCAGTCAAGAGCAGTGTGTGATGTTGTTTTATTAACATTAAATGGATAGTTCTCCCCAAATGTTTAATTGTCATCATTTACTCTCTCAAGTTGTTTTAAACCTGAATAAGTTTATTTCTTCTGTTGAAGTTATTTGGAAGAATGTGGGTAACCAAACAGTTGATGTTCCCCAGTGACTTCTATATGTATTTCCTATGGTAGTCAATGGGGACCAGCAACTGTCTGGTTACCCACATTCTTCCAAATATCTTCTTTTGTGTTCAGCACAATAAATAAATAAATACAGGTTTGGAACAACATTAGAGTGAGTAAAGAATAACAAAATGTTTATTTTTGGGTGAACAATCCCTTTAAGGACAAGCGGCTGCATGCTTACTATTAGGGCTACTGTCTCTTTAAGACCTGAAAGCAACGCGTCTAATATGTACGCATAATATGACACGCAGATTTCTCTCAATTTTCTCGGTTTGCTTTCAGTTTAGACATAACCAACTTTCTTTATGTAAACCTTGAGTGTATTTGACAGTATTAGCTCAAAAAGACTCGAAAGATAACTTAGTCCAGTATCCAGGCGCTGTTAGACAGGCTTTTAGTGCATGTGCGCGTCGGCTGTTTGCGCGCAGAAAAGCGCATTAGAACAGCGCTTCAGCAGCGAATGGCATGTTTAACCGGCAAGGCTTTAAAGCACATGCAAATAATGAACTTTTGAGAACTGCAGTGTCCTGTTCCTCTGCGTAAACATTTAATGTGAGTATTTGTCGCCTTGTACACTGGGCTGTTGAGACGCAGACTGCTACAAAAGCACGCAGCAGCTTGCAGCAAGTATCACAGCGCACATTTGAACTATATCGATGCGATATGGTCTAATTCCATATCCCATTTAAAAAATATATCAATATATTTTTTATATCGCCCAGTCCTACCACGCTGTTCCCTTGGAGGGTGAGGGCAATAACAAAAGAAACAAAAGCCGGCTTATCCAGTATGGAAATACACACAGACAATGACACGCCCCTACTGCGAGCTAGAATCTCAGAAAAACAAGCCGATTTCAACTTCAAAATGTACGATTTTAAATATACCAATATTGATATCTAAAACATGGAGAGGCTTCTTCGTGATCTCAACTAACAGATTCTGCAAAAAAGCGAAAAAACCCCCCCTTCTTTCTCATTTTGCTCGTAAGTTGTGCTGCCGACTTGTGTCCTTGGTTTCCGTGGCGGGTCACATATATGCAGAAGCCTCTAAATGCCAATTGTAATTTTCTTGTAAATTTAGTATTTTTATCAGTGTAGGTTCAGTTATTTCACTTTTAAATAGCAATGAATAGGTTATTTTCTGGCATTTACCACTGCCTCTGATGTCTCTATAGTTAAAGACGATATAATTCTGACGATAGGATGTTATGAAAGCATATCGCCCAACATTAGTCTAATTAAACTATTATTTGCTCAGACAACTTGCAAAACAGTAAAACTAACATTAAAAGAATCGTGATAATATTGTGAATCATATTTAAAAAATAAAATAAAATAAAAAACTCGATTGGATTTTGTTTTCCATATCGCCCATCTCTTTCATGCTCTTTCCCTTGGCCAGTCTCGCTTCCAATCTCGTGATATTCCCGTGAATGGACAGTAATGACGACGACTGTTAAACGGAAAAATTAGCTTATGTAAAGTTACACTTTTGTTTCCTGAATTTTTGTGCACATGTATGTCTTCTCCCTGAAAATCGACGTAGCAACCGCAAAAGCACAAAACGACACTGAAGCGGCACGAGTAACGTTAGGCCTCAATCGACATCTGTAAAAGTAGGCCTCCGCGACACAAATGTGGAAAAGCATTCCCTGAATATCGAGTTAGTAAATTCACTCAACAAACTGTGCATTTACAATTCTCCAAGCACTGACATAATGCGTTTAACTCATGACCTTGCGTATATTTGTGAAATCAGACTTACCTTTTTGATCCCGCTCTTCCGTTGGCCAGTCTCGCTTCAAATTACCTCGATCAGAAAGACGGTCAGGATAACGGTCATATTTTCAAACTTAAAATGGCGAGCACAGTTTCATTGGCCAGTTTCATGAATGACAGACAGATTAACCAATCATGATCAAAGCAAATAAGGTTAAATAACCAATAGGAATTGTTTCAGTCTGGTAAAGCAGCGCAATGTTTTATTGCTGTTGATAATATTTATACCAGAAGGTTCATGATAAAAATGTAAAATGATAATAAAATAATAATAATGAGCTTAATAATAATTTAAAAGGCAGAAATGATTTATTCTGTACATACATTAATTGATTTAACATACATATGTATATAGATCTTGTAAAAAAAAAAAAATCAAAGTTGATTTATAAGTGTTTTTACTTCCCTTTTTCAACCATTTAGCATTTCAACGTAGTTTCAAAACTGAAACAACAACTGACATTATTTCAACCATATTTCAACGTTGAAGGTCGGTCATGTGCCGGCTGGGTTAGGACTAAGGCGTTCAATCACGTTCTTCAACAACTGCATACAGTATTATGGACTAATGTAAAGTACATGGCACCTCTGGTTAAGCATTCGTTTTCAATAATTACGTATTAAATGTGTACGTTACTTACGACACAGAAATTCAATAGCTTTAAAATATATTTGCAGACGGCTAATATCACTGACTGGATTCGTAAGTTACCTAACGTTAATTACGCAATTTACACTCGCTAATGTCATGTTGAGTGGCTATATAATGCTTTTTACTTTTTTTTTATTTGGTTAAACTTAAAACCCACCTTTGAATCTTCTATTTGTCTTGTAATTCGAGTCCAATATGGAAGTAAATTAATGACAAATGTTTTTGAAACAAAAAGCCTGTTGAATTGCACTACTTGAAAAAAAATATGCATTGCATTAACCATGCTTGCATTTTAATGCATTGTATTTTAGGACTTGCATTTTTTTATTGCCTCAAATTCAACATGGTTGAATATTTAAGCTGTGAATATTTTAATTCAAAACATTTCAAACACATTTTCATTATTAAAAATTCAATAATCCATATTCACCTTTCATATTTCAATTCCAAAATATTCAAACGGTTTAAAAATACAACTTTTATATATTTAACAGGGAATTTTCAGTCCATTTTATTTCGCTTTAAAAATTCGCTTCCTCAAATTCAGTGGTTAAAATTCGACAGTAAATTCAACATTGACATCCAGGAACTGCAGGAAAAGCAGTAGATTACCGAGCATTAGGGGTGTGACGAGATCTCGTGCCACGAGATCTCGCGAGACTAAAATGTGACGAGATTTCTCGTCGAGTGAAAAGCTGTCTCGCGATATCGCCATGATTAGCATAGAATATGCCATAGCTACATTCACATTACATTACGTTGTACACCGCGGCACCGGCCGCCTCCACTGTCGTTTTGCTATTCTAAACGTCTACTCTGCTCATCCAGCACGAGTTGCAGTCGCACACAGACGGAGACAGTGCAGCAGGAATCAGTTCACCTGCCCCAGAACACAACATTCACTCCTCCACAGGTCACCTTTCTCAACCTCAACCTGCCCCAGAACACAACACACACTCCTCCACAGGTCACCTTTCTCAAACTCAACCTGCCCCAGAACACAACACACACTCCTCCACAGGTCACCTTTCTCAACCTCAACCTGCCCCAGAACACAACACACACTCCTCCACAGGTCACCTTTCTCAACCTGCCCCAGAACACAACACACACTCCTCCACAGGTCACCTTTCTCAACCTCAACCTGCCCCAGAACACAACACACACTCCCCCACAGGTCACCTTTCTCAACCTGCCCCAGAACACAACACACACTCCGCCACAGGTCACCTTTCTCAACCTCAACCTGCCCCAGAACACAACACACACTCCCCCACAGGTCACCTTTCTCAACCTCAACCTGCCCCAGAACACAACACACACTCCCCCACAGGTTACCTTTCTCAACCTCAACCTGCCCCAGAACACAACACACACTCCCCCACAGGTTACCTTTCTCAACCTCAACCTGCCCCAGAACACAACATGCACTCCCCCACAGGTCACCTTTCTCAACCTCAACCTGCCCCAGAACACAACATGCACTCCTCCACAGGTCACCTTTCTCAACCTCAACCTGCCCCAGAACACAACACACACTCCCCCACAGGTCACCTTTCTCAACCTCAACCTGCCCCAGAACACAACACACACTCCCCCACAGGTCACCTTTCTCAACCTGCCTCAGAACACAACACACACTCCTCCAAAGGTCACCTTTCTCAACCTCAACCTGCCCCAGAACACAACATGCACTCCTCCACAGGTCACCTTTCTCAACCTCAACCTGCCCCAGAACACAACACACACTCCTCCACAGGTCACCTTTCTCAACCTGCCTCAGAACACAACACACACTCCTCCACAGGTCACCTTTCTCAACCTCAACCTGCCCCAGAACACAACACACACTCCTCCACAGGTCACCTTTCTCAACCTCAACCTGCCCCAGAACACAACACACACTCCTCCACAGGTCACCTTTCTCAACCTCAACCTGCCCCAGAACACAACATGCACTCCTCCACAGGTTACCTTTCTCAAACTCAACCTGCCCCAGAACACAACACACACTCCTCCACAGGTCACCTTTCTCAACCTCAACCTGCCCCAGAACACAACATGCACTCCTCCACAGGTCACCTTTCTCAAACTCAACCTGCCCCAGAACACAACACACACTCCTCCACAGGTCACCTTTCTCAACCTGCCCCAGAACACAACACACACTCCCCCACAGGTCACCTTTCTCAACCTCAACCTGCCCCAGAACACAACACACACTCCTCCACAGGTCACCTTTCTCAACCTCAACCTGCCCCAGAACACAACACACACTCCTCCACAGGTCACCTTTCTCAACCTCAACCTGCCCCAGAACACAACACACACTCCTCCACAGGTCACCTTTCTCAACCTCAACCTGCCCCAGAACACAACACACACTCCTCCACAGGTCACCTTTCTCAACCTCAACCTGCCTCAGAACACAACACGCACTCCTCCACAGGTCACCTTTCTCAACCTCAACCTGCCCCAGAACACAACACACACTCCTCCACAGGTCACCTTTCTCAACCTCAACCTGCCCCAGAACACAACACACACTCCTCCACAGGTCACCTTTCTCAACCTCAACCTGCCCCAGAACACAACACACACTCCCCCACAGGTCACCTTTCTCAACCTGCCCCAGAACACAACACACACTCCGCCACAGGTCACCTTTCTCAACCTCAACCTGCCCCAGAACACAACACACACTCCCCCACAGGTCACCTTTCTCAACCTCAACCTGCCCCAGAACACATCACACACTCCCCCACAGGTTACCTTTCTCAACCTCAACCTGCCCCAGAACACAACATGCACTCCTCCACAGGTTACCTTTCTCAACCTCAACCTGCCCCAGAACACAACACACACTCCTCCACAGGTCACCTTTCTCAACCTCAACCTGCCCCAGAACACAACACACACTCCCCCACAGGTCACCTTTCTCAACCTGCCCCAGAACACAACACACACTCCGCCACAGGTCACCTTTCTCAACCTCAACCTGCCCCAGAACACAACACACACTCCCCCACAGGTCACCTTTCTCAACCTCAACCTGCCCCAGAACACATCACACACTCCCCCACAGGTTACCTTTCTCAACCTCAACCTGCCCCAGAACACAACATGCACTCCCCCACAGGTCACCTTTCTCAACCTCAACCTGCCCCAGAACACAACACACACTCCTCCACAGGTCACCTTTCTCAACCTCAACCTGCCCCAGAACACAACACACACTCCTCCACAGGTCACCTTTCTCAACCTCAACCTGCCCCAGAACACAACATGCACTCCTCCACAGGTCACCTTTCTCAACCTCAACCTGCCCCAGAACACAACACACACTCCCCCACAGGTCACCTTTCTCAACCTCAACCTGCCCCAGAACACAACACACACTCCCCCACAGGTCACCTTTCTCAAACTCAACCTGCCCCAGAACACAACACGCACTCCTCCACAGGTCACCTTTCTCAGCCTCAACCTGCCCCAGAACACAACACACACTCCCCCACAGGTCACCTTTCTCAACCTCAACCTGCCCCAGAACACAACACACACTCCGCCACAGGTCACCTTTCTCAACCTCAACCTGCCCCAGAACACAACACACACTCCCCCACATGTCACCTTTCTCAACCTGCCCCAGAACACAACACACACTCCTCCACAGGTCACCTTTCTCAACCTCAACCTGCCCCAGAACACAACACACACTCCCCCACAGGTCACCTTTCTCAACCTGCCCCAGAACACAACACACACTCCTCCACAGGTTACCTTTCTCAACCTCAACCTGCCCCAGAACACAACACACACTCCTCCACAGGTCACCTTTCTCAACCTGCCCCAGAACACAACACACACTCCTCCACAGGTCACCTTTCTCAACCTCAACCTGCCCCAGAACACAACACACACTCCCCCACAGGTCACCTTTCTCAACCTGCCCCAGAACACAACACACACTCCTCCACAGGTTACCTTTCTCAACCTCAACCTGCCCCAGAACACAACACACACTCCCCCACAGGTCACCTTTCTCAACCTGCCCCAGAACACAACACACACTCCTCCACAGGTTACCTTTCTCAACCTCAACCTGCCTCAGAACACAACATGCACTCCTCCACAGGTCACCTTTCTCAACCTGCCCCAGAACACAACACACACTCCTCCACAGGTTACCTTTCTCAACCTCAACCTGCCTCAGAACACAACATGCACTCCCCCACAGGTCACCTTTCTCAACCTGCCCCAGAACACAACACACACTCCTCCACAGGTTACCTTTCTCAACCTCAACCTGCCCCAGAACACAACATGCACTCCCCCACAGGTCACCTTTCTCAACCTCAACCTGCCCCAGAACACAACGTCTGCGCTAGAAGTGTTTCAAAATCCACAAATGCGTGAGGGGATTCACAAATGCACAGGAACCGATTCACAAATGTGTGCAGCGATTTACAAATGCACAGGAACCGATTCACAAATAAATGCCAGGCAGAGTTGTGTTTGAAAATAAGAAAACATTTGTAAATGTTTTATTTATTTGCAAATCTCATTTTATTTATTTGTGAATTTTATAATTTTTTGTGAAACTCTTTACATTTATTTGGGGATCTTAATCTATTCATTTGTGCATTCGATACATTTTTGTGAATCTCTTTACATTTATTTGTGAATATTAATCTATTTATTTGGAATATTGCAACAATAATAACCCCATACTCGTCTATCCTCTTTGGTCTCGTCCACACTTCCTCCACCAGACCAGCTCTCAACACTAGATACTAACAGTGCAACTGATACTCTTTTCTCCACTCTAACATCCTGCTTGGAGAACTTCTGCCCCCTTTCCTCCAGGCCAGCCCGCGCCTCTCCCTCTGCCCCCTGGTTATCTGATGTTCTCCGTGAACATCGTGCTAAACTCAGGGGTGCAGAGAGGAAGTGGCGCAAATCCAAAGATCATACTGACCTTGGTCTTTATCAATCCCTCCTCTCTTCCTTCTCTGCTAACATATCTACTGCTAAAATTACTTACTATCACAACAAAATGAACAATTCTTCTGACTCTCGCATGCTCTTCAAAACTTTCTCTCTTCTTAACCCTCCTCCTCCTTCATCAACCCAAACAGCTGATGATTTCTCTTCCTCTGTTATACCCGCACTCACTCACATCATGAACACCTCTCTTCACACTGGTATGTTTCCCACAGCATTCAAGCAGGCTCGGGTAACCCCACTGCTTAACCCTCTGAGGACCAAAAACGTGCTCGTGTTTTTTTTTAGCAATGCAAAATAAACTCAAAATGCTCTGCTAATTTTGATCTTTCATTTTCGTGTTATACATCAATCGATCCTGTTCAGTTTCTATTTTTTTTCTGTATACTCACAATAAAAATAAAGTGTTTTGCTTTTTGCCAAATAAAGAAAAATTAACATGATGCGAGTTCTGCACTCTCTCTGTCAATGAACTCCAATTTGAAACGCGTTGGAAAATGATCTGTAACTCCGCGAAACTGCAGTCAAACAGGCAAACATACCCACGGGCATAAAGCTTGAGATCACATCTTTCAAATGAAGTAATTTATATAAAAAACAAATATTCTCAGTTTCTGTAATCTGTATGAAAAGAGAGCGATTCCAGTCGAGCTGATTACGAGCTCATTGACTTTAATTCATTCACTCCTACTCACGGAGCGCGCTATTCACAAGATAATGTGTAAACGCCCCCAAGCAAATGCTTTAAGTTTCATCATTCAGTCACCTGCGCGTTGGGAAGATTGCACGAAAATATTCGGAGTGCGCTTAGCAACACATTCAGAAATCAGAAAGAGTAAGTACATTTTTACCCACTATTATTACAGATATTTTCACAAATTAATATGGAAAACATGTTGAATTTACTGGTTTTCTAAGGCCAAATTAGAACCTGGAATTGATATTTTTCCCGCAGTGCTGAATGAGAAGAGCCATTCATATTATAAACTATTGTTTTCTAAGTGGCTAAAAACATCTCCATCTCCGCTGTTAAGCAGATGCGCTTTTAGAGAGAAATGCACCTTTCATACGCATTACATAATCAGAATGTATTAGCTTTCGATTCGAATTTGTTCGTTTTAAAGTGGACATTTTAGCTTTATTTAGTTTCTTATTAATTTAATTATATATTTAGTTTCAGTTCTCGCGCTCCAGTTCACGGAGATCATGAAAGCGAGCCTGATTGTTTTATTTTATTTTACAAAAGCACAACGTTTTCTTGTTATTGTGAGTTTACACAAATAAAAGTAGTTGCGAATAATGTATTATTTTCTGTATGACCAGAAATGATAAGAGTATTTTAAGTTGTTTCCACTGTTGATAGGAAAATGCAAGTGTTCGCGTCCGCGGCTCCGTGCCATGCAGTGCGCGCTCCACACTCCACACAAACCCTTGGATATGCGTCAAAATCTTGTGTTTATTTGTGATAATCTTAGCCCTGTATTATTATGGTCTAACCCGTATTATGAATGACATTTGACAAATTGCTTTGTTCATTTTTTGGATAAAAGCGTCTCTAAATATGTAGCCTAATAAATGTTATAATGATGATGATAATTAGTATTATTATTTGCATACACGGATCACAAACACAAGTGTCTTCTAAGTCAGGTGACTGTAAATGCGCAAAAACTGTTTCTATTTCAGTTTTGCGAAATATTCCTTTTTGCACAGTTGGTCGCAAGATCTGTGTGCTTTGTAAAAGCACAGCTTGGTAAAAGGCAGGACACACCTTGTGGGAAATGCCAGGTAGTGTTGTAGTCAAGACCACCTAACCCGAGACCAAGACAAGACCAAGACCAGAGTGTATCGAGACCGAGACAAGACCAAGACTTTTAGGGGCCGAGACCAAGTCGAGGGCGAGACCGAGTCGAGACCAAGACCAGCGCCACACTACATGACACAATAAAATGTGAAACATGATCAAAAGAGCTTCTCAAATTGATCTGAAAGATCCACTTTCCCATAAAAGCACCTAGATATTAAACAATCAAAGCTGAAATAAACTTAACCATCTTTATTCAATACTCCTGGGTGACTTCCATCATTTACAGAATGTAAAAAAATTATTCATTGTTCATCACTAAAGTCTTCACTTTTCTCCGCCTTTTTTAAACAATACATAAAGTTATGTTATTTTTAAACCAACAACAATCCTTTTTTTTTCAAAACCACATAGCTAAATGTGTAAAAAAAAAGAAACTTGCTTAGTATGTGCCAGGGAGAGAGAGCAAGACAGCGCTTAGGAGACGAGAAAGTGCGCGCGTGCGCGCGACCGGGGCTCTCTCTGCTCGTTCTTCAGTTGCGCCCTGTCACACACGCAGCAGTTCGTCTACATTACTCACCGATCAAATAACACTATGGCGGGACAAAAATTTGCTTTGGATTGCTAACGTTAGCTAGCCAGCTTTGCTAACATCACTTACACATAACGTTAGCTTACCTTTCTTTGTGGTTCCTTTCTAAGTGACGATAAAAGTTTGACGTAGTCCCCACCTTCTCTAAAAGCGAAGCACTGCAGAATTTACAAGAAGCTGTATGCTTTCTTCTGGATGTTGTTTTACAAATATATTCTTTATGATTTTTGTAGCCGAATTGTATACTGAAGATTTTGCAGACTCTTCTCCCGCTCCCAGACAACCACAGCTCACTTTCTTGGGAGTGCGAGCAATAACCAATGAGTCACGTTATTGCTTGGATTTGAATCAGTACGTTTTACATCCAATAAAAGCAAGGATGTTATCAAAAAATTTTGACAAATACTGGCAATTTAGTGATATTTCCACAGTTATGATCTTGACTGGTCTTGAAAAAATTCATTTCAGCAACTTTCATTTTTTTCAACAACCACACATAAACATTATTCTCTTAAAAATACAAACATGTACATACATGTTGCTCCAGAGCCGGCTCTCCCAATAAGCGAACTAAGCGGCTGCTTAGGGCCCCGCCGCCACTAGGGGGCCCCCAAACTATCGTCCGACCACAGACCCTGCGACCGTGACCTGGAGCTCAACGTACATTTGCATCACATGTTAACGCAGCGGTAGAGTTACATACGGGACACTGCACTTTTTCGCTATCACAAGTGTATTATTTGCATTTGTTTTAAAGCCTTGCCGTTTAAACATTTAATTCGCGTGCTGTTCTGACATGCGTTTTTTTTCTGAGCGCTTAGTCACGTACACACCGAGCTAAACGGCACCCGATTACTGGACTTTATCTAAATAGTCTGATTGTGCTAATACTGTCAAATACACACAAGGTTTACATAAAAACAGTTGGTTATGTCTAAAGTGAAAGTGATCAGTTGCATCTGTCACTGTGTGTTAGAAGCGTGCTGATCTTCAAGGCCTATACACATGGATAGTTCAATTAAAGGGATAGTTCACCCAAAAATGAAAATTCTGTCATTATTTACTCACTCTCCATGTATCAATTTCTTTCTTTTGCTGAACACAAAATAATATTTTGAAGAATGTCGTTAACCAAACAGTTGATGTACCCCATTGACTTCCATTGTAGGAAAAAAAATACTATGGAAATGAATGCGGTCCATCAACTGTTTGGTTACACACATTTGTCAAAATATATTATTTTGTGTTCAGCAGAAGAAGAAAAAATATATATACATGGAGAGTGAGTGAGTAAATAATGACAGAATTTTCATGGGTGAAATATCCCTTTAATGTTAATACATTTATTATTGTTATCTTGTTACAGGTCCATCTGATCTGTTGTATATGAAAATATGTCTTATTTTAAGTGTTTAATTTAAAATTGTCCGTTTTGTAATTAAATAATTATTTTTATAAAATAAACTGTTTTTCTAAAGTTAGCTTGGGTTTGATACTGTTAAAATTTAAAACCGTAAACTGTAAAAAAAAAAAAGAAAAAAAAAAAGGAAAAACATACCAGACAGACATTGATGTAAGCAACACAGCTACAACTAATAAAATTGATAATGGGTGTCTTTTTCAGTCTGCGAATAATCAAGCATTGACAATAGTCAATCATGTTCGTGTGGCACCATGGGTCCCCAAATGAAATTCTGCTTAGGGCCCCATAAAGGCTTGAGCCAGCTCTGTGTTGCTCACATATTATGGTAGCCCCGTTTGTGCTATATAGAGTGAATTTACACCTTTGCCATTAACATGTTTATAAATAACTGAAAAAAGCACAAATGTCAGGGCATTTCAAAACATCCCAAGGGCCCCAAAAACACCTTGGTCCCCAGAGGGTTAAGAAACCCACTCTAAATCCAGCACATCTAGAGAATTACAGACCGGTATCCCTTCTTCCATTCGTCACAAAAACACTTGAACGACTTGTTTTCAACCAGATCTCCTCCTTTCTTACGCAGAACAACCTCTTGGACAGCAATCAGTCTGGCTTCAGAAGCGGACACTCGACTGAGACTGCTCTGCTCTCAGTAATCGAAGCTCTGAGACTGGCAAGAGCAGCTTCCAAGTCCTCAGTTCTCATCCTGCTGGATCTGCTGCTGCCTTTGACACAGTTAACCACCAGATCCTCCTGTCAATCCTAAAGATGAAGGGCATCTCGGGAACTGCACTCCAGTGGTTCAGGTCTTATCTCTCGGGTAGGTCCTTTAGGGTGTCGTGGAGGGGTGAGGTGTCTAAGACCCAACATCTAGCCACTGGTGTGCCTCAGGGCTCAGTGCTGGGACCACTTCTCTTCTCCATCTACATGACATCACTAGGATCTGTCATTCAGAAACATGGCTTTTCCTACCACTGCTACACTGATGACACTCAACTCTACCTCTCATTCCAGCCGGATGATCCGACGGTAGCCGCTCGTATCTCAGCCTGACAGACATTTCTGGCTGGATGAAGGACCACCACCTTCAACTAAACCTTGCGAAGACAGAGCTACTTGTAATCCCGGCTAACCCAGCACTTAATCACAACCTCACCATTCAGCTCGTCATCCATAACTCCATCAAGACCAGCCAGGAACCTTGGAGTTGTAATTGACGACCAATTGATCTTCACAGACCACATCGCTAGCACTGCCCGGTCATGCAGATTTGCCTTGTACAATATCAGGAGGATCAGGCCCTTCCTATCAGAGCATGCTACACAACTCCTTGTTCAGGCGCTTGTTCTATCCAGACTGGACTATTGTAATGCTCTCCTGGCCGGTCAAACCTCTGCAACTGATCCAGAAGCTGCAGCTAGAGTGGTCTTCAACGAGCCAAAGAGAGCACACGTCACTCCTCTCCTTACGAAATCGCACTGGTTGCTAGTTGCCGCTCGCATCAAATTCAAGTCACTGACGTTTGCCTACAGAACAACCACTGGCACTGCTCCCCTGTACCTGAACTCATTACTTCAGACTTATGTGCCATCCAGAAACTTGCGCTCTGCAAGCGAGCAGCGTCTTGTGGTGCCATCTCAAAGAGGCACGAAATCTCTCTCTCGGACCTTCACCATGACTGCTCCCTGCTGGTGGAATGGTCTGCCTAACTCAACCAGAGCTGCCGAGTCCAGAGCCATTTTTAAGAAACTTAAAGACGTTTTAAGACGTATCTTTTTCGGCAGCACTTGATCCAGTAATACTAACACTTTCTCCTCTATTCTATCGTAAAAAAAAAAGTACTACGTTAGATTGAACTGCGAAGGGTCATAGCACTTACATACTGTTGTCCTACTGCTAGTTTAATTGTTTCTATCGTTCTCATTTGTAAGTCGCTTTGGATAAAAGCATCTGCTAAATGAATAAATGTAAATGTAAAATACATGACAAAGGCAGGTTGGCATGACACATTACAAACCATACACTGTGATGAGGTATTTCTGACTTCTAACATGTAATTGTTGTATTAAGTTATGTCTAACTGCGATGGTATTTCCCATTTAAATTGATCCAATCATGCTCACAGATTTATTTTTTCAATCAGGGAGAGAGAATATGCTCACTCAACAGGCCATAGGGTGGAACAAAAAAAAAGACAGCGAACCTTCACGAAGTCTTTGCCAACAGATACATCAAAATAAGGACATTTTGCAATGTTCCTTTTGCCTGACACAACATACATTTTAACAACAAACAGCGTAGCTGGAGTCTGGCCATCTGTAATAAGCTCATTCATACATTGATTTCTAAACTGTAGATGAAGGAATTTCTTGATCCCGGTATTGGCTGAAAGCATGATTCTTTTATTTTTGTGTGATTTAAAGATCTCCGAGAGGGCAAAGCTGGAAGCTGCCAGCTTCAGTGATTTCCGCCAGAAGAAAGGCATCACTGAACAAACAGCACAGCAGTGGGTGTGTGATGTTCAGCAGAGGGTGTGTGATGTTCAGCAGAGGGTGTGTGATGTTCAGCAGTGGGTGTGTGATGTTCAGCAGAGGGTGTGTGATGTTCAGCAGTGGGTGTGTGATGTTCAGCAGTGGGTGTGTGATGTTCAGCAGTGGGTGTGTGATGTTCAGCAGTGGGTGTGTGATGTTCAGCAGAGGGTGTGTGATGTTCAGCAGTGGGTGTGTGATGTTCAGCAGTGGGTGTGTGATGTTCAGCAGAGGGTGTGTGATGTTCAGCAGTGGGTGTGTGATGTTCAGCAGTGGGTGTGTGATGTTCAGCAGTGGGTGTGTGATGTTCAGCAGTGGGTGTGTGATGTTCAGCAGAGGGTGTGTGATGTTCAGCAGTGGGTGTGTGATGTTCAGCAGTGGGCAGTCATAGGTAAATCATGCACAGTGCTCTGACTTTTCAGAAATACAACTGTTAATTAATTTGTTCAAATATGAACTACATAAGGTGATCAGAAATGTTAAAATGAAACTATCGCTTGACTGTGTTACCTATTCAGAGCCAAGGAGCACAACACAACATCTCAGGGCTACGCAAGAAGCAGGACCTCTATCGGCAGCATGGTTGGTTGACAGATATTCAAATGGCTCATTGCAAATGCAAACAAACAAAAACTCTGTTTTCCTTAGAGTTTTCTTGTTTCACTTTGCAGATAGCAACTAGACCAGACAAAGATAGAGAAGAAAAATAAGAGAATTAAAAAACAAACTAAATGGTAATGGTAAATGGACTGCATTTATATAGCGCTTTCACAGACCCAATGGCCACCAAAGCGCTTTACAATATTGCCTCACATTCACCCATTCACTCACTCATTCATACATCGACGGCGGTGTCAGCCATGCAAGGCGATCCAGCTCGTCGGGAGCAGCTGGGGTTAGGTGTCTTGCTCAAGGACACCTCGACACTTGGTCAGGTGGAACCGGGGATTGAACCACCAACCTTCCGGTTTGTAGACAACCTACATGAACCACTAAGACACACCCTGTCAAAGACAAAAGATCCAGCTCTACAATGCTATTGCAGAGGATACGATTGGCCTCCAATTTGACAGAGGACTACAGGACTACATCCTGCCTTGGGAGAGAAGTGAGGTATGGTTAGCCTATCTTGGACATGTTCTCTAAAATGTATGCCTATGGTATAGCAACGAAAAACTCTCTCTCTATATATATGTGTATGTTTGGGTTTGTAACTTAATCCTGAATACTAAATCATTTTTTCATATTTCCATCAATTCCCTCAACCCAAAGGCCACTCCTCTGTTTTTGACCAAACATTGCTAATCAGACGCCTTGAGGAGGAGCAGAGCATCCTGGTGAAGGAGATGTCTCAGCACATCACGTCTCTCCGGAAGGAGATGAAGGCAGTGGATAAGCTTAAAGAGAACAAATTCAGATTTTTTCCCCTCACTAAAATTGTCCCTTTTCTACCGCTCAACTCGCCTCAACTTGACTACAGTAATTTCCTGTGTATTAGCCGCATTGTGTATAAGCCACAGGACAGTGTTTTATGCAAGTTAAAAGAAACAAAACCATATTAATTGAATATTCCATATTAACTGCCCCGTGTATTAACCTCATAGCTGAAGAAATGTTTCAAAATCAATGTATAAGCCGCGACTAATAGTTGGGAAATTACGAAACTCCGTTTGGTTACAGACATTTTGTTTACCACTGCATAAAAGTACCATTTAATGTAACTGGTTGCTATAGCGACACTGAAGTAAACTACCCTAGCATCACCAACGTGGAAAAGATTCTGTATTCATCACAATACTCAACAGCATTCTGTATTCATCACAATACAGACACGTTTTTGGGGAGATGGCAATATTTACTCTTATCAGCCGTCCTGTCGTGCTAACACTGACAGATAGCTGCTGAGGGCATGCTCAGAACGGTAACATTATGGTGCTAGTGATAACAATGACCACTCAGTAATCTCCAATATTTATATATCATCGTTGGAACCTCAACAGAGGTGCAACCAACAGTGGTGGGTACAGAGAGTGCTGAAAGTCGAGTTGAGCTGGTACCAGTCTGGAAAAGAGCAACAAGTTTGGTTTTTCTCACTGCCATCAGAGCCATATTAGTCATACTCCACCCTCACACTTTTTTTTGCCCTATCCTCACCTCAATCACACACAGTCACAGCCCTTAGCCCCAAACCCCCCCAGTAACTATATGACAATTAAATGTCCTTGTATCCCTCATTTAAGATTTCATGCAACAAACAACCAAATGTCTATGGGGGTCTACATGCTATTATTTTGGAACAATACTTGTAATTCTTATGTTTATGTATGTTGTTATGTGTCCTCATGCGGAGGTCCTCCGTACTGGAGAGTTTATTCCGAAATGCTGTGAACACGTACAGTGCTATAGTTGACGACCTCCAGATACAGGACACAGAATGCAGTACGGACACTGATGACGAGTAAGACTTTAGTAGTCCAGAGCAGTGATGGGAATAACGGCGTTATAAATAAACGGCGTTACTAACGGCGTTATTTTTTTCAGTAACGAGTAATCTAACTAATTACTGTTTCCTCCGTAATAACGCAGTTACCGTTACTGACAATAAAATGCGCCGTTACTATAATTGAGTTCACTGAAGCGGTTTTCATCCGATCGGGCTCTTTTCTCCGCCATAGGAACTGCAAACTCTTTTCTCTGGTGTGTGTGTGTGTGTGTTTCGAGGCGCCGGACTGGACAAAAGCGAAGCGAACGTCGTCAGCGCGCGAGAGAGACCGAGTGTGTCCGTCCGAGAGCGCGCTCGACAGTTCGCGAGAGAGACCGAGTAGGCCTATGTCCGAGCATAATATAGTTTATCATCTGCAACGTTTTAATTAGTTTACATGGTTATAAAATAAAACTCCAAAATAACCTGCAGGGGACGTTCAAAGAAAACATCTTTGTTTGACCGGTTGTGAACACGTGCGGCAAACACGACTAAAATTTGGCTTAAATAACCTCTGATGACGACGTTCTCTGTAGGTTATACAAATAAACCCCCAAAATATTAGATTTATTATTATTATTATTATTATTTATGTTGGTACATTGTTCAATATTATATTGAGAACACTTTTAGTTAAACTGTTGTTTACATTTGTGAGGAAGAAAATACTTCAAGTAGGCTAGAATGTCTACCAGTTGTAAGTTTTATCATTTTAATTTGCACTACAAAGAGTGTATGTGTATGTATATTTTTTATTACTTATTTTTGGTACATTTCTTAAGAAGCATACCGGTAATTTATTTTTGGATTTGTTGGCCAGTTGTGGTCTGTGCAATAAATATTAAAAGTTCTAAACCATCAATGTTTTATAATAATAATTTTTTCTAGTGTCCATTTCATTCATTTAACATATTTAATATTGGGGGTATCCAAGATATTTCACATATTTAAATTTTTCTTTCTTTAAGTTTTTTTTCAATAGTTACTTTGCCTGGTAATTAGTTACTTTTGTAATGATATAACTCAGTTACTAACTGAGTTACTTTTTGTGAGAAGTAACTAGTAACTATAACTAATTACTTTTTTTAAGTAACTTGACCAACACTGGTCCAGAGTCAGAAGATTAGGAAAGAGACCACTCTGTTTTGTTTTTAAAATCTGTCAACTTTCAGTGTTTCCTTTTTTTTTTTGCAGTGGGGGCTTTAGCTAATTTATTCTGCTCTTATATGGTAACTGCTAATTCACTGCACATATTTATAGTTGATTTATATTACTCTAAACCACCTTCTGTAAACCAACTGTATACTACTGTCTACACTGCATTATTGTCCTGTCTATGCACCACCTGTCTACTTTGTATATCACAATGCTTGTTTCTCTGTAAGTTCATTCCTTCTTGACTAGTTCACATGATGTTTTGTGGAAATGGTATAGAGGATGAATTATTATGGTCTGAAGAATTTTTTAAAATATTATTTCATATTTAAATATTATTTCCCTTTGTCTCACAAGAAATGTAAAAGTCTTCCTACTTGAGTATGGGAACTGTGTATTTTTCACAACTCTGTCCATATGAGTAATAAATAAATAAAAATAATGAGATACCCGCACTCTGCTATTTCTCCCATACTTTTATTTTGCAAAAATGCTGGGTCGAAACGTTGCAGCACAATAAACGTATGGGGGAAAATAGCAGAGAGTGGGCATCTCATTATTTTAAGTTGTATCCAGCCCCCTTCTGCCCTGCACCACACCGGTGGGGATGAGCACACTACTGCTCTAATAATCCCCTGTACACGCAGTCCATGCTTTAATGTTGCCTACTTTAACCAGATCAGGTGATAATGTTATGACTAATGGATTGCCTGTTTTCTGAAGATGTGGATTGTGCATAGGCCTAGGGTCACTCTTCCGCCGACTGAATGTTCATGCATTGGTAATCTAGGAGTAGCCCTAACAATAATAATGTCCTTCTTTTAGACAATGACTTTATGAAAATGAATTATTTTGAAATGAGCAAACAAAATAAGCATTCATTGAGTGAAACCTGAGTTTGTAGTCCGTGTGTCTCCCACGGATGAATCGGTGGTCGCATTACAGATTATTTTTTAATCGACTGAAAGAAATGGCTGCAAAAGATGATCAAACTGGATTTTATTTTGACAGGCAAAATGTCAGTTTAATTACATTTCCCATTTACATTGTAAACCCAGTCGACCTGAAGCCTTTAGGTTTCTAAATGAGCAGACAACATTAACCAACATCCAGATCAGGCTGTCGAGGGAATCTGTGTGTGTTGACCATGGAAGGCTAACTTGATCAAACTGAATTAATGGCAGCACAATGCAATAGTGCCATTGTAACACAGTTGACCTGAAGTATTTAAGTTTAATGAGTAAACAACAAAAGCAACGCATACAACGAGACCAAGTTGGCCGTGGGTCCACCACAGATCCATGCCAGATCCGTGGTAATGTCACAAGAGGCACAGAGGCATTTCTCTGCAGTGTAAAGATATAGGCTAAATGGAAAACGTGATCACATTGGATTTTACAATGACAGAGCAAATGTAAAGTTGATTAGGCTGCATTGCCATTGTAAAACAGTCGACCTGAAGACTAACAGAATCAAACTGAATTTGTATGATGGCAGGACAATGCAATAGCTACAATAACAGTCAGGTTAATGTCATGGTATTTGGTGTTGGAAAATAAATACTCCAAATGTTATGTTTCCAAATGAGAAAGCACGTCCTTTGAGTGAGATCTGTACTCCGTCAATGAAACGGGTATCCGTGTGTGGACCACGGAAGATGAGTGTCATTGACTTGCGCTGGAGTTCTCCGTGGCCGCACCACGGAATTTGGGGCGATTCCTGTGAGACCAGGGGCCTCATTTATAAAACTGTGCGTAGGATTCTTACTAAAAGTGTACGTGCGCCCGAAAGCCAAAAATGGCGTGCGCAAAAAAATATTCAGACTTATAAAACCGTGCGTATGCACACCTGCACGCAATTTTCCATTTATAAATCACAGTCTACCTGACAATTTGCGCACGTGAAAAAATTTACATCCCGCCCTTTACCCGCCCACATTCAACCATATATAGGCCATGCAAATCACCTCATGAATGGCCGTGCATATTAATATGTGACCGGTCACGCAAAGTAGGGACACAAGTCGGTTCTGGGGCATTTTGAGTTATTCACAGATTCTGAAAGTGTAGTCTCCAAGCTTTCCAACGATGTGTAACACATGGAAATCTGATAATATTTGGAGAAGTTGTGGCCATTTGAAGGTAGGCACTCAAAAAAATTCAAAGTGGAGAAATCTGCCTCTGAAGATTGAGCAGTTCTCACCTCTCTCTGCTGCTGGGAGTGACAATAGGGCTCATTTACATCTCATTTAGATAAGCCATACCCCCTGTAAAGCTGTAAAGCACATGTTGTTTTATTAACATTAAATGGATAGTTCTCCCCAAATGTTTAATTGTCATCATTTACTCTCTCAAGTTGTTTTAAACCTGAATAAGTTTCTTTCTTCTGTAAAAGTTATTTGGAAGAATGTGGGTAACCAAACAGTTGATGTACCCCAGTGACTTCTATATTTCCTATGGAAGTCAATGGGGACCAGCAACTGTCTGGTTACCCACATTCTTCCAAATATCTTCTTTTGTGTTCAGCACAAGAAATAAATAAATACAGGTTTGGAACAACATTAGAGTGAGTAAAGAATGACAAAATGTTTATTTTTGGGTGAACAATCCTGTTAAGGACAAGCTGCTGCATGTTTACTATTAGGGCTACTGTCTCTTTAAGACCTGAAAGCAACGCGTCTAATATGTACGCATAATATGACACGCAGATTTCTCTCAATTTTCTCGGTTTGCTTTCAGTTTAGACATAACCAACTTTCTTTATGTAAACCTTGAGTGTATTTGACAGTATTAGCTCAAAAAGACTCGAAAGATAACTTAGTCCAGTATCCAGGCGCTGTTAGACAGGCTTTTAGTGCACGCGCGCGTCGGCTGTTTGCGCGCAGAAAAGCGCATTAGAACAGCGCTTCAGCAGCGAATGGCATGTTTAACCGGCAAGGCTTTAAAGCACATGCAAATAATGAACTTTTGAGAACTAGTGTCCTGTTCCTCTGCGTAAACATTTAATGTGAGTATTTGTCGCGTTGTACACTGGGCTGTTGAGACGCAGACTGCTACAAAAGCACGCAGCAGCTTGCAGCAAGGACCACAGCGCAACTTTGAACTATATCGATGCGATATGGTCTAATTCCATATCCCATTTAAAAAATATATCAATATATTTTTTATATCGCCCAGTCCTACCACGCTGTTCCCTTGGAGGGTGGGGGCAAAAACAAAAGAAACAAAAGCCGGCTTATCCAGTATGGAAATACTGCGAGCTATAATCTCAGAAAAACAAGCCGATTTCAACTTCAAAATGTACGATTTTAAATATACCAATATTGATATCTAAAACATGGAGAGGCTTCTTTGTGATCTCAACTAACAGATTCTGCAAAAAAGCGAAAATCACCAGTTTTGAAAAAAAAATGATTCTTTCTCATTTTGCTCAAAAGTTGTGCTGCCGACTTGTGTCCCTACTTTCCGTGACGGGTCACATATGAGCCAGCAAAAGGTAGTTTATGCAAAAAAAATGGCAGCAATGGAGAACAAGGGGAAAAAACGAAATTTCTCAGATACTGAAATCGAGGTTCTTGTCACGGAGGTGGAGGAAAGAAAAATTATTTTGTTTGGTAGCCATAGCATTGGCATCACTAACAAAAAAAAAAAGGTGTGAAATAGCAACATGTGACTGCAGCGGTGAATGCAGTTGGTTCGGCTAACAGGGCGGTTCCTGAAATAAAAAAGAAGTGGTCCGACATTAAGGTGGGGGACAAAAAAAAGGCTCGCCAGTCATCGACAGAGTGTGTCTGGGACTGGTGGGGGTCCTGGGACGCCCGATCTGTCCCCTCTGGAGACCCGGCTGGCTTCTATCATAGGAGAAACCAGTGTGTGCGGCATTCTGTCTGACAGGGAGGGAGACACAGACATGGTGGAGACAGTGGAAACCGGTCAATCATTTTATTGCATGAGCACAATTAGATAAAATAGAAATAGCACAATACGTTATTGTGGCCTTGTTTTTCCAGAGGGTATGGGGCACAGGGTGGTGAGGAGAGCGCTGAGTCTGCAGCAGCTGTGGAGTATCCTGAGGTCCCCAGCACGAGCGCGTCCAGACCCCATGGTGCGGTTGGAAGTGGCCGGGTGTTGACTGAGGCTGTCCTTCAGACACAGAGGGACACAATTGAGGCAATTACAGTTATAGCAGACGAGCTTAAACAAATAAAGCTTGTGTTAGGCAACATTGCTTCTACATTAAAAGATCTTGTTAAAAAATTAACCTTTGTGTTGTTCCTTCACAAATGCCGCATTACTTCCTCGCGGAGCCTTACTCCCTGATGATGCCGTTCATGTTGTGGAGGGGGGTGTGGGTCAGGCTCCTCATGCTGGAGGCAAGGGAGGTCAGGGGGGAGAGGGACACCATCCCTCTGTGCCATGTTGTGTAGAAAGGCGCATGCCATGATGATCTGGCAGACTTTTTTTGGTTGATATAAAAGTCTCCCACCCGAAACATCATCAAGGCAACGCCACCTACCCTTGAGGAGGCCAATGGCTCTCTCCACTACAGCGCACGAGCGTGGGCATCATTGTAACGCATTTGCTCTGCACTCTGAGGGTTTTGAAATGGGGTGAGGAGCCAACGTCTCAGGGGGAAACCACTGTCACCTGCCAGTATAACAGATTCATTTTACAGTAGGCTTGAACTGTTGGAAAATAGACCATTATATGTCATTTTCACTTACCAAGAAGCCACCCATCGCGCACGGCACCTGCCTCAAGTCTATTCCCTACACACTGCTGTGTACTACAATAAAAGAGTCATGTGTTGAACCAGGCCATCGCGCCACGACGTTTGTAAGAATCATGTTGGCCTCACAGATAACTTGCACATTTATGGAATGGACATGTTTTCGATTCACAAAAATGAACTCGTTCTCATGTGGAGCCCTTATAGCAATATAAGTGCAGTCAATTGTGCCGATTACATTTGGGAATCCGGACATTGCTGCAAATTGCCTTTTGATATTGGCCTGTTCCCAGATAGTGTAAGGAAACTGTATCGATTTGTCATTGTAATAATCCTTTTCAAAACAGCAGGCATTAAGGCGCTCATGGATGGTTGTGAAATCCCAGACCTATGTCAAATGAACAGAATTATACGTTTCCACAAGAAGCTTTATGCAGAAAAATAATCGCATCATATTTGTAAACTTTCGTATCGGCCAACTCCCGTTGGCAACTCCCGGTTGCCAAAATCCTAAAACTGAAAGGACTTGGGTTGGTACCGGGATGGCGTGGTTTCGTGTAGTTGGCCTTTGTAATGTTGGCCCCAATTCAGCACACAGATCCAAGAGCATGGCTCTAGGGAACCTAAATCGGCTTATTAGCCAGTCATCATCGTGGGCCAGGAAATCTTCATGGTCTCTAAACACTCTTTCTCTCCTAAGTCTGCCATTGGCATAGTCCTCCAGCAATGCCAGCGCATCCATCATGCAATAGGCTACTACACGCAGTAGTGTCACCGTAGTATTTATGTAAACACCGATCACATTCAATCCTTCACACCTTGTCATACCAATCAGACAATGAGTGGTAAACCCATATGCCCACACTTAGATCATTACAAAATGAAAGTTAAGGAAATTCAATTGATGCACTTTGATTTGATAATTTATTGCAATTTATTTATTTAAATTGGTATTATGAACATGCATGCATTTATGATTAGGACGCATAATGAGGATTGAAAGTGATTTGTATGTTTATGGTAATATGAATAGGCTATATGCGCAACTTTTCAAGTTCAATATGTTTAATTTCATCCATCTGCCATCAATCCCTCAGCTCACCATCGGTGTCGCCAAACTGCTCCGTCTCCAAATTGTTTGTACGCATGGGTCAGAGTTTGCGTGCAGGTGCGCACATTTTCCCGTCAAGTTTGTTTTTATAAATCACAACTTATGCGTCGGAAGTGGCGTACGCCTCTTTCAGGGCCAGTTTTGTGCGTACGCACCGGTTATAAATGAGGCCCCAGGTTGAAACGTACAGAGACCCCTATCAGCTGGTATATTAAAGCGCACCTATTATGCCCCTTTTCAAAAGATGTAAAATAAGTCTCTGATGTCCCCAGAGTGTGTGAACAATTGTGTGTAAAGGGACCCGTCAACCGCACGTGGCTATATGTGCATATATGAACCGAGGACTTGAATGAGCAGTGTTGCCAACTCTCACAAATGAAAGATGTATAATGAATGGCTAAATAATGCTGGCAGGATTTTCTGACCAGCACTGGACTGGTCAAACACAGAGAATGAACTCATCTAAAGTGGCAAGATTCTGCACCAATAACAGTTTTTCCCACACTTCACAAAGGAGAGACGCGTTTGTGGCCCCAAACATAATCAACACCCTGCCAAAATCTGAGTAACGTCACTTAAAACAACAGAATATGCCTATTTGTTTAAAAGCATAAAACTCAGATTACTCGTTTACATTTCTCTAAAGGGAATCACCTTCAAACTTCAAAGATATGTGTGAAACAGACAATTCAACAGAGAAACACTTGAACGAGTTGCCTTCAACCAAGTATCATCTTTCCTCTCTCTGACCAACCAACTAGATGTAAACCAATCTGGCTTCAAGAAAGGGCATTCAACCGAAACTCCATTGCTGTCAGTCACAGAAGCCCTACGGATCGCAAAAGCTGCCTCCAACAGGGGTGCCGCCAGAAATTCTGGGCCCTATGGAAACCAACATTTCTGGGCCCCCTAAATTTTTTACAGATACAATTTAACCCAATAAACATGCCCTGCATACTTTTAAAAAGATACTTAGCACATTGCATAGTTAAAATGTCTAAAGATGAGTACAAAGCCTACAAAAACAAGAAAAAAAATATAGAAATATGTACTTGTTTACATAAAAGGGAGAACATGTATTATCTCAATTGCAATTGTAAGCACAACAGAACATAATGTACACATATTGACATACTTTACATAAACAAGCTTTAGTCAAACTGCTCAATCAGGAAACATCAGCTAGAACTAACCCATAATTAAATCAGTCCAGGAATAAAACTAGCTAGGCCAAAAGGGCTCAAAATCAAGACACACCAGACACACACACACACACGTAATTATTTTTATTGGCCTATTTAGTTTTCTTAATAGGCTATATAATATTAAAATATCTATTTTGTAAACTCCTTATAGCCAATGGTTACTACAGACATGTTTTATTCAATTTTATATTATTTTTCTGGGGCATTTTATTCATATTAAGACCGTCAAATTTGACAGCATCGATCGTAGCAGCAGCACTGTCTGTCACTTCACAGAACACACGACATGGCAAACTGATTTTGTAATTTTTGAAGCGTGTAGATTACTTTTTATTTTGTGAAGTTATCATCATGTGGCGAACACCGTAGATAAGACGTGTTTAGAGGCTTCAATCTTCGTGAAGTTTCGCGCTCAGGCTCACCGTGTTCGGCTGAGACGGGGGCGGGGGACGTGGGGGAAAGGAGGACGCGGGTGTGCAGCAGCCGCTGAATCTGTGTCGACTACGAGACATGATAACCCGGAGACAGCAGATATGTTATTATTGTTGGATGTAAATCATAATTCAGTAATTATTTTACTAAGCTAGCTAGATAAAAGCAGGTCATCATGTAGTAACAAAAATGAGTAACTCTGAAAGTTTTGGAATACAGGAATAGGGCAAGCTACCTTTCTTTTTGAAAAACTGTGTGACATAGCCTACTGTCGACTTCGGCGTTCTCTGTCTTCTCTTTCCGTTTTTAATGCCCTGACTTTTGAAGTGACATGCCTGCGTGTGTCACTGTCTGCGCTGCATCATAGCAAGTGCAATAAGCAAGACGCTACACTAGCGATCGTAGCTTGGACAGCGCAGGTGGAATGAACCATTGTGAGAGGGAGGGGTGTGTCTGAAACAGTAAATACATTATTTGTTTTTTAAATATTAAATCTATGGTCAAAACGGACAAAATACACATTTAGTGCATGAGGGGCCCTAGCACTTTTAAGGTATGTATAAAAAAGTGAAAAGAAATAAGAAAAGAAAAAGGGGGTCTGCTCCTCTGGGCCCTAAATCAGCCTGGGCCCTTAGAATCGTCCTAACCTTCCACCCCTTTACGGCGCCCTTGGCCTCCAAATCATCAGTTCTCATTCTCCTGGATCTGTCTGCTGCCTTCGACACTGTGAACCATCAGTGCTGATCATGAAGCATCAGTGCATCATGTGCAACTAAACCTCTACAAATGATCCAGAATGCTGCAGCCCGTCTTGTCTTCAACGAGCCCAAAAGGGCCCACGTCACTCCTCTGTTCATCTCTCTGCACTGGCTACCACTCGCTGCTCGCATCAAGTTCAAGGCACTGACGCTCGCTTACAGATCAACCACAGGCTCAGCTCCCTCGTACTTTCACTCGCTCCTACGAGTCTACATCCCTACCAGAAGCCTGCGATCGGTCAATGAGCGACGGCTCGTGGGTCCATCACAGAGAGCCACAAAATCACTCTCCAGAACATTCTCATTCACGGTTCCTTGCTGGTGGAATGATCTCCCTACCCTCGTCCGGAATGCAGAATCCCTGACCACATTCAAAAGACGACTGAAAACTGATCTCTTCCGTGAGCACTTGACAAAAAAAAATAAAAAAAAATCTTTAACCTTCCCTTGTTTGGCTTATGCTACTCTGAGCAATGCCAGAACTTTGTATTTTGAGCACTTCTTGCGTTATTTTTGCCTCTTCACGATGACTCGCTTGCTGTAGTCCTCAGTTGTAAGTCGCTTTGGATAAAAGCGTCTGCTAAATGACTAAATGTAAATGTAGAAATAAGCACAATCATTTAGAAAATACCTTTTTTTTGTATGTTATAGGTTTTAGGCTTGAAATTAAAACTTTAAAACTTTAAAAATTAATGACAATAACGTAATACTAATGCAGTATTTACATTAAAGACAGAAAAGACATTTAAAGTCCATCTTGTGGCTTGTGGGCAACACTTGTTCCAGACTCCAGAGCAACCAGATATTTGTATAATTATCAATGGGTTGTTGGCAACATATTTTGACTGATGGCTGATATTGGAGACAGCAAAAGCTTCTTGCTGAAAGCCCTGATGTAAGTGTCTCAAAGTTCCCTGAGATTGTAATTGGATATTTCAGTGAGAACGAGGGAAATGTGGTCGTGGCTCCGGGAAACTTTCCCGATCCCGTCAGCAGTCTCTCCCACTTCTCTTCCCATTGATTATCTACGCCACTGGTCTGGGAACCCACGCTCTACACATGATGAATGTCTCTCTTATCTGACACACGTTTGCTGCTATTTCCTACTTCCCACTTCTGACGCTATGATTAGGAACGTGTCGAAGTAATTTGTTGTCGGAAAGAACAGAAATCATGGAGGACACCAGGTTTATTCTTGCCTATTCAAAATAGGCAAGATACTAAATCTTAGTAAAGCCAATATAATATTTAGTAAGATAGTAGAATTTTGGGCAAATACAGGATTTTTTGCTGTGTATTTAACACACAATACAAACAGTTATTCATATATGTAAATATGCACTACTTTAATGACAAGATGATGTAGCTATTGAAAAAAACAAATAAAGAACATTGATCATATCAATAGTTCTTCCCTCTGCCATAAATACAACTTAAAAGGTGTTCATGTCCAATTGTTAACTAGGAAGCTCATATTCACATGAACTCTGATAGCAGGTGAAGGCAGCGTTAGATCAGTTCATGCTCTCATCTGCAGATCGGATGATCGGAAGCAGCGGTGTTTAATACGAGGCGCATACAGGCTGCGCTCAGACTCTCACTCCAAATAAGTTTTTTCTCCATATCAGATTGAAATCCGATCAGATTAGCAAGTGAGCGACTCTCTTTATTGTGTCTGTTATAGGAAACAAGCTGTACGTTTCTGCAGACATGAGGTTGTGTTGTTGCAGTGCTGGATGAGCAGAAGATATGAACAGATGTGTGTACACCGGTGGAGACGACAGCGTGTAATAGTCACTCATACAGGCCTCTGTTTCAGAAGACACTGTAGTCCAGCAGATACACACATCATGCTCTCAATAACTCAACATCTGTACTGAAAACCCCTCTACGTTGCACTTGTTGTTGTTTTTGGTGTATATCTACCAACGCAACATAATTGCCATAGACACTGTGAGACACAAATAATGGGATTTGAAGCGGCAGTGTGAATGTAGCCACAGAATGAGCTAGCACTGAACTGTTCTGTCCTATCTTAAAGAAAAACATACCACAAAATTAATCGTAAAAAAAAATCCATCTTTTGGTGTGTGTGACCACAGAATAAATGTTTCTGTCTGCCTCGCTGCTGAGAGTTTGCGATTGTAGATTTGCAAAGCTTTGTTTTTAATCACTTTCTCTATCAATCTTCTATTTACATTTCTAAATATAAAGAGTTAAATATAATTTAATTGTTATCATATACTCTCTCTCTGTCGGCTGCTCACCCGCAGGGGTCACCACTGCAGAATTATCACCGGATGCTCTTCCTGACACACACACACACACACACACACACACGAGCAGCATTTAAGAGCTCCTGTCTCAGGCCCCGTTTACACGATGGGAAAACGCAGATATTTCTCTGCGTTTTGGCCTGTCATTTACACAAAAACGCCGTTTTTATCCCAGAAAACGATCATTTCTAAAAACTCCGGCCAAAGTGGAGATTTCTGAAAACGCCGGTTATATGTTGTCGTGTCAACTGGGAGAAACGGGGTTTTAGGTTCTCTCTTGTCGATTCTGAGGATTCTGATTGGCTTGCATGGCTTTATCCTTCTCCCTACACTGCCGCCCATAGGTTTGGCGTAGTTATAAAGGCGCTCGACGGCGTATTTATGCGGGTTGTGTGCACGATGTTATTATTAAAAAAGGAGGGGGAGAAATATTCGTTTCTCTAAATACCCGGCTATGTGTAAATGTGGCATCAGCCTGTCCGGCCAAATATCGTGTCCCTCCACAAGATTACGGTAATAAACATGAACCTCGTCTGAAAGGAAAAGGAGGAGGTGTTGCTGTAATTTATAGTAATATTTTCAGAATGACTAAGAAGTCTAGTTTAAAATATGAAGCACTGCTACTTGGGCGGAGTGATAACCGCATCACCTGAGATGCGCCGTTGTTTCTTCTGTCAACAAAACCAACGGCGCGTCTCAGGTGCTGCGGTTATCAATCCGCCCAAGTAGCAGTGCTTCGCCTTCAGAGAATATAGTTCCCAGTATTTATACGGTTAAAATATGTCTAAAATATGTCTAGAAATTAAGCGACGACACATTAAGTTTAACGTTAAATCAAATTCATTTCAAATCGGTTTGATTAAAATGTCTCTCTCTGGTCTTCTTTGGATGCGATTGGCCACGCAAGCAGTTCTGCCTGGCAACAAGAGAACTAATGCACTGATTGGTGGATTACAATATTGGTGATTTTCGCATCGTCTGTTGCTGACAAATTTCAAACCGTTTTTAAAACTGAAATATGTTTATTTAAATCCTTTCACGGTTCTATAATAAAAGAGAACGCAGCCATAACGTTAAATTTTTGGTCAAACTTTTCCAACATAACGTTAGCCACCAAATTAACGTTATTTTATTGATGGTTTTGTGATGATATGATATCCGCAATATCAAACGATTCTTTATTTTATTAGTAATGGTAATTCGTAAAATATAAATGTAATCATTGTGTAATCGTGTATTTCTCGGCAAAAGAACATGGCAGCTAACTTACTTGAGACCAGTTAACGTTAGTGATGTTTTTTTCTGGTCAAACTTTGACAATATTTTCTTCATGATTTTGTGATGGTATGATTATTGAAATGTCAACAGCTTATTTCTTATTTTACCTGTGAGATACATATTTGATCTTTCTGATTGATTGAGAAATCGACTTAGTTGATACTTTGACTTGTAAAACGTAGTATTTAGTAAAGTATCTATCATCATAAGTTATAAGAACATTGTTACTATAGCTACGAGTCTACGACGAATTAGTGATGTTTCGTAGATGGTAAAATTAACGTCACGCTTGTCACCAATAATTAGCTACAACGCTATTTAGTCATATCATCTGATCTAGGCTACCTTCCAGGATGATCCCTTTTTTTATCAGAGACCTTTATCTGCTGGTTTAGGTGTATTTTGAGTAATTTTCTTTGTTTGACTTTGTAAAACTTAATATTTTCAACTGTTTTTCTGTTACAGGTGATATGAGACAAGAACATGTGGAAATGTAAGTGTTGCATTTTTAACTCTGCAAAAAGAGGGGAACTTCTCAAACATTATCGTTTAAAACATGGTGGTAATACAAAAACTGTACCTTTTCCATGCCTACACAATGACTGTCTTTGTACGTTCAACTCCATAAGTAGTTTAAAAGTTCATCTGTCAAAAATTCATGCAAAAATACACTTGGGACATGATCGGGAAATAGCACCACTTACATTTACTTGTCAGCATTGTGAATTTTCTGAGCCCTGCACAGAAGCAGATTTTCTGAAGCACTTGCGCAGTAGACATTTGATTAAAAATCAAAAGATAGTGTCCCTACAAAGATTGCAAGTTTCAGAGCAGTGTATATGCGACTTTTAATTCACATATAAGTAAGAAACATGGTGAACATGACTGGAGAATGCTAAAGCCAGAAATAGTTTCTGCCCAAATTGATGAGAGTGATAGTGAAGTACCAGAACATATTTCTTTTGATGAGATTGAAACAGAAGACAATGAAGGCAACTCTGATTCTGCTGATTTAACTTATTTTGATTTAGCACATCAGTTGGAACACAATTTGGCTGGCCTTTTTTAAAAGATGCATAGCCTTCTTCATATTCCGGAAAGTTCGATTCAAGAAATCATTCAGCAATTTAATCAGATACAGAACAAAACTGTTTCAAGTGTCCTGAAGAGGTGTCATCCAGATGCTGATGAGTCCCTTATTGCAGAGGTGGTAAATGCCGTCTCATAAAGCAATGTGTTTTCCAAATGCTGTGACTCCGGTGGATGTTTGTCAACAATTAAAAGAAGAAACTCCTATGTTTTAGCTGAGTTTCCTTTGGTTGTGCCAGTAGAATACATGATTAATAGGGAAACAAAACCTGTTGTATATGTACCAATCCTACCTATGCTACAGAAAATCTTCAACAACCCAGACATTTTGGACAAAGCACTTTCATTGCAAGAATCTGAACCCAATACGTACAGTTCTTACAATGATAGTGACCACTTAAAGACAATAGCCTTCTCAACAGTGAAGAATTTCGAATAGCTCTAGGACTCTATGTTGATGATTTTGAGGTAGCCAATCCGTTAGGAACATCCAGAGGTAAACACAAAATTTGTGCAGTTTACTGGGTGTTGGCAAACATACCTGCGAAATATAGGTCAACGTTACGATCTATCCAACTTGGTCTTCTCTGTAACATTCTCTGCTGGTACAGTAAAGGAATATGGCTATGAAAAAGTCATGCAACCACTTGTTAAGGACCTTGTTCATTTGGAACAGAGTGGTATATTCATTGATCAGTTGGGATCAACTGTGAAAGGAACTGTCCTATATGTGTCAGCCGATAACCTTGGTGCTCATTCTATGGCAGGATTCCTTGAGGGTTTTACTGCGGAGAGGTTCTGCCGTTTTTGCATGTCAACCAGAACTGAGGCTCAGCACACAGATGTAGGTTGCAGAAACTTTGAACCTCGCACTAAAGACAGTCATGTTGAGGAGGTTAAACAGGATCCTTCGTTGAGTAAGCTGTATGGCGTGAAAGGAAGCTGTCCACTTAGCGATACTTTGCAACATTTTCATGCTGTCACTGGCTACCCACCAGATATTTTACATGACCTACTAGAGGGCATTGTGCCAGCTGAACTCTGTCTCTGCGTTTCAAAGTTGATTGAAAAGAAATACATCTCTCTTGAGTCAGTGAACCACGCAATTAAGACCTTTGCTTACACTTTCTCAGATAAAACAAACAGACCTCAGCCAATTCCAAAGGCTTTTGCCACCAAACGAACAATTGGTGGCAATGGCCATGAAAATTGGACCTTGCTTAGACTTCTTCCTCTTTTAATTGGGGATGATGTCCCAGAAGGAGATAGTTCCTGGGTAATTTTGATGCTGCTAAAAGATATAGTAGAATTGGCTGTGGCATCAAAACATACAGAAGAGTCCATTGATTTCTTGAGATGCAAAATAAAGGAGCACAGAGAACTGCTGCAATCAACATTCCCTGATTTTCAATTGAAACCAAAGCATAATTTCGTTGAGCATTACCCCCAGATGATTAAAGCCTTTGGCCCATTGTCTGATGTTTGGACAATGCGTTTTGAGCGCAAGCACAATTTTTTTTTAAAGGTGATTCGTGAATCTCAAAACTTTAAAAATGTGGCCCTCACACTAGCTGTCCAACATCAGAGAATGATGGCATACTATCTGGACTCTATAACTAATTTTTCAGACCCCCAATTGAAATAGTTATAAGCGCACTGATCATTTCCTGATCACATTCAGCAGGTGTTTCATCAAATGGCACCACAGCTAAAGACAGTTCTGATTGCTTCCTCTGTGACAGCTGATTGAATTGAATACCGTGCCGATATGGTTATCTCTGCTGGGTCATTGTCTGGTCTCCCAGAATTCAAGCTGATATCACAGATTGTAGCAGTGAACTCTGAGATTCTGTTTGTCTGTAAACCAATGTCAGCTTGGTACATTGAGCATATTCGGTCATATGAACTTTGTAGCAGCGATGTCACTTCCCTCTGTGTGATTCGGATGTCAGAGCTCAATGAGGTTTTCCCTCTATCATGTTACATTGTAAAAGGCAGGATGGTGGTAACACCTAAACGTTATATCTTTTGCTAAGTGAATGATCAATGTTTCATGTTTTTGCACAACAAACTGTTGCTGGTACTCAGACTTCAGTTCTATGGAAAATACTATAGAAGTCAATGGGAACTAGCAACTGTTTGGTTACAAACATTATTAAAAATATTACTTTTTGTGTTCAGCAGAACAAAGAAAATCATGCATGTTTAGAACTGTTTGAGCATGAGTACATGATCATTTTAATTTTTGAGTGGTCTATTCCTTTAACATGTTAAAATCAGTTCTTAGCCTCTATATTATTTCCTATTTAAAGCATTTCTATGTGCACGCTAATGTGATTATGTGACCTGCCCTTGTATTCTCCCAGATCTGCTTGGAGTTCAACAGAATTACTGGCAAAAACCTAAAGCAGGAATTCTACGAGAACCTTGATAGATATAGTCCACGGTTCATGGACCTTTTTAAAGCCAAAAGGGGGACTCCTGGTCGGTACTTGGCTAACTTTTTAAATCAAATAAAGGTTAGTAATTTTGTCTTATTTAAGATAACTTAAAGGATAACTTTTACTCACCCTCAATTTGTTCCAAACCCGTATACATTTCTTTGTTAACGCTGAACACAAAGGAATATATTTTGAAGAATGTTTGTAATTGAACAATTTTGGGGACAATTGTTGTTCTTAGTATTTCTTTTTAGCATGTAGAAGTCAACGGTGGCCCAAAACTGCTTGGTTACAAACATTATTCAAAATGTATTTTTCCTTTGTATTCAGCTGAGCAAATGACTAAATGATGACAGAAATTTCATTTTGGGGGAAATATCCCTTTAAAAGCATTTCATTTTGTCAGCATTTAATCATATATTCTCATAAAAGTGCTTCAAATATATTGATTAGTTGTTAGTTGTTCTGGCATTAATGGAATTTCATGTTTTCCTCTAAAGTCAGCCCAGCCAACGGAGGTCCGAACCCTTGTGATTCGAGGACTACCTATCATGCTTGGAGATGATGATGACTCTTTCTTCAAGTCATGTTTAGTAAGTGCTTCTGTTCTTAACCTGTTTACATTAAAATAACCACCTGTGCTCCCATTAGTCTAAGCATTTGTCAAGCATTTGAAAATCATGTTGATTTAAAAGCAATAGTTTACCCAAAAATGGAAATTTGAAGGAAATATTCTCACCTTCAGACTATTCAAGATGAAGGTGAGTTTGTATGGAGAACTTTAGCATTACATCAATTGCTCACAAATTGATCCTCTTTAGCGAACAGGTGCTCAAACTCGTTCAAACAGCTGATAAAAACATCACAATAATCCACAATTAATCCACACGTTCGCTCTTTGGACTCTTACTTGCAACACCCGTTCGCTACAGAGGATCAATTTGTGAGCAAGTGATGTGATGCTACATTCTCCAAATCTTTTCAGATGAAAAAAAACAAAAACAAAACTCCTCTATATATTGAATGGCATAAGAGTGAGTGCATTTTCATGTTTGGGTGAACTATTCCTTTAAAATACAAATGTGGCCAAGTCTTCAAATTAATAAATGTCATTTATACTGCATACTTAAAATAAAAAGTATTGTTTTTGCTGGAATAAAGTCAAAAGCATACTTGTCCATATAATTTGGGATATTGGGATTAGGGTTAGTGCTTTGTGTTTTTAATAAATCAAGTGCACGTTCTGATAAACATGCATTGATAAACATTTGATTCCTGATCGCAATACTCTATTTATGCCTGTTTTTTCACTAGGTGTCTGATCATCGCAACTCCATCCTTGATGTGCCAGTGGGCATCTTATTTGAGGACACTGAACTCCAGCCCCCCAATTCCTTGCATTTATCTTCTACCATTGGAATAATTCTTGAAGGTCAAGTGGTGATGGGAAAAATGCAGGACCTCCCACAGGCTATGTGTCTCCTCTTCGGTCTGATCTACGCACTAGACCTGAATTACCCAAAATCACGTTTGATTTCATCCAGCGTGTGGTAATGTCAATGGGGCAGAATTCTCTCAAGCCTAAATTGCAGTCTCTGGCAAACCAGCTTTTTGTTTAAAAAAAGGTCACTGTAAGACTTTAACACCACTGTGAGAATGTTCTACAAATGATTTGCAAGAGATAATATGGTATATTGTTACCATTGTTACAACCTCTTCAGTTTGTGACCCAGAAAATATTTGTTTAAAAAACATCACTGTGAGACTTTAATATCACTGACAATGTTTTGTTTTGTCCCCTCGATTTACTCCATTATCCATTTATGAAGGAAAAAATGGTTTAAATTGTTAAATGCACAAAGTTCTATAATTAATGTGCTGTAGTTAATTTAGTATATTGTTACCATTGTTGGTACCTCTACAGTGTGTTTGTGACAATAATATTTCAATTACAGTATAGTTTGTACTGTAATATTGTGCAAATATTTCGTCAAAGACACTGACTATGGTCAGTATGTTTTATTTTAGTTTGCTGTGATTGCATAAAGCTTAAACCAGTAAAATGTAAAAAGAATGTATACATTACGTTTACATGTTCAGTACATTAACACAAATGTGAGACTTAAGTGTAATGTTTAAGTGATCAGAGTTGTATAATTGATGTAGTGCACTACTTAATGTTGGACATTGTTGTCACCTTTAGAGTTATGTACAGGGTGTGACTCATTTCCATTTGACATTTTAGTCAATAAAGACTCAAAGGATCAATATGTTGTTCATTGTTTTATTTAAGTGCAGTGTGCACAAAGCTTAGTCAAAAATAATCACTTTAAAATAGAATTAAATTCTAATTTTAGTTAAATTTTCATGTTGAGTTTACTTAAATATACAAGTACATTTGAATTTAACACTAAGTTAAGTGAACTTTATTGTTTAAGTACATTAAATAATCGTCAAGTTTGGTGAACTAAGCAATTTAAGTCAAGTCTACATAAGCACCAAGTTAAGTAAACTTAAATATGCACGTTTTGGGAGACCCCATTACTCAATTAAATTGAGGGAACGAAATTACTCAAATCAATTGAGTTCAATCAACTTATTAGGGTTTATAGTGTGTGTTGAGACAAATCTTGTGCGATGTCCTAAACTGCCAGGATAATCACACAAACGTGTACAACGTCCACTAATGACTCCTCCGATTATAACTCCTTTATTATACTCCTCCGCACTAATGACTCATTTGAACCGATTCCATTTAATGAATGGTTAAAACAACTGATCTATCCAACACTGAACTCACCAGACGTCTGAATCTGTGTATAACAAATCGGTAATACTTTGCAATAAAGTTAAATTTATTAAACTCTAGTTAACTACATTAGTGTAAAGCCCGCCCCAACGTTTCTGATTGGTGCCGTGATTTCGACGGATTGGTTTCAATGGACTCTTTGCCAGACCCACTTGCAGAGCAAATCTAAATTTGCCGGAAGTGGTCTGGGTTTTCCCAGGCTAGGCAAAAACCTAAAGCAGGAATTCTACGAGAACCTTGATAGATATAGTCCACGGTTCATGGACCTTTTTAAAGCCAAAAGGGGGACTCCTGGTCGGTACTTGGCTAACTTTTTAAATCAAATAAAGGTTAGTAATTTTGTCTTATTTAAGATAATTTGAACCGATTCCATTTAATGAATGGTTAAAACAACTGATCTATCCAACACTGAACTCACCAGACGTCTGAATCTGTGTATAACAAATCGGTAATACTTTGCAATAAAGTTAAATTTATTAAACTCTAGTTAACTACATTAGTTAACATTAACTATTAATAAACTGTACTTCTACAGCATGTATTAATCTTTGTTAATGTTAATTTTACCATTTACTAGTAGCCTTATTGAAATCAAAAGTTGTTAACATTAGTTAGCCTAATGCACTGTGAAGTAACATGAATAAACAATGAATGAACGGCTGTATTTTTATTAACTAAGATTAACAAAGATTAATAAATAATACAGTAAAAATATAGTTATGAGTTAAATTATTGTTGTTTTTAAGTTAAAAGTGAATAGTGTTCTTTATTCTTGCTGGTGCCCTGCCAGGAACCTCCTGTCCCCACAGCGACCAACGAACCGAACCGAGGCTCCAAAACCGTGATATGAACCGAACCGTGGCATTGGTGTATCGTTACACCCCTAGCCAGGATCTACTCATTGTCGTAATCATACTCTAGATCTGATATTATCACATATGCCTTTGAAATTCTGCAGCAGAGCGATGTCATCTCAGATCATTATCTAGTCTCGTGTAAACTTCATTTAGTCAAAGCTGCAAAGCTGACTCCGTGAAAACAAAACTAGAGGTGTTTCGGATTTCATGGAAGGAGAGCTCGATTGCGTACAGAGAGTCTTTAAAAGCTGCTAGATCTGCTTATTTTTCAACCCTATTAGAAGAAAATAAACACAATCCTAGGTATTTATTTGAAACAGTGGCTAAACTAACGAAAAAGAAAGCTTCAAGCCCAGAAGCTTCCAAGCAACACAGCAGTAATGACTTTATGAACTTCTTCACTAATAAGATCGATAATATCAGGGACAAAATTATAACTATGCAACCGTCTAATACAGTATCGCATCAGGAAGTGCATTGTAGTCTCCCTGAGGGAAAATTTGATTTATTCATTGCTATAGGAGAGGAAGAATTTTGCAAACTCGTCAAATCATCTAAATCGACAACGTGCATGTTAGACCCTATACCGACTAAGCTGCTGAAAGAGATGCTTCCAGATGTCATAGATCCTCTTCTTAATATCATTAATTCATCTTTGTCTCTAGGATACGTACCAAAAACCTTTAAGCTAGCTATGATTAAACCGCTTGTTAAAAAACAGCAACTTGATCCTACAAAACTAGTCAATTACAGGCCGATCTCTAATCTGCCATTTCTGTCAAAGATATTAGAAAAAGCAGTATCCTCACAACTGTGTTCTTTTCTTGAAAGAAATGATATCTGTGAGGATTTTCAGTCCGGATTTAGACCGTACCATAGTACCGAGACAGCTCTCGTTAGAGTCACAAATGATTTGCTCTTATCATCCGATCGTGGTTGTATCTCTCTATTAGTGTTACTGGATCTTAGTGCTGCATTTGACACCATTGACCACAACATCCTTTTAAATAGACTCGAGCATTATGTTGGCATTAGTGGAATTGCACTAGCATGGTTTAAATCATACTTATCTGACCGTTATCAGTTTGTAGCAGTAAATGAAGAGATGTCTTATCAATCACAAGTTCAGTATGGCGTACCACAAGGCTCAGTACTAGGACCGCTGCTGTTCACTCTGTACATGCTACCATTAGCTGTATTCGCTATGCATCATCACTGTCTATTTTTAAATCTATGCTCAAAACTCATTTAATTTGGCATATAATCAATGATGAAGTTGTATTGTGTTTTTATTTATTGTTTTTAATTATACTGTATTACCTTGCTCTGTATTTCATTGTGCAGCACATTGGACAACCTAGGTTGTGATTAATAGTGCTATATAAATAAATTGACATTGACATTAGGAGATATCATTAGGAAACATGGAATTAGCTTTCACTGTTATGCCGACGATACTCAGCTGTATATTTCTTCAAAACCTAACGAAACCTACCAATTCACAAAATTAACGGAATGCATAGCTGATATAAAAAATTGGATGACTAACAATTTCCTACTACTAAATTCTGAAAAATACGTAATAACCTAGAGTACTGTCTAGCACTTGATGATGCTCTGTTAAGTCTTCGTTGTCGGTTAGGAACCTGTGTGTGTTGTGTGTGTGTGTGTGTGTGTGTGTGTGTGTGTGTGTGTGTGTGTGTGTGTGTGTTCTTTGATACGAATCTTTAATTTGAAAGTCACGTGTCTAGTATCTCTAAAAAACGCATTTTTCCATCTTAAAATTATATCTAAATTACGCCATATGCTCTCAATGACAAATGCGGAACAGTTAGTTGATGCGTTCATGACCTCAAGGCTAGATTATTGTAATGCTCTACTGGGTGGTTGCCCTGCACGCTTAATAAACAAACTACAGCTAGTCCAAAACGCAGCAGCTCGAGTTCTTACCAGAACCAGGAAGTATGGCCATATTAGCCCCGTTCTGTCAACACTGCATTGGCTGCCTATTAAACATCGTATACATTTTAAAATATTGCTGATCTCTTACAAAGCACTAAATGGTTTATCTCCGCAGTACTTGAGCGAGCTCTTAACGCATTATAGTCCTTCACGGGAAAAAACTCTGGAACAGTCTTCCTACCATTGTCCGGGAAGCAGACACACTCTGTCAGTTCAAAGCTAGATTAAAGACACATCTCTTCGGCCTAGCATACACATAACCAGTGTTGTAATGTAACGGAGTACAAATACTTCGTTACTGTACTTAAGTAGAAATTTCACGTATCTGTACTTTACTTCGCTATTTAAATTTATGTCAACTTTTACTTTTACTTCACTACATTTCCTAGATAAAATGTATACTTTTACTCCGCTACATTTCCACTAAGCATCTTCGTTACTCGTTACTACAAAATAAAATCAAAAGAAATGTGGGTTTGAGGTTTGGCGAATCACTGCTCCTAGATTGCATGACGCACGCTCTATTTCAGCGTAAAGCTTGTTTGTTGCCATGGAGGAGGATGCACAACTGAACCCGTGGAAGCGCGAGCCGCGGCCGCGCGCGAATCCCAACGCGACGCTTCACGAGATAAGATGCAAGTGGCTAAACTAAACCGCTGATTTACGATAGAAGTTTTAAACGACCGACATAAATAATCAGTTTGCAAAGCTCATCTTCGGTAAGGGGAGATTTACAGGTAAAGATAAAGAGACTGAGGGAAGAAGAACGAGAGATGGAGATGAGAGAGGAGAGCAGGTAGAGCAATAGCCTTTTGCATTCTGTGCCCAGAATGAGAATAACTTTATTACAATGGATTCCTATTTAACACAGATATACATATGTTTTTTTGCCAATGACAGTGGAAAAATAATATGCCCCCGAACGCCCTAGCAAGATCACTTTTGGGACCTCTGTATTTATAAAACCCTGTGTGCGGATATTGCACTGAATATAAAATTATATTTTTGAAAAATACAATGAATTATAAGGCTGTACAGAACAGTGCACTAATGCAGACTGATTTTTTCTTAGTAGAGCAGCTAACTTAAAGTAGGCCTACATGCAGTGCGAGATAAACGATAACACAAGTACAGTAGGCTACAGGCTACAAAACACAAACAACAGCAGGTTGTACCAGTTAATAGTATGCCTAGTATAAGAAATCCACAATAAAGTTCACAATCAAAGTTAACCGCTTGCTTTAAAAAAAAAAAACTTTTTACTTTTACTTAAAATACTTAAGTACATTAAATATCAGAAAATTACTTTTCATACTTAAGTACAGTATAAATCAGATACTTTAAGACTTTTACTTAAGTAATATTCTAAAAGGTAACTTTTACTTCTACCAAAGTCTTTTTCTAGTACCATACTTGTACTTTTACTCAAGTATTGCTTTCTAGTACTTTATACAACACTGCACATAACACATTATAGACTTCTATAACTCAATGTTAGGCTGCATAGATTAGGTCAGCCGGAACTGGGAACACTTCCCGTAAATCCTGATGTACTCGTTACATCATAAGAAGAATGGCATCTACGCTCATTTTATTCTCTCTGTTTATCCCGAGTTTCACCGCAGTCCGTCGGATCCAGGCCGTATCCGGATCTGACGAGGGACCTTCGCCTGGACATGACGACAACGCAGTCAACTAGGCTCTCCTCTGTGAAGGCCTCCCTCTCTTCCCTTTACCTCTGTATAGATAAAACGTTGTCGGAATAACTCGGGTTTGCTATGCAGAAGCGGTAAAAAAAAAAAACTGTATTATACATTTTTCAAGGCTTGTACCTTGGAACTTATTTCATGGTTTGCGTTCCTGAGACACCAGGCACTGTTTTGTGCAAATGAGCAGCCGGATCGCATTAAGGGTTTTCTGTTAGAACGGTGTTAGAACCCTAAGTTAATAACTAATGATCGTTGCGATGGAATTTAATCAATCAAATCTGACTTTAGCTGGACAATAACTTTAATCTAGAGCTGCTGTAAAGCCAAAACAATCTCGGTTACTTTAATTTCCTATTACCACTGTAAAGCTGCTTTGAAACAATCTGTATCGTTAAAAGTGCTATATAAATGAAGGTGACTGAACTCACTCAGAGGCCCACACAGAAGAGTTTAATAAAGTTGTTATTTTTGTATATTTTTTGTGCACAAAAAGTAATCTCGTCGCATGATAAACTTAAGGGTGAGCCACTGAAGTCACTTGGACTATTTGAACAATGTTTTTACTAACTTTTCTGGGCTGGCAGATGAAATTGCCTAGAAGCCTATGGAGGAGTGAGCCAGCTCTCAGATTTAATCAAAAATATCTTAATTTGTGTTCTGAAGATAAACGAAAGGCTTATGGGGTTGGAACAACATGAGGGAGAGTAATTACTGACAGAGTTTTCATTTCTGGGTGAACTAGCCCTTTAACTCCTCCAGGGAGAACTCAGCGATGATGAGGATCTTCTGCCCCCTAGTGGAGAAACAACAAACCATGTGTACAACAAATGACAATATACAAAAAAAAAACCTGCATTTTAATTAACAGATGGAAATTGTCATAAAGTCGTTCTCTTAAATTATCATATATTATAGTATTTGAGCACTAAGTAAAATAACCATACATTTATGTGTGATAACACAAGTGCCACAAATATGCACATAGCAAATAAAAAAGATACTAAAGGAGTTGTATATTTTTTTTGCCTGCCTAACAACATCAAAGCAAATTCATTATATGGGGGATAACAGTATTGTAAACCTTTTTGTGATTCTAGTGCTCAGTGTTTCTAGATCAGATCGATATCAGGACAGGAGTTAAAAGAGCGAGCAGCTGAAGTGTCAAAGATGCAGCACTTTATCTGGCAGTTTGTGCTCATAACTCATCTCCAGAAAACCTCAAACCACATCAATACACAGAGCAGAGCTGAGGGTCTGCAGGGGCATGTGGTTCCGGAGTATGTTTTTAATGCCTTAAACATTTGACTGTGAGGGAGGGGACAGTAACCGCAGCAGAAGCCAAGGCTTTATCTGCTGAATCCCTGTATTTCTCAACTTCAGCCCAGAATGCCTTCGTGTTTGTTGTTTCTCTCATTCCTGAAGTCGTGTCTCGCTCTGAACATGACATGTGCTGCGTGTCTCCACATTATCTGAGAGTGGCTCACACATTCCTCCTCATCAGGGGAGAGCTTCAGCTGTGCTGGCGTGGGAGAGGCAATAAGCAATTAGTCGACTAATCACACGTTTATATTAATAAGCCATAAATCATAATAATGAGCCTATATAGAATATAGCAATTGGAGCTCAAAAGCTGTGTTGTGAAAAAAACAGAACAAAATGTTCAATTTTGGTTGTGGGAACTAGGGATGTGAATTTCTGCCAAAAATGCCATTTGACAACCGAGGAGCAAAAGTCAAATATCGTAAAAGAAATAAAAAAAACGCACACTCTCACAATGACAGACAGGGAGGCCAATTTCATCTTTAGTGATTTGTCATCAAACAAACTGTTTATTAATTGAACAAGTAACATGTTCTCGTCGTGTTTTATTTTAACATATTAGGCCTATGGTAGGCTAATTGGAAAACAAAACAATAAGACAACAGTCACAAGTAACAGAAATAAGCACAAATGTCAGAGCATGTCAGAACACCTCCAGGACCCAGAAAACCCCTCAGACCCCAGAGGGTTAATGAGAAGGCTTATATTGACCTATTAAGACATTGTACAAATATTTTTTCGCTATTTTATTAAAAACTTTTAACATGTAAATCAACAATTACAATTTTAACAATATTTCAAGTGTAATCTTTCTCTGTTAAAAATATACATTTTATCATACGTATTTCAAAGTTAAGGATTCATTAGTTTGAATATTGGAACAAACACTATAATAACATCTTAGTTGATAATTCAATATACCTACTTTATTTTTGACAAAACATCACATACTATATATTTAATATATGAGCAGAAATTGGCGAAGAAAAGCTTATTTGATGTGACAGTAGTCTTTTTTTTTTACAGTAAAAACGTTATAATCTATCCAAAACTAACTAACGAAATATTGTCTAAACATACACATTTCGTCTGTAACATATAGTTATGATATATTAGCATATAAATGTTAATTTGCAGTTTAATTCTCAACGGGCCTGAAAATTACAACCCGACCCGGCCCGTGGCTTTTAAAGCCCGGACCCAATGTAAATAATAAAATAATAAAAATAAATAAAAGCAGGTTTATAATGTGCCCCATTCAAGTCAATAGGGTGCAAATTTTAAAAAAGAGGATAACACGGTGTAGGCAACACCGATTTTTGTCGTTGTTCTCTGTATTGACAGCACTCCAAATTTACTAAAAATTGAGCTCAATGTTAAAATTGACCGGGGGCCTGTTCCATAAAAGCCGCTTAAAAAAGCGGGGATTAAAGTCCAAAACCCGACTTGAATAAACCTAACAAATAAGTTGGGGCTAAAGCGGTTTCATAAAAGGTAATTCAAGTTCACGCAATCCCACTAATTTGATCCAGGTTTATCTAGTCTAGATAACTGCGTGTGCACGCGTTTCTTAGGCAGCCCTGGAGGTCGATCATAGATCAAATCGATCCACCATCAAACTGCATATATTTTGTGCTGTTTTATGCGTTTAAGACATGGTGTTTGCAAAACTTACATTTCACAGGAATATTCTCCATCTGAAAATCTTAGAAAGTCGTGCAAATAGTTCCATTTTGCTGTAAACTTCACATTGAACAAGCGCTGCTGCGCGCCAAATCGGAGCGCAATAATTCTGACTAATATACATTTTGCTTTGAAAATGAATAGGCTATGCGATATTTTATAACACCAGAAATATCTTCTAATTATAATAATTTATCTTTAGGATGTTGGATCAGTTGCAGTGAACTTATATCTCATTAAACTCATATATTTTATACTTATAATAAAAATGAACAGAAGTAGGCCTAATTCAGGGAAGACATTTTTAAGAAACCAAATATAATAAAGATACAAAATATAGTTTTGAGTTTAGGACCTAAGCTACTTAAAAAAGATGACTTATACTTATTTAATTAGAATGCTGAGAATTACAGCTTTTAAAGCAATCTTTTTTTTTTTTTTGGAGAAAGCAAGAAGGTTTGGTTAGATTTATACAGTTAGTTTATACAGTGCATTATGGAGAGAATAACATGACATTAAGAGCAAAAGTATACATTTTGAAAAGATATGTGCAACTCTAAAATCAAAGAATATTCCATAAAATAAAGGAATACATATTAGCCTATAACTAAATAACCTTCCCTCCCTTAATTCTAGTTATTTGTTATTTTATTTATTTACTTATTTAATATTTGATATTTAAATAATATTACTTTAATAACTTATTATGAATTATGTGTCATTATAAGAGTTTGATATAAATATGTGAATGTTTGATTTTTTTCCATTTTTTTTCATATGTAAAAGTGTCTAATGTACTTAATGGTTGTTGTTCTAATTGTTTTTATGTGTTGGTGGGTATTATCACAAAAGAAAAAAGTAGAAGGAAAAATAAGATTTATTGGGGGAAAATAGTATGTCTTTAAAGGAACTGTCCATTTGTATAATTGTGTTAAATGTATTTGAATTGAAAGACATAAAGTACATAAAAAAAAAAAAAAAATATATATATATATATATATATGCTAAAATATTGGTTGTTGGACATTAGATGTGCCTTATTTAGAATTTTAAACCTACAATTTAGTGTATTTTTAGGATAATAACTGTAAAGGGACTATTGTAATGGGGTAAATCAAGTGTAGGTTAATACAATTACTAAGCTCAGATTCATCTTAATTCATCTTTTGTAATGATTTCTTTTAAATGTTGTGTTTCATAAATTATTAAAACTATCTAATTAAATAACAAAACATTCAGCCAGTAAGAAAAGAAAACCTGTAGGATATAGCCTATTATATATATATATATATATATATATATATAAACCCCGACATAATTGTCTAATTTATCATTGTAGCCTTAAGTTGATTTTCTTTACTGTATATTTATTTTTGGACTTATAGTGGTTAATAAAGTCAAATAATGGTATGAGAGATTGTCAGTAATTGTGTTCCTACTGGTCAGTGTTGAGGATCTGTGTAACAACTGAGGCTTAGCCTGACAGTTAGCCTGCCCTGGACCAGGCTAGTTTCCCAGCATAAGTTGCCAGGGTAACTGAGTTTGAACTATTTTAAGTTTGCTTTATGAAACAGAATCAACCGACAATAAGTCTGACTAACCAAAATAAGTCTGGCTTATACTCTAATCTTGGTTTATGGAACAGCCCCCGGAGTTCTCCTTTACGAGAACAGGTGTGAGAGAATGAGCGTGATAACAAGTTGCGATTAGAAACAGCTGAGGGTGAGTGAAGGAGCGTGAGGTGTGTGTGTGTTTGTGTAAAGGAGAGTGTGTGCGAGTACAACCAGAAGAGGGAGACAGAGAAGGATACCAGATTCATGACAAACACTTGCCAAACAGGGGAACATTTCACAAATCTGAGCTAGAACATTATAACATTTGACATTAGGTCCTTAACAAAATAAATATCTGTATTGGAAAACTCATTTCTTAGTTTCTGCATGTGCTAATGGGGGTCAAGTCTTGAAACAGGTTTGTGTTGACTTTGATATCTTCATGAAATGTATGAAAAACAGTAGCCTAAATACATTATTAAACACTGTAATTATATTCCATTAGTCCTTTAATAAATCAGAGTAAACGCGTCTGCTCTAGTGAGCTCGTGCTGCCGTTTGGACGTTGAGCCGAGCGGAGCGGATAAACAGTCCGTGTGGCGCGCGGTTCAAATGAGTTTTTTCATTCTGCTTTTGCCGCATTTAAAAACAACCTTATTAAAGTGTACAGATGTGGTTCTTGATCGATGCAGTTGTAATGAAAATTTGTTAAGCAACATAACCTTTTTATATATATATAAAATGACTATAAAATGTATCACTATTGCGAGCAGGGTGCCACCAAGATGCTTTACAGGGACCAAATTACAGAAACATCCGATAGTTCACTCAACATTCAAAACATTCTGTCTACATTTATTCACCCTCATGTTATTTCAGACATGCACAAGTCATCCTAATTTTTAAGATTTAACATATGCTTTTTATTTCTTTTCTTAAATGTGAGCAATGGTAACGGAACTAATTTACGTCCTGGGATCAATCAATTATATTTTTTTATCCAATTTATTTTCTACAAATGTGATGCATCTTACCAGGTTTCAAATATAAATAAATACTGTCTATATAAGGCTTATGTTATGAAGTCTTCACCTCAATTAGCACCAAATAAAACCAGTCAACCCATTAACATGGATAACCCATCTCTACATCTGTAGATAGATGGATAGTCATCTACATCTAGATTGATAGATAGGTTTATTTTCAAATGTCAGTAGAACCAAATCAAAAGCAATCTACTGGTGCAGAATTTACATTTAGTTATTTAGCAGACGCTTTTATCCAAAGCGACTTACAACTGAGGACTACAGCAAGCGAGTCATCGTGAAGAGGCAAAAATAACGCAAGAAGTGCACAAAATACACAGTTCAGGCATTGCTCAGAGTAGCATAAGCCAAACAAGGGAGGATTAAAGGAAAAGGTTGTCAAGTGCTCACGGAAGAGATGAGTTTTCAGTCGTCTTTTGAATGTAGTTAGGGAATCTGCATTCCGGACGAGGGTAGGGAGATCATTCCACCAGCAAGGAACCGTGAATGAGAATGTTCTGGAGTGATTTTGTGTCTCTCTGTGATGGTACCACGAGCCGTCGCTCATTGACCGAATATTGACCGTCGCTCATTGACTGAATATAAATTACAGTTTGAAGTGCATCAATATCCGGACTACCAACAGGTCCTGCAAGAATGTCCACATCCTGCAGTCATCAACAGGAACTGTTACAACTTCCTGCCAATCCAAAGCAGGAATTACACAATTTTGAGCAGGGCTGGGTCAAAAAAATCTCTGCCGTGGCAGTGAGTGAAGATGTTTGCCTCTTAAGACATCCTCTGACAAACATCTGATATGGTGTGTGCTGTGTGGTGACAAGCAGTGCACAATCCATGATGAGCTTCCTCCCAAGCTCGTGTTGTTCCTACCAGCCGTTTGTTGTGGTCCTTAGAAGTTCAAAGCAAAGGGAGATATTTGCTTTTAAAAGTTTGAGCGTTGTAACTTTGCAGATGTTGTTTATGCTCAAACAGCAACATTACACACTCACTACAGTCCGAAAAGTGAAATCATATTCAACCACCCCTTTAAAAGGTGTACATTATGTAGCCGTTTGGAATGCATTAGGGGAGCAATGAAAAAATAAAAATAAAATCTTCACCTGAGATTATCAATCAGGGTTGCCAGCTGTCAAGCTTTCGAGCTCTGTCTCAGACTAAGAGCCACTCTGCCAAAGTAAATATCACAACAAATTGGCAAACCTGTTTTTGATATAAAAAAAAAAAAAGTCCAAGCTTTCGCAAGTTTTAATATTTTATTCATTATTATTTATTTTGAATTATGTTGAATGAATTTAAGCAAATGCATAAAATAATAAGAAAAAAACAGAACCTGCTCTATATTTGTTTAGTGAGAGCATTTCAATTCGACATCAATAGACTGCAGATTGTATAGACATTGAATGCTTAAAGAATGCATAAAATAAGAAAAGAAAAAAAAAGTCAGAACCTGCTCTATTTTTGTTTAGTGAGGGCATTTAAACTTGAAGCCAGTCCAAAAGTGGGAGCTTGTATAATGCCGTCACACATGTGCTTGGTGAACTCCTCGTAGCTGTTATGGGTGGGTAGTGTAAGTTTTACAAGGCAAGTATTGGCCTCAGGGTACTTCCGCCCGGTCTCATGATTGAAAGTCAGCGTTGGCTGCGGAGAAAAACCAAGTGCTGGTATTCTGTCAGCTCCAGAGGTGAACACCAGCAGTTGATCAAGTGTTATCTCAAACACACCATCTATAAAATAGAAAGGTAATAAAATCAATAACATTAATGATCAGTAGGATTGTGTAAAATTCAGAGTAGCTCAAACTAAATCAAAATACTGTTACTCAGCAAATAATTAATTTACCTTCAATATCTAAAAGAAAGTCTCTCCAGAATCCTTCCACCTTTGCTTCCAGGAGGGGACAGTTCCAGTTGGAACAAAGAGATCAGGTCTGTTGCTTTTAGAGGCCTCTCTGATGAACAAAATGCCATCTTGAAGATGTTGTGATGATTTTTCATCATCTCCAGAAGGCCAAGTGTGTTTAACCCTTCAGCAAGTCTGTAAAAAAAAAAAAAACTATGATGTTACACAAATAATGTTTACATTTAGAAAAGCATGTTACCCCAGCACACCCGAGTGATGAGAACCAAGCAACTCACATAGGTTAAGTGAATTAGAAGTACCATTCTCAATTGGCCATTATTTTACAGTGAAGCAATACTGGCCTAAACAACAGGTGCAAAACAGGTGCAAGTGCCACTTTAAATAACCGTTGCAAATAGCAGTAGGTAGGTTTGCCCCTCAGCAGGACTGGTACTGTCATGAACAAAATGAAGGATGCAAACAAAATGCAAGTTACAATTTGTAATAAACATTACAGATAAACTAAGGAAGTGCAAAAATTAAAATGACCAATAATATATACAAAAACACAAGTACATAAAATATACACAGTACACACTTACTGTTGTAAGGCTTCTTTGGTCCTTCCTTCCCCATAGAAAGTAACCGCTGCCTGAACCAACTGGTCCCGTTCCTCCATGCCCCAGGGACCCCAACAAGGACAGGCTTTCGGCAGCTCCCATACTGGCATCTCTAGCTGCTGTAATATCTCCTGCATCACTGATCTTTGTCAGTTTATTAGTAGACAGTTTATTAGTAGAATCAGGCATTGTGTGATACCTTCACCATTGGTTTGAATAATTAAGAATTATGTCATACCTTTTTTAATTTCCACTGCAAATCCAGATCTGCTACTTCTTCAAGAGTGGGTGATGATGTCTGAATCGAGCACAGGTTTTGATAGTCTCTCCGAAAAAGAAGAAGGAAACAATCCTCCATGTATCAGTGCCACCGCAATCATTTTTCCATAAACTCGGTACAGACCTCGCTGTAATGCTGCAAAAATGTAAGTGTTGAAAAACAGATCAAAGACTTTTTCAGATAAGACATACTGTGTGGAAAGTATTTTGCATAAGACAATTATAAATTAAAATCTACATTTGAAAACAAAGGCATAAATATAATTAAAAAAGCAAGTTAAACAAGGAGAAAATATTAATACCAACCACGGCTATCCAGAGACAAATTCTTTTGGTCCTGTGACCCTGTAAAGCGCTAACATGAGGAGTCTGAAAAACCCCCGTGTTGGCCCACCCTCATCCACAGCACCCTCTGCTTGGCTGAAATCATCCATGAAAATGATACTTAATTTGGCCTCTGGGAGAAAACCTCTCCTTGCAAAGGCCCGCACAGCACCATCCAACACATGGTGTCTGCATACATTGATCATATTACTGCTGGGAATCTCTTCCATACAGACTTTTGAGACCAGGGTGGCCAGTAATGTTCTCAGATCGGGTCTAAAAAAATAAAAATAAATTATAAACAATAAATACAGTTATGCTCATGGCAGTAGCAGCAGATAAAACATTAAAAATAGGGCCTTGTGACACCCAAACCAGATGCCCTTGCATTATGGCATTTATATGCAGTCCCCAAATGGCCTGACAGCAAAATAATAATCAAGTAGGAAACTTCCACTTACTCCGTGTCATTGACATCTGGTGAGCCAACAGTCCTGGCAAAGTGCCCAGATGAGTCGTCATCATGAACGTTCTCTCCAGGAACCAGTGTGCCCTGACAAATTTTTCTTTAAACCAAAGTAAACTTCTAAATAGCATTTAATAAGGTTTGGAATTTCATAGTTACATGAGTCTCACATCAATATCTGTGTCATTCCAGGTTACAAAAACAGTACAGGATACTATATGATACTATACTATATGAAAAGTCAATGCAGGATTTAAAATGTTTAAAAAAATACATAAGGTCACTAATTTAGTAAATAAAGTGACCGTTTCTTTGACTGTTTGTAAAAAACGCTTGTCATTTTACATCACAAGAGGAAGTTGTTTGGCAGGTTCTGTGTCGGCTCAGTGCAGATATGCTAACCCTGGTCTCTCACCTACCCTGTTCACATTTTAATTTATTGTTAAGAGGAAAATCCCTTGAGATGTGACATCTTGTTTTTGAGGGGACCTCATATACAGAGAACTCACTGCTCTCCACTGGTTCTCACAGCACAAAATGTTTCTCCTTAGACCGTTGTTCTGTCTAGACCTCACACTTCCTGCTCAGCTACTGTTCGGACGCTCTTGCTTACTGCTCCGCGCTTTGCTCTATCGCTTTTATATTTTTTATATTTTATCTTCTTTTATCAACTAATTTTAACCTCAGCAAATCAGCACAGTGCTCAAACGCTTGGATTACTACAAAAAAGCTGAATTATTTTATTCGACCAGCCTCCCACTGAAAGCTTACATTCCGGGGAAGAGAAAACACAACTGCATAAGGATAAGAGAAAATGCCTCTTCTGGAATCTACTTGCTGCACTAACTGCCACAGACTTTTGCAAAGGATTGCAGTTCTTGAAACAAAGTTATTTGCGGGACCACCAAACCAGACGGAACACACAACAGAGCTCCGTCATGGACGCCCTCAGCATACAGCAGGTGAGCCCCATGAATCTACTGCTCCTCAACAGGCCATACTGAGTGTAGAGAAACAAGCCGATCGACCTACAAATCGATGGCACACACAGGGAGCGAGACCCAAAGGCACTCGAGACATCAGATTGTCACGAGTATCACATATTGCCGCAATAGCATCCTCTACCCCAGATACGGCTCTGACAAGGATTGCAAACACTGGTCTCCTACCACCGCCTATACATCTTGAGAACAGATTTGAAGTATTAATGAATGTAAATGAGGAATCTCCAAACGTGATGAATGTGATCGAACACAGACTGGATAAGCCAGTAGCTAACACTGATGCTAACCTGCGCTCAAGGTCGAGCAGACAGCGGCACTCAGCTCAGAGCACAGCCGAGCACACGACTCTGATAGTGGGTGATTCAATTATCCGACACATTAGTAGCAGGGATACAACTACGTGCTGCCTTCCACAAGCAACAACTTCTGATGTAAACAGGGAACTTGAGAACATTCTGATGAAACATAAGACTGCAAATCGACTCATCATTCATGTGGGGAAAAATGATATTCATAAAGAGCAGTCAGAACTCCTTAAGAAGGATTTCAATGAACTTCTTGAAACACTTAAAAGACTGAAAGTACAAACATTCATCAGTGGACCACTCCCAGCTAGAGGGACAAACAGGTTTTCGCGGTTGCTTGGGCTTAATACATGGCTCCAAAAAACCTGCAATATAAAAGGAGTGAACTTCATTGACAACTTCAATCTTTTCTGGAGTCAGAGGCAACTGTTTCAACAGGACGGACACCACCCAAACAAACTTGGTTCAAGAGTGCTAAAGGACAATATCTACTTCTCCCTCAATCATCCTTCTGCAGTGTGTGCCAATCCACTCAACCTGAATGGCACACACACACCTGGACACAGTATGAATGACCACAGGACTTCACTCCAGCACCTGAATGGACATGCGGTTGACACGTCACACAAGGACAATGATAACACCTCTCAGCCACAACAACTTCTGCTCACGGACACAATCTCAGCTGAGCCCTGCCCACAGACAGACTGTGACATACTAGAACTGCTCCAAGATTCAACACCCAAGGACGACTTCCTGGAAAACAGCCAGGGAAACCAGGACAGCATATTACAGCCTCCGATAACACCAGAACAACAACAGCCCCTCTCACCAGACACGCTATCTCTATCTCCAGCATCTCCACTTCTGTGCTTCTCAGAGAGAATGGAAAAACTGGTCTTTGCTGGAACCAAACTATCCCATTCTTTTGCTAGCCCCCAGATATCAACCAAAAAACGGCAGGCCCCAAAACCACCAAAGCCAGCGGGCCCCGCTCGCCCTCCCCCTCCTCCTGCAAGAGTTCTTCGGGCTCTGCCACAACGACAGGGCTCACACCCTCCTCCTTCTGCTCGAGGTGAACTAAAAACAACTGATACCAGCTCTCATTGATATGTGTCGGGTCCCCGCTATGATAACAGTAACTTTCTCAAATGTTTACAGAACAAGCGGGAACCCTGTGTGCCTGTATCTTTCTCTATTGCTGTTCGATTACATGATAGAAAGTCTAAGGCCTTCAAAAGCCGTACAGCAAACCCATCTAATCTGGTGCCTATTACACGCCAAACTAAGACTGCTGTGCGGACAAAAAGTAAGACTGTTAAGTTAGCACTCTTAAACATCTGCTCACTTAAAAATAAATCACTTCTAGTCAATGACTTAATAACCACATACAACTGTAACAGTGTTAGCTGTTACCCATGTGATATTTCATACACACTCCTAGGGGGCGCTTGTGCGCTAAAACTCCTTTGATTTAAACTGGTAGTAGGGTAGAGGAAGTCAGTTGTGTTTGGAAGCGGGAAGCATGGTGTTGTCCTAGCACCTCCAGCAAACACTTATTGGGAGTCCAGATTGAGAAACTTTGTTTCCAGGTCAATTTTGTAAGTTTTGTTTCTTCTATGTGGTGCACTTGTTTATTCATGTATAGGTCCTATATAGCTAATGCTAGACTTTTGTTCCTTTTTGTAGATGGACTCTTTATAGGTGACCTTATATTATGGTGTGAGGAATCGGTACGATTCATTAAAGCCCCACCTTTTGGATATTGAGGTTTACCAGAAAGAGAAGGTTTTCATCCATTTAATCCTAATGGATTAATAAATGTCCTGAGGGTAATGATTAACCACGGTGGATCGTAACTTTGTGGACTATTTGAGTTTTTGAAGGTCAATGTTGCTAGCCATTGTGGTACTGGGACATCATCACAAACATCATTGAAAATTGACTTTCATTGCATTGAATCTATTCTTTCCCAAGGAATCTCCAACCCTGAACTGATTATATATAAGTTTCTTTATTGTTATTGTCATTTCCTTATTTATTTTTCTTTAATTTACTTTGCTGATTTTCTATATTCTTTTTGACTTAGTGTACTGGTTTACCAAAAGTATTTTTCTTTTCCTTTTTTTATATGTATTCATGCTTGTTCTGTTTATGATTTCTGATCTATCAAATCATTACCGAAACAACTTATATAAAGATATAAACATTTCATTCTGGTTGTTTTATTGTTTGTGACAACACACTGGGAAATATACATAGATAGGTGTTAGTAGCGTTAGGTAAATAGTTGGTGGGCCTCTCCCTTATTTCAGATATATATAGCTGTGGTCGTTTATATGGACAGTGGTTATATAATTGGCGCCCGAACAGGGACCCACAGACTTCATATACGTTGGTGAAAATTTCCCAGTGTTTGTCACAAAACAAACTCTAAAACCGTTAAAAATAAAAAATAAATAAAATGGCTAGTCAGGAAGGTTTGGATGAGGATGAGCCTGTACCCGATCCAGATTTCTCATCTGCACCATTTAGTACCCACAGAGAACCACTACGAGAGCTGATTAACACGTTCAGTGACCTGTACCTTGATTCAGAGGAAGAAGTGCTCATGGACGACCGTCCAAAGGAAGTCCAATTTCTACCTCCACCACCACCTGAAATTTACGATGAACCGACACACCACCCTTCCACTGCTGTTTCAGGTATGTTAGAACAACTCTCAGAACGTTTCACCAAACTTGAGGAGCAGATTACCGATATCAATCAACGGGTGAGTGAACAAGTTTCCTTCATTGATGTTGAATCACAACGCAAAGCTACAGAAGATAAATTGCTATACCAAATAGACCGTGAGTGTAGCAGAGTGAGAAAACATCTAGAACTGAGCATTCAAGATCTTGGACAGTCAGTGCTAGACTGTTTGAAGAGAAGAGACCAACAATTGGATCAGAGATTACAATCTTTCCAGCCTTTTATATCCACCCCAATTCAGCCCATGAATACCAGTACTGTTTACAGATCACTGAGAGATCAAACCTACAGTCTTCAGCCAAATACTCAACCCGTCATGGACAGTTCGAATCAGTACAACCCACCAGTCAAACTTGAGTTCCCTAGTTTCAGCAATAGCCCGGACGAAGATCCTATCTCCTTCATTGAACGATGTGAGGAGTATTTCGCTGTACGACCTTTGAAGAACAGTGAAATTTTGGCTTCTTTAACTGCTGTACTTAAAAGTACTGCAAAAGATTGGTGGATGGCGGAGAAAGGGAATGTCCGTGATTGGAAACAATTTAAAAAATTGTTTCTGCAATCTTTTCTCAGTGAGGATTATGAAGAGTTGGCAGTAAGGAAGCTGATGGAGAGGAGACAAGGTGTAAGAGAAAGTTTCAGAGACTTTGCTTTTCACTATCGGGCCCTTTGTTTGAGATGGAAGAAGGACATGTTAGAAAGAGAGGTGGTGCAAGCTATTTTACGTAACTGTAATCCTCGACTTGCTAGCTTGCTACGTGGCAATATAAAAGATGTAGGAGAACTTGTAAAAGTAGGTACACAGATAGAACGAGATTTTTTTGAATCCAAGAAATACTGGAGTCAAGTTAATGGGGATGAGCAAAAGAAGAGAAATCCTTCAGATCACGATTCACACCGCAAACCAGCAGCAGCCAATACTAGAGTTGTCCAGACTTGCCAAAATTCTATGCAACACGACCTCAGAAATCTTATCATTCCTATAACCCTACAAGACACCCATGTAACTGCTATGGTGGACACTGGCAGTACTTTGTCACTAATCCAAAAGTCATGTTGGAAACAGTTAAGCCGACAAGAGGTATACCTACCTGGTGGAGGACAAACTTTTCTTTTAGCCAACGGACAACGCCAAACCGCTGTTGGAAAGGTGGTGTGGAAGAGTAAAGTACAGGGCCGTCTAGTAGAGCTTACCCTGTATATAATGAATGACACTGACTTAACGGTACCTATCATACTGGGCATGGATTTTCTGTTGAAATCAAGAATGGTCTTGGACTTCAATAATGCTCAGTATGGTTTCTTTCCAATAGAAGCCGCTGAAACACCAGTCTTCTTTCCATTCCTTAATCAGGACATTCATCCTACCATTAACTTTTACCTTGCCATTCCTTTACAGCCTTGCAGTGATGAAACACTCCATTCTATACACCAACTATCGGAAAAAGCAGACACCGACATGCAGACGCAGCAAGAGCTGGAAAATCTGATGTTAAGCTGGCCCACTGTTTTCAACCAGGAAATTGGATATACCAACTTGATAAAGCACCGCATCATCACCACAGATGAACTACCGGTTAGAAAAAGACCATACAAGGTTTCTATCGAAAAACAGAGTTTTGTTGAAGGTCAAATCAAGGAGCTGCTTGATAAGAATATCATTCGACCGTCTTGCTCTCCATGGGCATCGCCAGTGGTGGTGGTACAGAAAAAAGATGGAGGATCAAGACTCTGTGTTGATTACCGTGGGATAAATGCCAAAACTCATCTTGATGCATATCCAATGCCACAAATACAGGACATCTTAGAGTCACTACATGGGGCAACTGTATTCTCTACACTGGACTTAAAGAGTGGTTATTGGCAACTGGAAATGGAGTCAGATAGCATTCAAAAAACAGCCTTTATCACCTCCTCAGGGTTATATGAATTTCTACGTCTTCCTTTTGGACTGAAAAATGCAGCAGCATCTTTCCAGAGACTCATGGAACATATATTGCGGGAGTTGAAAGGTAAATGTTGTATGGTTTACATTGATGATGTTGTGGTGTATTCCAAAAATAAGCAAGACCATCTCCAACATCTCCAACAAGTTTTCAATTGTTTCCACAAAGCAGGTCTCACTCTCAACCTCAAAAAGTGCAATTTCATTCAAAAATCTCTTACTTTCCTGGGCCATGTTGTTTCAAGAGAAGGAATCAAAACCGATCCCACAAAGGTGTCAGCAGTTAGTGCATTTCCCATCCCACAGTCTCTCAAAGACGTTCAACGGTTTTTGGGTATGGCCGGTTGGTACCATCGGTTTATTCCCAGTTTCTCAGAGAAGGCTGCTCCACTTCATGCTTTGAAACAGAAAAACTCTACCTGGATTTGGACAGATCAGTGCCAACAGGCATTCGATCTTATCAAGCAAGACTTAATGCAAGCTCCCGTTCTAACCTCTCCTGACTTCACTCAACCATTCCGAGTTCAAACGGACGCCAGTGAATTTGGTTTGGGAGCCGTTCTTACACAAGAATGTGCAGGGAAGGAACACGTTATTGCTTATGCATCCAGACTACTGAGAGGGGCAGAAAGGTCATACTCTGTATCTGAGAAAGAGTGCCTAGCAGTGGTGTGGGCAGTGGAGAAATGGAGGCCATACCTCGAAGGGAGACTATTTGAAGTATTAACTGATCATGCTGCATTAACATGGGCATTTCAACACCCCAAACCATCATCACGTCTCATCAGATGGACCATAAGACTACAAGGATTTCACTTCACTGTTAAGTACAGAAAAGGGCAGTGTAATGTGGTACCTGATGCATTATCCAGAGCTCCAAGTCTCACCATTTCACCTAACATCATTGCTGTAGCTCAAGCCTCTAATTCTATCTCACCACCAGTCAGTATGCCAGTCGATTTATCAGAGATAGCCATCGCTCAGAACAATGACCCAGAAATACAAGAAATGGTTTCCAAAGTATCATCTCAGACCACGCAAGACACCTCCCGAGTTCATTATGTAACAGAAAATGGATTTCTATTCCGTAATGTTCCAGATGGCCGTAAAGGTCAAAAACTTCAACTTGTCATTCCTTCCATGCATCGTCAAGCTTTTCTTCATTATGCTCATGACAATCCTCTCAGTGGACATTTGGGTAAACTTAAGACCTTGCTCAGACTGCTGGAAACTGTATATTGGCCAACTATCAGAGCTGATGTTTGGAAACATTGCAAAGAATGCCAAGTTTGTCAAAAATACAAACCATCCCTGTCAAAATTATCTGGTCATTTACAGTCTATACCCATTGTTGAACCTGGTTACATGATGGGCATTGATCTCATGGGACCTTTTCCAAAAAGTGCCAAGCAAAATGAATATCTACTTGTTATCGTGGATTATTGTTCTAAGTGGGTGGAGATGTTTCCTCTGAGGTCTGCTAAAACTCCTCAGATAGCCAGAGTGCTGGTAGAGGAGATATTTACCAGATGGGGAACACCAGCCTACCTGGTCTCAGATCGTGGTGCACAATTCACCTCTCATCTTCTTGGCCTGGTGTGCAAGCAGTGGGGAGTCATTCAAAAACTGACCACAGCCTACCATCCCCAAACTAATCTGACGGAGAGAGTCAATCGAAATTTGAAGACCATGATTGCATCTTACGTTGGAGACCACCATAAGCTGTGGGATAGATGGATTGCTGAATTCAGGTTTGCTATTAATACAGCCTGCCACGAAAGTACAGGTTTTACACCTGCTGAAGTAGCGCTTGGACGAAAATTAAAAGGTCCAATGGAGAGAGCTCTACGTAAACTGCCTGACCCTAATGACCCTGCATATCCCATTCTTGACAGACAACAAGAACTCCTTACTATAGTGAAGGAGAATGTAAACCGAGCCCAAGCCAAGCAGAAGCGGTACTATGACCAACATCGTAAGCCAGTGCATTTCCAAGAGGGAGATGTGGTTTGGGTACGGACACATCCTTTGTCTAGAGCTGATGAGGGATTCATGGCAAAGCTGTCTGCCAAATGGAAAGGTCCAGCAAAAATCAACAAGAAGTTAGGGCCCGTTAATTATTCTGTTTCTTTTTCTGATCCAGACAGCACTGACACTTATCACGTGCAAAATCTTAAGATTTGTCATGGCTATGACAAATCTCTTTTCTGAAGGGAGGAGTATGTAACAGTGTTAGCTGTTACCCATGTGATATTTCATACACACTCCTAGGGGGCGCTTGTGCGCTAAAACTCCTTTGATTTAAACTGGTAGTAGGGTAGAGGAAGTCAGTTGTGTTTGGAAGCGGGAAGCATGGTGTTGTCCTAGCACCTCCAGCAAACACTTATTGGGAGTCCAGATTGAGAAACTTTGTTTCCAGGTCAATTTTGTAAGTTTTGTTTCTTCTATGTGGTGCACTTGTTTATTCATGTATAGGTCCTATATAGCTAATGCTAGACTTTTGTTCCTTTTTGTAGATGGACTCTTTATAGGTGACCTTATATTATGGTGTGAGGAATCGGTACGATTCATTAAAGCCCCACCTTTTGGATATTGAGGTTTACCAGAAAGAGAAGGTTTTCATCCATTTAATCCTAATGGATTAATAAATGTCCTGAGGGTAATGATTAACCACGGTGGATCGTAACTTTGTGGACTATTTGAGTTTTTGAAGGTCAATGTTGCTAGCCATTGTGGTACTGGGACATCATCACAAACATCATTGAAAATTGACTTTCATTGCATTGAATCTATTCTTTCCCAAGGAATCTCCAACCCTGAACTGATTATATATAAGTTTCTTTATTGTTATTGTCATTTCCTTATTTATTTTTCTTTAATTTACTTTGCTGATTTTCTATATTCTTTTTGACTTAGTGTACTGGTTTACCAAAAGTATTTTTCTTTTCCTTTTTTTATATGTATTCATGCTTGTTCTGTTTATGATTTCTGATCTATCAAATCATTACCGAAACAACTTATATAAAGATATAAACATTTCATTCTGGTTGTTTTATTGTTTGTGACAACACACTGGGAAATATACATAGATAGGTGTTAGTAGCGTTAGGTAAATAGTTGGTGGGCCTCTCCCTTATTTCAGATATATATAGCTGTGGTCGTTTATATGGACAGTGGTTATACAACCTGGATTTTATGTTTCTAAATGAAACTTGGCTAGAAGACAACTGCAGTGCAACTGTCCTCAATGAAACATCACCTCCTAACTTCACTTTTATGAGTGTCTGCAGAGCGGGTAGGAGAGGTGGGGGAGTAGCTGCTCTTTTTAAAGATGTCTATCCATGTAAGCAAATATCATTTGGTAATTACCCGTCTTTTGAATATCTGGGTATTGTGTTAAAAGGTGCTCCACGCATTTTACTAATCATTGTTTACAGGCCTCCAAAATACTCTTCAGCCTTTGCTGAGGATTTTACAGAACTGTTATCAACCATTTCCTCAGAGTTTGACTGTTTTGCTATTGCCGGAGATTTCAACATCCACATAGACAATGCAGAAAACAATATGGCAAAAGAAATCAAAACTGTTTTAAAAACTTTTGATCTGACTCAGCATGTACATGGACCGACACACAATCGTGGACACACTCTAGATTTACTTATCAGTAAGGGTCTAAACATTTCATCGATTGTTATTAAGGATGTAGCACTGTCTGATCATTTCTGTATTTTCTTTGATATATTGATCTCTCCTGCCATTGAAGCTCGATCTGTGCCTGTCAAAAAGAGATGCTTAAATGAGAACACTAGTGTACTATTTATGAAGGCTATATCTTTAACACCAAGCATATCTGCTGACTCTGTTGATTTTCTCCTTGATTCTTTTAACTCAAAAGTTAAAAGTGTAATTGATGATATTGCTCCTGTGAAGGTCAGGAAGAGTGGTAGACAAAAGGCACCCTGGAGAAACTCAACAGCAGTGCAAAATATGAAAAGACAATGCAGAAAAGCAGAGCGCATGTGGCGGAAGACAAAACTTGTAGTCCATTATAACATCTACAAAGACACCATCCATGCTTTCAATATGGAACTAGGCAAAGCTAGACAGACTTTCTTCTCAAATATTATTAACAGCAACTTAAACAACACACGCACTCTTTTTGCTACTGTAGAAAGATTAACGAACCCCCCGAGCCAGATTCCCAGTGAAATGCTCTCAGACAGCAAGTGCAGTGAGTTTGCTTCTTTCTTCTCTGAGAAAATCAATAATATCAGAAAGGTGATCAGCACATCCTTGAGTTGCACTGGGGTCAGACAGATCAGACCACAACCTGAGAAAGTTACTATGTCTGATTTCAAAGAAATTGATGGCAAAATTTTGGAAGAAACCGTACAGCACCTTAAAACATCAACCTGCGCCCTTGACGCTCTTCCCACATCTTTCTTCAAAAGTGTGTTAAACAGCTTAGAAGCAGATCTCCTAGAAGTGGTAAATGCCTCACTTCTCTCTGGAAGTTTTCCAAACTCCCTGAAAACTGCAGTTGTCAAACCCCTCCTAAAAAAGAGTAATCTTGATAAGACTATATTAAGCAATTATAGACCGATCTCAAATCTTCCTTTCATTGGCAAGATCATTGAAAAAGTTGTTTTCAATCAGCTGAACAAATTCTTAAGCTCGAATGGATACTTTGACAATTTTCAATCTGGTTTCCGATCGCATCACAGCACAGAGACAGCGCTCATAAAGATAATTAACGATATTCGCTTAAATACTGATACAGGCAAATTATCAGTGCTGGTACTACTCAACCTCAGTGCTGCATTTGACACTGTTGATCACAACATACTTCTTGACAGGCTGGAAAACTGGGTGGGGCTTTCTGGGATAGTCCTAAAATGGTTCAGGTCATACTTAGAAGCGAGAGGTTATTATGTGAGTATAGGAGACCATAAGTCTGAGTGGACATCCATGACATGCGGAGTTCCTCAAGGCTCAATTCTTGCGCCACTCCTATTCAACCTGTACATGCTTCCAATGAGCCAAATAATGAGAAAGAACCAAATCTCTTACCACAGCTATGCAGACGACACACAGATCTACTTAGCCCTATCGCCTAACGATTACAGCCCCATTGACTCCCTGTTCCAATGCATTGATGAAGTCAACAGCTGGATGTGCCAAAACTTTCTTCAGTTAAACAAAGACAAAACTGAAGTCATTGCGTTTGGAAACAAAGATGAAGTTCTCAAGGTGAATGCATACCTCCACTCTAGAGGTCAAACAACTAAAAATCAAGTCAGGAATCTTGGTGTGTCTCTAGAGTCAGACCTTAGCTTCAGTAGTCATGTCAAAGCAATAACTAAATCAGCATACTATCATCTGAAAAATATTGCAAGAATTAGATGCTTTGTTTCCAGTCAAGACTTAGAGAAACTTGTGCATGCTTTCATCACCAGCAGGGTGGATTATTGTAATGGACTCCTCACTGGCCTTCCCAAAAAGACCATAAGACAGTTGCAGCTCGTACAGAACGCTGCCGCCAGGATCCTGAGCAGAACCAGAAAATATGAACATATCACACCAGTCCTCAGGTCTTTACACTGGCTTCCAGTCACATTTAGGATTGATTTTAAAATATTATTACTGGTATATAAATCATTTAATGGCCTAGGACCTCAATACATTGCAGATATGCTCACTGAATATAAACCCAACAGATCACTCAGATCATTAGGATCACATCAACTAGAAATACCAAGGGTTCACTCAAAGCAAGGAGAGTCCGCTTTTAGCTATTATGCCAGCCGCAGCTGGAACCAGCTTCCAGAAGAGATCAGGTGTGCTCCTACAGTAGCCACATTCAAATCCAGACTCAAAACACTTCTGTTTAACATTGCATTTACTGAATGAGCACTGTGCCACTGTTCGTCCGACTGTTTGCACTGTATTTTATTTTATTTTATTTTTATTTTTTACTCTAAACTGTTTTAATTATTCTTATTTCTTTTGATTATTTTAATTTCTTCTATGTAAAGCACTTTGAATTACCATTGTGTATGAAATGTGCTATATAAATAAACTTGCCTTGCCTTGCCTTGCCTAATCCTGACCTGTCCCTGCTCTCTTGGCCGCATAGCAGACTAATTGTATGGCTGTGGCTCTTCATATCTCCTCAGATTCCAACTGTCCTCTCGATCCATTGTTTTCCTTTTGTTTAAATCGACTTCTCCCTCCTGTTACCTCACTTCCGTTAGGCCATTATCAGATGCATAAGTAAAATTCTCTCAAAAACGAATTAAAGCGGCACTCGGTAACTCTAGCCACCGCTTTGCTGATTTTCTCAGCGAGCTCCCCCTACAGCTGCGGTGCGTATATTTTTCACATCACTGTCGTAAAGTCACTTGTGGTGCGCCGGCGCACTCCTCCCCCTTTCTACCGCTGCTCATGTGCTTTTGTTATGGTCGGGTTTGTTATGGTCGGAGCCGGTGTGGTGAACAAATGAGTCCCAGACGCACCAACTTTATCGTGTGGAGCATGTCTACCGAGGAGGGTAATACATCATACACACTATCATTTAACATTGACATGTACATTTTGTATTCCGTAAAGCAGTTCGTGTTTCTCGCTCTCTCACGAGACTTCCTATTTTCAACTTACCGGGACGTTAGTCCCAATGTTGCAAGGCTGGTTTTCCGCCTGGGAACGCTGGGGGGAGCGGGGAAAGTAACCATTCTCACCAGAACAGATTATTTAATCATCCAAATGATTTCTAAACGGATTTATTAAGTTGAAAAAGTTACCAAGTGCACCTTTAAGATACAGTGCATGCATCTCACCTTCACAAAGGTATTCATAAAATGAACCTATCTTCTGTAGGTAGTCCTGGGCAAAGGTGGAGAGTGTGACGCGAGGCGTTAATATTTCACACTTAATTTCTTTTTTTTTTGTTCTCCTTTCCTAGTAGCAGAACATATTTGTAGCCAATGGCATGGAGTTTCTCAAGCTGCAATGACAGAATTGTGTTGTGCTGTTTAAAGTAATATAAAAACAACATAAAAAATAACTAAGAATATTAATTTAAAAATATGTAACATTATTAATGACAGCATCCAGGTTACTGCCATTCAGGATTTTTAACCTAATGGTGAGTTTAGCTTTATGTGCAAACAGGAAAGGCTCATACAATAGAAGCAAAAAACAACTCTATATAGAAAACAGTAAAAAGATGAACCTGACACCATGAGGGTATAACTTTATATAAATATTTATTTTTGTAACATTAGTAGCTCGGGTTTTGCACCTAGATTGATAAGATTATGTAACCATTGTGCAACTGGACAATGACAATCTAAATATTTATTAAAAATAAAGGCAGAACCTTAGTGATTACGTGACCAAACGGGTGAATGCTGCACATATTTACAGCTGACGCATTCACATTGTAAAATGCTTTGAGTTGTACAGTATGAATGCAGTTCATGTGTTATTTCTCATCCACTCGATAAGAAAGTTTGATTATTAAATTGCACCTGTAATTCCGTCATAATGCATGCCTGTATATGATATGAACTCAAGAATTCCTGAGTTTCAATTATATTTGCTGTGTGTACAAATTTTGCTCTGGTAGATAATTTAGGTATGTGATGTATTACGGTGAAGATGTGATAACTTTATGGTTGTATTACCACCACTAAAACAAAAACTACAAGTTCAAAGTTGATAGTTAAATTATACTTTTAAATTGATTCTGATGACACAGGGAGGACAAAGTATCATTGGGAAAAAAATATTAAAATGTATCTATATTGGCAAAAAATAATGCCTTTCTGACCTTGCGCTGGCATTGGCATGCTCAATAACAAATGGTACCACTGAATGGACTTCCTAGATGATCTGGACAGTTTACTGTCATGTATGAAATTGTACGTACCATGATATTGGCTTCATCCTTGATGGATGCAGTGTTGTGGTTTTTCTTACGACCAACCACCCATTCCTCTCGCTTCTCATCACACCTCTGAAGCTTCTTCTCGAGGCGCTGCTTCAGAGGATGCTCCTTTTCACACTGTGAGCAGATTCTCTGAGCGCAAAATATATTCCCCTGACAAAAGGGGCAGATCTTTTTAGTAGACCCCCCTGGCAGATACAGACAGACAGATACAGACAGACAGACAGACAGTCAGATACAGACAGACAGTCAGATACAGACAAACAGACAGTCAGATACAAACAGACAGACAGTCAGATACAGACAGACAGTCAGATACAGACAGACAGACAGTCAGATACAGACAAACAGACAGTCAGATACAGACAGACAGTCAGATACAGACAAACAGACAGTCAGATACAAACAGACAGACAGTCAGATACAGACAGACAGTCAGATACAGACAGACAGTCAGATACAGACAAACAGACAGTCAGATACAGACAAACAGACAGTCAGATACAGACAGACAGACAGTCAGATACAGACAGACAGACAGTCAGATACAGACAGACAGTCGGATACAGACAGACAGATACAGACAGACAGTCAGATACAGACAGACAGTCAGATACAGACAGACAGATACAGACAAACAGATACAGACAAACAGACAGTCGGATACAGACAGACAGATACAGACAGACAGTCAAATACAGACAGACAGACAGACAGTCAGATACAGACAGACAGACAGTCAGATACAGACAGACAGACAGTCAGATACAGACAGACAGTCGGATACAGACAGACAGACAGTCAGATACAGACAGACAGTCAGAGACAGACAGACAGTCGGATACAGACAGACAGTCAGAGACAGACAGACAGTCAGATACAGACAGACAGACAGTCAGATACAGACAGACAGACAGACAGTCAGATACAGACAGACAGTCAGATACAGACAAACAGACAGTCAG